>NC_082342.1:49503482-50116260 GCF_027477595.1 Haemorhous mexicanus
AGGGCCCCAGAGTGAGGAGACCCCCCAAATCTCTTCTCACCAAGTTCCCTGGCAGCAGCAGCAGAGGAGTTGTGTTCCATGCACTGTACAAAACAGTGGCTCCACAGGGTAACACTGAAATGGATTATTTAATTATAGACTGTGTCAAAACGCAAAGGCACAAAGAGACCAGTTAGTACAGAGCACCACTGTTAGCACTGCCCAGCTCTGAAATGTTTGTCTCTAATACTTTAAAAACAGCCTTTTCAGCTGGATAATTGGTTTTGTTAGTGAAACACTGTATGATGTGTGTGTCACACATATCTGACACAAGAGCTGTGAAGATGGAAGAACCCTGGGACTTCTACCCATATCCTAAGCACTCAAGCCGACTGCATTTATATCAGACTCTACAGGCTTTTTTGCTTCTTAAGGTTCCATGACATAGCATTGTTTCTTCTCTGCCTGAGAAGGGTGGGCTATGGATGCCAGAAATTCCACTTCTGTGTTTAGCCATTTCAGTGCCAAATACACAGCATCTTCTTTTCTATTGATTATACTATTGATTTGTGTGACAAAACAATGAAAACTTCCTATTGCAAATGGCTTTTGTCAGCAACTGTTGGTACCTTTACAATTTTGCATACTTGTCATTTATTTTTGTAATATTTTCAAATTCATTTTAACTTGTGACATGTCAAATTGTTCACCAGATGTGAAAGAACCTTGAGGAATAACATTGTTGTTATTGTTGTTGTTATTAATCATGACAATGAGTAAAATGAAGAAAACTAGGCTTCTGTTTTACTTCAGTGGAGAATTTGGAAAGACTGTCATAATTCATTCCAGTTAGATCAATCACCCCTTTGCTATTCAGCCTATTAGGCAGTGGTTTTGGTTCACATGAAATATTTCAGAGCCAGATTGAATCTTAGCTTCACAGCTGTGTTCCTAAAATGTGCAAATATTTGATGTGACTCAGGTGCACATTGAGAAACCATAAATCTTTCCATTGCCTGTCGGATTGCTCTGCCTTCTTCTGCAGTCTGCTGAGCCACCTCCACTCCCCTGTGCAATGGCTTTAGTACACCTAGGTGAAACTGGGAAGGGACAGTGCCGGGTAAAACTGATGGGACAGGAGCATCTCCTCTCTAGCATCTTGTTTAAAGGAGTTGCCAAACAGAACTTCTCTGGGTACAGAAGTTTTCTGGCATAATTTATTTAAACTGGACTCAGGGCTACCAACCCTGCTATTATACAGATCATGCACATTTCATGACAGTTTCTGAGTCCCTAAATTAAAAAATGAGGTGCCATAAGAAGGGAAGGAGGCAAGTAGTAGGAGGAAATTGTAACAGTAAAGGCGTAAGAGTTTGGGATTGTACATGAGACAGAAGTTTAACCCATAAAAGAACCAGCATTTCAGTTAGCATGAAATTTAACAAGGTTTTCTTCAATTTTTTTTTTCCCAGACACTTACTCTAGCAACTGCAGTGACTCAGTGGTTCCTTTGGTACTCTGCAGTGAGTCGTGTCCTGCTGTGGCACTGCTATCCACAGGGTCCATTCGCTGTCAGATACCTTTGATGCTCAGAGAGGCATTTCATATGCTTCACATCCTGAGAAGCCAGTAAGCAACTTGTCTCTTATCAAACTGAGAAGCTCACTAAATACTTGTCTGCTGATGCAGAAGTAACCTAAATGCATTCTTTATCCTTGTGTAAAACTCTGGCAGCAATTACCAATGTTCTTGAAAGGCTTGCTTTTGATGCTTCATTGTCTTTTAACATGGTAGGAGATATGAAAAATATGGATTTTACTAATGTCACTGGACAGTCTTTACATTTAATGTAAAACAATTCCCAGGACCAAGACCACACTGAAGCAAAGAAATGCTTTATCGTACAAGGAGGAATTGCAGATTTGGTCCCATATCTGGCCTATACTCTGGAATCCCTCAAATGAAAAATTGTACTTAAGCAGTAAAATGTAAATGGATACCCACCAACACCTTACTGGTTATATAAGTGGGACCAAAGCCAAGTGACACCAAAGTCATGGCAGGCCAGATCAACCAGAGAGGTGGATCAAAAGAAATAACATCATCAGTCATAGTTGACACTAGTGATGGCATTTCACTAATTAAGCCACCATCAGTTCTGCATGCTTGCAACAGAGGTGCTAGTTCTTTGCATTTGGACATGTGGTTTTCCCACCGCTACCTGGATTGTTTTCTAAACAGTGACTGTTGTCTTCAGAAGTGTCTTATTCATAAAATTACATGCATATCCCAATTAGAGCTTCTTAGACAATGAGACAGAAGAACAAGATACTCCTTGGGGTATGCTATACACCCTGGACTGCTGATTAGGTTGACTGAGGGTAGGAGATATCCAGACTTGCCAACACAAAACCGTGAAATAGAGAAGTGCAGAGGCTTCAGATCCTGGCCTGTCAGACCATGCTCAGGTGGGCTTTCTGTGCAGGGTTGGTGAACCACTTTCTCCCTGCAGTGGTGGCTGTTGGATGGCTTATGTCCAGGCTTCATCCCAGATGCCTGGGAATTGAAACCTGGGAGACTTGTCTCACTCCCTCTCCTCACCCTGCACATCAGGTCCAACATTTCCACCAGGAATGGTGCATACTGGTCCCTGTGTGTGTCCCTTAGTCTAGCACTGTTTGGGGGGGTTGGTTCTTCATCTCCTTATGCTGGGAGAATAACTTCCAGGGGCAACATTATACTATGAGTTTGTGTATCCTTTCAAAATACAGTTATAAGTTTGTGGATTACTTTCAAGCTTGGTAGTTTCACTTGGCCAAAGGGTTAGCAATTTGTCTATGAGCCACACAATGTCAAGGACAAATTTATGATAAATCTTTTCCAGTACCAAGACTTCCAAGTTTTTAGGCATTGATAAGTCAAAAGGAAGAAAAGGAAAGATCTGAAAGTGGGCTTCTGTTCCAGATTGTTTTCTGGGTGGTGTCTGAAGGGCCCATCTTTGAGTTAAGTACTGAGATTAAATTCCCAGTGACAGCCCCAGTACAGCACCAGTACAGACATCAAAGAGCAGCCTGGGCTGTGATTGCACTGCATTAGTGCACAGCCAGGAGGTTTTTGAGCTAGGAAACTGTGCTCTGGAAAAAAACAAACCAACAGTTTTCGTATGTACTGCAAGGAGCTATTAGATCAAAAGCATTTTGCTTTCTGAGCTTGCCCTCAAATATACTCTGTGCAGTTTTGTTTTTACAGAAAGCTTCTCAGAAATCCTACTTGATTACTTGATACTAGTCTCAGACTAGCCTATTAGAAATACTGTTTGAAATCAGCACTCTGACTTACAATTCAAAGGAACAATATGTTATTTTGTAAGGAAAAAATTCTGGAGTGAGATGTGATTTGCTTACCTTCTTTGTTCTTTTGTATGATTTCAGCTTGTTATTATATGTTGACAGAGTGAAAGCTAAGGAATTTATCTTCAAACACAAGCCTTATTTTCTTAGAACCCATTTCCAAAAGACTAGTAAACCTATTTGCTAAATTACTGTAATTATTTTTTCATTCTCTTGTTCATTGCGGGAAATACAAGTGTGCACCTTAATTCCAAAGGGATTTGTCCACTGTACAACTTGAGCAAATATCCCATCTGTATTTTCCCCTCAGAAGTAGACATTTCAGGTTTAAGCCAGTTAAACAGAGCACAGTGCCTATTGCAGAGTGCACTGTTTACAGAGTGCCTGAGACAGTGGAAAGTTCCAGAGGTGTGACGGTCCCCACACTTTATCTATTCTCCGTAAAATGAAAATTCATTATTTTTAATTCCTTCCTTTGGACCAATGCATTTGCTTTGGTAGAGGTGAAGGGGCTGAGACACTGAACACGTCTCAAATGCTGATAAAGCATTGCATAAAAGTGACAGATGGCCTTCAAAACAAGACGAGTTTGAGAGGCATGTGGCCAAACTCAAGTTCAGTGCCTTATGTGAGCAGTGATGAAAGTGCATACCATTTTTTATGGTGACTTTAGGGATGATCACTCCGTTTCCTTGAAATTCTTTCAGTATGCCAGTGTCAGGACATCGCTCCCGATGTGGAAGCGGAGGCCTTGGTGAAACGGTTAAATAAACATATCATTATTGTCCAGCTTTAGAAGAGGATATTAGATTACATACCAGGAGAGCAGGCCATGCCTGTCTTCAGCATTAAACTACATCTGAGTCTCCATTTTCCTGTAGTGCTGTGTTCAGTTTTGATTACCTACTGCTCCCAAGCTTGGTTTATTTATCTAAGTGCTATTCTAATATAAACTCAGCAAGATTAGTTTTGCCCTTGGTCCCACGAAGGCAGCTCAGTGGGAAATGTGACTCAAGTGATCAAGGACAGAAGGGAATCCATTACCATTTTCTGAGGTATCCATGTGTTTATTTTTGTGTTCAGATCTTTAAAAGTCCTTTCAAATAGGAACAACAGGGTTTGTAATGTGAATGCCAGTTAGAACACAGGTGACAGAAACTGTAATAGGCTTTCAACGAGCAGTGGCAGCCCAAAAGATTTTTAGCTGGTGAGGATCTTAACAGCAGATTTTGTACTAGATGTGTGTGAGCATGTAGATATAAAAATGTGGAGCATGGTGATGTGCAAAAATGAATGTTATTATCAAGATAGCGCTAACAGGAACGTTAGGTATTTTTACGTTGGAAAATAGGAAAATATTGTCATTGAACTGTAAAGAGCCTTACAACTTTCTCCCATGTACCACTTCCTGTGGGTCAGCCCAGGCTGCCCCACAGCTCACTCAGTGAGATTGGGAGCACCAGCGAACTCCCCACAGGGACTGCAGCGTATACCCAGCATCCTCATCTGCCTACTGCCCTGCTGGTGCTGGGATTGATCCTCCCTCTTGTGTCCTGCTCAGAGATCCTGCACCGAAGATGTCAAACTGGCTGTGAAGAAAGCAGAGGAGAGAAAGTGAATGCGAGAAACAAAGAGCATTTCTAGGATCAGCATGAATTTGGCATGGTGACCAAAAGGAAAGCAAGGGTAGGAGAGGGAAGAAGAGGTAAGATGAGTTTGCAAGTATGGTATGGGGTGGGTGATTGATCGCTAGAAGAAAAATAAGGGAAAGGCAGAAATGGGGTGAGAAGAAAATATGACTCAGGGAAAAGGAGGAGATGGAAGAGATGACAGGCAGGAAACACATGTGATCAAAGAGGCGGTTGGAACAGAAAGGGAAGGTGGAGGGAAGAGAGGGCATGAGAAAAGGGAGGTAGAAAAAAGATGGTGATGGAAGGAGAGAATCAAATGACAAAAAAAAATTTGTATGTGGAAAGGTCTCAGATAAATGCAGCAGCAATGCCAGTCTAAGATTAAAAGCAAAAAGTAACAAAAAAAATATTCTTCAGTATTTAATTCCATGATTGGCTTTAGCTATCAAATAACAGAAAACAGCTGCATTTCATAAAGCAACAACTGGTCTGCAGTTGTAATCTAATCCTTGCATCTGACACTTAGAAAAAAAATATTTTCCCTGCACATGTGATCCACTTATACGACTGGTACCACATCGAAGAAATCCGTGAAGTTGCAAACTAAGTTGTTAATTGCTTCTTTTGTCTTCCTATTTACCCTTGTATATTTTAATCAAAGAGGGAAATGACAGGTTTAAGAGGCTGGGCATTGTCTTTCTGAGTCAAGTTAACCTAGTATGTCCATTTCCCTCTCCCTCAAGGCTGTGCATCACTGAAAAATAAAACCCTTAGAAAAAAGATCAGCTAGGGAATAAAAAAGGAGCAGTAGGTGAGGATAAATATTAATCAAAAGTTCAAAGGTTGAACTATTTTTTCAAGAGTTTAAAATATAAAAAGTGTTTACCCATGCATAGGAAAGTAAATCTGAAAAGATTTTAGCAAACAATTAGGGAAATTCTTTAGATATTTTCATTCACTTTTTCTGTCACTTGCTCGGTATACTAAGCATTATCACACTGAAATGACAATATTTATTACATATAATCTTAGCTCCTCTCTGAGGAAAACATGTAAATGAATAAGCTGTTCTGTTTTTCCAGAACATTGCAAGATGCAGGATATTCAGTGCTATTTTCTGCCTTCCTGGTGGTGCTTTTCATCCCTGTTTGTTTACAAACACTGTGTGAAGGAGCACAGAGAACTGCAGTGGGTTTTGGAGCAGTGAGCTGCTGCCCACAGCTCTTTCACAGGATACAGGACAGAAGTGGAAGGAGAAAATATGTCCAGTAAGAACATATCTGCTTTGCTCCCTGTAGATCTCTGGAGTTCAGTCTTAGAAAACACATCATGTGCTAAATTCAACCCCTACAAAATGGAAAGAATGTAAGTTATCATGGTCTTATCTGAAAAAATCCAGACAATAAATTGAACAGATCTCAGTTTATCTCTCTTGTTGTTGAAAGATTAAACCAGCTCTGAACCTGCAACTTCAAGGATACTAATTTTTTTCCTACCTGATACTAAGACCACTTAAGACAGAAGATTGCAGAAGGTTCTTTGCTCATTTTTATACCCTCTCTGGCTTTTTTTCACTTTGAAGTAGTAACCTAGGAAAATTTCTGTGGGTATGAATTAAAGTATTTCAGTTAAAACACACCACACATTTATGAAGAATTAACAATTGCCATAATCTTGAAGAGTTCCCTTGCACTTTTAAGCTGCAAGGCTGATAGCATTTCCATTGTTCACCTCCCAACTTCAGTCATCCAAAGCAGTTAAAATATTGCAGAGTACTGTACCTCTCACCCAGCCTGCCCAGATTCCTTCCTAAATCCCTGTGGTGAGGAGCCCTAGCCTCAAAAGCAGGGAAAGCTTAATCGGTGTGCCTCTTCATATGCACAAGAAATAAATCCAATGGAAGGCAGGAGTCATTAATTCTGATGCTCATGGAATTGCATGTTTACCTGTGAAAACTTTTTTAATCTGACATCCTTAAATTACTTCAGCTCCTACTTTGTCCCAAATGAAATCAGGTTTTATGAAAAATTCTGAAGATGATTAATTGGTTTCAAAGCCTTCCAAATACACTCAGCATATCCACTGGTATTAGTCTGCTTTTCACAGGAGAGAAATGAGGTTACTGGAAATCATATTACACCAGCCTATTTCTTTTGGATTAAACATACTTGAAATAAATGTCATTCCTTTTCCCAGTTTACAATTTATCATTTCAGAGTGAGAGAGTGTATCTTCATTTTATCACTGCATTGTGTAACATTTTTCCATGTCACTATGCAAAAAAAGTTATTTGACACATTAAAACTTGAAATATACTGCGCAGAGACCAAACTCTGTTACAAGTACACTGCAATTACGTTCAGCTTCATTAGGCATTTCACCATCAGTTTCTAAAGGACTGGGATCCTCATTAAATAAAGGATTTAAGTGCCTGAAGAGATTTGGCAAACTAGATTCAAATCTGCAATCCAACCTGTTGTGCTCTATTACCCATCCTGATATTCACTAGACTCCAAAGGCACCGAAGGATTTTCCCTCACAGCTCTTTAATTGCTTAGAGCTGTTGTTCTGGGCACTACAGGCACTGACCTATTTCTGACAGGTGTCTGACTTTGCCTTCCAGCTCACAGCTACAGAACAATTTCTTTCCAAAGATGCAAGTGACACTGCTCTCCTGTAGTCTTAGGCTGACTCTACCATGCAGAAGAAGGGCTGAGCAGTTAAGCCAGGATACCTCTGCAGCTGATGGGGAGAAGCAGGCACTTTTTAGAAAGATGCCTCTCTCATCTGTTTTAGCTGTCTGCATTAGGATGTGAGGGTGTTGTACAGGATGTCTAGGAAGACTGTTTCCAATGTAGATACTTGCACTCTAACATTCAGATGAATCCCCAAGTAGGTGTTCCCCCCAGATTTCTGTGGGATAGTGGGATATTGTAACAGATACCCCCATGGAAGCTGAGTGGACACTGGAACACTGCAGTGGTGTGTGGCTGTGAAGCACAGACACATCTGTTCAGCAGAATTACCTTGTGTCCTTGACCACAACCATACCAGTGCCCATCCCAGCAGTACCTCAGAGACTGATGTGCTCTGCAGCACATGAAGCATAAATACACAGCATATTAATGTAGTGCATCATGCACTAAGTCCTTTGCTTGCACAGCAGAAAATCAGAGAATGTATGCAGCACACAGAAAGGATGAATCACCTTTTAAAGTGCATTTAATGCTTTTGACAATAGTGTGTTCTCAGCTTCTTTCCTATCATCACAGCTCAGGTCTGAGAGCATGAGAGACTGGGCCACTTTTCCCTTTCCCAGAAGTGATCCACAGGGGAAGCTGCTGGCAGGAGCCTCTCGACCTTCCTGTACTGCAAAGACAGCAAGAGCCCTGATCCAGAAAAGGTGTGAGCGAGATCCTGATTCTGCAACTTGGCACTTGCTGGAGCATGAGTCCTGGGCCCTGGCCAACAACAGCTGCAGCACATGGAATGAGCTTGGGTCCTAAATCCTGTGTCCTTGTACTGGAACTGGGGATATTGAGAGTAACATGGATAACACGGAGATTCAATGGACCATAAAAAATTACCCTCCAGCATTAGGAAAGACAGCATATTCATTTAGCCACCCTATTATCAGTAAGCCAAGGAAATGTGGTATTAAGGACACAAATACACAGTGAATTTGACACCATTCAGCAATGATGGAACAGGAGAAACCTGCTCTCTTCAAAGATCTGCTATGCCTTTTTTTTTTTTTTTGCAGCGCTGAATAGGAAGAGTGTCCCAACAATTCATATCCCAGCAGCACACCACAGTGCTGAGTTATAACATGTTTGGTCTCACAGAAGGAGATCTTACAGGAAAGCTTGTTAGAAAAGTAATCTGTTATGGATAAGGTATTAAAATATAATCTTAGGGTCCTAGCCAATACTGGATGATTTATTTTAGTAGAGTTGTTAATTATGCTTTAATGCCCTAATAGAGAATGATGAGTGCCTGGAAAAACAAAGCCATTGTATAATTACACATTTTCCAGTGAAGATTTCTTTAAGGGGACATAGCATCTTTATAAGATCATCACTGGTGCCTTGAGGAGAACTTAGAGCTAGATCCAAAGACAATGTAGGTGGACAAACTTCCCAGGAAATCAGGGGAAGACTTCTTGTTCATCACAAATTACCTATTCCAGTGAAACCACACTCAATTTTGTTCTGTGAATCTGCTTTATCAGTTTGTTCTGCTTCTTTGAGAGAGGTGCCATAATTTGGCTGTGAAGTGAGTGAGAAAGTAGGTGTTAAGTTCAGTATGTATGGGAACTCTTGGAGACTTGTCTTTCCTTGACCAGGTGTGAAGGTCTGTAGGTCTACTTCTCTAGTCTCTTTTTCCTGGACAAATTGCAGTTCATAGCACTCAAGAAACAATTCAGCTACAAGTTTCAACACGTTTTAAATATTGCTAAGTGTTTTTTTTTTAATTTCCCATAATATTTTCACACTGTAAAAGGATTTTCCTTTTCATTGTAACATGTTATTGCACACTGCATGCTCATAATTACCTAATATTTCCATGCTCTATAGATTTCTCTTGATTGTTAATATTAAAAGGCTTATTAAGATCCTCTCTATCAGCTTATGGTCTCCACATATACTGAGAGGGTTGGCAAACTTGGCATAGGATAAATGTCACTTTTAAAATTTGTTACAGAGTAGAGTGGAGGTTAAAAAAATAGAGATTAGAGTGTTGAGTAAATGTCATGACTGCCAGAATCAATTGAAAATGAGCATTCTTGCTGGCTTTAGCTGGAATGAAAAGAGGCTTCTCCTCCCTCAAGCCCAATCCCGGAGGAGTACAGTCAGGATGGTACTAATGAGGAGAAAACTCACAAGGTAGGGGTGATGTTTCCTTCAGAAACACTATATGCATTGGTGCCCTGAGCCCCCTAGGGATCTAAAATCTGTTATTGTTCCTCCTGGGAGGTCCGTTTACACTTAACACACATCTGGCTTAATTAGGTTGACAGCTGCTGCAGGTACTATTGGACAAGGTCCAGGCATCAGAGTGCATTAGCATTTGTTTAATGGTTTAACCTTTCATAATCTGATCTCCACAGCGTAAATGAACCAGAGAGATATCTTTTATTACTTGTTAATGTGTGTTGTGTGTGTGTGTGCACATACTCACACTCACACAAACATGCAAGTAATCCACATCAAATGTGTCCCACCACGCACTGAAAACCCAAATCTTTTCCAACAGTAAACTTTTGATTAAATAAATGCAGCTCCAAATAAAGCAAAAATGAGCTGGATTAACAGGAAAGACAGCAGCAGTCATGCTGTATATAAAGATAGAAGAAAATACAGTTACTTCTGTGTACTGATATTGGCCACTGGATATTCACAACCAGATTTTGCATACCTATGGTTTTAATTAAAAAGGGAAAAGAGGACAGAGAAAAAGAGACTAAAGTTTTTGCTGCATACAAAATTAAGCCAACAGATTCATGATTGAATCTGTGCTAGAATAATAATAAATAAAGCTCACACTCTTGATATTTTTAAATAGATCCAATGAACAAAATAGGCCTGATTCTGCCCCTATTATCAGCAGAGCAATTCCTTCAAAGTCACTGGAAATAATCTGGTTTTACACTTGGGTACCTGAGGGAAGAATATAGCTCAAATGATTAGGCATGTGCTTTGTTTTCTCAAGAGAACCCTTTCCACATATCCATTGAAAGGATTTTTTTTTCACTTTTAAATATTCTTTTATGTCTAGTTGGCTTCTTTCCATAGCAAATCCCTGTAAAAATAGCCTTTGGCAAGGCAGCCAACTTCAGCACAAGCCCAAACCTTATTGTATCATTGCAAGCAAAACCAAGTCCAAAGGCACCTTTCCAAATCCAATCAGCTTTCTTTATACACCGACGTGCTCATTTACCTGACAAATTATTGTTCACCTTTCTATTGACTCCCAGACTGCAATACGCCACATGTTTAGAGAATTTGGATATCAATACAAAGAAAATCTTTGTGTAGTGAAGAATCCCATTTAAATATTAATCAACCTAGCCCTTCAGTAAGCTCTCTTTTATGTGTGCTCTTGCCACGGCCTTAGCACGTGTCAAATCTTCCCTGTGATTTGGTGCAGACAGAGGAGAGCAGCCTTCTGCACTTGCTCTGGAATGAGATCTGCCTTTGGCTGAGCCACTGCAGATTTGTGCTGCATCGCTGAGGAGTGGAGCTCAAAGCTCTCCCCCAAAACCTGTCCCAAGGCTGGACCCTCATTTTAAGAGATGCATTTCAATTGTTTTGCCCTTCTGGGACATTTTGTCCTCTGTGGGACTCTCTCAGTAGCGTGTAATGTGTCTTGCTGAAGCAGCTCAGGGTACCAGCATCACTCAATAGCAAGTGCATGTGGGAACATGGTTAGAAACAGTCCATGTATTGAACATCTTTGACTATTTAAGGGCAAGAACATAGAGACCATTCGCCAATCTCATGCATAATAGCTTTTCATACTCAGATTCTGTTTTAAAAGGGCATCTTCTCCTCTGTTTAAGTGAGTAAACTTCTACATGAGCAGTGTAAACAAAACTTTAATGAGAATACTATGGTTATTGACTGGATCAGGGTTTCAAGCCCATTAGGCAGTTGCTGTCTAGGCATTTTTGGGGCTTATAGTACTTGTTATTTCATGTGTAAACTCTCTTAAGCCATCTCTAAATCATGCAATAGAATTTGGTTTACAGACTCTTGTGCTAGCAGAGTTATGGCTGTGCTGGAAAATCCACCCTGAGGCACACAGAGCCATGAGGACTAAATGTAAGATGTACCATGATGCACCCTTGCTCGATTCCACCAAGGGTCACATATTTACATTACAGGGGAGGGAGGGAAGAGCAGCCAATACAGCATGGGGCAAAAAAAGGAGAGGCTTGAGGAACATATTGGGGGCTAGAATCTTTTTTGGGAAAAGCTAAAAGATGCAAAAATATGAAGTAGCCTTTTTCTCCTGATCACAAAAGTCTTGCCAAAGCAGATTCTAGGAGAAAATAGGCACAGGGTTTGTCCTGGTCACACTCACAGGAAGTCATATGCTGGAAGTGATAGAGTGCTGCTACACTCTAATATAGTGTAGTTTATTTATGAGTGTGAAATTTAACATCCTTTGTGATGGCTTACTTGAGGAAGGTTTTCAGTAATCTTTTTATCTCTGTTAAACAATGCCCATTTCCACATGAAATATAATTTTAGGACTGATCATGGTCTCCTGCTGAACCTGTGTGCTAGTATGACAGCTTAAAATTATCTTTCCACAGATAGAAGTAAAAAGGTACTTCTGAATGTTAACAAAAAATGGTGGGGGGGGGGGGAAGAAAAAAAAAGAAAAAAGAAAACAGAACTGGATGGCACAATTTGATAACATTTGACATCTGCAGCTTTGTGTTCAGGAAAAGTTCTGCAGGAAATTTATTTGGGATATTTTAGGTCCTTAAAATCAGCTACATGCTTAAACACTTTGCTGAATTGTTACCTCACCCCAGAGAAAAAACAGCTCACTGTAATCTCATTGGTATCAGATTTCCATTCACAGCTTCCCTGAAAAATCAATGCACAGAATGAAAATCAACCCCTACTCAAAATGTGGCCAAAAATGTTTTAATTTCTGAATGAAGGTTGCTTCAAAGAAGATAAAATCCAACTATACCATCAGGCAGCCAGAGTCTCATCTCACAGTATATCTCTGTGTCTGATTGTTTATCTTGTTTTGTGTTGTGTGCTTCTCCTAGTGCTCCTGCATGATTTATGGAAGGGCTTCTGGAGGGACTCTGTACCTTTTATCTCCTAATATATGCTATGATGTGCATTTGCTACAATGACTAACAACAACAACAGCAGATCTTAGCTGGGGGAACCAGTGGGGGAACCAATGGGGGAACCAATCATTGCCTAATGTTTGAAAGTGGAAGTTGAGCTGAAAGCAGTGTGACTAAGAGCTCTGGTGGTAGAAGAAGGCAGGAGAAAGAAACAATCATCCTGAAACCAAGTGTAGTGTTCGAAGCAGTGTCTTTCATCAGAAATCCTATGAGAGGTCATTAAGTTCATCTGGTTATACATTTTACCAAGGAAAGGCAGCAAGGAAAGATAAATATTCTACATCTTTGCCATCATACCAACATCTTGATTTTATGTGCAAAATCTTTTCTTTCTTCTGATGAAGGTCAGTCATTCTGTAGACTACACAGTGTCTGGGAACACTGAGGGACTGAGTCAATTCAACAGCTGTGCTCTGTTCATATATCTGTGGGAAAACAGAAATCCATGAAGGGTACTCTTCCACTTTACAGTAACAATTGCAAAGCTGTTCCAAGTGTCCATCCAAAATAAATCTCAACTGTGACCATAAAAGCAAGGGTATGGCTTAGTTGCAGAGTTGAAACTTGGTTCTATCCTTAAAGTCATGGCTTTTGGCTACGGGCTGGCAGCTTGAAGAGAAAGTCTAAATTCAGTAGAAAGCTCCATGAAGGAAGAAAAAACTGAGAAATGGACAAAAGACTGGATGTGTGCTGCAATGAGAAGGAAAAATTTAAAATCTCAGAGTATAAAGACTTGCAAAACAAAAAAGGATTATGGCATTTTGAGAAGTACCTTCTGGAGAGGAAGGATGTATTTAAGGGACACAGCGTAACAGTTCTTGTAAACACTTTTCCAATAGGACATTTTTCTCTGTTAATGTTGCTAGTTGGCTGCCTCAGTGACCAACAGTGAGAGTCCTGGACAGTTGCTGCAAACCAGATTAGAGACCTTCCTCATTTTTGAAATGAAAACCAGATGAAAAGTTTGAACATTGCAGTCATGGACTGGCTCTCTCCACAAATATTTAAAATATTACACTAAATATCTCTAAGGGAAAGTTAATAATGAAGATGATACTCCGCACTGAAGAAAAATGACATTAAGTGTTTCCTGTTCTAAAATTGTTTTGCATAATAGTGGGCTTATAATGGAAACACAGTTCCAGTATTAGCAGGACACGTGGTGTTATCAAATGTAGTCTTTTTTGCACAGAAACAGCAGATGACCACAAGCTGTGATTCAGCTACAACAGTTGGTAGCTCAACTATGGGGTTGGTCACCAAACCTGAGCTCTGTGGGGTTGGTCACCAAACCTTACCCATCTAAGCAGCACGACTCTGGGGAGCAAACACAACATTAGATGTTTTTACTACGTGGTGACTCTTACAGTGGGAGGACAAAGGAGATTCAGAGGAAAATGTGGGGAAAGTTGTTGCCAAGAGGAAGGGTTGGTACAAACCACTCGACCAGTGCCCTCTGTCAGAGCAAGCAGACACAGGGCAAACCTCCTTGGTGGTATCTGTTGGCAATGTCTGTGTGAAGCAAAATTTCAAGGGGAAAAAAAAAAAAAAAAAAAGAACGTAAAAACCCCGTGGCATTAGTGCCTTTTCCTGAGAACTAGCTTTAGGCTTTGGACTAAAATATTCCACTACTGAACATAACTGCTTTCACTTTACCAAGATCAACCACTAAGCTTTAGACAAGTGATAAATTAGGTCTGTTCATACTCCTCCTCAGCCTACCACAGCAACACAAGACCTTGGATGCAGCTTCCCTCAACCCATGCAGCTGCTTCTAAACTATAACTAAGGGAAGGAGTCCTCAAAAGGCTGCCTTTCCCCATTAAATGTATAGCTCTGAGTGGGCAAGGCAAGGGCAAAGAGATTAAATTTAAAGATGACAGGAAGTTGAAATTCCTGCTCCCATTTCCCATTTTTACCTTCTGTGAAAAGGCTTCACGGAGAAAGTTTCTTGCCACATGAAGGTAACAATGTCTTAATTGGTCTCCCTAATTCAGTAGGCTTGCTGAGGCAGTCCTGCCAATCCTCTGCAGCTGGCACAGAGAAGAAAAGAAGGATTGTGGAAGGATCTGATTCTTTGCACTTGAGCAGTCACTACACACATTAGAATTAAGACAACAAACTGGAGGGAGTTGTTCCCAAGATATGATGACTTATGCGTGCTTTCTCTGTCTAAAGTGGGTAATGTCTACTTCTATCCCTCTGGACCTCTGGCTGTTACTTGGGTTCAAATTTCTCATTAATGAGGTTAGTGCTTCAGAGCAAAAATTGCCATCAACAGTCAGAAAAAAAGATAGGAGACATTGTTCTTTCCATCGTGAAACACGGTCACTATCAAATACAAACTTAAGAGCCTGATTCCCTCCATTTCAAAAAGACAAAGCTTAGGAAAATAATTATATTGGACATCAATAAAAAAAGAAAAAAAAATACTGAAACAGAAAACTGTAAAAAAACCAAAACAACCCACAGCAAATATCTTGAAAGTTTAGCTGACCTTGGCTTATTATTTTGTTTCATCTTTTTTCCTGCTTTGGACAAGACCACAGCATGTGGTCCTGTAGAATGAAGTCTCCAGATCTCTTTATTGCACTGGAAAGCTACAGCTTCTATATGTTGAGTCATGCCCTGAGCCTAAACCTGTGTAGCTTGCTCAGCAAAGAGGGAGACACAGACAGGGTGGCAGCTACAAAATGTTTGATTCACTCAGGCCTGCTTTGACGTGGTCCACAGTGAAACAAACCAACAAAATATTCTTATTTTACCATTTCCTTCCAAATCATAAAATGCATGTATGTATTCATTAATGTCTTTCTGGGTTCTTGGACAGAATTTTTTAAGAGGGATTCAGGAGGTTTTATCGTTCTCCAAGATCCCCAGTGAAGCATGACTTGAATATAAACATCTGTGTTGTTTGGACTAGTCTTTTTTTCCAGGTAGCAGTTCTCCAGTTGAATTTACAAAGCCAACAATTACATGAGACAACCACTATGCAACTCTCATTTAGGTAAAATGATTTAAAGCCACATGGTCCCATGCCATTGCCTATTATTAGAAAGGAAGTTCATGATTTCAAGTGTTTTGAATTTGGGCAACCATTATTTTAGGACCAGTAGATCTCATCAGTTCCTCAAAGAGGAATCAACCAAATACAGAAGATGGAACAAAAGATACAAAGTCATGCTCTTTCCCAGAAGGTGTTTTCCTTCCTCTTTTGTGTTGCCAGCATTACATTTTCTCACCTTCCATGGAGGATAAAATCTGCAGCTACTTAACACATTAGACTCAGCGACACTAAAAATAATGCATTTAAATGTGATATTTGTGACTGTGTGCCCAGCATGAAAAAAACATTATTTCCTTAGATTCAATTTAGGCCTAAGGGATTCCAAGTGCAATTATGGTGTTGACTGGATTATTAAAATTGCTTAAATATGCAGTGATATTTCATCAGCTATTCCAGCGGCTTCTAGGTTATAGACCTAGTGAAACAGACTGTGGAAGAATGTGAAAAGATGGTTCGGTTACATCCCATCATAAAAGTAAGCAAAAGTATTATAGATTAAAAGATCAAAATAGTCTGTGGCAGTCAAAAAATCAACTTAAGGAAACCAATACACATTTGAAGTGGTGCACCAAATGGGAGATGCACATTAGATAAGACATACAAAAATGCATTTTGGATGTGATGTAAAGATTGAAGCACCTGTCATACAACAGTAACCTTTTGTAGCTGAGTATGCATACAAACAGGAACTAAAAGTGGGGATATATTTCTGTTGATGCTGAGTGCTCTGTGGGCAAAAAAGAAGGCTCAAAATGTAAAATAAATACTTATATTAATATTTATAAAACACAAAATTAATACTTCACTGAGAAATCTGCTAGTCATTACAGTATTTCTGAAATGGTATTGCTTTCTGGTACTGTGCTTAATGTATGAAATATATAGTGTGCAGTGAGCCAACAGCTATCTTCTTGTAAAATCATGTGATTTCAAAACGCAGATAAAAACCCCTCTACTTCAAATAAAACTGGAGTAGGACAGATTAAAGGGCTCAAGAATAGTCCATATATGCTACTTATAAAAGCAAAAGCAATAGGTGCAATAATATTTAATTGAAAAATAAAAATAATTTAATGCCTTTTGAGATTTTTCTCACAGATTTTATTATGAAAGTATTCTCTTGTTTAAACAAAGAACGAGTTGCCTGAAACATGATAGGTTTGGAAAAGAAAAGAATCTAGGTATTTCAGTGGGGAAGGGTTTCTCTAGGTTAAATTAGTCATAACTCGTTCTTGGAAAAACATACAAAGAAGGATAAGTCAAATTCTTCTGTAATATGCATGTAGACAAGAACTGCATTTGAAGATTAATTATCTCATTATTTTGCTAATATGCTGTAATTAAGTGAGCTATAGCACTGAAATTACTAAACGTGGGATTACTATTCCAGATTTGAATTAGCTTGTATCTCAGAAATGTTCTACACTACACCTCAGCTTTAGGACATAAGCATAATTAAATTACCACTTTATTTGATGCAGCTGCTTCATAAATTTGCACTTCAAAATAGTTCCATCATTCACCATGTCATTTCCTGTGTTTTTTAATTATTAGCTGGTAAAAAAATTAAACCCAAGTAGTTTAACAATAGCACAGTAGCTTTTCCTTACATTCAAATTAAGCCTAAGGGATTCTTAGTGCAATTATGGTGTTGACTGGATTAGTTCAATTGGTTAAAAATGCAAGGATATTTCATCAGCTATTCCTGAGGCTTGTGGATTATGCCCAAGAATATGAAGATTTAATTTCATCGAAGTTATTTCTGCTATTTCTTAAAAAAAAAAAAAAATAGACCAGGAAAAAAGCTTTGTAATTACAGAAGACTGAGAAGACAGAACAGGCTGAATGAATTATCAGTGGGATTTTTACCATTATCTTCCAAAAAGTCAGGCTTTCAACATAATCTACACTTCTAATGTAAGAAACACATGACATCAGCCTCTGGGGTTGTTCGTACTTCACAGATGATCGACACAGAATTTGGGTATCTTTTTCTTCCATTCCAGTAGTTGCCATTACTTCTAACCACAGGACTCCCCGTTAAAGCTGGATACCAAGCCTACTTGAACTTTTGCCTTTTGGAGAGGTTGCATCTTAAAGGGCCATAATATCGTGGCAGTTTGCCACAGATCACTGCTCCTGTAGTACAGTCAGGTACAGGCAGCTGTGCTTGTCTGGTATTTTAATACCTGACTGCTTCAAGTCAGATGTCATTCCAGAGCTATTACCATTACTCAGAAATAGTTGGAATGATAGCTGTAGGCAGTCTACCATTTTTAGGAGAGATATTGGTTTCTTGGTAGTCCTGAAATGTGCAAAGCCATGCTGCAGTACTTCTTCTAGACATGATTTCAATTAGAGGGCCTGGTTATCAGTCCCTATTGGCATTCTTTATAATAATTTGCTCTATGCAAATATGCAATATCATTAAAATGACATTATTATTCATGAATACATTTGGAAAAATCTCATTTGTCATACATCCCTTAGAAAAACTAAAATAACAAACATAAGCAAGATCATTAATCTTTCTGGGATATCACAAATTGGAAGCATCTTGACTAACCATGGTACTTTGCGTATGAAAACATTTCTTTTTATTCTTATATTTTTGTGGATTTTGAACCTTTTGAATGCAGTGGGCAGAATGTGGCCTCAAACTACTAAAATAAATTGTGGCTCTTCTCTGCCATTCTCCTGAGGCAACAAACTTCCTATAAATATTGCAGGTGGGGAAGACATCTTCCCACAGGAAAACGATTCAGGATGTTTCTGCTGAGGGATTTCTCCCTTATAAACTCTATAACATCTTGGTATCATCCAAAGGTCACTCAAATGGAGCAGAATACAGACATTTGTAACAAGTGGCACACTAATACTAAGAGACTTTTCACAGCTATCTAATGCAAGGATAACCTTCCCAAACTATGGGAAAACATTCCTGTATACAAAGGGGGGGAAAAAAAATCATACTTTGAGTTTGGTGAGAGCTTAATTAAAAACTCTGGGCAATACAGGCAATAAGAATGGATCCTTTCAGGGAAATCTGCCTTCCAAAGAAATTTTATTAGAGAAAATAGTCATCAAGCTTAAATCTTCAGTGGCTATCAATCATCATAGCTCCATCTGTTTGAGGGCCATTATCCCAATATCCATCAATTGTGACTCTGACATTTCAGTGGCTGGATACCGGCATGATAAAGAAAGATAATGAAGTATTCAAACAGATATGTATCATCTCAAACATAATATACAGTTTCAGACCCATTGATGCCTAGATAAAGGAGGGTTTGCATGTATTCTTATTGCTGGGAAACCAGAATTAAATGTGGAAGCAAGACTAATTTCTAGTCTTTTAAAGATGCCACCATGTAAAAGCCACCTTACCAAAACTACATTATAAAAGCCTTTGTATTACTTGAATGGTTTAAATTAATTCCCTTATTGTAACTGTGGAATCCTTCTTTCACAAAAAGTGAAAGTAAGTAGCAGGCATCAGCAAACTTACCTCAGGAGGATTTCAGAGTGCAAATCTCCACCTTAACATTGATTTTTTTATTTAGCTGAGCTAGGATCACTCCTGAACAATACCACATTTTTTAAGCAGTCCAGTTGTATATCTGTACATAGATTTCACAGATTAGGGCAGTCTTTTTTAGAGACTAAACTCTGTTAGAAATTAAAACTCATACAAACTTGAAATATTGGGGGTTTTTTTTATCAACATTTTTTCCTCTCCTCCCAAGAGAGGAAATAAATTCTATTAAAAAGTGCTTCCATCTACAGTAACTCGTGATTGCATACTCATGTTCATGAGCTATAAGACCACCTAATCTGTTATAATCAGGTTCTGGAGATCACAACTGGTGCAGGTTAATTAATTTCTATACCTCTGTAATAGATGTTGCTCTGTTAATTCTGTGTATTCAACATGAGAGATGGTGAAAGACACCATTAAATATGCTGGAAAAGTGAAAAAAAATGCAATGGCAATAGTTATAAAAGGTACACTGTAATATGGTGAATGCAATCAATACACTTAATGTTATCCATAAAAAAACTCATCCTGCTCTCACCAGGGAAGCAGGCTGCGCTGTGTGCTTGATCTATGGAGTCCTTGTGCACTTTAATGTGACCAAACTAAATTATTTCCCCTGCATCTGTTTACAATATGCCCAAACAATGTCATTTCTGGGTGGACAGCCTGCAATAAGACAAAGAAATACAGGAGGAATGTCGAAAAATCTTAGGTTCATATAAGCACATTCCACAATGTTCCACATGTAAAGCTTTTTCATTTTGCCTCTCATATTCAAGATGACATGGGAAGACATCCAGATCCTAATTTATTGTTCTTCTCAATTATGCTCTACATGGGCAATGTGGTAGTTAGTGGTTAGTGGTGAAAAAGTATTTGTTTCTAAAAAGCTCCTTTGGAACTGAAACAAATTTCTTGGTTAGTGTCTTCAGCATCCCCAAAACAAGGAAATCGGGAGGGAGAATATGCAATGGATATATTACAGTATTATGCTTTTCTGTCATTTAAGTATTTTTGATACTTATGTATCAGCTTTCTGAGATGATGAACGGGCAAATTAATTTGTCTTCCATGTCTCAAAGGACACAAGAGCATGCTGAATCAGCCCATTAAGCCTCAGTGGTGCACATGTTGCCTTTCATCCTTTTCTATGTCTGATGAACCATGTGCCGATGGAAGTCAAAACGCCTAAGTGTGTGCAAGAAGAGTGAAAACTTGTTAGATACTGAAATTGCAAAAGAAAAAAACCTTCAGAAAGACAGACTCAGCAACATGCAGTGGCTGATGTCCCTTCCAGACCATACAGCACGCAGCCATGGCCACGTCCTGCAGTTCGTTGGATCCCCGCCCATGTCTGAGGAGGAATCGAAAGATGCAAAAGACCTTTTACCTTCTCCCAAGCAAATTCAGACTCATCAGGCCTGTAATTGGGCCCAGCGTACGGACCTGTGCTCCTGCCAATCCCATGTTGCCATATGTCCTCCTTTCCGAGCTGTCCCGTGTTGCCATCTGTCCCCACGCCAGCCCGGCCGGTCGGGGCCATCTGTTTCTGCCTGACCCATCCCATGGGGCCAGCTGTCTCGCCCCTTTCCAGGCTGGTTCAGCCACACACCTTGTCTGGAGGTACAAATTCCTACCAGTCATGGATAAATATCTGCTAAAAGGAAAGAAAGCATGAACAGCAGCCCAAAAAAATCAATTTGTGCTGTCTGCATTTCTTAATCAGTGTCTAGCTGAAGTTTCACCATGAAACCTTTTTTACAAGTCCTCAAAAGTTCCAGTGCTGACGTTTTGTTAAAACTCAGGTGGTGGAATTGGTACTGGAAGATGGTGGGAATTGTCTTTGCAACATACTTGTGACTATGGTGCCATGTAGAATCCCATCTGAAATTTGAAAATCTGTTCTTGAACCTTCACAAAAGTCTGACATTGAGTCTCCAGAGTCGTTAAGCCCATCTGCAATGAAGTACCATTAAGGTGGTGGCACAAGAGGATACAAACCCATTTACTGACCAGCTTTTTGGAAAGTCTCAGTCTACAAAGCTATATTTAACCAAATGAGTGGAAAAAATTGGAAGAACTTTTGAATTCCTATCAAATAACCATTTGGTTGGTCATTGAGGGCACTGAATTGTATCTAGATGAGGCATGCAGGGAGAATTTTCCACTTTCCAGTTGCATATTCTAACATCCCTGCTCCCTACTGGGACAAAACGCAGGCACGCACCAGCTGTCCATTCTTCTTCCCTCCTACCTTCCCACAATCTGGTTTTCACAGTTAAGAAAAGTGGAGGTGTGGACTGGACATGAGCCATCACTTTTCCTAGCAGGTAAGTCTAGACATAGCTTATAATACCCTTCATACCAGTTCTCTTCCCTCATTTCCAATCTGTAGCACGTTTTTACTTACTTATATTGAACTGAGTATTTTTAAGTGCTTCACTTTGATTGATGCCACGGAGAAATCAGTGTCATTATTGCTGCAAAATATTTAGGGAGGGATTGCTTCAACATTCTGGCTGTTTATCCAATAAAATATTTTCCATGAAATAGTGGAGGTTAAAATATGAGATTTGAAATCCCATATGCATTGACGTAGGTGCTAGAACTTCTGCTGATTTGAGAAGGGCCACAAAGCCACCATGTGGTGAATATTCTGCTCAATCTATCTCTTTATATATCTAATCTACTTATGTGCTTCTAAAATTACCAACAATATCATCCTGGTACTAGAGATATGAACAGCAACCTGATGCAAGTTTGAATGCTTTATTTTCATTGGAAAATTGGGTATTAATAAATCAAAGACACATAAATGTTTTTCTCAATTATTTTCATGAGGTTTAAGTTAGACATCTTTGGTTTAGCTCACAGCTGTACACTTACTCTGGGCTCTGCAGTAAAGGTTTTGGGTAATTGTCAGATATTCTTTTGGCTTAAAAAAGTGCAAAGAATCTTAAAATGATTTCACAATGTGTAATAAGGAATGATGAGTTGCACTGACAAACTAAAATTTGTATTTTAAACATTAGTACCACATGTTGTTAATGTTAAAAAGAAATCTATTCTTCAGCAGAAAATCTGATTACTCTGTCCACCTCAAAGTACTAACTTGTTATTTTTTCAAAAGATTGCTGCTGAATGTTGGAATATGGCTCTGTGTAAAGTTACAGCCATGATAAATGCAAGATTCCACTGAAAGCACAGTCTGAACCCAGTCTGTCAAAAAGAGCAAAAAGAATAGGGAATTACCTGTTCAGCAGGATCATGTGTTACTACTTATTTCAGTAGGAGGCAGCTACATCTGAGCTACTTCAGGTGCAAGCAGGGAATGGTGAAAGAATAACTCATGAGATCAAATGTTGTTTGTAAGCCTGTGGTTAAAGCCTGAACTCAGCTGAAGCTGGAGCCATTCTGCTTGACACTGCAGCTGAGATCTGGCATCATTTGCCCCAGCAGTGGCAATCCACAGTACCAGCTATGACTGTTCACTCCCTGGCATGGCAGCTACACTGAGCATAAAGCAGGCATGGAATGTGTGGCCAAGCTGGTGTCCTGGTGATGAGCTTAGCGACACCAACCCGGTGCTTTAGCTGCTTTTGCATCAAAAAACCAACCCAAAGCCAAAGCCATTGCGTTCAGAATTTCCTTGCAGTGCTGCCCTGGGTCAGGCTGCAGGGAGTGAGTGCTGCCTGCCTGCTGCCCTGGCAGCAGATTGCTCAGCCATGGTGAGATAGAGTTACCCACCAAAGAGCCTGTGGTAGGTTTGGATAACATACAAACAGATGCTCTCAAACCCTACCCAATGCTTGTGCAGCTCCAGGGAGGAGTGTGAAAAAGGGAGGAACAGGGGTAAGAAAATCCCAAGATGTAGAAGAGGTGCATTAGCAGTCATTCTGCTGTGATGAATATAACAGCAGGTAGTCCATTAAGCCCAGACTTTTCACTGAACAATTGGAGGTCTGATAGCCATTAGAAGCAGGTCATATTTAATAGCAGTTGACTCCCTCAACTCTTTCTCCTACAGTACATTTAAATGATTCTTTGGCAAGTGAATCAGCTTTGTTTCTCCTGCACAGGTTTGGGAGAGAGGATAAGGAAAGGCATTTATTTTTGCAGAACTGGATCTTTTGTCACCCACTCCCCTCTGAATCTCAACTACTATCTGCTAAGCCAAAATGAACTTTAATAAATGAGCTGAACTCATTAGTTATGTGAAGCTCATGCTTACAGTCATAATGATTTTAAAATGTGTGGCTGCATCTTGAAGAAGAACAGAGCTTGACATAATTTCAGTTATCAAATACTGGTAATTGACACAGAGACAGGCTGTGCTTTACACTGGGTTATAATTAATCCACTTCAGTGACCTCAAAGGCTGCACTTCTGAGAAATCTACCACTTACATTTTGATTCTTTGTCAACTACTTCAGCAGACATAAATTACAAATGAGGTACTAATGAAGTATTTCATCACCTGTTTACCTTCAGTGATCAGTTCCCTTACCCTAATTTACAGGAGGCACAATTTTTTTGAAGCTACTGTCAGCTGGAGCTGCCTTTTACTCTGAGCAGTTATAAATTAGCACATAGCTGTGCTTACTCTCACTGGCTCTTTGTTCTTGGTTTTAAAATACTACAGCATAGGAGGAAATTAATTTATATTTAGAAACAGACGGGTAAGAAAAAAATTGTAATTTACTTCTTGTCTATTCTTTTATTTAAAAGCTCACTATATGGAAGGACATTCCCCACTCATATAAATACATCAAATCCTACTGCTGTGAGTGTGACTTTCTGTATTTACGGCAGTAGGGCATTTGATTAATTTTTAAATTAAACTCTGCCATATTACCAATCACTTAAAATGATTTTACATGTGTACATGTCAAAGAATCACCTTGGTCTGCCAAAGTATTGCCACTGAAAACCTTACACTACGCCTGCAATGCTCACATAACTGACTAATTTAAAGTGGCAGGGCTTGATTCCCACATGCAGGCTGAAAAAACATGGAGTAAGGGATAATTTGAGGGTGAGTAAGCAATAATTTGACTTTCAGAGGCTGGAAGGTGAGACACAGCCGTACTATCCTGACCTGCTGTTCTGATGCCTGTGGGCTGCTCTCAATCTGCTCCCACTCCTGCCAACATCTTCCCTCAGTCCCCACAATACATTCCCATGGGTTTGGCACCATCCTCCTCCATGATGAAGGCTCTTTTCTTTCTTAATCACCAGTGCTTTTACCCTCAACTCTTCCTTTCAGCAATCTGATCAGTTTTCTTCCACTTCCTCTTGCTGACATGGATGATTCTCCTGCTCTATGTTAGTGTCTCCACTATTCTCTCCCTTTTTGGCACTACCATGAGGCACACTGTATCTTTCAATCCAACAAAAGATAACTATTCTCCATGCTTTTAAATATGAGTGTTCCATATTTTATCAACTTTTCTAAGTCAGGAAAAAAAGTTAAGAAAATTTCCTCATATTTTTCCAGAGATCTAAAAAGAAGCGTTAAGAAATTTAATTATTGGGAACGCTACATGAAATTTGTGAGATCTGTTTAAATCCAGGCACTTCACATGAAAGCCATTAATGGACTCACAGTTGGCTGGAGTTCAGGGCAAACTTACTTTTCAAGTCTGAACCAAACCAGTGAAGGTAGTATGCGACAGATCATCTGGATTTCGTTGCACATTGAGGTGAACCAGAAGGTTGCCTGACAAATGAGAGTAGAACACACTTGTTTATTTTTTGACAAGGTCCTTAATTGGCTCCTTTAGGGAGTGAACTGAAGAGACAGAGAAACAGGCTCCCATGATCTGAAGAAGGAGGTAGATGCAAAAGGTGGGGAGAGATGAAGGATCTTGGGCAGTGCAGGGGCCTGTAATACTGCCAGACATGAGGCAATGAAATGTACCTAAACATACAACTCTGTCTACACTTGAAAATTTCCTATTGTAAATAAAGCCACAAGTTACTGCTTACAGAAAATTGTAATCTTTTTCTTGGTGTACTTCCATTCACAAGCACCCTTGAAAAACCAAGCTGCAAACCTAAAATACCACATGGCTGGAGGTAGGAAGAGAGTGTAATGAAAGTACTGAGGAGCTCTTGGGCTCCACACCAGCACGGACACCTGGGACTGCCATACTCCAGGGTCTCAGTGCCACCAGTGGAGAGCAAGCAGCCTGTGCCCAGGAGGCACCTCAGACAGCCTGTCAACTGAGATGCTGCTGGAGCCTTCAGAGACAAATGAAAGTTCCAAGCCCAGTGTCCAGCAGGTGGGGACTCCAATGCATGTGCTTGGATGGTACAACTGTACAGACCATGTGCCTTCAGGAGTTTCCTTCTGAGCCTGATTTTGCATTCAGGTCCAGTTACCATAGAAAAGCCACAGTGTAAGTTCCCACTGTACTGGTAACAAGAATTTTCTGAAATAAATTTTCTTCTGTGTCGGTCTTGCTCTACCTTTTACAGACTGCAGTGCAGAGGGTAGGAAGGTGCTTGAGACAGCTCTATCAGGAGGTCATGAGCACTGAACCCTGGACACTCTTCCCCAGACGTGTCCAAGTTGGAAACCTGTTGCTGAGGTTCATCATTCTGCATTAGGCAGGATCTGCTCCATGATCATTGTTCCGTGAAAAGTATGGGAAAATAAAAGGCTGTGTTTGTCTTTTGGATGTGCTGTTTTCTGGACCTCACCACATCTCCTCTGTCTCTCTCAGCAGAGCTGATCACCTCTCAGATCGCTCAGGACTGATCATACCTGGTACAGCAAAAATTCATGCCTTAGGGGAAAAAAAAAGCCTGAAACAAAAAGTGTCAGCAAGGCCCTACACACTAACAATTTCCATAGGTTTTCATAACTAATTGCTTTTCTCTACAAGGTGGAAAAATGGTTACTGCTATAGCAACTATCACAATACATAATAGCTTTTTTTAAAAACAAACTGTACTTTTTGCAGGTACAGATACATCATGATGACAAGTTTCTTTTTCTTTTGCAGTTTTGCAATAGTTGTAACCAACATATAGAGGATCCAATATTTTCCTTTTCAGTGTTGAAGGGATGCTGCATTTTGTAGCACTCCCTTTTGTTTAGAAAAAAATTCACTGATGGGGGAAGATGTAATGGAAATTAATTATACAGCTTTCAAAGATAAGGAAGAGGGAGAGGACAGTAAGGAGTGACTGTCCCTTTTCAGGAGTGAGCAGGGCTACAGAGTAGCTTAATAAACCTGTCCCATGAAGACCGACTCAGACAGTTTGGGTTGCTCAGCCTGGAGAGGAAAAGCTCTGGGGAGCAGAAATTGTAGCAACTTTCCACTACGTAAAGGAGACTACAAAAGAGATGAAGAGGGACTTTGGACAAGGGCATGTGGTGATAGCACAAGGGGGAATGGCTTTAAACTGAGAGAAAGCAGGTCAAGATTAGATAAAGGGAAGAAATTCTTTATTGTGAGAGTGGTGAGTCACAGGAAAAGGCTTCCCAGAGAAGCTGCGGATGCCCCATCCCCAGAAGCGTTCAAGGCCAGGCTGAACAGCCTCAGCAACCTGGTCTAGTGGAAGGCGTCCCTGCCTACAACAGGGGATAGAAATTAAATGATCTTTGTGGGATCCATCCCCCAGCTCATGCCACTGCAAAAGCATCTCCTTTTTTTATAGATAAACCCATGTCAAGGCACCAGTTGAGATGTAGCTGAAGTCTCTCTACAGCTGCCAGCTGCTTCATTCCTAGCGCTGTGCTGGTACCACAGAATGACAGGAAGAAAATTACTGACCACAAAATATTATTTTGCTGCATTTTCATTCCATCCAGTGGACCCAGGCAGAAGGCAAACCTGGCCCACCTTGATGAGGTGTGTCTTTCTCTGTGGGCTGTTAGACTGGGCTTTGTGCTTTACACTGGCAGATAAGACTAGTGCAGGGATGCAGGTGGATACATGGGATGGACTTTCTGTTGACAGTGCAGAAGTGAAGCAAAAGCTAGAATATCCTTCACATGCAGAGAGAGATATAGTGATATCCTTTGGTGCTTTGTAGCCTCTGGACCTACCTTGAAGGAGAGAATTGTAAGGGCTGCAGGGGAAAGAAAGTCAGATTTAGAGAAATAGTTGGAGTCTGATGTGCTTCCAGGAGCTTGGACAGGATTAAACAGCACACAGATTTCATATGCATTTGTGAAACCATTGAGCTGTACTTCTCTCTTTTATTAATTTCTTTGGTAGTGATGCAGCATTGTACAATATTTTACTCTCAATATAATCCCCAGGACTGAATGAATTTTAAAACCAAAAAATTGTTATTACAGTTGTTAGAGCACTTTGTGTAGAAGAAATCTAGAAAATAACTTGCAGCCATCCCCAAAGTCTGCATGGAAAAAAACTTCATGCAACTAAAACAATTAGGGTAAATCCAAATTCGTCCTTTCCTTGCCCAGCTCAAAATATTTGAAAACACCAAAATTTCCTGTAGAGGTCTCTACACCTTTCTTAGGATTCAAACTCAGCAAAGATCTTAAATCCATGTTAGAATTTGTGCACATGCTCAAATCCTCTGCTGAATTGGAGCCTAAATTTGTCATCCTTCCCAGCTTTGTGATTGTTACACAATTTCATTGTCAATCTGATTTTTTTTTTTAAAGCCTATGAAAAGTGACAGAAAGCAGAAGATTCTGTCTCGGTTTCTATTTTAATAATTACATGTGCTTAGAAATTTTAATTACATAGTCATCAATTCTGGTTCACATAAAATCCTGGCTAGCTTTTTCTTATGAAGTAACTTTTACTTTCCTCAGTCCTGTTGCTCACAAAACTGGCAAACGTACATTTGTTACAAGTCAAGAATTATCTGAGAGGTAAATTTCATATTAATGGAACTAATGTGCTTTCTTTTAAAACATCTTTGGTTATTTCATTGCTTACCATAATTTAAGACTTGGCTGCATAAGGAGTGGTGCACTTTGGCAATTGCTAAAATGGTCTGTGTGTGGTCAAGACAGCTGTGTCTGTTGTTGCTGAACATAATGCTGACTTAAGTAACCAGTATCCGCTTCAAGTAGGATTTCAAACCTTTTTGCTTTCTTTCGCTAATACCAGGTTACACAGACAGAGAAAAGGGGGGCCAGTGCTGACCTGTCTTTCTTGTTGTTCTCGTAACTGAACGGCAGCAGATAGAGCAGGAACCGATTGCAATCTCTGCCTTCAAACCTTCAGCGATGAACAGCAGCTGAGCAATTTCAGGATGTTGTGTTTTGGGGTTCATCTCCCCATCTAACAAAATGCTAATCCTCAAATGACTTCAATTTCCACTTCCAAAACGTTCTGAAGAAATCCCATGCTGTCTGGTGCAACGCTTTGGTCTTTGAGCTGCACAGAGGTGGTCTGATCCCTATCTCGCTGGGAATTGGGAAACAATGTCACCCAAGTCAACATATAAGTAGTACATACAATATCTAAACTTGGCATGAGGGGAAAATTGCCCCGTGATTACACCACTCAAGGAAGTGCTTTTAAAGCTAAGAAGAGAGATGGGGATCAAACAGATATAAAGGGCTTGAGGGCAACTGTGCCAGCTGAGGAATTCGTGCCTGAACAACAGCGGGCGGTGGCTTCTGCCTTCCCAGCCGGGCTGCGCCTCGGTCCCCGTCCCGCACCGCTGCCGGCGCACACACCCGAGGGGAGCGCTGCCCACCGAGCTGGTGCCGAGCCTGCCTCTGCAGACCTTGCCCCCTTCAGGAGGCTGGCTGGCATCCCGTGCCTCCCCAGGGAAAGCCCAGGCCAGAGGCAGCTTTCATCGCCGAGCCCCCTTTCCCAGGATGACCTCCCCGGCGAGGGGCCGGAGCGGTCCCGACGCCATACGTTGTGTAATTTATATGTAAATGAGCTGGAGAATATGCACAAGCCAGCCGCACATGCATTGCTCCAGTGGATTCCACCATGCAGACTCTGGCTTCTATCAGAAGCATGCACAGATGGGGTTTCTGCAGATTAAAGAAACCAAGATGTGATTGCTTTTAAAGAATGTACCTACTGATACAATGCTGAGAGAAAACAGGAAAGCGCTAAGTATTTGAGCCTTAAAATAACACTGCTTTTTCTAGTCATGAAATATTTTGAGCTATACCTCCTATTGCACTTACAAACATTTAGCCATTATTCAGGGAATATGACTGTTGAGATTTATTCCAACACATTCCAGAACACCCTTGTAAGATGAAATTTAACATCAAGTGAACAACATGTCCTACATAAACCCTTTTTTTAAAGCAAACAGGGGGGAAAACACCAAGTCTTGTTTTAAATTAACCTTTCAAGGTCACGTTGGGATGAAGCCATTTCAATATCTATCAAAGGGGTATAGAAATGTGCAGCTTACTGGAGTGTGTTCTTATACAGTAAGAATATGTCCTCATTTTACATGGTTGAATCATATGCAATAAACACATTTTCAAAGGTGACCTTGAAGCTACCATCCACGTTTCTTAAATATTTGTCTTACAATTGAATCTGTGCAAATGTACGTGTGAAAAGCTTAATTTCTTTTTTCTCTAAACAAATAATGCAAATAAATTCTTTGTTATAAAAAGCATAATTCAGTTTATTTCTGTTGGTTTCACTGGACCTACCGCAATTTGCTCTAGCTGAAAATCTGGCCCTGATTCTTTAATCCACAGATATACTTTGTCATTGCAGTTTATATAAACATGAGGTCAGCTAGTACTTCCAGACCCAAATGAACTCCTTGATAGTTCAAACTCAGACTTTGGTTTTAAATCTGAATTTTGCTGTCATCATTTATCTTACAACTGACCACAAGCAGACATAGAGCATTGCTGGGTTTTGTGGTATGGTTTTGTCTGGGGATTTTTAAATGTAAGTAAGCACCCTGTTTTTCTCCAGGCACAATAATTTAAGTGACCCATTAAAAGCTGAGTGTACTTTTCTTAATAAGCTTTGAAAGAGCATTTAGTAATAGCCCAAACAAACCTAGCATCCAACAGATTCTCATTGTTTGAGTCAATCCACATTATAAACTGTGCATAATGACTTTTTAACAAATAGGACTATTTTCAAGCTATGGGAATGCAGGAAAGGAAAAGAAATAGGTGATTTTCGCCTTCATTCCATAATTTAAAATGCACACAAGAGGTTGGACAGGATATAAGTCTTCTTTTAATGTGCAAAGACCAGCCCATAAGAAATTTGAAATAAAACAGTTATTCTCAAATGTGGTTTCAAACACTGGTATTTTATACACAGTGTCAGTATTATTAATTTTGTCTTGCATTTCCCCAAATAATTCAAACTACTCTGTAGTCAAAACAGTCAGAAACATAAACTTGGTTCATTACTGCACAGCTACATGGGAATGAAATGCAGAGGGTATTTCATGGTGGATAGCCTTGCTGAGCACATTAGAAGAAAAGAGAAATACTTAATCCTCTTAAAACTATGGGGAGAATTTCAGTTGGCAAAATGGTCATACTGGAATTTGACCATATGCTACCAACACCTCTATGAAATGCCCTAAAATGCAGTTTCTCAGGAATGAAACAGTCGACTACTGTATTGAGAGGTAAGAGAAGTGTAAAATAATAAATAGAAAATAATACGAGGTGAAGACTGAAAGTAGTAATGATCATACTACCCTATTCTTTCAAATTTCTTTCAGATTTTATCTGGGAATTTCAAAGGAATTTTTACATATATTGTGCTATAAGAGACAAATACTGGGCCAGTGTTACAGAGGAGTAAACTGAGGCATAGCAAATTTGCACCACTTGCTTTAGGCAACATAGAAGGTTAATAGGAATGCAGGGAATATAATTAGTAATTCTGTATTATACTGTGCTATTTTTATCACAAAACCTTCTTCCCTGTGATGTAGTTCTTATGCATTTGGAAAGATTTATATGAAAGGTTTCAGGCACAAACCTGTGAGGACTTTCCAAAACCCTATGTAGATTCAGGGGGAGTCTGGGTCCTAAATCACTGTAAATACCTGGGTCTGAGCCTTGCAAGCCAAACTGAAATGAAGAAACTCAGAACTTGTTTCCACACCAGCACATCCCTGAGGTACTGTCTGGTTTAACTAGAATGGATCACCTTAACACAACGTTAAGGTGATCCATTCTAGTTTCACTCAATATCCATGAAATATTCTTGTGCTAGAAATGAGAAATTTTCCTGAGACACAGAACACTGTGCTATATTTTATTTCTGGAATGTGTTTTCAGCTCTATGTATGTTGTGCGCATTACTCTAGATGAGCACCTTCAGAAGTGGTCTAGAAGTTCTTCTGCTGCCCAGAAGCTGAAAAATGAGATCTACAGATCCCTTCAGAAACTCTGCCCTTCATGGAATAATAGATGAGTTGTCATTATGCTTTGGTGTGGAAAGTTGCCGTCAGACTTGGCAGTTCTGACTCCAAAAATCAAGCTTTGAGGTTTTCCTTAAAGTTGAGGCTTACAATATAAATACAAAAGCAACGATTAAATTTTATAGGTAGTTTACCAGACTAAACATAGTTGTGAAAACTGTTAAAAAAAGAAAGATTCCAAACATAGCAACAGCATCTACAGTGAAAAAAAGAAGTTTAGGAACTGCTGTCTACCAGCTCCACCACATGGCAAAGGAGTAATTTACAGTTTTCTTTCTAGAAGGAAGATAATTTCAATCTAAAATCTTAGTCTACCACAATTTTTTCAACAGACACCTCTTCAGAAGAGAGGTTCCAGAGAGCAAAACTCTGCCAAAGGCACAAGGGATTTTAAAACAGCAATTCATGGCCTGCCAGGGCAGACAGTCACCTTTTGATTAAAAGCTGCAGGGTTGGAAAGCACATTTTTTTGCTTGTGTGTGGGATGGTAGAGATTGATTTCTTCTTGGAGCTCCTGTCCATGACCAGAGCATACATAGTTAAACCAGAAAATCCCTGGCTCCAGGGCAGACAAACAAGACCACAGGGAAACAGTGGTATTACAAGGTTACCCAGCTGCTTCTCCATGAGCCCACCAGTCCTTGGATTGTCCATGTCCTGTTGCACTTTGGAATGAGAAGAAGAGAACAAGGCAGTGGACGGACACTCCAGCCATGGCCTCACTTGTGTCACTTTCCCTGGAGATAAACTTCACTCCACAGAGGAAACTTGCCTCTATATTCTGAGGTACACCCAGTCCATATCCATTACCTCCAGGAAAGTAAAGGTTCTTAGTGCAGAAGACAGATTAATCTATCTTGTGAAAAATATTTAAAGCATTAAACCCCTTACTAAGAGTACAATAGTCTTGACAGGCCCAAGAAAAACCATTGGACAGAGGAGTAGACTGCACTTTTCCTTCTCTTCTCTGTTAAAAAAAAAAAAAATCAAATAAGAAATGTTTCTACAATGGCACTGCTACAATACCTGTGTTTGTAAAAGTTAGTCTTAGTTGCTGTGTTCCTTGGTGGCTGTATCTAGGGAAAAGTTTCATTTGATTCCTTTGGAAACACCACTTTGTGACAAGGAACTAATTAGTATGTAAAGCCTATCATGAAATGGACTCAAAATGAGGAGTGTTGTATAATCACCATAAGCAGAAACTGGAGCTGACTCACCAGCTTTTTCAAGGTTTTGCTTTTCAAATATCTCATGGCAGCAACAGCAGCTGTCAGATTATTGGTCAGTAGCTGCAGACTTCTGACTTGGTGAGTACAGAAGTTTCTGCAGTGCTGCTTCTGATCGGCGTTCACCTGGCACCATCCTAGCTCAAGAAGCATGGTTTTCTTTAAAAAGAAATATTTGGAAACTGAAATACCATTTACATGCTGATCTTTTGTGTCTTTGTGTATTTTTATAAGTAGCTCTGCATTTTTAATATAACCTCAGTAAGTGCGTTCTAAGAATTTTTGCAAATTTAGAACAAACTTTAATCGTTCAGATTGTGAGACAAGATGTTTCTCCAGCTATTTCTGGCACTTGAAGATAGATGAGAGAACTCAGACAGAGTACAGAGCTGGTGTTTTAAGTAGCATGGGCTCACCAGAGAAGACAGGGAATTAGGATTCCTAGATTTAGTTAATGCAATGCAGAAAAAACTGGAATTCACATCTCAGTGAGAAAAGTCTGTGTGCTCGTGTACCTCCATAAAAGCATGGCAGGGTGTCTGAGAGGCAGGACATGGGGAAAGTTACAAGACAATGCAGAGCACCAGGGTTTGATCATTGCTCTCTTGGCTTCTAGGTGTATTAGACTTCCCTGGCCTCAGTTTCTCAACTCATTCAACAGTCATCTGCTTTCTCTAGGCAGTGATTTTTCATTGACTAATCATTCACAAGTTACTGTGAAATAAGCAGCCTCATAAACTTAACTAATATTTGCTTTAAGATAGTGCAGGAGAACCTGCCCCATGGGGGATGAAGTAGGAAAGCACACACATAGCAGGTGGGTGTGTTTCCACATCTGGAGATAAGGACACAGGGAGAGAAGTGGCCACAAAACACTAACATTTTTTAAATGAATAATTTGAACTTGACAGTTTAAAGAGCAGTGTAAAATTATTCTTGTTCCACTAAAAATCGTCTCTACTGGATCCAGACCAAATCCTTGAATTTATTTTTTTCCAAAGTGTCTTCTCATTATAAGTTCTGTGCTCCATTTTGTGTCTTTGGCTTTCAAATCAATTTTTTTTCCCTTTAGTAGTTTTTTCTAAGCTTTCACAAGGTGTTCCACTTTGCTTTCTATGTCATTTGATATTCTGTCTGCTCACTGCTTTTAAACTAGAAAAATAATTACTGATTTCACAGTAAATTTGATCTCATAGTCTTCTTAATGAACAATTTATTTGTGTTGGTTCTGCTTAGTCCTGTTCTGGGATGGTATAAAATCACATGTAATGTGGAGAGTGGCTAAAAAAAAAGAAACTTTGTACTTTGGCCTGGCTGTCCAATTTCAATTTTCAGAGTGCAGTAATCACTATGATGGATGTGGGAAGAGAAATAATGAGCCCCTTTACTCTATTTCTTTGCAGTTCATGAGTGGAAACCATGAAGCTTTTCAGTCTAATCATTCTTCACATCCATCCTTGATAAAATTCTCAGCAGTCAGCACAGATTTAAGAAGAAAAAAAGACACTGCCTGTCCTGTTTTTTGACATTTGGAAAGTTTTAAGCAATATTGCAGGTGGGAAGATTGTCACAAATGTATTTTATTTGTCATAATTTCTCTCCAGATTTTTAAATGAAAAAAATGTAATGTGGGCTCTGACATCAGAAAATATTTTGGAGCCCTTAAAAACTGAAAAAGTGAGACAAAACAGAACATGCAAAATATGTTTTATTTTTGCAGAAAATATTTATGTGAAATCAGGATTTTACTTTTGATTAACTGCTTGCGGGTGACTGGATCTGCAGTTCTGGAATGTCATGATATGCTGCAATATACTGAAGAGCAAATTTAGAATATTTGCAGTCTGAGTACTGAAAAAAAATAGGGAACTGAGACAAAAAAGGGAAAGCACCAATCAACTGAACAAATGCGTTTATGTTTTTATTTGTCATTTAACCTATCTAATTCTAAATTGAAGAGACTCATAATTCTGATTATCATCCAGACAAAATTGTGAAATTCTATTTCAAACATGAACTGTTCCTGTAGCTTTTTCAGTGGGTCATTGGGTACAAGATGAGCTGCCACAGGAAAAGAGAAAATTGTACTTTTAAGGTCAAACACTACAGTGCAGGAGTTTACCTTTCAGGATTTATATATAAACACAAAAATTAAAATGCTGCACTCTAAAAGAAGCACCTTATAATAAGCATCCTGAGGCATACAATGTGCCAACAGACACTTTCCTTCCCTTGAAATGCTTTTAGTCCTTCTCCCACCAGGATGTGACAGGCTGACATTTGGAAGGGACCTTTATCACGGGGGCCTGCTGTTGCCTCCAAACCTGCTGCTGCTGCTGTCGGTGGCAAAGGAGGCTGGATACTCTCACAGTCAACTGCTGCAATCCGTCATGTCTGAGATTTGCAGGCTGGGTTTTATTCCAGAGGATTTTGGTGCTCTCCTCAAAGTCCAGCTGTGGGGCTGGCATGGGTCTGCTCCAGAGGCCAGGACTACTGGTGGCAAGGTGGGACAGTGGATGCTGAGCATGGCAGTGCTGGGGCTTTTCATGCCACGGAGAGGCAGCTGCCAACAAAATTGTCAGTTCAGTTCTGACCATGACAAAGCCTCTGCTGAAGGTAATGTCAGAGAGAGGAAGGAGGAGAGGGAAGCATCTGCAAGGAGTCTGGTGCAATGGGCACTGTCCCAAGGAGAGAGGCAGGTTGGGCTGTCACACCTCTCACAGATATGAGGGAGCCTTTCAGAACAGCGGCAGCATGGAAGGTTTCAGAATGGGTTACACTGCAGAGAGCAGAAGTTGTGGGCTTCCTGGTGGTGTCCTCAGTGGCCTCAGGACTGAATAGTTATAGACAACAGGGAGAGCTTGCCAGGGTGCGCAGTGCATCGTGAGTAGGGCTTTCTCTTGCTTTTGGGACTCCCAGCACCACATCCCCAGCTGGCTGAATCAGCTCAGTGTCTCACCCAGATGTGTGATGGTCACAATAAATGGTCCTGTTGAGTGTGTTTTGCCTTGACAGCATAATTATCTGTTGGTCCAAGGGGATGGGGTTTGTCTTATCTATGATATGGAGCTAATATCAGAGCTAATGATTCTGTTTTAGCTAATAGAGGGGAACAAACCCTTAACAGACAATTCATCTCACCTATCTTAATGTGTAGAGGAAATTCACAGCATAGCAGCAACAGCATTTAGGGAAGCATAGGGCAGTGTGGGCTGAGCATGGCATATAGTTCTTGGGAAAGACAGCCTGTCAGAGGGAGAGCTCTGTATGATTAAGCTTATGTGAATTTTAGCCCCTGAATTTAATGTCAGTCCTTATTTGCTGATGGAATTTCAAGTCCTTTCCAGGTGCCAGCCTGCCAGCCAGCCGTAACGATACATTATCCCCAGTTTTGGTTCTGCTCCAAACCAGCAGGTTTCTGACATATAACAAATATTGACAAGCACAACTTCCTGAGCAGCACATGAGCAGCCACACTTCATTAGCATGCCAAGCATGGACACAGAGAGCCCTGCAGAAATGTTATTGTATGGGAGGAAATTCAGAACAAATCTATCAGTAATTAATAAAACAAGAAATGCAGAGAGTGAGTATGCTGGTCTATGCAATACACACAGTTTGCTCAACTGACTTCCAAAGTGTTAGTTGAAACAGGCAAAAGGTGAAGAGAGGTAATTTTAGGTAAATAAGGTATGAAAACATTCTGACATCATTTACAGAAAAAAAGATTATTTCTTTGTCCCCAACTGTGGTTTTAATATAGACTCAACAGATCACTCTTATCAAAGAAGTGGTGAAAACTGACTGTAGCTACATACTGACCACATTCTCAAGCAGCATCAATCTCTGTATCTGAACATCTCACATGACTTCAAAGGAAAACATAAGCCCTTCTTCCCTTTGCATCATTTATAGGGATTTGCTTTGGGTTTTATTTTTTCAACTAAAGGCAATTATGTTGGAAGGTCCACATCAAAGAAAATGCCAACCTTAGGCCTTTTTGCACTATCCAGGACAGGGGGTGCAGTGGATATTCATCTATTTAGGATATCCCATCACATGCGCTGGCCAGAGTATGTTTCACAGTATTAATGGTGATGAGGTTAAAGCCTGTCATTTCTTAGAAAACCTGGGTATCATCATAACCAGCTGTTCTGATTTGCTGACTATTTATTAACATCTTTAGTAATTATGCGTGGCAGATTTCATGAGAACACAATCATACAGCTTGTGTAAATTAATGCCTTCAATAAAACCTGCCTAGGCTTATGCACTTAGCTCCTTTGTTCAAGTGTGTTTCTCCCGTTAAAATATTTAGCTATTGCAGGCATCTGCCCCCTCTCAGGCACAGACTGTGCACATTTTCTTTGCTTGTTCTGCATGAGAAGCTCTCATTGACCCAAATAAGGGCTCAGTGCATGGACCATATGCTAAGACTATGGAAATTGCCTTGAGAATATGTTGATTTTCTATACCCGCATCATAACTGCAGCGTGAGTGTCACTGCTGGATTGCCTTTTGCACACGGATAAAACTGCACCACTGGAGTCAGTGGAGGTTTTATCTCTGAGTAAAATGAGATCATGTCCATTGCCCCTTGGGAAGTTCCGAGCCGCCTCTGATTCCTCCGACCAAGAGTGTTGTGCACTGTCCTGTGGACTCTTCTCAGGCCAGATGTCCCCAGGGAAAGGTCCTCATCATCTGGCTGGAAGGAACCCAAAATAATGCCAGTTCACTTTGTTTGTCCAAAATCTCCTCACATTTCACAGTGAATGCTTTAAGGTTTAGGGTGAAGCCTTCCTTGAATGCCTGGTCAGGTAAGGTCTAGGTGACATAATTAGTTGCATAACAATAAAGGAATTATCTCACCCTTGCTTTCACTGTCTGAAGGTTGAGCACCTTGCATGCCTCAGTTGTGTAATCCTCTGTATTAAGTGAGGAGATACAAGTCCCATCTCAGGGTTACTCATTCCACCTTTAGCTAAGAATAGCAGAATGTAGCAAAGAAAATTTCATCTGTATGTAGAATTATTAAATTCAGATATCACTTCAGAACATGCTCTAGAAAAGGCCATAGATTCACTACTAGACCTTATCCTTTTCCACTTGACCCACTCTGCCCAAAGTTCAGTTTGAATGGGCATATAAATCCAGCTTTAAGAGGCATTGTTGTAACAGGGAAGGCACTGCCTTAGTATGGAGTGTTGAATAATATCATTGCTTATTCTCAAGCCATGTTCTGTCTCAGAGAGGGTTGCCTTACATTAAAATAATTCCTTTTTAAACAGTTTGCTCGAAGCTCAGCAGGACTGAGTTATACATTCAGCAATGGACTCTGCTAATCCGCTGTTATGACATCTTGTTTCTAGCTCCGTAAGCCTACACCCATGTGTACACAAACACATGCACACTTAGGCACACACATTTGCAAAACATGTCCATGGATCTCAGTGCCAGAACATCAGCCCAGGAGAGCTGCTTTGTTTTTCCAAAGACACACTTCAACGTAGTTGGAACAAGTCAGAGCTCCCCACAAGTTGTGCCACAGCAAACCCCTTCCTCTGGCAGAGCACACTGTGTGAGCCATGTGGGTAGGAGGGGAGCTCCTGCTGACATGAACTCCCAGGGCAACTCAGTGAGATGGGGACTCTGCTCACCAGGGCATGGGCAAAACCACTCTCCCATTTCACACCAGACAATGTCAAGTTCCTTAGTCTTGCTGTATTATTTCAGTTTTGTGTTTCTACTGACCATAGATTTTGCTTGTCATAACACCTCTGCTCAAAATGAGTGAAGGGTGCACAGGGAATACAGCAGCACACGTGTCTGCACTCCCTTTGTAAGGATGCAAATGATGATGCAAAGTGAAAGACAAGGGCAAATTATGTACCTTGGGGCAGGTTGTGAGCCTTTACAGGCAACATTGATTAATCACTGACATAAACAGCCTGATTAACTTAGTAAGATTGTAATCAGTCCTCAAGCCTTTTGTTTGCACAACAGTAAATCAAAGGAAAGTGAAAATGCAGAAATTAGATTTGTATGTTTCTGTATGTCTGTATATACATATACAAAGATACATCTCCACAACATAGGCAGAAGGGAGGAATAAATATCAGCAAGGAAAGCCCGCTGTTTTTCCTTACATTATCAAATGTGTAGACAAACCTGTGATTTATTTTCCATATTTTAGATGCAACTAGTCAATGTGTGCTGTGCAGCTGTGACATAAAACTCCTTTCAAAGACGGCTAACGCTAAAGAAAGATATTGCAAATATGTGACCTGTGCTCTGGTTTTGTAAAATATTTTTCTAATTTCATCGCTCCAGGATAGAGCTTTATAACTTAAGCCAGAATCGTTGAAAAATGTTGCTGCTTTGCTACTGCAGGCAAAATCTGTACAGAATAGGATTTGTAATATATACAAACTCTCAGACAGTTCCTTTAAACCTACGGAAACTCCTATAATAGAGTTTTACTGAAGTCCAAAATAAGTCCTGGCCAAAGTTTTTGCTGAATATGTTGAATTCTAAAGCAGGCCTGGGTCTCAGCATGATTTTCCTACTGTCTCCTGAACAAAAACCACCTTATATTCCACCCAGGAGCATAACCCATAAAACATGCACAATAAGATGTATAGAAATCCATCTCTCCCAGCCTAATGAATTTAATCAAGATCAACAGTTGTGTGAGATCAGTTTTGGCAGAAACTTGTGCAGGTGCAGATTTCTATTGTTGTTCAGTCAAACCATTGAACAGGAGCTCTCTTGTGCTTGAATAACCTCTACCTTTCTTTCCGACGTTTTAATGAGTGAGTGGCGTATGTTTTAGGTGGAATATCGCGCATGACACAAAGCTCACACACTGTAGGATTCATGGGGTGGGTTTTTTGGAAAATTTTTGAAAGTCAGTATACAGGCTCCTGTCCTACAACTGTCTTAGCTGTAGATTATGAATAAGAAGGATATTACCTGTGTAAAGAATGTGTGTAGGTAGGAGAAAACACACGGAAAAGGGTGTTGGTCTGACAACATTCTTCACAATGAGAGTGTATTCACGTCATACGGCATCCAATGCTGTTTGTACCAGCCAAGGAATACATTTGCAGCCAGGAATCTCCTGTTTTCCTCCTTCTCCTTGCCTTCCAGCACTGTCACTACTTCCTATTCACAGTTTCCTGCCACTGCTATATAGATACATTAGAGCCCATTTTCTGGGTACAACAGCAGAAATCAAAGTTTTGGCAAAAATGGCCCCTGCTGCATCTTGCTCTTGCTTGGCTTTTATGCACTTTTATGTACCCAAATGTCCTAAGGAGTTAGGGGGCTCCTCAAAAGAAAGATTCCTGTGTTTTCTGCTGGATGCTGACATAAAAAAACAGAGCTATTTTTTTCATGGCAACTTCCACTTTCGAGCACTGTAGGTCCTTCAGCAAAACCCTTCAGCTGAGAATGCCCTGGCCCAGGGCCGAGCACGGGGCTGGCACTGCCAGGCAAATGTACCCAGCTCACAGCTGGGGACTGATCCAGAACCCAACAAAGTGAGTGGAAAAGTGGTCATTGACTCTGGTGAGGCCTGGATTTTTCCCTGTGGAAAAATACTCTTGCTCTGAACTCTACACAGGAAAATTCCATTTATAGAGCAGTTAAATGAAATGTTCAAATTACTTCAATACACGAGCACATTGCATTTCTACTTATAATTAATTTTGCCTTATAGGCCCCAGTCCAGTCAGACACTTAAGCACCTGCATATCTTTTAGCTGATGAATAATTCTCTCAGAGACAGTGTAACCAGGTTGCTTAATCTGGGCAAAATTGAACATTTCTTCAGTGAAAAATAAGGAGATATATTTTACTCAGAGATACATGATCTGTAAAATCTTGCAGTAGCATGCGATTAAAAAAATTGTGGCATTTCCAATCATACTTTTACTTCCTGCAGGCTTAGAAAATTAGCTAGCTTAGCTTTTAATATGTAAACATATCACGTGGTTCTTTTCTAGAAATTAAACAATTCAATCATTTTTTTAACTAATATTGTCCATTTGTTTGGGTGTCACAAAGTTTTGCAAAAAATGTTGTTTAGATATGTTACATTTTATAGCATATTCTGCTTAATAGAACTATAAGAGAAAGTTAAAATGTAATTTCATTTTCAGCTGCTCACAGATGGCATCTTATGTTGCCAAAATCAACTAAAGTAGCTTTTGTCTGCTTGCAAAATACAGAGTTTATTTCTTGAGCTCTAAATTGTATGTAATATGCATTTCTGTTCCTATATCAGCTATATCTGATAGCTGAATTTTCAGATTCAGAGATTTATCTGTCCTTTTAGTTTATTTTCATCCCCCAAGTGCAAAAGTAAACTTCAAAACCATTGCTTTGGTTAGCCCAAGTATTTGAACTTCCCAGTGGTTGCTGCCATATGAAAACATAGATATATACTTAAACACATGCTGCACTTTCCCTGCCCCAGACAGACATCTGGCCATTTCCCATCTGCTGACTGTGACCTGAAGCATTTTTCTGTCTCTCTCTTATTAGTTTGGGCTTTTGCTGAGGTTCAGTAGCTCACACATGCTGATCCATCAATTGTTTTTATTGGCAAACAGGTCCATCATTAACAATCAGAAACTACAGCATCTGCTAATTTAAGTGGGAACCACATCCTGTTGTACATTAGGTGTTTAGCAGAGTGGGCATTTATCAAAACAGGGATTAAGTGAAATACACATGTGTGTAATATTATAGATATTTCAGGCTATAAATAACACATTTCATTTTTCTTCCTCTTGAAACTCACAGATGCATTTTACCATAGGGAAAAAATTTGTCTAAATCTTTCTGGATAGTTTAGCACTGGAAACCTTAGTCAACACAATACTTGTCTGTTAAAATCATTTGCATGCCTTTTTATGCTGGGTGGGCTGCCCATACCATCAAACCTGAAAAACTATGGGGGATTTGAAGACTGCAGAACTGGTGTAGCATATCTCAGTGGCATGCAGCCCATGTGGGTTTTTGCTTCCAGCAGCTAGAAATTGCAAAGTAATGATTTAATTTCATTCAGAAACATACTTTAAATACTTCAATGGTACCAGCAACAGCACAAATTGCCCCAAACTTTAATAAGTACTCCTAGTAGAAAGGAAACATATTTTTAAACACTAATATTTAGAGATTAAAATCACATAGCCAGATTTGGGTTGGTTAGATGTCATGGGCATTTGTTGCTCACTATTTGGTTTATGGCCAGTACTTAAAAGACTCACCAAAACTGTTCAATTCAAGATTGGTGTTCAGGATGTTAAAACCTGATGGTTTACTTATTCCCAGAACAACTGGCATTCAAAGAAAACAGCAAGTATCAACAAGACTTGAAATAAATTCAAGATTTGAAATAAAATTTCTCCTGAACCATGAGAGCATGCGAAGCTCCAGGAAGGCAGGGTAGATGCAGAGCCTGCCAGTATCCCACCACTACAACACAACCACCTGGGGAAAAACACAGTGGTCCCTGCTCCCAGGAAAGTGGTTCTGGGTACCTGCATCCCTTTTAGAAGCTCGTGTCTCAGGTAGTAACAGGCATGGAATGCATGCCAGCCTCACCCAAACCTGCCTGCATTATCAGTAAGGAAGGAAAGAATTTTAATCACAAATAACTTAAGACCAAATGGAGACTGGATGAAAAGCTTATTGAAGTCAATGGGAAGGCTCCTGCTGGCTTCTCTGAGGGGTGGATTGAGTCCCAGCTTCAGACCTCTGAAACAAACGCAAAATTTGTTTAGTTTTGTGCTTTGAACATTGCTTTATTTTCTAAACAGAGGTCGCAAACAGTTATGTGTCTGTTTCTGTGATCCTCTACTCTTATGAAGTCATTCCAGCTCCTCTATCAGTAAACTTGTTGTAATATATTTCATGCTTAGTCTTCAAAGAAATGTTAACGTTCACAGATAAAAGACTCTGTGCGCTGTCCATGCCACAACTGTCACCAGAAACCCAGGAACGATGACATGAGCGGATGATAAATATCCTTACACAAAAAAACTCTTTTTCACGGGAACCATAAGCAAACCTTTGTTGCCCTCCCTATCTGCGAACCGAGAGACCTGTCCCCCCATGGTGATGGCTTTGGGCTGGCTGCCGCCAGGCGATGGAGCAAAGCCCCTGCCCAGGGTCTGGTCTGCCACGGGGAGTGGGCGAGGCGAGGCAGCAGCGTGCCAGTCATTGACTCCCTGCCGAAAGCACACCGTCTCCCACATCAAAAAGGCACCAGGAGCCTTCACACAGGTCTGCACTCTATAATGGGCAGATTTTCGTCGAGGGTTCAGAAGACAAATGAAGCTTTTATCTGCTTTCCAGCCCTCTGCATTAGGAGTTTATGTTAAAGCCACTTAACTGTCTGGAGTGCGGGCCAGTGGATTACCTGTTTGTGTGAATCAAGTACATTACCTGATCACATGAGCACCGGGGATAAGTTTTCTATAACTAGCTTTTCTTTGAAGGGATCTTCAGATACTTCAGTATTCTCACAAAGAAGTGCCCCAAAAGAGTCAGGATTAAGAATAAGCTATACTTCACTTTGGCTTGTGTTTCTCCAGCCTCATTTATTTAGCTTTACTTACTTACTCGGTCACTTATTTGTGTGTCATAACAGCAGGATGAGGAATAAACCTTCCAAAGTATGCAGCTCCTATAACCTTTACAGCAGCATGGGTTAAATATTATATAAAGAAGGGAGTGAGTGTCATAAAAGGAAATAACTCTTTCTGAACTGCAATTTGAAAGACTGTTGGTAATTTTATAAGAGTTCTGAATTTCAATTGCTAGAGTTAAAAATATTATTCTACCACACCTTCTTTTTTTTAAGCCACATTAAAAATAATTAGATCTGCAGAACATTTTAAAATTAAAATAACGATGAGGGATGTATAAACTATTTAAAAACACTTAGGAAGATACACCCTTTTTCAGGAAATTGCACACGAAGGAGCAAAACTAGGGAAGTTTGAACTCATGAGTCTGTGTTTAGGGGGTCTGGTAAGCTCTCCCTCCAGGCTTTGAGCTTACCCCACACATGGTGCTGTCTTGGGATCCCCTCATAAACTGCTCTGCCACCCCCCCAATTCTTTACCCCTTTTTTGCTGCTGCAGGACACACCTCTGTGTATTGTCACCATCACAAGTGGGGAGAGCTCCTGGGGGCTGAGGGCACAAGGTCCCTCTACACCACCTCCACCTCCACTGACGCATCACTTCAGACCCTGAAGCCTGGCTACCCTCTCCCTGGAGATGTCCAGCAGCCCACCCTCTGGGGTAGTAGCCACACTGTATGGAGGCCCACCATTTTTGCTTTGAAAATACTGGCTTTCTTTTGTTACCCAGCTGTCACAGAGAGGCTGTGGGCATTCAGAAGCCTCTGGTTGACAGTGGGTGAGTCTATTCTTCTCTTGCTAGGAATTTCAAGGGGAGACAAGCACCCTCAGACCCCTGAGAAGATGTTTTGTTTGACAAGAGGCAATGTGATGGTGAGGAGTGGCACTGCTCATCCCGAAGTTCTCAAGACCTGTTTAAAACAAAGCATGAGAGAAGGGATTAATAGGGTCAAGCTGCCTTTCTCACCAGAAAAACAATCAAACGCAAAAGGAGATACATTGCAAATATTCAGAGGGTAGGAGCCAGAATATTTGAAGGGAATATTTTTGAAGGAGGAAAGAGTTAATTTTTCTGATCAGCAGGTTTTCTTTCTCTAGTGATAAATTTAAGGTTACTTTATAATGTTCCTTTAAATCTGAAAACTGTCTGCTGTCTGAAAAGTGACTCCAGCATTGTGCCCACTGCCTTGTTAACACTGAGTGGTTGCATTGTGTACAAGAGCCCGTCTTTCTTGGAAAGACATTACAGTTTTTTCTTCCTTGTCGTGTTCTAATAAATTAAAAGGCCATTTTGACTGCAAGTCAGTACTTCTGTATAGAAATAACATAACTTATCACTCATCACTAGCAATAATACACTGCCTGGAGACATTCCTTTGTCAAGCCTGTTGGTGATCAGTTTATGCCCTAAAGCATTTACTTATGACTCAAGGTAATGCAATTTCAGATGATATTTTTATTCATAAAAGTACAATCTCCCTTTGAAAGAATCTGAACTAATCACTTTAGTTACATCTTGTGACAGTGAGACACCTTCTCTTCAGAACTAAATAAAACCAAACTCCAGACTGACAGGATGGACTGGCTGTGACAGACAGTGAGCAGGGCAGGACAGATGGAGAATAGAAAGACTAAGGAAGAGTGTTACACACCCCTTGCTTGCTGTCTGCAACATAAAATGACACACAACTGTGATACATCCCTATTCTTCCACAGATTTTTGTACTTATGGTGAATAAAATACAAAGTTTCAGTCCTCTTTTCTGCTCTTCCTTCTTTCTTGTTCTCAAATTAAAAAAAAAACAAAAAACCACTACCCATACGACTGCTTTTTTCTTACTTGTTTATAAATACTGCTTCCTCAGTATTTCTTTTTCCTGAGAATTATGTCTAGTCATTTAGTAGTATCTCATCAACTTAAGTAAATAAATAAACAAGAGATCTTTTCCTAGGAGACTCTGTGGTTGCATTGTGTAATTAAATAGAAAACATTTGGCAGGTTTGGCTAAACAATGACTCTGCTTCCAAATGTTGATGGTGTAAATCAAACTGAAGGAAAACATGTCATGTTTGACCATTTCGTGAGGACAATGAGGGTCTTATGGTGTTATTTTATGCTTGGATTTGGCCTTAATTCTCTTAATTTCGTACAAAGAGGATGACCAAATCTGAAAAGATCTGGAAAGACTGCAGTCTTGCCAATTAAATCTGCAGAAAAGCTGAGCTGGTGACTTCAATTTAACCGCACAGTTGGCACCGTGCTTGTATTTCAATACTTCAGTTGCCTTTGGCAATGAGATGAGAATAAAATGTATCTCTGAACTAACAGCCAGCATCTTATTCTCAGAAATGTAACTACAGTTGTGTAAAATCTTTAGCACACATGAAAGCAAAAAGGGACTTTGCAGAGCCACGCGTCCAGAGCTCTTTGTGAGTCACCTCTGCTTTGCACTGAGGCGCACATGCGCTAGGTACTTGAGTTTGCAAAAGTAGATGCTGACTTTGGGCCCTGTTTTGTGAAGATCAGGCCCTTAGTATCAATTTAGTATAGAAAGAGTGAAAATCTACAGACAAAACAAAGATTAGAGCTTGAAATGCACCACTTCTCCCTTCAGAAAGAGCCTGCCAGAAAGCACAGTAAATTTAGTCACAGTACAATGCCTATTACTCTCGGCGTGTGATTAAAGCTGCTTTCCCTCGGACCACACACACATGTAGTCTGTGCCCCTCTTGGGAGAAATGTCTCCTTCTGCCCACGGCCCAGATGAATTATAGTCACAACCACTTTGAAGATTTACAGAACACACAAAGGGGCAACCTGAAACAAAAGTGGTATTTCCCTGAAATGCATCTCTTCTCAATGAAGGCATTTTCTTGGAAATATGCAAGATGTGATTGCAGTTTACCGAGACAATGCTCATTATTATGAAGGCATTTCAGAAAGGACTTGAATTTCTCATTGCTCTAAATCCCATGACTTTATAACCTGGTGTAAAAATCCTGGGGAAAAGGTGTGGGAAGCTGTGGGATGATAGATCCTCAGTGATGTTTTTCTGGCATTATGGATTTGGCTCTGTGACATGGCAGAAATCATCCGCAGTGTCTCCATTCTGACTGAAAGTTCCCTGTCCTCAATTCCAAGGCTGAATAACTACATCCACCAGAGAATTTGTTCTGTGCATGATCTCTTCTCCCTGGGGAGCTACCAACAGGTTTTTAAACATGGTGTTTTAGTCTACACTTCTACACAAAAAAATATATTTGCAGAATTTAGTGTGTCCTTACCCACTGGTTCTCTAGGTACTTGAATTTTGGGTAGCTCACACATCCTGGGGCCTGGGCTGATCCTACTTTAACCTAGGTGAGAATTTGCTGTCTTTTCAATGAGGAAGGAGACTTTACTGTGTCAGTGTTGACAGTGTATTTGTATTTTTCTGCAAAAGCTGCAATCCCCTTGGAAGGACTGTAGCACAAAATGGGAAAGTGGGAAAGGGCCCTGTCAGCAGACTTGGGCATATGTACCATGCAATAAGTCATGGGTCAGTGGGGATGAGATGTTGCTATGAAATAATATTTCTTCTGAGAAGACTCACTGTGTCAAATCTGCATCCTTCTCCCCTAGCTTCCTCACTGTTCCAGGGAACATAATGGATCATAATGCAGATGGAACATAATGCAGATTGTACAGGACAACCAGGACATCAGGCCCAGGCAGCAGGCTTGTGAAAGGCAGGTCCTGCTTCACCATCTGGTCTCCTTTTTTGACCAGGTAACATTCCAAGTGGATGAGGGAAAGGCTGTGGATGTAGTCCCTCTGGACTTTAGTCAAGCCTTCAGTACCGTCTCCCACAGCATTTTCCTAGAGAACCTGGCACCTTACAGTTCTTTTCTGGTTTATAAACATCTGGATGGCTGGGCCCAGAAAGTGTTGGGGACTAGAGTTACTTCCACCTGAGAGCTGGTCACAAGGGATGTTTCTCAGGGCTCATTATTTGGGCCAGTCCTCTTTAACACCTTTGTTGATGATCTGGACCAAGGGATTGGTCTCAGTCATTTTGCAGACAGCACCAAGTTGGGTGGGAGTGTTGATCTGCTGGAGGGAGGAAAGGCCCTGCAGAGGGATCTGGACAGGCTGGATCAAAGGGCCAGGGCCAATTCCATGATGTTGAACAAGGCCAAGTGCCAGGTCCTGCACTGGGGTCACAACAACCCCGGGCAGTGCTGCAGGCTGGGGACAGTGGCTGGGAAGCTGCCTGGTGAAAAAGGACCTGGGGGTGCTGGTCAGCAGCAGCTGAACATGATCCAGAGTGTGCCCAGGTGGCCCAGAAGGCCGATGGCATCCTGGCCTGGATCAGCCAGGGTGTGGCCAGCAGGAGCAGGGCAGTGACCGTCCCCCTGTGCTCAGCACTGCTGAGGCCACAGCTCCAATCCTGTGCTCAGTTCTGGGCCCCTCACTGCAAGAGAGACATTGAGGGGCTGGAGCGTGTCCAGGGAAGGGCAACGGAGCTGGGGAAGGGTCTGGAGCACAAGTCCTGTGAGCAGCAGCTGAGGGAGCTGGGGGTGTTCAGCCTGGAGACAAGGAGGCTCAGGGGGACCTCACCACTCTCTGCAACTGCCTGAAAGGAGCGTGCAGCCAGGTGGGGGTCAGCCTCTTCTCCCAGGTAACAAGTGACAGGGAGACAGGACATAGGTCCAAGTTGTGCCAGTGGAGGTTCAGGCTGGACATCAGGAAAAATTTTTTCACTGAAAAGGTGGTTAAGCATTAGAACTAACTTCCCAGGCGTGTGGTAGAATCACCATCCTTGGAAGTACTAGAGAAATGACTGGAAATGTTTCTCAGTGCCATGGTCATGCTGTTGAGGTAGTGGGCTGGATGATCTTGGAGGTCTTTACCAATCATAATGATTCTGTGATTCTGCAAACTATGGAGTTCAGAGTAGGCATTGCTTTGGCTATGGTTTGCTTTGGGAAATTGGAAAAGGCATCTGTTAAAGCAGGATTGACTCCAATAAGTTGTCCAAGTTAAGACAAACCTGGATAGCCCTTCTGAAAGCTCTTCCTACTGATGCTTTTATGATGCAGTATTGAAGCCTAAAGGGTTCTAACAAGTTTAAATAAGGTTGCTTTAAGGCAGCAATTTTTCCAATTTTGAGTCAAATGGCTCCTCAGACTTTGTGAGTAGCTCACCATTTGTAATTCATTTCCAATGAAAAAAGGTACTCTGAGAGAAATATTTGCTCTCCATTGAAAATTTCAATACTTAACTATACCCAAAAAAGAAAAGGCCTAAACCTGAAAAGATTCTGGGTTTTGTGCAAAAAAATAAAAAATGCTGTTTTGCAGATGGAACCAGAATGCCTCAGGAGAGATGGGGTTCAGTTGCTTCAAGTCTCCACACAGTTTCAGGGGCAAGTTCCTCTTTCATAATGCAGCAAGGATGACCACTAGTGAGTTCTTGTCCCTCAGCTAGAGGCCTCCTTTGAAGCATAACCTGCTTGTAGCAGATGCTGGATGTATGTGGCATTATACTCACAGTTCTTACAAAGTTCCACAGCAGTGTTTTTAATTCACTGTTTGGTGTGTCAAAAGATTCCGGAGGGAAATACAGATAATCTCAAATTGGTCTTAGTTAAAAATCTGACAGGTGGACTTCCCCTTATTTTCTATGTATTTGGCCTTCATATGCAATCCTTTATGAATTTTGACATGTGTTTTGACAACTGATTGAAGTCAGGCTCTCGAGCTTTTCCCAGGCATCCCAGGGGAGCAGGTGATGTGTATCAAACCCTTTTGGTCCCATTCTTGTGGGAGGTGTTTAGAGAACCCAAATCCCCAGCTGCCAGTGGGGGCATTGGGTGTAATACTGGAGACTGAACCAGGAGAGCACTGTGGTAAATAGAAAAATTTGCCCACTGTAAACTCTGCATCAGAGTTGAGCTTAGTTTGCTGCAGAAATATCTCCACAGGTCAAATATGACATTTGTTTTAAGTTAAAATAATTTTAATAAAGAAACTGATGTAATGAATGCATTGTTAGTACATTTATGACCTTTGTGTTACATGTCATTGTTAAAAGTAAAATATAAGTAATATTGAAAGATCATCATTTATTGTAGTCAATTCACTCTTTTTCTGAAGAACTTGAAAAATTGGATTTGGGTGTTTCTACAAGATTTTTTCAATTCTCATTCATTTATGATTGTGCTTCTGGTATCTTGATTACATCTAGTTTCTGTCTAAATTACCAGTCCAATAATCAGACTACATTGTAGGCAGAATAGAAAGTTTGCTAGAAAGTTTGTAGGACTTGCATAGAAGTCTTTAGAGTACATCAAGTCTTTGCATGTGGGGTACATGGAAAACAGGAACTGCTATCATCAAGGGTTTCTCAGTGTTCTTGAAGTAGCAGCCCACATGGCTGGGGTTATGTGGCCACCATGTGGTAACAGAGGGAAAAATTAAAATGAATTTTTGCTTTTACTTTGCATGTACTTTTTGAGTAAATGACTTGAGGATGTGCATACATTCATTTTCTCAAGGGCATTCCTTGAATAATTTCCTCTTCATTTACAGAATTAAATCATTTTAAAAATGGTCATTTTACTTTGCAGTACCTGACCCTCAGTGTAGGAATTATCCTTGCATTGGAATTTAATCTGTCTGCATGAAAGGCAACTTTTTAAGGAAGAAAATAATTCCTGTGTAACTTCCAAAACCACCAATGATAAAATAGAAAAAGCATTCATCAATTCATAGAAAACTATGACATTGAAAGATGTGGAAAATAAACATTTGAATTTTAATTACTATAGTTTAATAGAGAGCTGTTAGACATCTCTCAGAAGTAACAGGTAGGCCCTGAAGGAGCAGAAATAGGCTCAGAAAACCTTCAGCTCCAGGAAAAAACTTCTTCATTCACCTTGTTTATATAAATTGAAAATCCAGTTTCTAAATTCCTTAGGATGAACACAAGTAATAATGTAAAGGATATAAACGGTGATTTTCCTTTTTTTGTACAAGGGATAACTAATACCACTTTCTGGTGGCATAATTTACCGTTCAATAACTGGAAATCTGAGAAAGAAAGCAGATGAGGGTCCTGTAAGGATCTATGAATTGAAAGGTGAAGGCAGGCATGTTGGCCTTGCAGTGCCTGTGGAGGACCTGGTTCTCCCAGCCACCAGTACCACAAACCACCTAAAATAAAATGCATCTGTCCACAGCAGGATGAAGGTTCTCTGAATGTCCAGCTAGAAATAGCACCACATAGATGGAATTTTGGAGTGATTTTTTTGCTACTCAAGGTTCACACTGCTCCAATGATATTGCATTACCTCCATAAAGATGCTTTAAGTTTAGAGATCATTTAAAAGTCATATAAAAATGGCTGAATTATTCCAGCTATATCTATAAATACTATGTCTGTCCTTGTCCTCTAAATACAGGTGGGCTTTGTTGCACCAGCAAACTTCCTCCAAACTTTCAGTGTACTCTGAAACAAGGGGATAACACATCTGCCTTGAGTTGCCTTGTTGTTTATTTTTTTGGTTGCAAGAAAGGGAAGAAGGGATGCCCAAATTTCTATTTCCCTGAGTCTCCTGTGTTCAGGGACACAGGACAAGTCTTGAAACAGTTAATGAAAGGCCAAGGGAGAAAGGTTTGTATGAACTCCCTGTTAAATATTGGCAGATATCACCGCAACACACATTTATTTCACGTTAATGCTCAGCCAGCCTTAACTTGTACAGCAAATATTGAACCAAACAATGGCACTCTGGCAAAGGAATCAGGAGTTACAGTTTTGTGACGTGCTCTACTTCTAAACACCTCCCATATAATTTTCTGCCAGCATATATTTTGGGATAGGATAATGTAAGACTTTTCTTTATCCTGTGGGAAATTTTACTAAATCAGTTACTTTGCATAGACTGCAGAGGTTGCCTTGGGTGACTAAAACTTCCAAATTAAGAGGTTTAGGATAGTAGGACTAGAAAGAGCTGCTCCCAGGCAGATCCTTTTTTTTAGCTCAAGCCCTTTCTAAGTATAAGCAAGTCAAAAACCTTTCATTCAGTGAAGATGATAGGCATATACTTAATGCTGTTTACATTCAGCAAAATACATAAAAATATTAGAAGAATTGAATAGAGCTAAGCATTTGCTTATGTTTTGCTGACTCAGGCCCTTTGTATGTAACTCTCAGCTCTGACAAAGGCTGTAATACTTAATGCTTATTCCTCTTTTCTCTGCTTAGTATGTAAAGGAAAGATATTTCTTTTTACTTGAAGAGTAAGGGCACATTGAGCTATTCACTCCCTCTAGGCACTAATGCTATGAAGCACTCTAAAACCATATATATATATATATATATATATATATATATATATATATATATATATGGTTTAACATTTATTTATTTATTTACTTGTATGTTTTTCCCATCCATTTACCTATGTGTAATGTTTCCCATTGATAAAGGAATTGTTTGTGCCTTTTACTCAAATCTTGAGAGATATTTGCCAATAAGCAAAGCACAGTAAAGAGAGATTCATATCACCTTTTACTAACAGACTAACACCTTTCTTCTGTTTATTGAAAAATTTTGAATGCCTTTAAAACTTTTTATGATGAGGAGATATGTTGCCTGTTACGTTTTCTCATAGGCTCAGAGTGGTTACTGTTTTTGTAGTCATTTACCTAACAGTAGAACAGAAAATAGAAATTACAATCAAAGGAAGATTTATGTCTCAGTCTGATTTTGTAGCAAGCAACTTCCAAGCACAGTGATCAGTTCTTTGATTTCTCACCTCAGAAATAATGTCCCTTGAAATTCCTGCCAGATACAGGCCTAAGCTTCAACTTATCTTTGATATATACTCCTGTCCTGTCCTGTCCTCTCCTCTCGAAACTGTTTTGCAGCTCCCATTTCCACCTGCAGTCCAGCAGATTAAATAATTCTGCAGAGTATCCCACCCCTGGCAGCTTAAACTCCTGCTTTTTTTGCATGCTGGCTCTGAGAGCAGGTAACCCCAGGGTGCCTTTTGCCTGGCAGATCAGCCGGCGTTCTGCTTCCACCAGGGAGCACCATCCCACCGCTCGCCATCGCCCTCTTCTCTCCCACGCAGCTTTAACCATTTCCTCGCAAAGCGCGCAGTTTTCCTTGCCCTGGTATAGTTCTTCACGGACAGCTATTTCACAGGATGCTTTAGTTGTGTGGGGCAGGAGCAGACAAACAAAGCAATTACCCTTTTCTCCAGTTGCTGACTTGCTGCTTCTCTATCTTCCACTGCTAAGCTTCCACTGCTATGCTGCTGCTGGGTGACAACAGCAAACACAAAATGTTATTCTTCAGCCTGCTCTTTTTATCCTAACACAGCTCTTTTCTGAGACCTCAGTTGCTGAGTAAGATGGAACATCTTTTCAACCTTTTCCTAAGTCTCCCAAACGACATTTGTTTTTGCTACCACTCCTGGGCATTGATCTCAGCATTCTTATAAAACAGACCACATTCCTCACTGCTTCCTGCACTGCATTCACCACGGCTGACCTGACCAGTAACACACCTGCAGATCCTCAGGCCAGGGAAGAAGCACACAGCACCTCCTTATATTTTCTTGACAATCTACATGCTCTTAATGCATCAGCTCAGATAGGAAACCACAATGAAATGCAGCTTGCCCTTGGAGAGAAAGGTCTGCAAGCAGACAGCATTCCCAAAGGCAGAAGAACCCCCCACAAGGACAAAGGTGACTGTGCAGTAACATACCACCAAAAAGGTCCTGCTGTGCCCACAGCCCCCTCAGACAAGACAGGGACACATGAGGTCATTCTGCAGCCAGAAGACTGGAAGTATGCTGCAGCAGGGCTGGGAAAGTTTCTCATGTATCTTCTTCAGGGCAGGAGACTTGACAGTCTGCAAAAGCAGCTTGGGTTCAGATTTATCACTCTCCCCAGCTCTCTCCTCCCCATCCAGCTCCTCAGCCCCACAACCTGAAGGCTGGGATCCACTGTTCATTCCAGTACTCCTCCTCCATGCTCAACCAGGTGCTACAAGAGAGAATGGTAAGAGAACAGAAAGAAAGGGTGATGGGCAGAATGGCTGAAACTTACAGTGAGGGCTTTGTTTTTGAGAGCCCATGTGAAAAGCCTGTTACTTCCAATTCTAAACAAATGAGTACTACACAGAAACCTTTCTCTGAAGTTCAAATTTCTTCACCCTGAAGAAAAAAAAAAGGCACAAGATCTAGGTGACTGGCATGATTTTAAAAGAAAAAAATTGCAGTCATTGGTGTAAGCATCTTTTTGTTCCAATTGCAATAACTGCAGATTATAGTCTCATATTTCTTAGACAGACCTACTTTTGCCCTTCAGGATACCTCTTCTGTGTTTCAATGCAGATGACAAGTCTATGTGCTTAAAACTCCCAAAATGAGTATTCTGTTTTGACTGCTGCTGTTCTGTTCCCACCCTTGACTGCTCTCAGGACAGGATTAACACTCAGGATAGGGGTTAGTGGCTTGCACCTCCTCTTGTCAGACCTCAGACAATTTTTAAAGCTTGAGTCAACACGTCGGAAGAAAACTGTTGTTGCCTTTGGAGGCTTCAAAGCATAACTGTAGTTATTTGTAACACAAATAAAATTCTTCCCTGAGCAGAGGGGAAGGCACACGTGCAGATTTGAGAGCTAATAAAAGTTGCTTATTCAGCAACCATTAAACTGCCTGAGTCAGACTAAAACCAACTGCTACATTTCTTTTCTTTTTTCTTCTCTTCCTAACTCATCTTAGTGGAAGTGCATGGGAGAGCTGACTATGTGGGAAATGCTTTCCATCCAGCTCTACCCAGAACAGCTTGCTCTCTTCTGACTTAATTTTTAAATGTGAGACATTTAGGATTTGACAGTTTGACAGAGTTATAGGAACTTGAACTTCCTGTAGTAGTTCTGAAGATGTGAAGCAAATATATGTATTTTTTTATTTACTCAGTATTTTAGCTTTACATAACAAAAAGTTTTGACACCACCTGCTTAGGTCAGCATGACTAGCTAAGTAGTGAAACTTTATTGACAACAGAAATAATTAGGTGAATTTTACAAAACTGTATTAATCTGCAGCACTAGATCGGGATCCCCATAATTTTGTCCATCTTTATATTTCTTTCAAAATTCATGCATGCCTTGCTAAGAGGTGAGACTACGTGGGACCATGGATTTTTGGCAAGCATGTAAAAATCAGTGATTTTTTCTTTAAGTAGGGAAAAGTTTTTTTGAGGGGGATCTAACTCAGAGGATTCTGAAAACAAGTGGTACAAAAACCTGAAAAACAAATTGAAAAGCAGAAGGTGAAAACAAATCCAATGAATTCTTATCAGTTCAGAAGAACAAGTCAGACTGAACACATTTTCATCTGTGCTTGAAACCAGAGTTTAAAAATTGACTGTGGAAAAATGTGCATATCAGTGAAGGAGGAATGAGAGATAGTCTTCTAAAGTATATGTAGGGGTTTTTGTCTCTAATTCCTTTCTTGGATATTTCTAGCCTAGAAAACATTGGGTGGGGCTTTTTGTGGGAAGTAGGGAGGAGAAAGGAACTATGAACAACACTTCTTTCATTGTCTTTTTTTCCCTTTAAAATGTCTAAACTGTGCCTGTATTTTAACTCAAACTACCAACTTATATTTACTGGAACATATTATTTTGTTTTTCCAAGTCCTGTTTTGTGACAGATGTACCAAATGTCATAGAAAAGAAATCCATGTATTCCAGTCTTTAAACAGACATAATCTCTGGTTTGTCTCCGTGATGTCTGCTGGGCCTGTGCTCCTAGCTGTGACAATGACACTAAAAGCATCCCAGGACACAAAGAAAATTATGAGAATTTTCAGATGGAGTAGTTGCTAAGGAAGACTTTCTGGAAGCCTGCAGCTGTGCTGAATGTTCGTTGTCCTTGCAAGTTGGGTGTTAATAATATTTAAGAAAAACTTATTTTGTAAGAAGCGATGCAGGATTCACAGACTCTTAGAGTAGTGATAGGAGACAGGTCTGAAAATCATCTAGTCCAATCCCCTGCTTAAAGAAGGGTCATCTACAGGAGGTTGCTCAGGGTCATGTCAAGTGAGATTTTAAATAGGTTTTGAAATGAAAATTCCACAATATCTGTAGACAGACTATTCCAGTGTTTGACCTCTCTCACTATAGAAAGGTTTTTTCCACATTTAGATAAAGTTTCATGTGTTTTATTTGTGTCCATTGTCTCTCATCTTGTCAGCAGGCATTTACTGAGGAGAGTCTGTCTCTCTCTAATTTGATTACATCAGATATTTATACATCTTGATGAGATCTCCAGCTTTGTCTTCTCTAAGCTGAATGGTCTCAGCTTTCTCACCTTTTCTTCATATGTCAAATGCTCCAATCCTTTAATCATCCCCATGGCCCTCTGCTGGATTTTCTGTGAGAAGTTCATATCTGTCTTGCACCCAGGAGCTCAGATGTGGACCCAGTATTCCAGATGTGTCCCACCAGTGCTGAGTAGTGACAAATGCCCTCCTAGTGCAGACAAGGAGGCTGTTTGCCTTCTTTGCTGAAGGATGGATTGATGGGTCTTGTTCTGCTGACTTTTCCCCAGATCCCCAGGGCCCTCTCTGCAAAGCTCCTTTCCAGCCAGTCACTGCCCAGCCAACACAGGTGTGTGGCAAAGTCCTTCCCCACGTGCAGAACTTGGCATTTCTCTTTGCCTAGCAAGGGGAGGTTTCCACTGGCTGATTTTTCTAGCCTGCTGAGGCCCCTCTGAGTGGCACTAGAGCAATCTGGTACATCAGCCAGATGATTCCCAGTTGTGCATCTTCTGCAAACTTGCTGAGGGTGCACTCTGTCCCATCAGCCAAGCGATGAATGAAGATGTCAGACAGTGTTGACCACAGCACTGAACTTCAAGATTTTTACTCTCCCCAGGACTGCATCTGATCTCTTTTATTAACAGAGAATGGGGGCGGGGAAAGGAAGAACTTAATAGAACTTATTCTGATAACTCAGTACTAGAAACCATCTGAACTCAAATCTGGGAATTAGGATGATCTTAAAATATGTCTGCTTACTGTTTTGGTTTTTTTTGTCTTTCATTTCTCCATTCATGTGTCCTACTGGGGGTGTGGAGAGAGATGAAAACAAACAGGTTTCCTTAATAATTGAGCATCCAACACTAGCCATATCAGTTATCAGTTGTTTCAGGTGCCACAAATTTGTATCTTGTTTTTTCCTTGGAAAAATGAAGAAACGGGAATAAATCTGGTTCTTGGAGACAGCATTTTGTGTAACGCACACTTAGTAGGTAAACATAGAACTCAGCCCATTGTCAGAAATAGACATAGGGTGAAAAGTAAGTGAATTTCCATTTTAATAGGTAGGTTAATCTGCAAGCCAAGTTTCCTTCTTCTGCCCACATTTCTGAAAGATTTAAGGGTTAATAAATTAGGACATGTGACACTCCCAGTTATGCTCCCAGGAGCCCAGCATTCAGATTAATTCAGCTGGCATTTCTTCAGCAGGGTTTTCCTTCTTCTCTCCAACTGATGAAACATTTCAGGTTTAAATGAACTTGAAAGCTTCAGATCAGAGACAGATGCAGGCTGTTTTATCCACTTACAGTACTTTGAATAATGCAATCAGATTGTGCAATCCCTTGCATCCTTCTAGCAGTATAAAAGTCAGGACAGTTTTTCAGTACTCAAGTGACCCCTTTTTTGCACATGCCTATCTAATTAGCTTGATTTGATCTGTGTCTCATTGAGCCATAGTGATGACATGCTGATAGAATTAATAATCATTTGAAGAATATGTGGTAACCTGTATGATCTGAGTTATAATTTCAAGTTTGGGTGACTCTTGCTGATAATTTGTGTTGATCTATGTTGACTATGTTTATGTTTACTTTTAGAAACTGTGCTTAAACCAGGTTTTTGTGATCTCAGGGTGTCAGTCTTTCCTATGTAGGACAACTTTACTCTGGAAAATTCAGAAAATGTAGTGAAGAACTATGTGGTGGTTTGTTTGTTTTGGTTTTTTTTCTTGAGTAGAATAGAAGATATTTAAAAATCCCTGAATTTTATGTTAGGAACAGAGGTGACAGAGTTATTTCAAAACTTCACATCTAGTCCCTACCCCAGGAGTTTTTGTACCTAGTTCAGAGTTGCTTAATCAAAGAGAAAGCAGTAGTTTGCTGTAGGCAAGAGAAAGAGGAAAAGAGCCTTGAAGGCCACTAAATAGCCTGGAAGAACTGCACCAGCTTTTCATGCACACAGAGTGACACTTAGAGGTGGGAAAAACAATCATTCCACATACCCTAGCAAACATAATTTTGTGGACTAGCAAACATAACTTTTGTTGTAAAATTTTTATTGTTTCCCTGGAGGAAAATTAAACACACGTTTTTGATTAAATATACAGAGATTTGATGAGCAATGGATTGGGCAGAGCCCTACTAAGTAGTTCTGCAAGCAGGCTGCAAAGATGCAGCAAGAGCTGATTTCTTATACACACTCATCCCAGCACCAGTCCTGTGGGTGTTGGCATGAGGTAGATCACTCATCCCCCACTGCCAGGTCTGTTTACCAAAAGTGTAGTATATTCCCCTGAGCATATTCCACAATTGTTACAAGACAATACTACAGCATTTCTTATCTCCTGTGCAAATTTCACTTCCTGGTAGAGTCCTGTCCCTGACATCCTTGTTTCCATCTAGTTTAAATGTTTCTGCAGATGGGCCTTCTTGTCCTCTGTGCCAGATCATGCCTTGGTCATAAATTACCATTGCTGTTGGAATTTCCCCTTCAATTAGGGGAAAGACATCTGCAAAAAGGGATTTGAGAAGTATAACAGGTGCATGAAAATGCAAATTCAGAGTACAGCAGTGACCAAAAGTTAATCTGGACATTCAAACTGCTGGAGAGAAAAGCTAAGATATCTCAGTGCCACTACTTATGTCTGGGATGCATCAGCTTCTTAAATAGCCTTTGCAGAGCTCATATCCTCCCATTTGGAGATTTGCTAATCGCCACTAGCTTAAATTTTAATATTTGAAATAAAGTGATGAAGATACTACATTCCCATTCTTGACCTGTAGCAGCCACAGGGCCAGCTACAGCCCCTTGGAGAAATGCTTAGAGATAAGAAAAATGCTAAGTCATAGGAATTGAACCAGAAGTCTTCACTCCGGTCCTCCAGGCCTGTTTATCTCTCTGTGACCTCACAGGCTAGTTTCCCTAACCCTTACAACTGGCCAGTTTCCAAGCCCCCCTCACCCTATAAAAGGGGCTGTCTTGGCCCATTTTGTTAGTACAGCTGCATTTGGACCCTTCGCAAACCCCTCAGAATAAACCATCATGGAACACTCTGACCAGCCTTCCATCTCTCTCTTCAGTCTGCTCTTCTGAAAGGCACGATCAGCCAAAGCCCCTGGCAAGCTAAGAGCTGAAACCATAAAAGAGCTGATATCACTAAGAGCTGACAGTCACTGAGCTTGCTAAGGGGCCATGGCTGTGCAGTAGTTCGGGCTCAGGCACCAGCCCCTGAAGGGCTGAGATATCCAGCCTTAGCACTACTTGCCTGGGACACTCTGACCCTACGGGGAATCAGCTATCCGGCTAAGAAGCAAGCCCCAGTGGCTTTTTTTTTTACATTGACCCATATTTTTCCCTTTTTTTGTACAACAGTAAATCATTTTGCAAGATCTGGAAGGCAGCAAAAGTCAGGCACACAGTGTACTTCTAACCAGTTCAGATCAGAGCTGCACAGAGTATCACACACTGTTGAGTCCACAAATGGGATGATTCAGAGATGAAGGCAAGAAATTTTATACTGAACAATTATGAAATAAAGTGGCAGTAGAAGAAATTCTTCCAAAACTTCATTAGTTACATTTTTCTTCATGCTCTGAAGCATGAATATCTATATACTTTGTACTCATAAAATGCTGGTTACAGGAACTAGAAGTAAATCTTTCTTCTTCCCTGCACTGATGTCCTGGATTGCCAAGCAAATTGAATTCTACTTACCATCTGTATGGCAGCTGTCTTTCATTAAGTGGGCAGTTTTCCTTATCCCTTCCACAGCCACTCCTCCCTCTGGGGATACATCTGCTGATAACAGGCTACTGAATGTCACTGCATGGCTGATGAGAACTACAGCACCCCATTGTGAGAGGCTCTGCCCAGAGGGAGGAGCCAAGCATTCCTGCCCAGATATAATCTTGAGTTTCTGGAACACCAGCACATTTTCTCCACTGGATTTCCCGGAGGAACAGCTGCCTCTTCCACTGGATCTTCAGAGGAGGACTGCTTCAGAGGACTACATCCTTTTCTATGGGATCACTGCTCCAACAGAACCACACCTGACACTTCAGGAGGACTGCAGACACAATTCCAACTGGACTGGTACCAACACCCTGACCAACAGGGTGTGTCAGGTCACCTTCTGACTCTGTCAGTGTTGTTTTGGTTTACTGTATTGTTTATTTTATCTTTTCATTTTCTTCCCTAAAAAAGAACTGTTATTCCTGCTCCCATATTTTTGCCTGAGAGTCCCTTAATCTCAAATTTATAACAATTCAGAGGGAGGAGGTTTACATTTTTCCATTTCAGGGGAGGCTCCTGCCTTCCTTAGCAGACTCCTGTCTTTCCAAACCAAGACACCTGTCTAGAGCCTTTCGCTAACACCATTAATAAGACCAGACTGATTTATTTGTATTCTCACAACTCTGCATAGGTTTAGCATTCACCTATGCTTTTCCAAGCATAGGTGAATGCTAAACAGCTTCTGGCACTGGTGAACAGTGGTTGAGTGGTGACAGAAAACTTAAAAGAATTGAACTGGCAAATAGATATGGATGGGACAGTTCCCTGACAAGGCAATTAGAGAAGAGAGGCAAACAGCACAGCCCATCCTCTTGTGGCACACCTCACCTTCCTATAAACATATCAATATATATGTGTAAGTAGGTATGTCTTTTTCTTACCTTTGACTCTCACTCTTGTTTTTGTCATTGTTTGTTCTACGCTGACTTAAACTGGAAAACTTCCGAAAGATTTTTCTGCTTGTAACATCTGGCTTTTCTGAGGAAGGAAAGACAAACTAGAATGACCTGTTTGCTTAAAAATGAGAAATGGGGGAGACTGATGTGCAAGCTGAAGAGTGTCTCAGCTGGCATGTAGCCATGTGAAAATGTCAAAGCTCCCATATTACAATTTTATGAAGAGTTTTTGTATCTTCATCCATTAGTAACCATGCTAGGAGCCTTTAGCACCTCTAGCATCCCAGTGCATGGTAACATCCTGCCCAAACAGTTCTTCAGTGCAAACTCAGGAGGAAATCAAAGATAAAATGTAAGAATAAATATTTCCTATTGTGGCCTTTGCCTTACACATGTGCACCACAAGTATCTCTCCTCTCCTCTCCTCTCCTCTCCTCTCCTCTCCTCTCCTCTCCTCTCCTCTCCTCTCCTCTCCTCTCCTCTCCTCTCCTCTCCTCTCCTCTCCTCTCCTCTCCTCTCCTCTCCTCTCCTCTCCTCTCCTCTCCTCTCCTCTCCTCTCCTCTCCTCTCCTCTCCTCTCCTCTCCTCTCCTCTCCTCTCCTCTCCTCTCCTCTCCTCTCCTCTCCTCTCCTCTCCTCTCCTCTCCTCTCCTCTCCTCGGGTGTGGGTGGGTGCTGTTAATCTCTTGCAGACTCAGTTCATCTCACAGAACTGATAGGTTCAGGTTTTCTGAGGTAGCAGACTTTCCTCAGCCTAGAGGTGTGTCCACTAAGGTAAAATTAAGATCTGAAAGAATAGACTGTCCCTCATGGCTTTGCTGGCTCTCCAGCTGCAAAGCTTGTGGCTGGCACAAGGGTTGGGCTGTGGCATCATACTGGGCTTACATCTGTAGTCTAAAACATTTGAAGGTAACTCCTATGACTTTTTAACATACCATGGGGGTTACTTGTTGGAGATGAAGGACCTGCAATCAGCTCCCTGCTGGCTGCTCTTCCCTCTTAATTTCATCTCAGTACTCCAATGGAGAGTCAGCCTTTATGTTCAAAGGTTAATCTAGAAGGATCTCTCTTCGAGTTTTAATAATTGAATTCTTCAAAAAGCTACAAAGCAGCTTAGACAAAGTTGTTTTGTATGTCACACTGTTCTTTTATTTTCATAAAAGAAGGAAAGCAAATAGCAGTAATTACACTTTCTTTGCTTCAAAGAGTAACTAGTTTTAATACGGACTTTATAGATTTTATCATATCCCTGACAGGAACTTTGGCCTCTGGTGGTTATTTCTGTTAGTATATAATAATACCTGTGTTTTAACTGCAGATGGTGCTGGAGGATGCACACTGGCTCCAGCCAGCCATGAATCAGTGAACCTGCAGGTGGGATAAACCAGCCAAGAAACACCCTCTATTTAATTGATAATAAAATTTAGGCACCAAGAAAAGTTCAAGGATGTTGTGTCCCATGCTCTTTGCTCCTCACTGTGAGGTAAGTACCGCAGAAAATAATTATTTCAATTCTATTTAAAATTTAATTTTCAAAGACAAAGCTTAACAAATAAATGTGTTGTGATGGTTTCCTTTATTACAAAGCAAATCACTTTAACATACTGATAAAATGAAGCTGTCACTTTTGTATTGTTATAATGGTGAATTGAGTCACAAAGCCAAGGTACACCCTTAAAAAGTTCTTCTTACAATCATTCAACTATTTGAAATGTTACATGATGTGGGAGTGAGGCAGAAAAAAACAGTTTATAGGAACACAATGTTGTGATGATGTGAGAGCAGATGGGAAAAATACATTACAGGGTTTCAACACTTATAACTCCATACTGTATTTGGAACTAATTATGGAGAAAAGAAAGCACAAAACAGCAAGGCTAAAGTCTTGTTCATATGTTTTATATGTCCACATTGAGAACTATAGCTAAAAGAAAGTAAGGAGCAAGTAATTCTCAGGAATTATTAGTATACTTGGAGTTTAATTCCTATACTTGGGGTTTTAATTCATCTGTACTCTTGTGAAATATCTAGGGTTCCTTGTGCAGTAAAAATTCATGAGAAAAATGCCATTCATCTGCAGGTTTAGGAATGCAATTCCAAAATTATAAAAGGAATAGACTAATTCCCCCCCCCCAAAAAAAAAACCCAAAAAAACAACCCAAACAAAAAAAAGTCGAGAAAATCCAAATCGTTTTTATTTTTTTAAGGATCTAACATTGTGTAGAAAGTTATCAGCATTATTAAGTTGTGTAATATTTTGTACTGTATTAACAGCACACCATTAAAGTGGCAGATTGCAAGTAAAGAGAGCCATTACAGCCTGATACAGCCTTGGAAAACTTCCTACCTGAACCACAGCCAGAGGAAAATGGTACCATTAATTGTGGCTGAAGTTTTGAAAACAATATCCAGTTGTACTGGAAAGGATCTCCAATTGTTTTGGAAACTCCTGTAATTACTGACCTGAGGAGGGAAATTTTGCAGATGATGAATGCTAGTCATCTTGCAGTCGTGTAAAGAGCAGTCCTAAGTGAGGCCCTTTGAGCTCCCCAGGACTGCAGTGGACTGCAGCAGCATTTCCCACTGTAGGGATGCCTGTCAGAGCTCCCAAACTCCTTGGGTTTGCAAAATTCAGAGGAGCCCCACAGAGACAGCAGGACCTGGGCTGATGCCCCCAGCTCTTGAGACTCAGCTCTCACCTACTAAGAAACCCCGAGGCATTGGACATGAGTATTTCACTGACACTGAAGGGGAATTTTTAGCAAGTACCCTGGTAAATTCTTTGTGTCTGTGTGTGTATGTGTGTGTGTCTGAGCAATTGAATGGATTCAAACACCCTCTAGCAAGTGTAATATGAATGTTACTATCTCAAATCTATAATTAAGTCCTCTTATAATTGTAGTAAATCCTATTGAACCACTTCGTACATTAGAGAAAGATTAAGTGCTGCTAAACCCTCTTGCACCCTTGCCTCTGAAAATAATTCTTAATTGATTCTAATCTGATTTTTTTTGTATGTTTCATCCATGTAGTATGTATTGAACCTTGACATTGAACACGATGGTGTTTTTACAGATTTGCATTAAACCTGCCTTTACTGATACACTTGATGGTGATTTGTGTAAGTGACCTAAGCCAGTCATTCATGACAAATTGGTATAGTCAGCCTAAATCAGGATTCACAACAGATCTCCTTATATTCATTATCCCAAAGATGCTGCCACCATGGCTGATGGGCTCAGCCCTGGCCAGTGCTGGATCTGTCTTGGAACCAGCCAAGTTGGCTGTGGCTCTGACAGACATAGGAGAAACTTCTGTCTTCTGGTAGAAATCTACCTGTCTTGAATAATTTTTAAACTTTTTCAACCACATCTTGCATTATAAAATGAAGCCATATAAAGCATTGGTCACATCCTAATGCTCTGGCTTGTTTGGGTACTCAGGACAGAAATAAAAAAGAAGGTAAAATACTAGCAGGTGAGTTATGTTTGGTTACTATAGAGACTGATTTTGCTTCTGACACAAATAGAAAAATAACTCCTGAGCTAAAGCTGCTACTTGAACCGTAATTCGCTATGCTTGGAATTGGGCAGCAGATAGAAGTTCCAGTTCTGTGCTGTGAATCCTTGGACACCTGTGGATTTGCAGGCCCATCACATGCATCCATCCATGCACACAACTCAGCTTTCCCTCAGGACAAACACCCTGCCATTAGACAGCCATAACTGGTTGGTTCCTGTTGTGCTTCAGCTTGAACTCTGAATTTTAACTTCATGGCTTTCTCAGTCATTTGATGTTATTTGACCATAATTTTTCTGTTTTTTTTTAATTGACTTCATCTTTAATGACAAATGTTTAAAAAAAATGGGCAAGATGGGTCTGTACTACTATCACATTACTCTATCAGAGGCCCTTTCAGACACATAATCACATCAGTAGAGGTGCTGAGATCTGGTGGTATCATTAAGCACAAAATGTATGAAGCTCTACTATGATATTATGAATCTGCATCTTATTTAATTAATTAACTTTCAGAACTGTAGCAATACCGTTTTCCAGACATGACAACACAATCACAGTAGAAATTAATTTACAAAACTTTTGCAGGTCTAGATCTTCAACAAAACTGAGAAAGTAGAAAAACAGAAAGGTGTTTTTTTTCCATTTACAGCCTGGTTATTTCTAGAAAGAGGAAGGACTGGCTTTATCTGGACTTTTTGGCTTGCGAGAAGCCATTTGACATTTTCAGTTATCTCATATTTTCTGTTTGACATTTTCAGGCATCTCTTATTTTTTTGTGATGGGCAACCACAGATGAGACTGAATACTTACTGAGACCTGAAAGGGTAAGATTGTGTTGACAAAATATGCACTGTTTTCTTGAGTAAGTCTCCTTGGCTGTGAATTAATAAACTTGTGTTTTTTCTCATTCACTTATTTCCAAAGTCCAGGAGAAGTTATCGTATCTTTACACAAAATATCTTTGCATTTAAGAGTTTCCAGCACAAATACCAAAAGGGTTCAGAGCTTTGAAAACATGATGGATGCAGGCACTTCAATAAACTTTGGTAAGAGTGTTTTGGCAGCAAAGCTGGTGAAGTATCTAGAGAGCAAGCATTATGAAGAGCAGATGAGGGAACTGGATTTGTTTAGCCCAGGAAGAAGGATGCTGAGGGAACACGTTATCATTCTTTACACCTGAAAGGAGGCTGTTATCATGCTTTACACCTGAAAGCAATTAGACAAGAGGAAAAGGCCTCAAGTTGTCACCAGAGAGGTTTAGATAGGATGTTAGGAAAAGATTTCTTCACTGAAATGGTTCCAAGCACTGGAACAGGCTGCCTGAGGAAGTGATGGAGGTTGCCATTTCTGGAGCTATCTAAAAGTCATGTAGATGTGGCACTTGTGGACATGGTTTAGTGGTGGACATGGCAGTGCTGGGTTAATGTTGGACTCAATTATCTTAAAAGTCTTTTCCATAGTAAACAATACTATAATACAGTTTTAGGTTGAACATTAGGAAAAGCTTCTAATAACAGGGAAAGGGAAGCAACAGATGACACTGCCTGAGGAGGAGGGAGTGTTAGTAGAGGTGTTTTGAGTGGCCTGATCAAATATCTACCAGGGATAGTTGATGTTTAACTGTCCTCCTTGGGTGAGATGCCTTTTCATGTCCTTTCTCTGAAGTTTATGTGATTATAAAGAGAAGAAGACAGTAAGGTTTTTAGTAAGCTTAATCCATTAACTGGATAAAGATACCCAAGGTGTGTACCATTGAGCTTAGTTTAATACCAGCAAGGTGAAACAGCCATGCAGTTGAACAAACTTCTTTTCTCTTCTTGTTTCCTTTATGTTCTTGATTCAGGCTATCCGTGTATTTCTAATCAGGCTGTAAATGATCCACAGTGTCTGTTCTTCTCATTTTGATGCATTTTGGTTGGAACTGCATTAAGTTTTACACTTAACAGTTGCTTCCCAGTACAAAAGTGGAATATTCTTGAAGTCTTTGATATTTTTGATACCCTGGTTCATTAATCTACTTTTTATTCATTCATTTCCTGGCCCAAGTGCAATTTAAAAAGAGCATATATTTTTCATGGTACATCCTTATTAGTGTCTCCTAGCAACACAACATCCTCTCAAACAGCTGCTGATCATCTCTACAAAATCCACATAATCTCTGGAGTTATAGCAAACACCTCAAAAAAAAAGCCCAAGTTGCTTCCTCATTTTCTCTACTAACTCCACTCTTTTAGAAACATAAAGTATAAATGAAGTCTTACATAAAAATTTAGACTATTGTTGTTTGACAAAAAGGACATTAAAGATGCCCTCATTTTTACTTTATCAATGTCTCAACCACCTGTAATACTAAACAGGAATGCTTATAAACCATAAGAATCTATGAAAAAAATGGAGCTGAAATGAAGAAGAAGGACTGGAGTATGAGGATAAAAATCTCATAGTAAATCATATAGCATGATATATGGAACTTAGGATCATCAGGTTGATGTGAGGATGTACCAGACATCAGCCAAGACCCAGGACTGGCTCTTCAGCCAGAAGGACACAGGAACATTCATTATTTAGTATTTTGGGGTCTTTGTAGTCCAGAGATCTTCTCTGAGCTGTACTTTGGAGGGGTTCTCTCTTGAGGAATGAGTACAGATGTAAAGTTGGGCCTGGTGATGCAGAGGTCTAATGGTCTAAAGCAGAGTAAAGAGTTGGCCACCTAAAAGTTGGCAGTATTTCTTTCTGCATGTGTTGATTTTTTGACAGCTTGTTACTAAAACAAACAAATGGTACTTACAATGTTACTAAATGGTACAACAACAACAAAAAATACTGCTCTCTCAAAGGGATTTTTTCCTGTTTTAGGCAATTATGGCCTTTTTTACTCTTTATTTACTTGTGGTGGGATTTTAGTCTGAAGTATTCAGTGTGTAGGTTCACAGAAGGAGTCAAAGAAAAACAGATGTTAAATCATCCATGTTAGGACCCAGGACATCCCTCTGGCAGTCCTGAGAAGCCAAGACCCCTGCCAGGGGTCTCAGAGACCCTGGCACAGAGCCCAAGATGCCTGTGGTTTTGATTATGACCCGTGGAGCAAGTTACCAACCTTAGATGAAGATCTGCAAGCCACGACAAATTAAGTAGAATGACAGTGAATTTATCACAGGGTGAAAAAGCTGATTTTGGGGTTTTCTAGAATGGAGGTTCAGAGGGCAAGATGGAGGGATCTGGGCATGTCCTGCCTTTCTCCTCCTTCTTCTTGGCCTCCACCTTCTGCTGTGATGTTGGCACTTTTAGATTGGTCTAGAGTAGAAGCTCACTGTCTAACATAGGTGATAGGTATTTGAAAGTAATTGTAAATACTGCACACGTAGTTTTTAGTCTAAAGACATAACACCACCCGAGGGCAGGCAGAGTGCCTCTGACTGTCGTGCTGAGCAGACCTCGGCGGGCCAGGAGAAATAATTTTATAGGTAAGGAACAATAAACAACCTTGAGACCGAGAAATGAAGAGCCCTGACTCCTTCTTCAAGTGCCGGGCTGGGAAAAGAGACTTTCCAACTTTTCTCAGGGTCATTCTGACCAGCTAGAGACCCCGAGACATCCAATCCATCCCCTTGAGAGAGCAGACCTGGCACTACGGCAGTGGGAGACAGTGCCTATTACACAGTGAAATGAAAAGCAGCGGAGTAGCAAACCCCAGGCTCCAGGAGTCAGACGGCAGCTGTTACATGGCTAGGAAAGGGCAGCCTGCCCCTCCTCCCAGCTTCCGCTTCATCTGAAAGCAGCAATCCTCAGTCTTTGCTGTGCAGCCACTGCTGCAGCTTGCCATGCTTCCCAAACAGTCATGATAACTTTCTGTAAGAAATGTAAGGCATGAACATGTATTTTTAGTTCTTCACTTCTTCCCAAAGAATTGAAATAGAAAGAGAAACTTCCTTCTAACACACCTGAGTGACAACCCAGGCTCCTTGCCAGTTACAAGCTCTCAGTTCCACTGGATTAAAGACATTATTTAACCATTAATGTTGGCACTAGCCTGACACTCACCTTGCATCATCCTTCCTAAATGCTGACACACTAATGAACTTCCATGTCCTTGCCCTGCTCCTGCCCAACACACACACAAATGTCATATCAGCAGAGTTTGTCCACTGTGTCTGTATTTCCAGACATCTCTTCAAGCATATCTTCATTTTAATGCTTCTCAAATTCTGCATCTGCATCTCAATTTTCTGGTGGAGAGGCCTCCTAACACCACTTTTTTAAAGTCTTTTAACTTCATCCCAATCCTATGGAGCTGATGAAATAGAAATCATGTGACCTTTTCTGTAAGAATGGAGGCACAGGAAAAGGAAGAAGCAGGACTTACATTAAGCAATCACATACTTTAAGTCCCGGTATAAGAACTATGTTTGATTACATCTCCCACTGCTGTTATTTTTTATGTCTATGGGTTAGTGTCTGGCAAGGAAAGTTTGTGGTCATTAAAAAATTGCAGGCTCGTGCTTCTACATCTAAAAGTTAGTGATTTCCTGCTCAAAGGTGACAAATTTACAATTTAGGTGAGGCAGGGTCAAGCCTGCTTTTGTCAAGCTTTCAAATACCTGTCTTGCAGTGTGCAGCCAGCTCACTTAGCATATGGGTACTCTTGTTCAGTTTGCTCCATGTTCCTTCCTTCAGCTTTCCTTCTGTTCCTCTGCCTTTAGCCTGAGGCAGAGGCAGGACTTGGACACAGTGTGCTGGGGGATGCACTGAACAGGGGCCATCATCCCAACACAAAATGTGTGTAGCAGGTGTGTGAATAACTAGAAGGTGCTGCAGGAGGGAGGGGCCACAGCAGCTGTGGCACATTTTTTTGTCTTGTCACTGGATCAGCTCACACTCCCTCGAACATCTCTCATGCCCTTTGGCCAGGTTCTGCCTCTCTCACTCACTTTAAATAGTCTCTGGGCCTGTAGTCATGATAATTGAACAGGACTGCAGGAAATTGAAATGCTACCATAGGAAGGAAAGAGGCAAGACAACGTAGACCAAAGGGGTGTCCTTGTTTTCTGGCGTCCTTGTAGATAGCTTTCCCTCTTTATAGCTGCCTGATATCACTGGGGAAAAAAATCAAAGCCAAATAAAAAACTTCCAAAACAACAACCAAAAACAAAGCCAGTATCAAAATAAACCAGAACAAAACAAGAAAACTACACTAAAAACCTCAGTGCAAATTTAAAGTGAAATTCAGTATGGGCTTTCTCCTTCTAACCACAGATCAGAACTACAAAGGGTTATTTTGGGCCAAGTAAATCTTAAGAGCTCTATTTGTCTCTGCCCAGCAAAGTCAATAGGATCTGTGCTTTGCTGTGATCAAGCCTATTTACTTGGCAGTTTAGAATAAACCTCAAATCAATATCTTTATTTTGTCATGTGGAAATGTATATATTTGCTAGATAAAACCTTGCAGTTACAAACGTGAGAGACATAAATATGAACTTTTGGGGAATTGGTTTTAAGAACAGTATATTTTATATAGCAGAGGCACTGCTGATAACAGAGAGACTCCACTAATGGGCCATGCCCTAAGAAGTCAAAAATTAACCTTCCTTAAATAGTGAAAAAGGGGATATTGTGATTCTTCTAGATGAAGTTTTAATGAGACAAGCACAGTATTTGAGTATCATAGGTTATCTGACCTCTTGAAGTAATTATCTGACTCTCTACAATTATCACCTAATATTCCTGAAACTACTCTGTGATTGTGTCGGATCTTGCATTTATTCAGCCTGTGATAAGACTACTCCATGATTATGGCATACTTTAGCCTCCTTTTGAACAACTTCTAATTCTAGCACAACTTCCAGGAACAAAGTAACATTTTGACAGTGGTACATTTTCCCAAGGCTTAGAGCTATTCAAGGGTAACGAAACTTAAAGGTCAACTTTCTGTCTCGCTGTGAATGCAAATTTCAGCTGTAACCAATTAACATTTAGATTTTCTGGCTGATTCCAAGTCTTACAAGCCAGTGCTACTTCAGCCAGAACTGTTTAGCCAAACAACAAAAATGGAATAATTTTCAAAAGGCATGCAAGCTGTGGGAGGGGTTTTTTTTTAGCAATTGTCTGTTAGATTCATCAGGAGAGAAAAGTGTAGCATCAAGTGCTCTGTATGTGCTGCACTCTGCAGTTTGATGCTCCCTCTAAAACAGAAAGGAATCAATGCTCGGCTCACAGAGCGGCGGCTCCTGTGCACCTGCTCAAGCTGAGTTTGCTCTAGAGTGAGGCACTGATTATAAACCAATTTTCAAACCCTAATTTGTGGGTTTCGTCTAATAGACCTTTATGTAAAATTGACATAGAAGGTGGAGAATCCCTGTGTGTCCTTTCTTCTCCAAGAGCTCCAGAGAAGAGAGGATCCTCTAACAGGGGAGTGCTCGGGTTCCTTCTGGCTGAGAGAAATGAAAACATATGGACATGTCTGCATCATAGAAGATATTTAGCTTATCTTCAGGTCTGAACACAGTGGTTTAGCTTGTGGTATGCTTCCATATTTTCATGGTATCTTTGCCAAAAGGAAGCTATATCATAAAGTAAGAGAAAGTTTGTAAAGAAAACACTGTATAGAAATATATGTCAACTATCTCTGTGTAACTTCGAAGTGAAAAGATTAGAAAAAGAGGAGCAGAATGTTTTATGTATTTCAAGTTTCAAGCAAAGGTGTGGGAAGGAAAAAAGCAGCTTAAGAGTTTCCTGCTAGCCAGATCAATGTCCCATGCTGCACACACTTGAAGCCGAGGGACAAAAGCTGCTGGAGCAGCTGGTGGTGCAGGCAGGGGTCAGGGGGCCTGGCAGCGTGAGGACTCCTGCAAGGCACAGTCAGAAAGGTGAGGAGCAGCCAAAGCAAAAAGAGCAGACTTGCTGACCAGCTTCAATTAGTCCTTTCTATGCAATGAGATGTGAACCATAACTCAACAGCAGCTATTCTTTTGCCCACAAATAAATTATGGGACTCATTTTGCTGGCAAAGTGTATTAGCTAGCTGCGAAAACAATGAGGAGCTTGGAAGCTTAGATGTGATGAAAATTTACCACTGGCAACTTCCATTATCACATTCTGTCAGTGATACGAGGGAAATAGCTAATTACATGGCAAGTATCTTCAAACTAAAAGTGGGTGACCTGAAAATGGAAATTATAGCCTTTCAAATTGTGATGGTACAATTAAAGGTAAGACTTGCTCAGCCAGACTACTGATCATTAGCAGCTGAAAATGGAAACACATTGTTTTTGACTACAGATGGACTTTCAGCTATGGAAAAAGTGAAATCAAATTTAAGGTCAAAATCTAGAGACAAAGATCAGGATGGCAGGGATATGTTGATGTTCTGGACCTGTCAAGAGCCTTTTAATGGGCTTTTAGAGAGCTTGTATAATATTTTCAATTTTCCACCTTTCTCAAATAGATTTGTTTTTTTTTCAGGAGTGGGGGGATGAGTAGTTGATGGAGGGATTATAATGATGGTTGTATCATGTATAACTATTCATTAGGTGCCTTGGACTCCTGGTAAAAATAATTATAGCAAGCATGAATGATTCCACAGTGTATCAAGCATATGTTTACTGCATTGAGCAAAACTCAATTCTCTCAAATTAACAAGTAAAAAATCCCACCAAAAAGCCAAAAACCCAGAACAAAAAGAAAACATACAAGTGCTAAACCTCAAGAATAAAGAAAATAGAGGCAAAAAATGCATTATGCTTAGGACATAGCAATTTTAGGAACTCATAAGACCAAAGATAAAGAAGTATAATAAATATACAACTGATAAATAACACTTTTTAAAACTACAGGGCTAAAGCGGAATTCGCATAAACTTAGAAATCTTTTCTGGAAGTTTGATGTATAGCTAATCCTTGAGGTCATGCTTTTGCTTGAGCAATACTCCTTTTCTATCTCTAGGCCAGCCTCTTCTACCAAAAATAGGAATGCCTAATGTGAGACCCCAGACTGGACAGGATTTTTGGAGGCCAGGATATCTTTGAAAGGCCCTAAACCATTTGTTGCCCACTGAGCTTCAGTTAGTCAGCAATTGTTCAAAGATTGAGGAAGACAGAATGGGGAAACAGTCAATGAAATTTAAAGTCAATTGCTGGAAAGTATTTATCTGTAAATATTCTCTAGTTAATAGAGATTAAGGACATTTTGCAAGCATTTAGAAGACAAAAAGAAACTTCTTTATTAAAGATACAGATACCTATATTCTAGCACCATACTGATGTTTTTTTTAAACTGACTAGTCTCAGTTCTTTGTTTTGTGATATCCACTGGGAAAGGCACTAGACTAGGCATGCTTTTTACTTTCCTTTGACACCATTTTAATTCCATATAATTTATTCCACCTTCCAGCTAAGATTCAAGAGATCCCCTTGGTACTAGCAAGGGTTTAAAAAAATGTAATGTCCCTAGAGACAATTTTTTTTCACATGGTTGCAAAACTGCTGCCTCTCCATGGATTTCACATAGAATGCTTTCAATACAACTAATCTCCAGTATCTGACCTGAACAGCAATACCAGGGAAACCTTCATTCTTTTCTCATCAACCTTCAAGAGCTTTTAAAGCTGACAGCAAATATGAAACTATGGCTCCTCTATCACTCTCAGAGATTTCAGGAAACAAACCTTTTCAGTTTGTATTCATACATAAATACAAATCAGATCCCAAACCAACAATGATGTGAATTATCAGAGTGACCTAAGTACAGTTACTGAGACACACTGGGAAAATAGGATGTGTTCTGGAAAGTGCCTGCTCTTTTACATCTGCTTTCTGAAACTCATCTTTGAAACTTTATCAAAATACCATTAAATGTCACAGTCCTAGAGGCAAGATGTACAATAGGGAAAGTTAGGTGTAGAGATTTAAAAAATCAAAGCCAATATTTTTCTCTGGAAGACAATGTATATAGCTCATATTTGGTTATAGAAAATTATATCTGTACCTTCTTCTTATTTCCAAAAGATATTGGTCCCTTGTCCAGGCTGTGAGAATGGACTAAGGGAAAACTGAAGTGGTTAAGAGAACAAAAAAAAAAAATCTTGACTTAAAACTTCTATAAAGAGTAAAAAAACTGCAGTCATATATTTCATTAAGACACATGTCCATTTTGAGTCAATTTGCCTAAGAAAAGATGGTCTGCTGAGTCAAGGAAAACGTTTTTTATTAGATATGGCCAAGTTAGTAGAATTGTAATTTCAAAACAGTGAAGCATCTTTATCTGCACTGTTCTATTAAATCTGCTCCTATGCAGTTTTGTTGCTTTAAAGCTTACTGATTCAAGATGATGTCACTGAAAGTGAAAAATTGCAAACAAATTATTCAGAAAAAGGAAATTAATAAACAATATTTAGGCCTTCTAGAGGAGGCTGGAATATTTTAAGAGATGTTTTAGTTGCAATTAACTTCATCATGATGTAAAACGTCTACATTTTTTCCTCTGTAAATTTGCTATAAGAGAAAAGTGAGCATTCAACATCAGGTTTTGAGTCTCTGGTCTCCTTCTTTCCACATTTTTGCAGTGCCTAGGACCCACATCAAGTATAAATCATAGTTACCTCAACAAAGGGAAAAAAATGATGCCATTTTGTATTCTGTAAGATTTTGGTCCTTGGCAGGCTACTTAGGCCTTCTTTTCTCTCTTCAAATGTATTTATTTCTTTGGTGTGTTTTTTTTATTTCTTTGGTGTGTTTCTTTTTTTATCAATGCTTCACATGGAGAACTGTGAAGGTCACTCCTCTCTCTGGCTGGAGCTGTGCAGTTTTTTCTCCCCCAGTCTTCTCCAAAATAATATCCCAGTCATTACCACCCCCACTGATGGGCTCAGCCTTGGGCAGCGGTGCATCATCTTGGAGCCTCTTCTCACTGGCTCTATTGAACACAGGAGGAAGCTTCTAGCAACTTCTTACAGAAGGAACCCTGTAAAAGCCTCCTCTCTGCCCCTTCCAAGGCCTTGCCATGCAAATCCAATGCACACTGAAGCAATATTTTCACGGATGTGTACCCAGTCAGCATGGGCTGGCTTTCATCACCCTTGACAAGTACCCCAAGGGGGATGGAGGCCTTGGGAGAGGGCTGTAATTAGCAGAAATGCATTGCAAACAAATTGTGCTTAACCACTGCTTCATCTAAATAGGTTGGTCCTTGTGGAGGGAGGGTACAGGTCTCTTCTCAAAGGAGTTTTCCATTTTCAGTAGAGTACCCACTTTTTTCTGTCCACTTGTTCCAAGCAAACCACAGCAAAGAAACAGAAGTTGCATGCCATGTACACTCTAGATCATCATCTCATCCAGCTCTTTGGATGACTTGCTCTTCTCCTTGTGCAGGGAGGCATAAAGTCAGTCTTGGGACATGGCTGTTCTCCTGCAGACTGTGGGAGTCTCACGAACACAGGAAGTGTTTTGTCTGCAGTTCTTTCGTTGGACTATTGACAATGAGTCCAGTCCAGATTCTTTCAAACACAACTGTACATTTTTGCATAAGGATGTAGGTGTGCCTTGAAGGGGACAACAGAGCAGTGTGTCTCCCACTGACATGGATGAGGGTTTGGGGTTTTTTCCACACAGATACTGAAGAGGCTACATCACTGCCAGGCCAAGGCAGGACCCCACTCTGAGAGACAGGAGTATATGAGGTGGAAATGACCTGAAAGTCATGCTACAGAGATGTGGAAATAAGTAGCTGCAACATGCAGTGGGGTAGGAGCTGAGCCAGAATCTGCTCCAAGGGTTGAGCACTTCAGTAGGGCTCTGGGCAGCACCCAGGAGCCTGCATCCCACAGCTGGAAGCCAGGGATACCTCCCTGGGCCAAATGCACACACTTCAGGAGAACAGGGACAGCCATGGCTGTGATAGAAGCTGTTTACTTCTCCTCTCATCAGTGAACAAGTGACAATAAAAGTGCCTTACGTAACTAAGATAGTAATCTTACACTCATTTTTCCTGACAGATAATACTGCTTAAACCTTTTATTGCTCTTGTCGGTTTCCTCCAGACCTTCAATTTGTTATCATCCATTACGTAAGGTGCCTGCACCAGGCTGGCTACCATCACCTGCATCCTCCCCACAACCAAATAGAGCAGAATAATTACCTCCAACATCTCGCATATGACACTGCTATTAATACTTCCCAGGATCTGATTTTCTTTTCTGGCAAATGTGTCTTATCATTGACTCCTATTGGGTCTGACTCATCATTTAGTCATATTCAATTAGCTGTTCCAATCAGAGTGATTTCAAGCAACCTAATCAAAAGACTGGAGCAGGTTCTTCCAGAAAAAGCCTATTCTATAAAACAAAACAAAAAAAAATTAACTAGTCAATTATTTCACAGTATTTCATTACTTTGCCATTCTATTATTAAAGAAAATTTAGTCATATTTGTCCACTGAGTCTGAAGAAATTGATTTTATGAAGGATTTTCAATCTGTAAACCATCCAGTCTTGGGAGCATGGATTACTTCTGAAAGGTCTGCAAAATGTAGCTAAAAGAAGAAAGCCTGTTTTCAGTAAAACTAACTTCACTGAATGGGTGTGCATCTTCTCAGGCAGCTTATATTGACTGGCCAATTAAAAATGGCTGAAATTGTTGCTTTGAGTAAATTGCTGAGTATGTTTACTAGGTGATTCACATGCTCTAGCTAATCACTTTCACTTAAATCACTGTGTTTTCTTCTTAAGACTATGAAATACAGACGGAAAAAATTTCCAACGCAATTTTCAAGTCTGCTGAGCTGCAGTGAAAAGTTTGTGTACATATGTAATATATGTATTTAAAGAAGAGCAGCAGCATATTCACCAAGTTGCACGCACAGAAGCAGAGCTGTATAGGTATAGGAGGTATTGGTGTAGGTTCAGACAGAAACCCAGATTGTTTAAAGGCTGCTCTAGGTGAGTTGCTAACTATGGTATATGTTCACTTTATCATCTTCTTTACCACAGCCACACTTCTCATTTGCAGTAGTGTTTATTATGAAAACAGATTAAGAAAATTGTAGAATCATAGAATGATTTGGGTTGGAAGGGACCTTACAATCATCTTGTTCTAAACCCTCTGCCATGGATAGGGACTCCTTCCACTAGACTAGGTTGCTAAAATTTCCATCCAACCTGGCACTGAACGATTCCAGGGATGGGGCATTCACAGCTTCTCTGAGCAGCCCATTCCAATACTTCACTACTCTCTGAATAAAGGATTTCTTCCTATCATCCAGTCTGTTCCCCCCCGTCCTATCACTTTTTTATGTGTAAAAGTTTTTTATGTGTAGAAATTTGCTCTCCCAAGTACTGGAAAGCTGAAATAAGGTCATCCAGGAGCCAACTCTTTTCCAGAGTGAACAACTCCAGCTTTCTCAGGCTATTTTTGTAGGAGAGGGACCACATCATTCTGCTTATCTTGGTGTAGATGATGAAGGAGAAGATTGTCTACACAAATGAGTAAATAACAACCCTGAAATTGTAAAGGCTAAAATGAAGAAAAGTGTCAGGACAATCAATATCTAACTAACACTTCTACAATACATATAGTGTAAGAGAAGCTTCTGTCATGTATAAATTACCCAAGCAATATTAGCAGACGAGTTAGCATAAACACTTCACCTAAGGAACCTAGGCTAAATACAAAGTGAATAGTGTGAAAATTAGGATAAAAAGAAGACCAAAGTGGGGTTAAATCTTGTGTTTCCAGCTCTAAAAATTGAGCCTGATTATTTACTTTTGAGAGAGACTGAGAAGAGGGTAAGGCAAACAAACTTGTGGGCAAAATCTGAGGTTTCTCCTGTATAAATTCTACCTTCAAATTCTGGTTTTCCCCTGAGCATACTAATTTACAAAGTGGAACTGAAAAGGCAGCAAGAAATAGATATTTAATGAAGAAATGCTGTTTTGTCTATAAAGACTCTATGTTATTGTCTCATGCTGTTTTCTGGGATGGTTGTGGTACGCTTTTTCTTTTAAGTATCAGAATTCACTAGGTGTGAGTTTTTTAATTGTAAGTTTTACTATTATTCATTATATTTCATTACTGGAAAGCTCTAGTTATGTAACCCCAGTGGGATGTGGCAAATTGAAAGGAAATCATGAAGTTTTGCACAATACACCACTACAGCAAATTGATATACACAAAACACTCCCACACTAATAGAAGTTAGCAGAAACATTCCTTGTTATTTCCTTGGCCAGTGGAGAAGTCACAAAAAATGTGCAAGAAAAACAAGAAAATGTAAATGGTTATTCTCTTGCACCTACTTATGAGGGTTTGGGATGCTGTCACATGTAAAGATTTGGTGACCAAAGTGTTTGAAAGCCTGCTTGCACTTCCCAAAACCCAAAGTAAACTAGGGTTGTTTGCTTAGTGAAAGATCAGATTTGTACACAGCATTGTCATGCTAGTTTCAGTTTCAAGAACAGAAAAAATAATTTTTCTCTAACTTTGGCTTTGAATTAAGGCTTAATACAGACACACTCTTGGGTGTTACTGGGGTTACTACTCTTACAATAATTAACTTGCACTTGTCTTCACTTTCTTTGCTCAGTTTTCCACCCAGCTCTCAAAGATGCACGTGTTTTTTTACTTACACCAAACAGGATCATTGCTCCATATTTTTTGCAGTCTCTTTTCACAGAAAAAATGTAAGAGGAGGCTATACAAACCAGGCATATACAAAGTAAGGTAGTTTGAAAACACAAACAGAGGTGGGAAAAAGTGCTTTTTGAAGTTAGAGCCTGAAGTTAGAGCCTCATTTTGAAATTTTTGCTACCACAAGTTTTACATAATGCAGTTGGTCTGGACACATTGGGGAGAAGTTCAAGTTCAGTGCTAGGGTAATGTGACAACTCTAACCCTCCAGAGTTTCAATGCATTTAAATCAATAAACTTTTTTTTTTTTTTTTTTTAAATAATCTTGCTTTCCTCTTCTCACATTGTGGATTTTTAATCAACCACTTTTGGGGTGTTCCCATGGCCAGATGCTCTTTGTGCAATCTCTTATTTGTTGCTAATTGGCAGTGAGTTTTATGTATCCTAACTGACCTCTGGCTGGGTTATTTTTTGACCTTTGTTATTCTATTGTTTGATAGTTCCTTTTCTTGTAATCCAAAATCCTTATACTACTTTTTCCTCTGCAACAAGAGATTACCATATTGCATTTATAGAGTTTCTGCTCCTTGTTTAAATGTTTTTTTTTTCCTCTATGAGAAAAAAACTTGGAGTGTTTGCTTCTTTAATTGGAATTTACTTTCTGATTGTGCCATCACCTTCCTACTATGAGTCCATGTCTAAAGAAAATTACATAGAAAAATGTCAAGTCTATCAACATGCGAAACTTCAGCACTGAATCATTTAGCAATCAGTACAGATATTCAGATAATTCACCCCCAGACATCCTCAGCTGCTGCTGCTTTTTGCCACACTTTCAAAAGATGGTAGAAGCTGGGATTTAAGAGCATCCAGAAGAACAAGAAAAATATATCTGTGTCCTCATCTGTACCTAGGGCAATATGTAATGCAAAAGGGACATGCAATTTTGAGAAGAAATTGTGACCTATCAGATAACACAGAGTAATAATTGTATTAATTCAGCTGTTAGAGCACATTCAAAAGCACAAGCTGACTGTCACTTTCTTCACTTCTTCACATATTGCAGACATAATATATATATATATATATATAATTACACAGGTACACTTCAGCAGCACTGCTTATTTCAAGACTGATCACACTGGTCACATGAAAGCACTTTTGTTCTACAAAAACATGAGTACTATAGGAATTCCAGCACAAATCCTTGCAGTTAAAAAAATTATTAGTAATCTCAGGTTAATTTATGTCTTTCATAAGCATTTTGTGCCTCATATAGTCACATCACTCTTTCTGAACTTGAGAGTGTGGTATTCCAGTGACGTTGATGTTAAATTTTGAGCAAGTTGCTTTTTAAAGCAGTTGTCTCCAGTCCTTACTATGCACCACTGATGATCACCATGTTTAGGACATTTTTCATGCATGCAGATGAACTCACTGATGCAACACAAAAAGAACCCATTTAATACGTGTGTTTTCCTGCCTTGAATGCATTGCCAACCTGCTGGCAACACACTAAAGAAGGCCACTCCTGCAAACAAACCCAGGAGGCCTAAAACGATCAATTAGTAGCATCCCATTATCCCAAACTTTTGGAAGAAAATAGGCTTTTTAGTGACTTGCCTTAAACTGGGCTAATTACAAATTATTAGTATTATTTCAATTACATGAATGGCCTTTTCTTTAAAAATTCCCTCCACTTTTTAATAGCAAAACTACAGGAAGATGCCAGTGTTGATTGATCAGAAATGTTTATAGTAGAGTCCAGCAGGATCTGTTATTGCACTAGTCACAGGACACAGCAGGCAATGCACTCGAGCAGTAAATACAACCCCAAAACCCTGCTGGGGAAATGAGCCTTTACCTGGAATGGCTCAGATTGTCCATTCTCAGTAGTGCAGTATTAGTTTTTATCATCTCTTTAGCTGTTTTTCCAGCAAAGTTTTTAGTCATTTAAAAAAATCAACACATATATATATATATATGTGCATAACATTTTGTTTTGTTTTAAATTTTTTATGCTGAAATTTATCTAGAAGTTTTCGCCCACATCTAAAGAATTCTGATCATAGTTGAAGAATTCTATAAGCTTGATTTAGAGTATAGTTATTTAGGCTATTGACTGAAATGATGTCCTTTGGTATTGCATTATGTGTCCTCGGATTACCTGTTTATAAACATAGTAAACAGGTAATCCGAGACACCAGAGACCAGAAAAGAAGTCACCAGTGGTTAGAACATGGGAAGTGCCACACCAATTTTTAGAAAGGGTAAAAAGGAGGCCTCTGGGAGCTAGCAACCAGTCAGCCTCACCACCATGCCCAGTAAGACCATGGAAGAAATCCCCTTGGAAGATAGGCGGAAAGACATTGAAGACGGGAAGGTAACTAGACAGCCAACAGGGCTTTGCTAAGGGCAAATTGTTCCCAAACAAACTTATGGCCTCCTGTGACAGAGTGACTGCATCAGTGGACAGAGAAGAGCTGTGGATGTTACCTACCTGGACTTCTGTAAGGCCTTTGATACAGTCCCTCCCAGCATTCTTGCCAATAAATTGGAGATATAAGGGTTTGGTGGATGGACTGTTAGATGGATAACAAATTGGCTGGATGGCCACATCCAAAGATTTACAGTCGATGGTTCAACATCCAAGTGGAAACCACTAACAAGTGGTGCCCTTTAAAAGTGCCCACTGTGACAAATATCATTAAAAATGTTCATCAGTGACATAGTAGGATGGAGTGCCCCTTCAGAAAGGCTGCACATGACACCAAGCAAAGAGGTGCAGGTGATTCACATGATGAAAGGGAGCCTGTTCCAACAGCATTTCCCACGGAGTCACTGCTTCCTTCAGGCACTCACCTGTGCTGGTGTGGAGTCCTTCAGAGACTGCAGGTGGATAACTGGTCCACCATGGCTCTCCATGGGCTGTAAGGGGACATCCTACCTCACCATGGTCTTCACCATGTGCTGCAGAGGAATCTTTGCTCTGGCACCCAAAGCACATCCTCCTCTTTCTTTGCTGGCCTTGGTGTTAAGGCTGATTGCTGATTGTGATTGCTAAATGATTCAGTGCTGAAGCAGGGCAGCTTCTCTCACACATTCTCTCTCCTCTCCGTGTACATTCTCCCTCACCCCTGTCCTCTTCTTAAATCTGTGATTCCAGTGGTGTTACCAGCATCACTTAATGACTTGGCCTTGGCCAGGGGCTTGGTTTGTCCTGGAGCCACCTGGTGTTAGCTCTGTCTGACACAGGGGAAGCTCCTGGCAGCTTCTTTGGTCCCCTGCAACCAAAACCATGTCATGCAAACTGAATAAGCTACTGTCCAAACATCTTCAAATATCAAAGTGTGCTATGCTGAACTCATTGGAATATGACACATTTTTACAAGCTTAAAATAAATATGCAACATCCACAGAAAGAAATGCTTTTTTTTTTAGAAAAAATATATTTTTAAGCATTAGAAGATATTTTCAGTGTAAAAGTCTCATATCCTGGCTGAAAGCAAGAGCTTGGGCTGACGCATAAGTTAGGGAGAAATAATTTCTCAACAACACTGCTACTGAATTTCTTCCTTAGGTTTTCCTGGGAACATGAAGACAAAATTTCACTGTATGTATTCCAGGGAGATGTGTACCTATTGCCCACTCAAGTCCCTGTACTTTTGCAGGGGATTGATGCCATATGACCTGATTTACAGGACTAGTGGACAAGAACTACTGCTGCCAATAAGCTTGATCATGTGAAGGTTACCTCATTTCACAGCTTTATCTTGGAAACAATTTAAGAAAGAAGCAAAACTGGTGAGCTAGAGCAAGGGGCAGTGGAGGAAAGAGAGCTCTGTTCATCCTCTCAGTGGTGAGTTCAGGCTGCAGGCTGTACTTGCTGGGGTCTCCAGACTAGAAAGCAATCTGATTATTTCAGTGCTAAAGGCAAAAGAGGGAGTCAGCTCACTTCATGGCTGAAGAACTCCACAGATCCAGCCCCCAGTCCAAAAAATTGTGTCTCTGCCAGTGCCACAAAGTGAGGAAGCTTGCTAATAGCAAAAGGTTTGAGAGACTTCTAAAGGTGATCTTTGTCTGCAAATACTTAGGTGAATATCCATAGGTCCCTTGAATGGCCATAGGGCCTGCAAAACCTGTATCCAAATGTGTATCACCTTCAGTGGGCACTGAAACTAATATCACAAGCCCCTCTACAGAATCTTCAGGCCCCTTCCTGTGGGTCCATAGTGTTTAAGGGATCTACTGGCCCATAAATCCAGTTAATCTTTCTGGGTCCTCTGGGATAGGTTTTGACAGGTGGGAGCAGGAGGACAGGTTCAGCGAGTTCCCTCTTACTTGAGTGAATTCTCAAAAGGGGGGCATGGGGCACCTTCCAACCTGCTTGCCACCCCGTGCAGCCCAAGAGCAGAGTTTAGCCACACTTGGTGGCCTCCTGCCTTCTCATGGTCTCACGTGGGCCAGGTTGTCCTCAGGTGGGTTGCTTCCACAGCTGCCTGACATGACAAATATGCACAGTTTGAGGAAGTGGCATTTAGTGCCTCTTCTCAGTGCACACCGTAAGTGCATGGTAAGGGTCATCCCACCAGGGAGAATGTTCTCAGCCTTGGTGAGCTGAGTTCTCCTCTGTGCCCACAGTGCCACTCACTGCTTGTTTTGGAGTCAGAAGACTTTTCCCAGTACTGGGTGGAGAGGTGTCTGTTGCCTTCCCTCCAACCCCTTGGACCTGGAGCAGGTGTTTGATGGGATGAATCTTGGCTAACTCTTGTATAATGTTTCTGACCTCTGCCCTCTTCCAAGAAATCCCTTCAGGCTCCTGTCCCTGATGCAGAAATCCCAGTAGGGCTCAGCCAGACCATGCCTAAACCTTTGCAGGGCATTAGACCTCTTCTTAGGCCCTTCTACTGCTATCAGGTTCCTCCAGGCTTCATCCAAGCTTCTAACCACATTTTTCTTCTACCTTTCTTCTCTCTGCTCTCCATGTGGGGCTCAGAAATACTGATTTGTGTCCGTTTGGATCTCCTCAAGCTCATTCCACTAGTCTTTTATCAGTAAGTATCTTCAGTGTGAAATAATCCTTTCACAATTTCCTCGTTTTTAATCTGCTCTTTCAATCTATTTCTTTTTTTACTGGTTCATTCTAAGAACCATTTTGATTCATCATTTTATGCTATGTTCTAGGTCTGCTCCTCAGCTCCCAAAATCAAGGACAGCCTTTTGCTTCAACCTATCATCTCTATGAGGAAATCAAGAATGGCAATGTCTAGCTTAGAGAGAAGAAATCTCTGGCAGGTCTATAGAGGACAAAGCTTGCATTAGAAACCTTTGTAGCTTTTGTCAATCAGTGCTCCAGAGTACTGCAGACAATTATTTCCTCTACCTGGTTGTGTTTCACACCCACTTACAAAAGCATTCTGCATAAATTTGTCTGCTCTCTTTGTGAATCTATTTAATTTTGGGCTGGCCACTGTTCTTTGACAACAATCTTTGTAAGTTAGCAACATGTTCTACAAAAACACTTTTGGTTTCAGCCTCATATCGCTGCGGTTCACTGAGTTCCTCTGCTGGGACATCACCTATTCACCCTTTCCATAACATAAAAGATTTTATAGACTTCCAAGCTACAATGGACTCTCTGCTCTCCTACAGAAACCATTCCATATATTTTTATTGTACTGGGCTCAATCCAACACTTTCTCTCTTATCACTTATGGATCTTAGGATGCATGAAATCTGAGTAAATGTAGCACATACTATGCAGGACCAGAAAGAACCTCCCTCCTATGGGAACCAGACGTTTCATGAATCTTCATTTGCCCAGAAAGGGTGTCCTTCTTCACTCCTTCTTACATTTCAGCAGTGCCCGTCTGCTGTCATTAATTTGGGTTCTATTTTTCCCTCTCGTTTTTTTTTTTTTTCCCCAGTTAGAGATTTTCTTTAATTTTCTAATTCCCTTTGTACATTTTCTGAGTAACACATGGAAGATAAAATTTAAAAAAATTTTTTTCTGTTCAGTGGCTTAGGGAAGGAGTTATGCATAAATGGCCTGGCAACCCTAGTAATTATTATGAGACCATCTGCTGGTAAGCACATGTATGGAATCATCCTAGACAACTGGCCAGTAGTAAAGAGATATGGATAGTCTTTCCAAGTAGTGGACAGGCTGACACCAAATTGATAACAAAGGGGAGGGGGGAGTGGACATTTTAACTACTTGACAAGAGATGTGATTCCTCACCATCTTGCGTTTCATTAGAATAATTCATTATTTGATTACCTGTTGGAAGCTCTGAGCAAAGCTTATCATATTTATTACCAGACTTTACTTTTCCAGGTTAGGATTGCTTTAGCCTAAAATGATTATTTATTATAGCAATAATGTTATTGCCCAGGTCTGAGGGAACTGTTCAGTTTCTTCAGACAAGAGGCCCAGAGTTTAAAATTTCCACTCTAAGGTTAGTATCATGTTCCAGAAATCATACAAAGGAGAACACTTCACAAATCAATTTTTACATAGATGACAAAATAAGCTGTGTGACAATTTTTAAAAGGCATCCTTTAGTCTATGAACTCTTCTAAAACAGAAAGTAATTTTTTTCAGAAATTAAAACTACAAGTATGTTAGTGAAAGAGCAAAATGCTTGAATTCTCATACCAGTTTTCCATTAGCATTCGATGTCCTATAGAAGTGCTTAATGGCCTCTTGAACACTGTACTAATTTGAGTCCATTAGTGTAATAGGCAGGGATTAAGAGCAGAAACAAAGAGATCATTAACCATGAAAGTTAAACACATCTGTTCATATTCCATCATTAAAATGACAAATATTTAATCAAAAAGAAACACAGATCTTTGTATAGGAAGATTCAGTATAAAATCAACTCAACATAGTGTTCTGCCAAACTTGCACGTTGCTCCGAGGAGGAATTTTATATCACCTTCCATCTTAGATGCCAAGCAAAAGTCCTAGTACAGTTTCACCTAGTGGGTGCCACAAAGGAGCCACAGAAGTCTGCAAAGCTTTGGAAATGAAACCACGAGTTCAGAAGAGTCTGTTCAGCCAATGCATCTTATTGCTGTGTTGACTGAGTAAGAAAAAACTGATGTCCTGTTTACAGTCCCTGAAGCCACAAGCTGCTGGTTTGCAATATAAGACATTGATGTGCTCATGATGTGGAGGAGCCTATTGCACTGACCTAACCTCTGGGATCAGCAGCTCCTAAACTGATTCTTTCAGCCGGGGAGAAACAGCCCATCCCAGGCTCTGTGAACCACCAAAACTTTCACAGCAATGAAACACCAAAAAATGCTCTTAATTTTGCTATTCCTCAAGGATTGTGTACTCCATGCTCATCCTTTCACCTTGGAACTATATGTAAAAGGATGAGGTTGTAGAAAACAATAAATGTAGGCTTCTGTAGAAAACTGAAGGTTTGTGCAATCAATGCTACCAAATGGGAAAAAAATAATACAATGCCTTATCAGGTCATCTCTAAAGCTAGTGCATAGTTCTTTTTTGTTTCAGCATGTGTCACAGCAACTTTTACTGCGAGTCCAAGCAACATCTTAGCATCACTTCCCAGAACCAGTTCTTCTATGGTTTAGTTTCTCAGTCATTAGTTAGTCAGTCCCATGTCTTAACTGTTTCCTTTCCCCTTCAGTCTTCCCCAGAAAACTATTTATAAAACTTTTTTAACACTCTTCCTCCATATTTCCTGTTATCTAGCAGGAATCTGTATTTAATACAATAAATCACTTATTAATTAATTACTGATCAACTAATATATAGACAATTACTAAATCCTAGAAATTTATATTTCTATTTATTTTCCCTGTAAACTTTGGAGCTGAATTCCATAAATCTCCAACTTCTTGGTAGCTTTAGTGAATTTAATCTTTTATTGTAAATAGAGAAGACCAGCAGGTTGGAAGGGCTGCATTAATTAAGAATACATTGTCAAGGCTGTAAAAATCACGGGTTAAGCAAACACTTAACATAAATTTTAATCCATGACCACATTAGCAGGACACCAGCCTTGTGACACAGACTTAAAAAAAGATTCTGAAAGTCTGCAACTCTCTTGTATTTCATTTCTTTACCTTTACATGCCAGCAATATTAGGGGACTCTATTATTATAGAATGGGAGAGTCATATTCATTAAAATTAGTCTGAACACTAAATTTATTCACTCTAATTTAAATTCTGAAGGACTTTTCCCATTGCATCAAATGCTTTGCAAATATTTAAGAGTGCAATAGAATAAAACCTGTTTACTCTTCTTGGCTTAAAGCAATCACTTAATTCCTATCATGTGACTAGCTGTACCTTTCAAGCCTGAGCACATGAAACACAGCTCGTCATGTAGCTGGGCAACAAAGTTCAAAGCTGGAAACCTTCTGGCATTGTCCTCTTGGGTGAAGTGTCATCCACTGCATGGGAATTCATCTGTCCATAGTGGAGAGTAATCCTCACTTTTAAAGTGATGCCTCTCCCTTCATGAAGTAGATATCAGAATAAGCGCCCTTTTGTCTTCACTGAATGTATAAGGAGCTCACAGTCTCTGGCTGAGGTGTGGGAATCTTTCCATTAGATGTCAGAAGCTTCATTTCCAGCTGAGTGGTGACAGTTGTCCTCACCACCCTTCCTTGGGCAGCATCCCTTTGGAAAGAGGTAATTACCTGACATTGGTATGCCAGTTGATTAAAGCTGCTAGGACAGAAGGACCATCCGTGTTAAACAACCTTGTCATTCTGTTAGCTGATGGAATGAGTGATGAGGATTACCAAAATGCTATTAAAAAAGTTGATGTACTTCCATTTTAAAACACATTGTGACTAAGGATTGTGTTAGATAAACAATGAAAATTTCAACCTTAACAAAGCTCACAAGGAATAGCAGTCCCTTGTTCACTTTTGTCACCACTCTTCTGGCTATCTCTGGTCACCCTTGCTCCCAGATAAACTTTCTACATGGAATATCTTGTTTCTGGAAACAAAAAGCAGCTGAAATCTTATTAGATTATGTTTACATGAATTTTCCAGTCCAGTAATGCATATCCAAGTACCTTGGATAATTCAGATAAGTGTCTGTACTAAAATCTAAATTAAAACAAAGTTAAAATTGCTTTGAAGAATTATCTATTATTAGACAGTTATATAGCCAAAGGAAATAACATAGAAAGCCATAATAAATGCAAATATCCACTGTTCTTTTTATTGTATTTGTGTTCCTTTTAGCCAGATAACTCTGGAGTAGTCTGATGTGCAACATCTGTATTATTTTCTATCATCTCTCCTTAAAGAATATCAATAACACAAAAAGGCTAACAGCTGAAACTGCAGAAGGGGAACTCCTTTTGAGAACAGGTTTACAGGCTTTTTTTCTTCTTCTTTAAAGTATAAGTCCACCAGGCCCTCTCTCAACATTGAGGAAGGTTTGATTTATGATTTTAAAAGACCTGTCCCTTTAGAAACAAAACTATACACTGATACAGAGGCTAGGACCCAAAAGAATCTTGTGGTACAATCCCAGTTACCATAAAAACATAGAATCATAGAAAGGGCTAATTTGGAAAGGGCCTTTAAGTTAATCTAGATCCAACTTCTTGGCCATGGCCAGGGACACCTTCCACTAGACCAGGTTGCTCAGCGTCCCATCCAGCCTGGTCTTGAACACTTCCAGAGATGGGGCATGACAGCTTCTCTGGGCAACCTGTCCCAGAGTCTCACCACCCTCAATGAAGGATTTCTTTGTTATAGCTAAACCTGCCTTCCTTCAGTTTAAAGACATTCGCTCTTGTCCTATCTCTCCATAACCTTACAAAACTCTTCAGCTCATTCGTAGGCCCCCTTCAGGTACTGGCAGGTTGCTCTAAGGTCACCTTGAAGCCTTCTCTCCCGACTGAATAGCTCTGGCTCTCTCAGACTGTCTTCATAAGAAGGGTGCTCCAGCCCTCTGATCCTCTGGACCTAACCCAACAGGTCCACGTTCTTTCTTTGCTGAGGGCCCCAGAACAGAACACCACCCAGACATCTCTCAAAAGAGCCTCTCCCAAGCTCCTCAGATGATAACTTGAAAGTAACTCCGCTGCTGATCTCCAATCCTTTCCACCCTGACCATATTTATGACCAGTTACTTTTTACACCAGTCCTGTTCTTTAACCTCAGGGGACACTTCTTTTCTACACGTATTTTCCAATGTATTTAAAGACCACATTCCAGTTTGCCTTGCCACTAAATCCATGCTCTTTCTCTCTCCTGGCTTCCTAAAGTTTTCCACTCCACCTTTTGTCACAGTATATCTTTACTGTACTAATTCAAATGTGAATTGAACTTTTGGGAAGGAACTGGGAATTTATCTAGGAGTCTCCAGATGGTGATTTGCAATTAGTATACCTTTTAGTCTTTGGCTTCCTCAGTCACTTCTAAATAAGGACCTAATTGTTAATTTTCTTGTTATTAATCCTCAGATACTTGTCCTTAAAACTATTTTTTCTTTGATCCCTCTTCTGGCATTCCTGCAAATACAGCAGGAGTCTATTCATTTGACATCTCAATCTTCCTTTTGTGTTTATGATACTCCAATTTTATTCATGAACTACTTGGTTTTAAGTCAAGGTCAATAAAAAATTTGTCCAAAAATTAATCCTTGAGAAAGTCCAATAGCAGCTGCCCTTCAATCTGGAGTCTGATTTTTGACACTGTCATCTACTGTCTCCCTTTAGTCATGGTGATACATTTATATTTTTATTATAAACAGGGTACTTCCTTATAATCTAGATATTGAAATACAAAAAATATGGAACTTCCCAGTGTTTCTTCTCAAGAAAAGTGATTGTCTTTTCAAAGAGAGTTTCTCGGTCTGGTCTCATCTATATTTGGTGGGTAATGCTCCCTTCTAGGGAGCTCAAATCTGGTGGTATGATTATGGTGGAAACTTTGTCTTTTAGGAAAGTCAGAAAAACTTGTGCATGTGGGTAGAGGTACACCTACCATAATGATGAAGGGAATGGTACTTCTGTAGGTGTTTTCCTCATTGAATTCCAGCTGAATGCATTCAGTGTTGACTCTATTTATCTGCAGGGTGTGTTGAGCACTACCACGTCTGAAGATTTTTAAAAGTGTTTCCTTTCTTACTTCAATTGACACAAGAAAATCAAGGCAAGTTACGGAAAATTAAAATGTTGGTGATGTGTATGAAGACTTCAGCAATCAAACTGAAATGTTGTGGCATCTGTAATAATTCTGCTGCAGAAAAAAATCAGTATTTGGGTTAAAATTTAAGTCCTTTTAGTCATGTTGTCTTCAACCCTTCTCAGACGGTGATTTGTTACTAAGGAGACATCCTTCAGAAAACAGTGTTTTCTTTTGCTGTAGAAATGGCATCTTCCCAGACTATTTGTTAAATCTTTGGCCTTCATTTGTCTAACTCAAGGATACAGAGAATGCCTCCTTGGAAATCATTATTCTTTATCCATTTATCATCATGCAAATACTTTACAGAATAAAACAAAATGGACAATTTAAATGCAGTCTGCTTAAATAGGACATTGTGTTTCTCTCCAAATGAACATTACATTGCAATAACATGAGCAATAAAACTGTAATTTCTAACTAATTCCTAAATGTCAACTGTCCTTTGGAAAACTAATGAGAAATTTAATTTTTCAAGGCCAACTTAGACAAAACTTGAGGGAAAAAAATGTCTCTGTGGGCTGTAAGTTATGAATTTTATTTAAATCAATTATTTTATATACTAAAATACATTAAAATTTTTAGGCAGATGGCAAAACACCTGAGTTTTACTCAGAGTTTGAAATAGACTTTTTTGTCTGCTTCTGAAACTACTTAAAGGATCCAAAATTCAAGAAATGAACTTAACCTTTTACAACATTCATTTCAGTTATCTTGCTCATTTACCTTTCGACTCTCTTTTCTGTCTTCCTCGCATCCCTAGATTTTTCCCCAGCACTCCCACACTCAAGAACAGAGGGCTCCATGGTTTTGCAATGGCAGCATGAATGAGATAATTCATAATATCACATGGTAATGTCTGCCTGCAGCTGGAATTCATTAGTGTCACTGGGACTCCTGTAATATATTTTTTTCTTATAATCAGTTAATTCTCTAAAAGACTAGCAAATACTATAAAGTAGGATATGCAGACCTGAACTAGAACTCAGGCATGCCTGACATGTGAGTTTTGCCCTTTATATCAGTTTGACTATAACCAATTCTTATTATAGTAAGAACATGCAGGTTTTATTCTAATATCTTATATCTTTGCTGAGGTCCTCCAGCTTCTAATGAATATGCTCAGGTACTTGAAATTCTGTGGTGATAATACAGAGTGCACCTTTTCCACTCAAGTACCCTTTTCCCTGTGACAAGATGTGAAAAAATCCTCTTGACCTATACAAAGAAAATTGAGCCACTAAATGTTAAATGGAAGTATATTGAAAGTTCATGAGGAAATAAGCATTCTTCAGCTGTTAGAAATTACTACTTTGAAATTTCTATGAAGTTTATAATGCATGAGACGGTTAAAAATAAGATAAATGATTGGCATATGCATTTATTACTTTTTCCTATTTCAGCCTTCTCCCTAAGCCCATGCAAATTTAGTATGGCTCTGTTTTTTTGTACAAGCCATAAAAGAACACAGACATTATGTAAATAGTTTCAGTGGAGAAATGAAGTGGAAAAACTCATTTTGCCATAAAAAGAATAAGTGGTATTACTTATCATTCCATGGGGCTTAAAACTACTGAGCTTTAGAAATGTCTGGTATTTTCCCTAGGCTTTTAGGTAAAATAAGGAGCAATGAATTTTAGCCAGTCCCTTCCTGGTCACAGCATCTCACCCTAAAGGAAGAGAAAACAGATGGTGAAAGTTGGCTCCAACTCCTGGTACACAAGAGTTGGCTCCAACATGTAACACACCTGTAATACATAATGAAGACAAAGAAAATAATCCTCTTCAGCAGAACTTGTCTAGGTTTTCACCATAGCAATTGGAATGAAAATTAGAATAGAATAGAATAGAATAGAATAGAATAGAATAGAATAGAATAGAATAGAATAGAATAGAATAGACCCACAGCAATCATCCAGTTCAACTGTCTGACTGCTCTAGGGCTGAAGAAAAATTAAAGCATGTTGCTAAGTGCATTGTCCAAATGCTTCTTAAATATTGTCAGGGTTGGGATATCCACTACCTCTTTAGGAAGCCTGTTGCTGTCTTTGACCCTCTCTCCTGGTAAAGAAATGCTTGCTAATGTTCAATCTGAACCTATCCTGGTGCAGCTTTGAGCTATTCCCACACATCCTGTCACTGGACATTAGGGAGAAGAGCTCAGAACTTCTCTCTCCCTACCCCCATCTCAGGAAGCTGTAATTGAGAATAAAAATCTGATTCCAGTACTATTTTAAGTTTATGTGTGCCAAGTGCTGAATTTTTAGAGAATTTTTCATACAAATTTGTACTGATTTGAAATAAGGTCACTATTTCAATTCAGGAATTTAGGACCTCTTTTCTTTTTTGCCTCTGGAATGTCAACATTCACAGGAATTATCAATAAACAATTAAGAATTTGCACACATTTAGATTTTTTCACAGTCTGGTAGGGTCCTCATAAGTAGTCTGGGGTGATTTTCATTGACAATATTGGATGTTGGACTAAATCTGAGTGAAAATACTGGTGGAATTTATTACTGACAGTACAAGTATTGAAAAACACAGCTGGTACCATGTGATAGAACTGTTCTATTCCCATCAAAACTACAGGAAAGTTAAAGAATCCTAGCTAGGATGCAAAGCTGGCTTGAGGTTCTGGCAGAGGTACCAGCACCAGTTATAACATCAGTGCCTCTTGGCCACTTCTGACTTCAGCTCAAAGAGGTTTGTGTCCACTGGGGATTTCTATTCTGTGAATATGTGGCCAATTGTACCCTTGATAAAAATTTCTTGTTATAACACTGACACTTAATTGGATTTGTATGCAACATTGGAAGGGAAATACCCATGTAAAAAATGTAATCTGAAAGATGTCTTCATGCAGAAGGTTGTTCCAACAGTTTTAACAAAATCTAGGATTGCAGTTACTATGATTCAATAATTTAGTCTCTACTCGTTTTACTCATTGTACTGATATTTTTTAACATTTCTCAATTATTGTTAAAAACAGTAGGAAAATTCATTCCACACAGGCAAAAAAATAATTCATACAGCAGGGTGATTATTTTTATTGTGTTTCCACTTCTAAGGTGCGATGATGTTTCATATTATTTTCCATGTACAGCTAATTTTAAAACCCAGTACTTACAAATATTCCAGAAACCAGTGTTAAAGTTGCATCAATCAAAAATCAGACATCAACAAAGCTAAGGAAAACCAAATGGAGTATGGAAGGGGTTATGAGAGGTAAAAAAGATGGAAGGAAATAAAATTAGAGCACAAGCCTTTTCTGCCATTTTAGCTTGCAATAAAGAATTGCTAAGATAATTAGAAGCTCTGCCTGAAATCACTTCTACTCTGAATTATACAAATCAAATCAATTCTTCAATTGAAAACTGAGGAAAATAAAGAATAACATAAGAAAAGTCACCTGACTTTTCACTGATAACGTCCCCAAAAGCACTTAAATTTTATTTCTTTTCAATATCTATTCTTGCTCACACAAACATAACCACTTTCTGTCAGAGGACTGATTTTTTAGTGACAGAACTAAAGACCAACATGGCCAGTTGCTGTTAGAAAGAAGAAGTGCCTATTTTAATTTAAAATCAAGGGAACTTGCAAAATAGTTAACATATAATAAAAATTAATGTTAGAAAGACCTGCTCCACTAACCTTTCAGAGTCTCTTTAATTACACTGAAAATTTTCATATGCTCCATGCAAAGGACAGGGAATTTGGGTATAAGTTCTCCTGACCTGTATTTGCCCTTGGTTTGCTTATCAGAAAGGAGTCAAGAAGGAGGGACTCATAATAAGGAGCATTGTCAGGGTATGAATTGCTAAAAAAAACACAAGCTGTTCTGTTTCTCAAAAGGGATTGAAAATTTTCTGAGTTATCCAAGAAATTAGGAAATAATAATAAAAATTTTACCATCACTTGTAAGACAATTTAGACAATTCAGTGGTTGAAAATAGGATTTAGCAATACAAAAATCTATGAAGGGGAAAGTACATGTTTGTACTGGTTTCTCTTGTTTATCTATCACCCAAAGATCCTTTGCCTCTTAGAAAGAATAAAAATAGAGCTGATAAAATACAGCATAGCTTGAATCATTATGCCTCACAGTTGTGACCCATCAGGAAAAGAATGTTCTAGGGATTTTTGAGTCTCCTGGGAGTATTCATGGTATCAAATCAACAAATCACTTTTAGTAACCCAGCCCTATTTTATACCTACATGGAAATGATACTTACCCAAACTAGATTTGAATGGGAAGGTTCCAGATTCCCTCATACCACCTTGGCAGTGTAAAAGGGTTCAAAGCTGGTTTAACGTGCTCTGTGTCCATGTGAAAACCCCTAAGGAATAGCAGTGATAGGTGAAATATCTCCAGTGCAAATCAGACTTTGTGCTGGGATGCTGCACTCTCTGTCCCATTCCCTAAGGAGTTAAGCATTTCCTCAGAGCACTGGGAGTTGAACATACCCAATATTTTACAGGATCACACTTCACCTTGGGTGAATTCCAGCGGGTTCACATCAATTTTGCAGACAATTCAATAATGCAGGATTCAGTGATGCCCAGAGATAATCAGGTATGCGAAAATTAAAATACTCAGAGCTAACTTCCAATTCTATTCCTTGGGGATGGTGTCTAATATATGTTAAATCCAATCAGTGCCTTTTAGCTTTCTTCCCTGTCACAGGGTTTCAGTTTACTAATTATAAATGTTCAGCTGCAATTCCTTTACATCACTTTCTCACAGGGTAGAATTCAGCATCCTCTGAGAATCAAAAAAGATTACACCACCATTTGTCAAGGTCACAGCAAGAAAGGTTTTTCATTAATTTTAGATTGGCAAAGAATAAGAAATACTGTAATTGCTGCATTTAAACCATTCATTGCACCGACTCTCTTTCTACTTCACAGCCAGCCAATTAGGGACTTTATTTAAAATGTATGAATTGCAAAACTGTCATTAAAGCTATAATCTGAAGAGCTTATTTGCTTTCTTTGGTGAAAGTATTACAGAAGTGCAATCATTTTCAGGACAGTGATTCAATCATTCAGCATTTGGTAAATAAAAATGGCTCTCAATAGATTTGACCACAGGTGGAGCCTCCATGAAAATGAGTGCTTTGAAGGTCCATTTCTACAAGGCTCTGGCTGGCTACTGTGCCAACACTGACCATCTGCCTCCTCAGCTTGACCTGGAGAACTCCCCAGAATGTTATACATTTTTGGAAGCAAAAAAAACCCAAAACCACAATCAAATGCTATTTGTTTGTGAAAAGTGCATCTCCAAGGAATGTTGCTGCTTAGTGCAGCAAAACTGTGACTCACTTTCAACCAAGCCAGAGCCAGAGCAGTGAGAAGACCACTGGGCTTCCCCAAAGATGGTTTCAGGCTGTCTCTAGTATCATGTATGATTTCTTCAATTAATGTCCTTCTCACAGCAAAGAGCTACACTTCACATCTTTCAGACATCTATTGAAAATTAGAGGCATTGTTTTATTTGTTGCATTCCTTTCCTTTCTGTGAACCTTGTCTCAAAAACTAAGTGTTGGAGTCTGGGTGGCGTGATGCTGCCTTCAGTAGCGTTTTTTCATGGTTGTTCGTCAGTAAATGCATCTCTCAGATGGGAATGCTGCTGTGGACTGTAAGAGAACAAGAAGTTATCTTCCTGAGGACTGTGGGACTTTGCACTGGAAACAAAATTTTCTGTCCTGATTTTGTCAAGAAAGATTTGCTTTCTCGTGCGATAATATGCTGATCCTCAAGCTTTCCTTAGGATACATAAAGTCATCCATCATTTTATTTCCTCATTGAAAATATTTTTGTTTATGTCTTGGGTTTTTTTTTTGAGAACAAACCCCCACCTTGTTCTACTTGTACTGCTAGGCATATATTAATCACACCACATGGACACCTGCTCTCATAACATAGTAAATGTGGTTTTCCTGAATCCCAAAACCAGGTGTGTAAATGAGAAGCTTTCTTACCACCTCATCTTTCTCCTCTTCTCTGGTCATTAGGACTACAGAATGAGATATTCAAAACACAAAAGACTACATGGGAAAGATAAGCTGTTCCTTTCTCCCTCCACCTGTTTCATTTGAGTTTTATTTTCCAATGTAAGCATGTAGAAAAGACAGATACTCAAAAATCTTGTGTGAAAAAAAGAAGTTCTCACAAATGCATCAATTGAAATTTTTTATTGCAATTCACTATTGTGCCTCTTTGGTTATTGGGTATAGAAAAAGGTTCATTGCCAGAACATTGTGGCCTTTTTGGATTAGCATCTGATACTGCATACAAAGCAACTATGTAAATCATATTTCTGATTTCCCAGGTCCATGTTCATCAGTCCATATCCAAATTCCACATTGAGCAGAAGTTCAGATGTAACAGAATGTATCACTGGCTGCATTGCCTCTGGTGTCACTTCTCAGGGATTTAAACTGGATAGTCAGAGGGACCTGTGCAATCCAGCAACAGCCAGCAACAGACTGGCATGGACAGAAGGGAACTCATGCCCAAACAACCTGATAACCTTCTCTCATGAATTGCCTGGCTTGATGAATGTGGGGAGAGCAGTGGATACTGACTGTCAGGACTTGAGAGTTTACTGAAAACAGGCCAGTAAAGACTATAGACCAGATAATGAACACTGATTAGGCTAATTATGAATGCTGATGACTGCTGTAAGATCCTCACAGAGAGGCTGATAAAGAGGTTGTGACCCTTGGCACAAAGTTTGTTTGGAGGTCAGTAACTAGCAGTGCGCCCCAGGGCTCATTACTGGGTCCAGTCCCGTTTAACATCTTCAAGATGACAGGACAAGATGACCTTCAAAGGTCCTTTGCAATTTTTACCATTCTGTGAACAGCATAGGATCCCAGTGCAACCCAGGATCCAGCAGGAAAAGGGAATCCTACTGTACTTTAAAGGACATGGAACAAAATTACCAATATAGAACTTTAATATAAGTAGAATTCCATTAAACTCTTCATTCACTACTGTGTGGTCTGTCAAGAATTGCATATGCTCCTCAGAAGGCATGCTGAAGAAAAATTTAAACTCTCTTAGACTAAAAATCAAAATTCAGAACCATAAAATATAAAAATATTGCCCAAATTTGTTTATTTTAATCTCATAGCTTTAGGCTGTGATGGAAGGACAGACTCGCGGTTTTGAACATTTGAGCTAACAAGACTGATACAGGAAGTCTTTTTCTGACAAGCTTCAGCACGCCTAACAAAATCACCCCTCAGTGTCCCCTGTCTGCACTGTTATACAATTAAACTGATAATCAGTATTATAATTGTCAGATATTGGGAAACAAATGATCCCTAAGTCAGTTAATGGAGTGCATAGCATGAAAATTAAGACAATTTTAATAACTTTTGCCTTTCAGAGCCTTGGTGACTACAACTTTGCTAAAAGAAGGTGAAAGTACAGGGTGGTTGTCCTAGGTGTGACCTTGGGGAAGACTGTCCTACTGTTTACCACCAAGATCCTGACAACCCTGTCATAAGCAAGAGAAGACTGAATCATAGAGGCAGCAGCACTGAGAAAAGAAGCTGTGATTCCTCTCTCTGAGGAGGCAAGAGAAACCAAAGGTGGTCATGGATGGAAAGCTCACACTGCTGTCCGGGGGCAGAGGGGTTTCATGCCCCCAGTTCTGAAGACAACAGAAGGGAAAATAAGTACTTGCAAGGAAGATAGGAAATTTTATCCATTGCCCAAGATTAGGCTAATTATGGATGCTGATGACCATAGCACTGACTGCCAGGGACATCTATTTCTAAAGTAAGAGCAAAGAAATGTGTCTCAGAGAGAGACTATGTTCCTTCTCAACCCAGGAATTCCTATTTTCGATGACTGCTTTTGACGATGAAATCTCACCCATGCTACTCAAATTGCAACCCATTTTGAGTAGCTTTTAGAAACACCACTTGTCTCATTTTGGTTTTCCTAAACATAGTTACTCACTTGATTAGGCTATTCTTGCAAGAGCAGTAGTGGCAAAGTAAAAGATACATACATGCAAGTTTTCTTCCAGGATGTGACTGACATCAGCAAAGTCAGGGTCAGATGGAAGGGGATTGCCAATAACACAGAGGGTGTAGCCTCTCTCTGGAACATTGTGCAAATCCAACTAGCTAAAATAATTTTCCCCTTTTTCAAACAGGAATCAACTGGATTTACAAATAGTATTTTAGGTATGAACAATAAGGTAGAAAAACAGAGCAATTTCAATAGGTAATTTTAAAGATAATGAATAGAATAGAATAGAATAGAATAGAATAGAATAGAATAGAATAGAATAGAATAGAATAATTTTACTTGGAAGGGACCTTCAGGGATTTTCTAGACCACTTCAAATCTGACCAAAAGTTAAAACATGTTGTTAAGTGCATTGCCCAAATGCATTTTAAACATTGAGTCTTGGAGCATCCATCACCTTTCTAGGACTCTCTCAGCGTCTGGCCATCCTCTCAGTAAATAAGTACTCCCTAATGTCCAGGTTGTACCTACTCTGGTGCAGGTTTAAACTATTCCCACATGTTCTGCCACGGAGTCCCAGGAGGAGAGCTCAGCGCTTCCCTTTCCACTTCCCCTCCTCAGGAAGCTGAACAACGAAGTTGCCTCTCAGCCTCATTTACTCCAAATAAGACAAGCTCAAAGTCACAGGACAGTCCTTCCAGCCTTGTTGCCCTCCTCTGGATGCGTTCAAAGGCCTTCTTCAACTGCAGGGCCCAGAAATGCACAGAGTTTCTTGAGGTGACACCACACCAACACTGAATACTGCAGAACAATCCCCTCCTTTGCCCAGGTGGTGATGCACCTCAGGATAGGATTTGGCCTCTGGGCTGCCAGGGCTTGCTTCTGACTCACACTGAGTGACTCCCCACCAGCACCTCCAGATTCCTCTGTGCAGGTCTGCTCTCTAGCCATTTCTCTTGAAGTGTATGCTTGTGCCTGGTGCTACTCTGCCCTAGGAGCAGAATCCAACACTTGGACTTGTTAAATTCCATTCCAGTAATCACTGCCCAAGGCACAGCTGTAAGAATTGCATGGTAGTGCTCTGTGCTCACAGACAAATGTCACTACCTGCCATGTAGGACGGCTCATTTCTCCTTGCTTTGGTCCTGCTTTGCCTTTTTTTGGTACATTCTGCTCTCCTAGCTCCTGGGTTGACTGTTCCTGTGATTTCAGCGCTTGGCAAGCATGCTTATGTCACTGAGGGCTTGTGTGGGGCTTGCATAAAGATTCTGAAACTGCTTCATCTTTTTTGAAGATGGCAGATGACCCCTGCTTTAGTTTCAGGCTATAGTTCTTGTACCTAAGTGCTGGTGGCTGTGATCACCTATGGCAGATTCATTTAAGCAAACGTCGCTGATGTGAATTTCCTTGTGCTGCTGCAATAAGAAACCTTTCTACACTTCTTTTATGTTTCCTTTAACAGAAATGTCTCTCAGGTAACAAAGCTGAACATGTTTTATGTCTAGCAGGATTCCCTTTCATTTGTTCCCCATTCTCCTACAATTTTTTCTGGGCAGCCCAGCCATCCATGAACAGAGTGGAAATGTTTCACTCTTGCTTTAGGCCAAGGCAAGTACACTTAACATAAAGATCTGAAAAGCAGTAAAAAAATTTAGCAGCCCGGTAAGGAATCAAGACTTCAGCTATTTCTGAGTAACACCATTTTCTTAGATGCCTGAATGACACAGGTTCCTTTGGTTTTTCAGCTAACAAAGACACTGTGGGTCAATGCTGTGAGCCAAATAATTGTGCTTTAGTGGATAAAGGTATCTATTCATTGCACCTGCAAAAGAAATAGGCAGAAAGAAGCAACTGGTTTGGCCTTTGGTCAAATTAAAGTACCAAATAGAAGCTTTTGGTTTCTATCTTCTATATTTTAAAAATAAATTTGACAAAGAAAAGACACTAAAATATGGAATCTCAGTGAGGTGTATTTCTGCTCTAAGCTACTTTCTTGTAAATGATGAGTAATCATTAACACTGCTTGAGTAAATGGCATCATTTACATCAGAATCAGATCTCAGTTATTTCAATACATTCCCAGTAATATATCTTTGAAGTTCAAATAAGTCCAGTGAACTGAATAATATTCTGTTCAACTTCTATAATAATGCACACACTGCTTCTGCTTGCTATCAAAACCTGAAGGATACAAGTATTTGACTTTAGAGGTTGTTGTTATGAAAAATTGTGTAATGAATTTCTGAGTCTTCCAGGTGGAACACCTTATCTTCTCTACTGCTTATTTTAAAGGTTTGCTAAATATGGCAGATGGCTCTGAGAGTAGCTAACAAATTCTTATGCTACCAACAAGTATTAGGGATTATTGCCTTGTATTATAAAATATTTCTATGAAACTTTTCTTACCTTCTCTACAAGGAGCTATTAAGAAATAAAATATCTAATTAGTTAAGAAGATTTTAGTTTTGAGAGGTGCCTCCACTGACTTGGTCTTTGACATTGGTTGCATTTTTTTAGAATTAAAAATATGTATTTAAATATTATATCTAGTACACATTATATATATACACCAAAAAAACCTTCAATTTTTCAATATATATTCACTTCTCATGCTCAATACACCAAAAATATACCTCTCAGTTTGCTTTCACACACTGTTTGTTGCTCAGGTAGAAAAGGGAGAGACAACAGTATGGATGAAAGTATTCTTTAAATCCATATGCATTACTCTTATCTTCAGGTAGGTTATTAGTATGACTACAGATTTTGAAATAACCTCTTTTTCCTTATGAACATATGGCATTTCATTCCTTCTAAAAATCTCTGAGATACTCAGCTGAGTAGTCTTAAATACTCTTAAGGCAGGCTCTTTGACATGGTGTTGCAAATTTTTAGGACATGAACATTTGGCTACCACTTCCCCATAGGCTCATTTTGAAAGATTTTTCATGTGGGAGTCTTAAAAGATGTTTTATGTTTGCTTGGATTCTGTACAACCTTAAAACCCAAGATTTATAAATGTATGTGATACAGAAATGTGTTTATGATGTCAACACACTCATAAAAATCCTTTCTGCTTTTATTTTTTCTGTGAGAAAAAAAAGGAAAAAAGTGTACTTAAAATACCTCTTTCCTTTCTTTATAAGAGAACAATTTAAAAAAGGCTCAGATGTTTCAGTCTGAACAGGATGAGCACGTACTCCTAAAAATGTGGATCATGCTTATCTCACCAATGATGGTACCATTTCCTCCAACCTGTATGTAATTTATGATCATTGCTGCTCGTGCCCAGGAGCAATATGCTATTTAAAACCATAGTGTGTGATTCCATGACAACTGGCAGGTGTCTTACAAAGCCTTTCTTTGTTCAAAATGTGCAGGTGAGTTATTATACTTTAAAATAGGAGAAACAGAGCTCTGGTGAATTTTACTCAGTGCATATGCAACCTGCAAATAAAATCAAATATTATTTTTATACCAATCTATAGGCTTCAAATTGCAACAGCTGCAATGGAAAGTCAAATAAAATACACTGCCCCACATGCTGCTGTATAAATATAACAAGCTCAAATTTTTAGCCAAACTGCTTTCTTATTTTAGATGTTGCTGACTACAGCAGAATCATGAGTCTGTGTACTGTCCTTTTCTCTTTGCTAACAAGTCAGGGAAATGTTTTTTGAAAAACAAAAGAAAACTAACTTGCAGGCTCTTTTCGCTCCTTTTCCATTTAGTTAGTTCATTTGCTTTAAATTGTCTCATTTGATTAATAGTGAAGAATCGCTTGGTATTATTGGAGATTTGAATGCATATGGTATCTAATTTTCCAATTAGCAGGAAGAACTCAGAGGCTGTCTTGTGTGTGTCTAACTCCTGGGATAGCTGGTACAAATCGATGTCCCTGCTGCCTTTGCCCTCTCAGGAACACAAAAACCAGGGGCAATATCTCCAATTAGCATCTATTTCAGCTTCTGAAGCACAGCATTTGTTTCCACCCGAACAGCTGAAAATGTAGCCCACACCGAGATTGGATTCTACATATGCAGAAATCCTAATTTCTGTAGGTCTAAAAAAGAATCTGCGATCTTTTACAACCTGGAGTATCAGATCTGAATATAGCACCATCATCCTTGGCTGTAAGAATTTAAAGCTTGATCTAGTGTTTCCTGAAGCCAATGGGAAGACTCTTATTGTCTTTGGCTTCCTTTGGATCACCCTAGAAACTCACAGTCTGATTCTGCAAGCCACAAAATTTAAAGCACTCCAGCAGCACCTTTTGCTCCCTTTGAAGGCTGGTCAAGCTTGGGGAGTAAGAGAGAAATGACAAATTGGCCAGATAATTAAAAAAAAAAAAAAGTAGAAACAACTTCTTTTAATGTCTCAGTTTAAATTTTGCAGCAAAAAAGAAAGTTTATTTTTGCCATTGAAATGTTGATGTATTTTTTAGAAAGACTTCACCTGTCTGGAGTTGAAAAGACACCATGATTTTAAGTGAGCAGTTCAAAAGTTTCTCAGCAAAAATCAGAAGAATGGAAGAGCTTGATCTCTTCAGTATATTGATAAGGGCTGTCATAAATGGGAGCAGTTTCTTAGCTCCTGCTTGTGCCTGATAAGGATAGTCTCATCACCTGCTAGCAATAACCTGAGTTTTCATAAGCTGTATTAGCACTGATTCTGTGTTTGTTCACTGTGTGACTCCACAAGGATGCCACTACCTTGGAAAATACATGTTGACATTGGGAACATTTCTGTACTTGTGTTTTCAGATCTTTCTGTCAGTGTCTTACCTACATCCTGCTGAGAAGGGTTCAGCCATCTGGTACAAAATAGCTTAAGTCATTACTGGATACCAGTGTCTCTGTGCAGGAAAGCACACAGGTTAATCATGGGCAGAGACCCCCCTGCTTGGAATGAGAAATCCATAGCAGCTCCTCTTATATGAGCAGAGAAAGCCATCAGAGGTCAGGCCTTCAGCTTATCTATCATGAAACATGCAGGGGTGTTTTGCCTCCTTGCAACAGCAGGAAGCCTTAGATTTAACTCAGGTTGAGAAGGGAGGGCCTCAGCTTCAGTACCACTTCGTAAGCACTGTGCTTCTTTCCTTTTTTTTAGGGAAATTTTGCACAATCCTATTCTAGCTCTGCCTGTCCTCCCAAATAACTTATCTCCCCCAAAGCCACTGGCCAGTGGCACCCAAACAACAGGAAGTTTTCTGGTTTCTAATGCAATCTGCTTCTTACTAGTGCCAAGCAAAAAAATAAAAAAGGCACCTGAGGCAGCCTGTTAAGGACCTGCACTGATGAATTTGGAGGTTTAACCTTGATTAGACATCAGAGGATCCACGTAGCGTGAGCCATTATTAACATTGTCAAGAAGTGAAAAGCTTCATTCATAGATCTTGCCTGCTTAGACATCAAAGTGAACCAACCTCAAAAGAAATCTGTGGGGAACCAGGCATCCTTAGTTCTCATATTGATCACACTACTTGTTCTGAAAGTTTCACCCAAGCTCTGGCAGTGCTTGACCTTGCAGAGGGAACATCATGTACAAACAGTGCAAAAGCCTGTGCCTGCTTTTTGTTCTTAAAGTTAGCACCAGGTGAATAATTGATAACAAATCATATATTCTGTAAATAATCTAGTTTTCTGCAAATAACATCCCTAAACAAATACATTGGAGAAAATTATATTATTTTTTCTAATATGAGTCACAAAATCTCGGATTAATAATTTCTGTGTCTTGCAAAATGTTTCGTGTCTGCTGTTCATATATCAGAATAAAAGCTTTTTAGCTGGACACAAGGTATAAATTTGTTCATTATAGAAAACAAATATATGGATCCAACCAAAATAAATTTTTAAATTCAAATGAATCTTCCAGGCAGTTTCTAGGCAATATATTCCCAGACCTTATCACAGTCTAAAAAAAGAGAGTGCCTTGATGATACCACCTTTCTCTTCAAGGTACACTCTGTCTCAGAAAGCATCTGTCAGACAAGGCATTTATTTTGTTTGTGGAATTCCTATGGCTACCACTGGGGATTCTTGCAAAGGGAGGGACAGCAAATCATGCAAGGAAACTATCCATTGCAGTCCTTTAACTATATCAGATAATTTGAAAATTATATTATACATTCATAAAGGTTGAGATAGGGTCTTCCATCAACTATTTTTAGGGTTTCAAAGAACAAACTCTAGCTGGAAGAAGGACAAAAAGCCGCTCAGGGAAATATCGTGTGAAATGTGGACTTCTATTTTTTAAAAGTCTACCCAAAGTTTTGATCCTAAATGCAAAGCTGAGAACTACTGATAGCATGGGAAAAATAAATAGAAAATATATTGAAAATATTTTTTGTATTCAGAAGTCTTTTATACAGGTTAAATTTTAAAAATGATCATGAGGAAATCTTTACATTGTTTTAAAATACTGACGTAAAGAAATAAAATTACCTGCAAGAAAAATTATTTTCTTTTAAACTAGGCAAAAGAAAGTAAGTAGGGGAAATGACAAAGAGGCCTGCAGATGAGGGGAAATGGCTATGTAAAGAAGTAATCCAGAGTGTGGGAGGAGACACATTTGGGACCCCAGGTGACCAAAGGGATATTCCATACCATACACAGTCATGCTCTGCATATAAAGCTGGGGGAAGAAGGAGGAAGGAGAAGGAGTGGAATAGTAGGTGTTTGTCTCCCCAAGTCCCCATTATGCATGGTGGAGCCCCACTCTCCCTGGCATGGCTGAATACAATTGCCTGGCCATGGGAAGGGGTGAACAAAATCCACGTTTTGCTTTGCTCGCATGAGTGGCTTTTGGTTTCCCTATTCCAGTGTCTTTATCTCAGCTTCTGAGTTTTCTCCCTTTTACCCTTTCTATTCTCTCCCCCTCCCACCGTGGCTGGGTAAGTGAATGGCTGTCTGGGTCTTGATTGCCAGCTGGGGTGAAACCACAACACCATTTCATTCTGTCTAATCTGAAACGCTTGAAGAAGAGATCAGGACTTGTATGATAAAAGACAATCTAGTAATGGGATTTTATTCAGTAAATGCATATAGTTTTCTAAAACTTACGAAAGTGGGAAGTGAAGAACCAAGGTGAGCCCACCCAGCTCCCTCAGGCAGGGTGAAAAGAGCCATTGCAGCTCTCCCCAGCCCCATGGGGCACCCACACCCATGGGGAGCCACTGGAGACCCCAGACCCGGGGGGCTGGAGCCACAGTAGAGCATGGTGGGACACCAAACTACAGACAGCTTCTCCACCTCAGGAGGCAAGACAGCTGCTCCAGCCAGGAGTCTTTTGACCAGCAGATTTGTGCTTAGATGCTGGTCAGGCAGTGACTCATTTCTTTCAGAGGACACTGACCTTTCTCACACAGAGCACTGGGCATGTGCATCCTGCCCCAGAACAGGAACAGTGCGTTGTGCATTTGGCTTTAAGTCACAAAAAATAGAGGTGGAAAGTTTATAGAAGCACAGGGCTGTGACATTATCCATTTGTGCTTTTATTGGGCACCTAACTTGGTATTTACAAGATGGTAATTATATTATTTTAATGTTGATGGCTAATGTTTACAAGAATGCAGCTATTTGATTAATATAAAGTGAGATATTAAATAGCCCGTTTACTGTAACTTAAATACCTAATTAAATAGCAAGAGAATATTCTTTGGATATTATGGTTTAACAAATATGTGAGCATTATATATTAATACTTTAAAATACACTATTTATGTTGTACCTCATTAGTTAAACAGTCCCTCTGTTAATATGGTTTAACAAATATGTGAGCATTATATATTAATACTTTAAAGTACACTATTGACGTTGTACCTCATTAGTTAAACCATCCCTCTGTTAGTAGCACTTTAGAAGTACTTACACTGTCAACAGTCCTGATTCCTAATTTATATTACCTCAGCGCTGGTTCATTTTACCTTGTTTACAGATCCCCAGACATTTACTCAAAAACCCAACACAATATAACATTCAGTTCCCAGCTGTCTAACTTTGTGGAAATAAAATGCAAAATCATTCATTTTATGGGCTTTTGAAGTTACAGTCCAAGATACAAAAGCTGACCTTGAAGTTATCTGAAATTTTCCAATGAGAATAAATATGGAATTCCAGAATCTAATTGAAATCTAATAAAATCACTTCCTTGGGATAGACATTTTTCTAAAACAAGTTCTTCTTTCCTAGTCAAGGTGCTGTAGTTAATAATATTTCTTCATTAAAACCCTTTAAAAATATATTTTACTCTTTGTTCTCTAATATTACTGGAAAAAAAGGAAGAAATGCTTGATGCTTTTATTTTTATATAGGATGCCTTGGCATGAGTTAGGCAATTGCAACATTCATATACTCCATACATCATGCTTGTATCTTTGGAATAAATGAGAGCCTCAGATATGATATGTCCTTACCTCCCTACATCATCACACTTTTAAGTAATACTTGAGGTCTCAAAAAAAAAAAAAATCTCTTTCTTAATACCTTGACTAATATGTGTTAATAAACCTTTAGCATTTTTTGCTAAAGATGTTGTGAAAAGAGAAGGTAGTAGTTACAAATGTGAAATATAAGGCATTTAAGTATTTCAATAGTATTTTTTACTTTCCTATTAACTATAAGTTGATTTTATGAGTTGGGATTTCCTTTTGTGCCCTGTTACAGATTTCCAAGATGATGATTCCTGCTCAGATTATTTTCATATGAGGACACAATTTTGCAGATAATCTTTCTCAGTAGAAGAAGAAAAGCAAATAAGCTTTGCTGGTGGTTTCATACAAGTCCACTTTGTATGAGACTTCTTGACCTTCTCTGATTGACCTTTTTTTTAAGAACTATGGCACTAGGCCTTTACATCTTCTCATGTCCACCATACTTTTACTCCTGACATTCAGTTTATGATCAGAATATTTACTCCTGAGAATCAGTTACTGATAATATAACAATGACAAGTATTTGTATCTGTCAAAGTGTTCAGCCCATGTGCTGAAAATGGTACCATAGTTCTTTTGCTTTAATAAATATTCAATATTAAAATTCCCAAAGATGTTATTGAAAGCATTATCACTCTAAGGCATTTCTATCTTGTTTGCATTTGAACAAATCCTACCTTTCCAGATCTTTTCAGGTTTAGTAAGTTCTAATACCACCAGGGAAAATTTCACATCCAACTTCTTTCTCAGATTTTCCTTTTTTCTTAATGTTACACTGAAGCATTTCCCTCTTGTCACTTGTGGTCTAAACTTCTTAGTATCAAGATTTCCTTCTGTTTTATCTTGTCTGTCTCAACAGCCAGGCTATGCAAACATTGCTGATATTCCTGCTTATTTCAGTGCTGTTAAATTATCAGTATAGCACTGCCTACAAGCCAGAGGTTGCAGAACTTTCCACCTGCCACTAATGCTGTGCTTACCAAACACTGTATTTCATACAACATGATGTTGTTACCTCAACACCAGGTAATTGGCCTGATATTCCTCTTTTATCTTCGTTCTTTGTGGGAACCAATCATCCAGTTAATTGCAATTTCAGTCTTGTCATGAATTTTCACTCTTCTTTCCCTGGAGGATGTACCTGCTGTAGAGAGAAGTGCAAGTTCTGTCATCTCTTCCACCAGAAAAAAAAACCCAAAGCAACAAACCCAATAAAAACCAACCCTGATAATTTAATCTATTCATGAGCAAATATACCCTGTCTGGTGAGTGACTAAGTTAATGATATAGTATATTTGCACTGATAAAAGTTTCCCGGTGTCTTAGGTCACAAAAACTTACGACATCAACAACTCACCAACTCCCCCTGGGAAAGCCATGAGAAAAGAGGGGGGTTGATTGAGCCTGAGAGTTTTTGTCACAATCATAAAGACCAATAAACCATGCAATAAATCAGAAATCCTTGGGTAGAGTGGGAGATTCCCACACCAATTCCATAAGCTAATTGTATTGACAGATGACAGCACCTGAATCCCACACTTATCAGCTATCAGAAGGGTGGCCATGTGTCACCTCCACTCCGCAGAGGCAAGGTTTTTTCTTTCTCTACCCTCTCCTATAATCTTGAGTTTATACTTGAGATTTGGCCTTAGTATCCATGTTTACCCAATACTATACTAAAAATAAAGCTTAATTGGGATAATTCATTTACTCAGTGCCTGCTCATTTTTCTTGTCTAAGAAATAAACCAGCCACTTACCAAGTCCAAGTCTACCCAGCTGCTCAAAGTTACTCCCAATCAGAGGAGAACCTTCACATTAAGCAGTACAGCCATATGTTCAATGTGCATTAGTCCTTGTTTGCCTGCTTAAGCCCAACAGGGTAAGCTCCAGAGGAGTCTGCTGCCCTAGGCACACTGCCCAGCCAACCTTGCCAGCTCATGGAAACAGTACCTGTGCGATTGTGTTGCCCCTGGAAACTGGCTGCCCAAAGCAGCCCCCGTTCCCTCCCTGTGGAGAATGCTTGCTCCCAGATCAAATGTAATTTGGAAGTATTGTGAAAGTCTCTGGGTGAAAAAAAAAATGCATCTTCTCAGGGCTCATTAACTATTTTGCAAATGGGAAATACAACAAAAAAAGACCAGCAAGCAATCACTGTATAACTCGTTTGTCCCAATGAATGTTTCCAGATAAAATTATTTCTTACCAGATTCTCAAAATGTCAATGCAGATGCACACCAACACTAATTATATGACAAGCTGTGGAAAGGATTAGTCCTACAAAACATTTCATGCTGGGAAACTAAAGGACCACAAAGAACAGTAATTTTTATCTAACCACAGAAATTTATGTGGGCTAATGAGCCTCGTATCAAAAAAACAAAACAAATCAAAATTAACTTCTATGTGAAGTTATAGAAGAACTTTCTGCGCAGCCCACAATATTTTTAATTAGTTTTTGCTTTTCTTCTGTTACATAAACTGTTCTGTTTCATCATCCTGATGTTACCATTTAAATTACATTTCTTATTCATTTAAAGTACTTTCAGTGCTACAATTGTGCTACTTACCAGACTTCTGTGTCCAACATAATTAGATGCTGTTGTCCTACAAATTATTTCTAAATATGTTTGAAGCGCTCCAATTATGCTCAGTGTGCTGCATTGCAAGGGAAACCATTGCTGCTTTAGTGTCTAGGGTACTGTCCATGGATAAAATCACCTGCACTGAAGGTGTTTAACAGCAGATTCAAGAAAGTGACTGCACAATAAACTCTCCTAAACTAAAACAGAGAAAATGTACTTTTTTTGAAAAATTCGAAGTTATTATTTACCAAGATAAAGAATTCAAACAAATGTGTAGTGACTACCTGACTGACTGGCTAAATAACTCTGGCCATCTTCTTATGTGTGTTTTGTTCTAGACATTTTCAGGAGAAATGCCAAATTAGACCACTGCTCCATTAAAGTTTATAAAGGTGGTGTCACATCTCTCTGCCTCTCCTCTATTTGCACTGGAAAAGAGAAATATCATGTTAATATCAAGCTGCTTAAAAATTGGTTGTGCATTTCCCATCATTGGAAGTGTTCAAGGTCGGGCTGCACAGACATTTGAGCAACCTGTTCTAGTTGAAGATGCTCCTGCCTGTGGCAGGGGAGTGAACTAGATGACCATAGAATTGCAGAGTGGCTTGGGCTGGAAGGGACCTTAAAGATCATCTTGTTCCAATCTCCCTGCCATGAGCAGGGACACCTCCCACTAGACCAGGTTGCTCAGAGCTTCATCCAACCTGGCCTTGAATATTGTAGGGATAGATCAACCACAGCTCCTCAGGGCAACTTGTTCCAGGCCCTCACTGCCATCATAGTAAAGAATTTCTTCCTAATATCTAATCTACACCTGCATTCTTTCAGTTTGAAGCCATTCCCCTTTGTTCTACCACTACAAGCTCTCTCTGTAAATAGTCTCTCTTCAGCTTTCTTGAGGGCTCCCTTCAGGTACCAGAAGGATCCAATCCTAAACCCATTCTCTGTTTGTATCAAATTCAAGCCTCGCCAGTTTTTCCCCATTTAGAAAAATATTGCCCATAAATCAGTCAGCATCTCAGGTCCCATCTCCTCATATATCTCCCAAACTTCTCTGACTATTCTACAAGTGAACAGTTCCATTTTTATCCCATCTCTCATGCTGGTTGTCATGAATGGACAATAACAAAATTTCAGATACTTCAGATGTCCTCACTTAGTGACAAAGTAGTTGATACCATCTATTTTAATTCTTTTTACTCTCTCTGGGTGGGATTCTCATTTCTGTGTCCAAAGAGTAGCTGTCTGGATTCAAACTAAACATCCTTTTAATAGCCAGCCAAAAGAAAGAGGTACTTTCAGGGTGGCCTGTATCTGACCTATTATAAAGGCCTTTTTGAGGAAGAAGTGTTCCGTGCCACAGAACTGTCTGTTTCTTGCTCAGGTAAATTGTACTTTTTGCATCTAATCAAGTCCTTACTGCCGCCAGTGACCTTGTTTTTCTAATGCTTCTAACATTTATCTCCAAAGTAACAAGACTAGAAGTCCTGGAACAGATTGCTCAAATTTGTTCAAAGTAAATCTATGCAAAAGATCTTCAAAACTAGACCCAGGACTATCAGGTTGAGCTTTCCACCCTGCGAGGTTTTGAAAATTTTATCTCTAATGAAATAGAACAAAAAGTTGAAATGTTGACATTTTACCTGACTCAACTATATTAAAAGAAAAGTAAAGCTCAGCTACAAAAAAGTTGTTCTTAATATATCTGAAAAATTCTTTCTCGCTTTCCCTCTACTTAAAAAAAATCCTTCAAATCTTCAGGAAAGTATTATATAAAATTTGGAAATGTATTGAAATTTTTATTTTAAAAGCTGAAAGGGCTTTCAACCATGCCAGTGTGACATCAGAAGGCTTCAAAGCCCACTCCGCTCTCCTACTGAGTTTTGCTTTTGACAGATAATTATTTTCTGACCTCAGAGTCTCGCCTGAAAATTCCTGATGGATTGCAGGTAAAGCAAATTTAAATTGAAAAAAAAAGTCTTAACATAGATCAAGGTAGGTAAGGCCCACATTTCATATTAGTCCTAGCATGTCTGTATTTATTTCATACTCATTTTTACTTAATGCAGTAAAACTGAGCAACTCAGCTTGGTTAGCAGTTATCACAGATGTTTCCTGATTGAGGTGTTATGAGCTTGGTTCAAAGCCAAAGCTCACTTCAAAGGCATGCTGGAGTAAAGCCATCTGTCTTTCCAAGGCCAGCACCTGTTCCAGACAGCTTTCTAAACTTCACAAGATTGCCTAAATAAATGTGGCCCTCAGAGGCCCCTGATGGCACAGGAACAGTGGGCAGGACAAACATTGTCTTTGTGGTGTCCTGGTGGCTGGATGTCCACAGACACCACACATCTTGGAAGTGTCATGGAGCATCTAGGAAAAACCTACCTAGTAGGTAACGTGATCTTGTTGCTGCAGCATTCAGCAGTGTTGGGACCTAATCTGATTTTATTCTGCACTGTCTAAAATGAGTTTAGAAATATTAAAGTAATTACTTCCCATTTCAGTTTGGCAAGAGTTGAATTTTTGATAACTTCAACAGGACTCACCTGGCCATCTGTATCTTCCCCAGCTTTCATTCTGAGAAATGGCTGGCTCTGAGCACAGACCCTGCTAAATCTAATTCATACTGGACTACAAAAGATCAAACAGGAGGCACTAGCAGGCCAACAACTTCAGTTATTCTAGAAACTACAGCTCTTAAATTATTATGGAAAGACTTCACTACCAGAAAATTAGGTCATCTGCTTCCTACCATATCAGCTTTTTTTTCACTGCTTTTAAGTGCAAGAGTATATTTTCAGTGATTCAAAAAGACCAATGTGGCCAATTTGAGTAAATGTCTTTGTTCAATCTGTGCTATAACTTTTCATTATTGAACTAATTTCCTGGTCCCATCAACTACAGGGTGGCCTTGAGCTTCTAGAGATGCCTTTCTTGCAGTGCCACTATTTCGAACTAAAAATTCCTTCCTGAATCAAAGTATCTTTTGGTTGAAGTTTCTCATGTTTTCATTTGGCTCAAATAACATGTTTGGAAATATTAGTCAATTCCATTTGTCTGCTTGAAATGGAGAATTAAAAAAAAAAAAATCTCATATTTTAAGAACTTTCAGATGCTGTATTTATATGTGGATAATTGAAAGCTAGCATCTGTAGAAGCACATATACAATTCTCTGTAACTGTGGACTTAAGCTTGTTACATTTGATTACAGTTTGTTACTAAAAAGAAGAATAAAAGTATAAATTCCAAAATTGTAAAGGCTTTGGTGTACATATGCAACTACATATGTACATATGTACATATGAAAAATAAGTATTCTGTGTTCTTTATGGTGCAGTAGAAGAAGCTATTGATTGCCTTCTGGTATTGTCATTCAAGAGTAAACAACTCTATCACTTCTAGATTCAGAAGAGGTTCACCTGAGAACTCCTTGCTGACATTTAGATCAAAGCAAAGCCACAATTGCTGGTAAAAGCTGGGACCTACCTGCAGGATGCTGTGTCACGATAAACTGGAAGAGTTCCTCCCCTAGCCCAGGGATTTGGCAGCCCAGCACAGGGCTGAAAGCTGTGGGTGTGCTGGGGGTAACTGCTCTGTGCACCCCAAACTGCTCTAGGTGTGATAGTCTTCTGGTCAGGGTCACTACAATGGGGCAGGACAAAGCCTTGTTTTGTCACTTACCTGCAGTTTCCGCAGATGCTTCTCTATTTCAAAGGGCAGAGAAATGACAGAAGAAATTCACTCTCCTTTAAGATGATATGTAACGCAGTTGGGATGAATCACACTAAGGAGATATCTCCTGCAAACAGGACGGAGACAACCAGTTTATATTAACATCCCGTGTCTAGACAGGGAGAGATAGGCATGATGAATGTCATGTCACGTGTCAAACACTTGAACTTAAATTAGAGTAAAGCTGTGGAAAAACCTGTAGAAATTTTGATTTAATGATGGCATGGCAGTGCTGCAATAATGCTGTTTGCTCTTCCCAAAACCTTACAGGTTTTGAGTGATTGTCAAACACTACCAATTGCATGCTAACTGTGACTTCATACATCCTTACAGCTGTTTAAACAGGTCTCTGTGTGTTAAAACAGAGAAAAGACAGGCTAAAAAGAAAGATCCAGCATGAGCTCCAGTATGAGAGTAGAGAAAAAAAAGAGGGCAAATTGCCCAGCACAATTTGGAGGTACTTTGTCCCTAATGCAGGTGACACCATAGGTAGGAAATTTACCTCTTCTATAATGCAAAATAAATAGTTCACACATCCAGGCATAATGGCTGGAAAGTTATAGCTCTTCATCCATTTAGGATTCATTTAGATAGTTTCTTATTTTCTTTTTTTTTTTTTTTTTTTTTTTCCTTGAAGAGGCTGCAGAAGAGGCAGGGATTGGAACAAAGTGAGAAATCAGTATTTAATGTTTCAGTCAAGCCATATTCATGCATACTCTGTATGTATGTACACACAAAAATCCTCAATCCCTTTGCCAATAAGAGCTAATTGTATTAAACATCCAAAGGCTTTCCAGGCTTTTTGATAAAATGAATGTATCTCTTCTTTTAACAGAATGGCTTCTAATTAGCAATATCAAAGGGAAGAAAACACTGGAAGCACTAAAATATCCTTACTTAAATTATTTCACCCTTTTTCAAAGGATATGAATGAGACTTTTCAGTGGACATTTATTGCTTTAGGGGGAAAAAAAGAAACACTTGTCAAATGTATATTTTAAAAGCAATATGTTTAAGAAAAAGATATAATTTGACTTATTAATAGGAATGTTTGTCGGTTATTAGCAACAATAAAGTACACTCCAGGTTAAAAAGAAAGTCCTATATTAGGTGTTTCATTGAATTACTGCAATATTCTGGAAAAAGCATGTCTTTAGAAGGACTTCAGTTGTGAATCATTTTATTATGAAAAGACAGGAAATAAAAATATATAGATAATGAAGCATTTAACATTTTCATTTTCATAGTTTGATCAATTGTTCCTACTAGAGAAATAAGAATATTTAATTTATTCACACTATACATTTATTCTATACTAGCTTCTGAATTTGTAAATGAAGTGGTAAAGATCCTGCTATTTTAGCATTCTTGTATCACATTGGAAGTGAAATCTCGTATTTAGGAAGCTCCATCTTCTCCAGGATTGAGATTCGCTTGCAAAAAAAATAGAGGACATTTCTTCCAAATAAATCATAAGAAGAAGAGAAAGAAGAGAAGATCTTCTAAAGGATGTCGTAAAACAGGCTTTGACAGTCAGCTGATAAACAGAGCTGAAGACAAGTGAAAACTAGGACAAAAGATAAAATGTACAAGGGGTTCACAGGAATACTGATGTGAAACAATATATTGAGAAGTCACTAAAACTGGAAGGAAACAGCATATGATGACAAAAACCATTAGAAAACCCCTTAGGCATACAAAACACTTTCTGAAAAAGGAAATTAAATTTGCAAGTTATTGATGGTAAAGCCTAAAACTACTCAGGAGCTATCTCTGATTTTATATACAAAACCAACTGCTAAGGGTTATTTATAATCTTTAACAGAGTATATGCTACTTTTGTAACTTTTTATGAAGAAAATTCTGTATATCATTACTCTAAGAAATGAGAAGAAAATTCTAGAAATAACAAAGTTGCTAAAGCAATGTGAAACTTTGAAAAGAGTAACAAAAAAGAAGCTTTCCTGAATAAGACTAAGTATTCCTCTAGCCCAGTTTCTTGTCCCTGGCAATGACTAATGGTGAATGCCTAGGAAAGAGCAAAAAAGAGGACAAGTAAATAGTGATATCTCCTGTATATATTCTTCTCACATCCAAAAATAATGGATTAAAGGTTTCCTGAGCCAAAGCTTTGATGTATTTTATTGCTGTTTTTATTTAATAGTCCTGTGTAACTTTTTCTTCTGTGCATTTGTCTCACTTTTTTTTTTTTACTCAGTGTAAGCCTCTGCAAGTTGTGTTCCACTCTTTCTTGCACTAAAGGAATTTCACAGCTCTACCACTGCTGTGCGAACACTTCTCTCTTGCAATAATCACCTTCTGGTTTCACTTCACTTTTCTTCAAAAATGTAGCAAATTTTTTTTTCTCCTATTTTTTCATCTTTGCCACTCGTTATTTGAAAGAACCTAACTGTATTTTAACTTGGCCAAACCTTTTACAAGGGTAGAGTCTTAGTTGGTGTTGTTCCCTCTGTAGATGCTTCTCTATAACTTTGATCATCCTTGTTTCCTCCTCTATGCTTTCACTAACAGCAATTATTAACTTGAATCAAAGATGTCTTCAATATTGCTGAGCAATGAGCTAACCAAAGAAACCTTGAGGGAGGATTCAGAACAAAGCCTGGCAAAACTCCAGAAACCTGTTTGTTTTCCAAGTGCATTTTAAAGTATTCTAAGTAAAATTTAGTCCATAAATGGGTTTAATGGTATTATTATACCACAGTGAAAAGCAATTCTTATGAGAACCCACTGTTTTGGACCCCTCATGCTGCTGGAAAAAGCCTGACACACTACTTGAAAAGGTTCTTCAATCTCTCTGTTCAAAGACAAGGTAACATAATTTAGAATAAAAGATTTTAGTATAATCAATCATACCAGGTATACCAAGCCATCTCATCTGGTCCTATTGTGGTTTGATTGCAGAAGAAAGGTTCCTGTAAACCAAATGGTTAGTCTGGAATTTCTCTAACCTGACCTAAATCATATTCTCAGAGTGCAGAAACCATGACTGAATCAAAATCATGAGGGACAGAAAACGTAAGATCACATTGAATGATTATTAGAAACTTGCAGAATAACAGACCAAACAGAAATAATATTTTGTTTAATACATGGAGAAGCTATTTTAAAAAGAGAGTTTTCTCAAGGACATTTTTTGCATTTATAGTCTCTTCAAAATTATTCCAGATAAAGCAAAGGATGCCATTGGGCTACTTAAAGGAAGACTGACACTGACTGAATAGAGAAGAGGATTTAAATACTATCTGACATTATCAAATCAACCACTTTAAAGCAATAGTGAATTGAAAGTACTTTAATCCATCTCTTAAATTTACAAGAAGAGAAAGTTTATGTAAAACTTGCAATACGAATTTTATTTTTTAAAAATAGAGTCTTCAAATGTATCAACACTTTATTAGGCAAAAGTTATCTTTTCAATGTCAGTAAGAAATAGAGAGAAGAGGTATTATTCCAAGTGGTTTACCTCAAGCTATAATCCCAGTACTTAAAAATGAGACCAGGACATTGAATAGCATGAGTTTGTGAGCAGTTCCAGGAGAAATATTGGGAGCAAAACAATTAATTCTCTTGTTGTAGAGAGGAGTCATTTTGCTAACATTAGACATTTTTTGCTATTCCCTATCTTTGTCTGAGTTTTTGAGGTCAGTCTCAGTAGTCCAGCTTCTCTTGGCACGGCCAAAATAAGGAAAAGATAACTCTTTTCTTGCCATCAACTGATGCAGGACACCCAGGCATTCCCCTTCAGTCTCACCCTTTATGATCAGGCAATTTTGCAATTAATGCAGCTGTACCTGTAGAACTGAGTCTGTGCCTGGCCACAGCACTTTCTCCTGGGGTGACAGAGGCCCAACAGTGTTTGCTGGGGCCACGGGGAAACGCTGGCCTTCCAGTTTACATCTGCTTCTTTTCAGTGTGTCACTGTCACCCAGCTTGGGGCTTGGGGTTTGACGGCGCCAGGTCTGTACCTGGCTGCTCTTGGTGGCCTGCCCCACACCAAGGTCATCATTTCACTGCCTGCTTGGTTCTTCAGAAGCCTCTTTTTGTATAACGCCAAAGCAACTAGTTCAACAGGAAGAGAAACAAGCCATAGAAATAATGCAGGCATTTCTCACCTGTTATGAGGCAAAATAATACAGTCTATTCATATAATTTAATCACTACTCTTCTTGAGGTTGAGGTCAACAATTTGCTGGGGCAGATAAGCACATCATCAATGAAAGGAGATGCACCCATCTGTGTCAGCAAAGAATTTTGCTCTCAGTCTAGGAAGACAAAAGTGGATCCAGCAAATAACTGATAAGAAATGAAGAAAAAAGCTATCTATTACCAGAACAACCCAGAAATTAGTATAGAGAAGTTACATTATACTGCGCCCTCTATTCAGCCTGAGCCTTTATTATGCTGGGGCTCTCAATTACTATCCACTTCAATAGGAATCTTGTAGCACATTCACAGCTCACAAAATCAGGATTGTGATAATGTGACTGGTATGCAAATTGGTAATATGTGACTATATTAAATATAAATTAAACCGTAAGGGGTTTAATCTTTGATTTGGAAGTGCAATGAGTGGGAGCACCTATTAATAGAGGTATTATTCTTATCAGATACATACGTGTATGCAAATGTCTTCTTTTTTTTTCTTGCCTCGAGCCAATATAAGATTAAAAAAATTCTATTAACCATTTTGTTTCCCAGAAGAGAGCTGGAGGAACTCAATCTTCTCATCATCAAGTTTCCAAAGTGTTTCAGTAGGATTAAATGCTGGACAATGGGTAATGCTTGTCTTGGAGTGATGTTGCTATTCCCCACATGCCTTGTGAGGCTGTAATGCCCAGCCTTTTCAGTCAACGTTATTGCAACATTTCCAGACAAGAAGAAAACCTATGAATAATACTTTGGAATTAGGATAGATTTCAGAAAGATTTTTTATGGTTAATGTAATTCAGAATACAAAGTGTTCAGAAAATTAAAGTCTACTGGTCTTGTGAGCTTCAGTGGACCTGACATTTCAAGCTCTGAGATGAAGAAGAACTTTCTTGCTAGTTTTCAGTTTATTGAGCATAATGTGCTTTATTCCCTGGTATAGCCATGTGGGTAGGCACTAAAGTGGGCTTGCTAGAACAAATTCTGATAGAATGGAGATGACATTCATTCAGATTCCAGTGAGATCAGGATGGAAAGTCCTGAACCAGCTGAACATCTGAGAGTGTTCTTGTCTTTAAGGCTTACAAACATGGACATAGGTGACTCTTTCTGGTCATGTGAGTGCCCTGGATTTGGAATTCTCTAAGAAAATCCTGAAGAAGGACTCGTCTCAAGGCCAGACCACCTTTCTATTCTTTCTTAGACACCTGGTCTACTGATGTAAGTATCAATGCTGTACTAAGACCACACCACTTAATGAGTCTTACACATTTAACTGCAGTCACCCTCAGTTTTACATCTCTCTGCTGCACAAAAACGGTCACCTTTGTCTGTTCATTTATCTTGGTGTAAATGTGAACTTTATAGTATTACAGTTGTGAATATGGAAATAAATACACACATCACCCAGAGCCTTGAATTTTCTAGACCTTCAGCCACCAGCCAGAAAGGCTGCTCCTTAGGTTTACAGTGAAATTATAGAGTAATACCAGGCTGTTCTACTGAGAAAGGGAAATATTGGAAAATACTTAAAACCAGCCATTTCTCTGAGTCATCTTAAATATGCTACTGGTTTGCCATAAATATATTCAGTATTTAATTTCTACTGTATATTGCATCAGTGTTTTAACTGTAAAGCAAGTCTTTGAGGAATGATGTTTATATTACCTCTGTATCCATATGTGCAAGAAGAATTATCTTGACCCTAAGTTCCTTCAGCATTCCTACAGGCAAAAAGCAGAGTTACAATCACTACAAAATTATTTACAAGGTAGTATCCATTTTTGTTCTGGTATCTTTCAAAAGTCACTAACAACCAAATACCCTCACTTAGTATTGAGAGAAAATTAGCAAGGCCATAGAGCAAGGAAGTAGCAGCAGCAGGTGTACTTCTCTCTCTCCTTAATTCCTGTCCTTTGGCTTTTAAAGCCAACATGCCTGAATCACTTCCACTGCCTTTCCAAGCCAGGTCTGCCTACAGCCCCTGGCATCAGAGCCTAGGGTGGCATTTGATCCTGTTTGTACTCAAGCCACTACACTGTGCACTCACAGACTTTCACAGCACCTCCCACCACTGAAGACACACAACTGCACAGAAACACAGCCCAGACCTGGCACTAGCAAAAAATGCACCAAAGTGCTCTTTCTTTAAAGAAAAAAAAACATATAGCTACTGCCCTGGTAACATGGCTGTGCTGAAATAAAAGGGAAATGCAAGACAAAAGAAGTTTAATGTGATGCCCCCAAAAAAGCACCTGTATCCTCCAAAGTGACACAAAAAAACCCCAGAGATGTTGCCAGAGGAAGCAGTTCCACCCACCTGGGAATGATTTTTCAATATTGAGAAGAGATGGAGACAAAGAAGTCAAAAGAGGAAATAAAGAAATATGCAGAGGGACTTTCTGAAAATCATTTAAAAGGGGAAAAAAAAAACTTTAGGAATTGACTTAGCTTTATCTTAAGGAAATGTGGAGGCTGTAAATACATTGACTGGAAAAATACTCTGAATAAATCTACTTTTTCTGCTATTCTGGCTTGCTGAAAGTGACAAATTGCTTGATATAACCCTTATTCAATTTAATACACCTTGAAGAGCCTAATAATGTCATTTAAGCAGAGGAGAAGCTTTGAAACCTTTTCTGCAATTAGAGGGGGAGGATGCCCCTATTATGCTTAGAGATGAGCTGGACAAGTTTATTTCCCTTTATGATTAAGAAAAATACATGGATATGTTGCTGCATTGAGAGACCTAAAGTCTGCTGTATATCACAATGGCGTATTTATGAGTAACACAATAAGATGCTCTCATTTGCTCACAAGGAGAATGACATATTCAAGCCAACAGCAATCCCAAACCTCAGAAGACTCACACACTGCTTCAGCTTCCAGTTTGGTGAAAATAAATAATTTTAATCTAAAAAGTGCAACAAAAATTTAAGTAAGTGAACAATAAATACATAATATTTGGACTAATTATTCTTTTTCTCTGCCAAGATTCTCAGTTATGATAGAACTCAATGAAGCTTTTAAAATAAAACTATACTAAATACTTACTACCATAAATTTCCCTGAAAAAACTAAAAAATAAAGAGGAGTAAAGTCCATAGTGAAAATAAAAGGGCCAGATAATATCTTTGATTCCAACCCTTTACACAATACTGTCAGTGTATAAGGCTTGCCACCTGTGGAGTCCTTGTTCCCACATGATCTGGGATGCACAATCCACACAATCTGCTCTAGAGGATTTCTTCAAACATCCCTTTCTTTAAACACCTCCATCCCCTGAGCTATATGCCCTATTCTCTCACTCTCATGAGAAGCAGCAGAGAATTTAATTCAATGTTTCTTTGCCCCGTAACTCCTGATGAGAATAGGACTGATGACCCAATCAGGATTTTCCCTGCTTTCCCCTACTATCAACAATTCAATAAGTTACACTCAGAAGGAAGGTTGGAATGGGCAAAGTTCCCATCCTACAGCCCAGCCCAGCCAAGCCTTGGCTGTCTGGCCTGCTGGGGCTTGCTGATGTGCAGCTCACAGGGCTCTGTCACCCCTGTGCTCCTGTCCTCAGACAAGTACAGCCCATACCTTGGGTCATTTACTGTGGTTTCAGCTCCCATATCACAATTTAAATTCCCTTATATACCATACATCCTCAAAGTGATAGATTTTACAATGGAAATGGCACTTGTAGACATCCTAACAGAATGCTTTATTTTTCGCTATGATTGCTTTGGAGGACACCAGTGGATATGGGAAATGGAATGAAACACGGCTCTCAAAAAAGCAGTGAACTTCTGAAATCTGTTACCTTCCCTTTGGAAATAAATTTCTTTGGAAAACTTGTCAATGCCACTGCTTTTTAAAACTCATTTTCCACTTCTGTATCCTTGAAACACTTTAAAAATGTTTACTTGATTAAAAACTGACCACTCAAGCTTGTCAAATGCTTTTCCTGCATGCAAAGACAAAGGAATGCATTGAGCTAGTAAATTATAATAATCCCATAATCCTAAGAGCATGTTTACAGAGTTTTCATATTGCTAATTGCCAAGGGAGTTGGCATTTAATTACTTTCCACAATCTTCACACAATATTTCTCTTTTGTCCTAGCTTTTTAGAATACGCAGTTACTCTTTTTCTCAAATTACCTGAACGACCCTAAATAACAAAAGAATTTTTTTGGTCCATTGTGGTGAAAGGTTTTATTTATCTGTCATATCTGAAATTTAAATACAGTTTTAATTTCTTTTACATGTTGAGATTTCATACAAGTTTGCTCTTTGACAATCTTGTTATTTATTTTGTATTTGTTTTGTTTTCCTTCAAATTTATGCAAGATTAATAAATATATCTCTCACAGTATCGGCAGCTTTCCAGATAATTTTATTAATTTTCATTCTTACACTCCATTTAAGCAGAAAGTTCACCTTTTCTTTCCTCCTCCTTGGACCCTTTCCCAAATTTATAGCCAATCAAAACTCACATTAAAGCTAAGAAAGAATTGCTGGAATATGATTTTAAAGATAAAGTCAAAACTCTTCAAAGTCATAAATAAGCTGCCTGCACCGATATTGCTTCTCTGTTTACACATTTATTTCAAAAATAATGCTATGAAATATCTTTTCACATAAAATATGACAAATAGGAGAAACTGTTTAAATGGCTGAAAGGGAAAATGAAGCCACAACACTACATGAAAAGGTGTTTCCTGCACCATTTTGGAACATTTTCTTCTGAAAAGCTGGAATTTAAAATAAGCAAAGTAACTTTGCTGATGAAGAAGTAGAGCATTTTATTTTCCTAATTAATGCTTGTGATATTTAATGAAAACACACAAACAAACAAATAAAAACACCAAACCACCTTTCAGTGTAGGGTCATACCAAGGAAAAAAATCTGATTTGGAACTAATTCCTTACAATCCTGTGCTCTGTGTAAAGATTTTTATGATTTTACAAATTGTTCAACAGATCTCAGCAAAATATCAGTTTGAAGTACACAAGTAATAATTGTGTACAATTATACAAAGAGTAACTAAAACTCCTAATGATACAAACAGTACTTACTCAATATTTTCAGATTAAAAAAAAAAAAGAATCAGATACTTTAAAAATCTTAGCTTTTTTTTTTTTTTTTTTATAATGTTTATAATTTTGGCACCCACCTAAGAAATTCTTTAAAGACAAGAATTTCAGGCTAAAGAATTTTTACTTCAACTCCTAACACAAGATATTTTTTATCTTATTTTTGTTGTCTGTTAATTTGTTTGTTCCTTTGGAGGGGGTTGTTCTTTTGTTATTTTTTTGTTGTTTTGTTTGGTCACAGAGTTGCAAATTCTGTGGTCTGCACAGCTCAACTGGCCACATGTTGCCTAAAGCAGTAGGGAAGCTGCAAGGAAAGCCAGCAGCGTCTCCAATTCAGAATACTTTTGGTTTGATCTGAAATGGATAGGGCAATCTTTGATTAAAAACCTTCATGGCAGCAGTTAGTAAGATTCAATCACCAGGGAATATACACTATTCTCTTCAGAGAGTCTCCAAAAACTGTAGAAGTTAAATGAAAATGAGATATTACCTTTTTGTTCCGTAACTTAACCCTCAATTAATTTCAATAATCTTTAATGCATTCATGGTTTTGGGGGGTGAATGTTAACAATTAGCTATCTAATCTAATTGTGGGGTGTACATGTATAAACAGTTAACCCCAATTTTTGAACAGATCTTCTTTAAAGTATTTTTTCCAAATGACACTGAATAAAAATTGATAATCAAAATAGTATCCCTTCTTGCTATGATGTCATTTGAAAAAAAATATTTGTGCAACTGCCTCATCACTGAACACTGCAATGAACAATTCTCAGGCAAATTAGAATTAAAATTCCTTTTAAACTTTTCTCCCCTTCTTTAGTAACAGCCTTCTCAGCGTGTTGAGCTTCAGCTGGCCAGTTCCTCACTCCCGTGCAGTCCCTGTCACCTTTCCCTTGGAGCCAAGCAGAGCCATCGTGTACAATGGCAGTACTGTGGCACTGATGTGACTTGGTCTCCAGACATCAGGGATGAGGGCCACCTTTATGAGCTGATAAGTTTTGAGTGATACATACCATTTTCAAGAAGAGGAGGTGAGGGTTCAAGGGCTTCTTCTCCTGTGCATCTCTCCAGGGATGAGATGCTGCTGGGGCAGCCCCCGCGCTCACTGCATCGCTCCTCACTGCAAGGATGCAAGAGAGATGAAGCCATCATCTTCCAGTATTTCCTTAGAAGTCTGATTTATTGATCTGTAATGATTTCCTGCTTCACAGGAACAGGGAGCTGACAGCTATAACAGCTGTTGTTGTAGCAGATCACCAGAGATTTACAGAGTTCCTCATTTCCAAGGAGTGTTGGTGCAGTGTGGAGGTCACGGGCCTGGCAGAGAGCCGGCGCACAATGTTATACAACTTTCACTGCTGTAAAACTTCAAATCTAAACAAATAAATGTGTCCAATGCAATTTAGTTCTCTTTTATGTCCTGGGCAGGACTGCAGTTTCCATGGTTACCAAGGGGCAGCCTAGTAGAGAAACAATCCACATCTTCTTTCAACAGAAATTTTTGGGACTATCCTTTTGAAAAGTTGTACAGAATAAATCAGTTGTAACACATATCCACGTCTCTTGGATATGCTGCTTATTTAGAAATTTATGCAAAAATCAATTGCACAATTTTAAAACATATTAGACAGGACAACTTTGAATATTCCTTATTCAAAACCATCATGTCTTATAATGTGCATAGTCTTTATTTACATCATTTACTGTGTCATTCATAGAGCTTTTAAAAAATTACTGCTGGTTATTTCACATTATTTTTACACTATTTAAATAAATCAAAACTATACTTCTAGAAATATTTCTGTCCACCAGAACCTGTCTTCATCTGGACAACAAATGTAATTACAAGTGCCTCCCACTCCCTTTTTTCTTGGTTTTTTATTAGTGGGCAAATGCCATAAGTGGTGTAACATACCTAAGTACTTTGAGTCCTAAGACTTTGGGCTCACTATCCCATGTCTGTTTAACAATCATGTTGAATCACAATCTTACTATACCAATACCAAAAATAATGGTAATAGTGATGATCCAGGATGTTCATTTTACCAACACCAGGTACTGACATTAAATGTTGGCCTCAAAGATTACCAACAGCATTCAAATATATAAATTCAAAGTGGCAACATTTTCGTTGTTGTATCTGATCTCTCCAGATTGTTTGGAAACCTCAGACTGGGTTTTGGTTGCATGTAGGTCCCAGTTTTGACTTCCCAACATATATTTTCATTTTCATATGTATTACTTTCTTTTTCTCTCAGATGCCCATTTGAAAAAACCTTCGCCATCCTTGGAGAGCCCAGAGTGCTTCCCAATGTTCAGAGGGTTGCTGAGGGGTTTTCCACCAGGGTGGAAAACCTCAGATTCTACCTCAGCCCCATCCTAGTTCTTGCAAATCAGAGCAGGAGTAGTGCCCCCCATCAAATGAGAGCTGGTCTCACTAGATTAAGCAGTTTGTAGCAAGGCATCCCAGACCCCTGGGCCAACCAATTAAATTTCACAGAGTCTTTGGCACCTTCTTTAACTCTCCCTAGTGGAGAGGTGCTGGGCCCTGCCCTCTGCAACACCATGTGCCACATTCAGATGTGCAGCTTGGGGAAACTATTAGCTGGGTCAGGTGTGGGGAACTGGAAAAGGAATTAATATTTGCAGGAACCTAAACTTTCCATATGCAGCTGTCTGGAGCCCTTAAAAAGCCTCATGCACAGATTGACGTGTCTTACAGTGACCACGTGTGGCTTTACTCTGCTGAGCCAGGACCTAACAGAGCACTGCAGACCCTGCCTCAGCAACCACCTGGCCAGAAACAGCATGGTGAGCTCTTCCAGCAGCTCCTGTGAGTCTTTCCTCACAGTTGTTTCTGAATTCTCTTTTTTTTTTTTTTTTTTTTTACTTTATTCGCTTAAAGAAAGCCTTAAAAATAAAGGCAGAACTTGAGGAACTGCTCTGATAGAGCTGTGTAGCATGAGGCCATCACCAGATTGCTGCAGGCTTAATGCAGCTGCACAAAAAGTCTTCATCCATTTTCTTGCTGTATTGTGTTACAAATTAACATATCATTTGATGCCCTCTACTTCCTCTGCTTTTCATGTTTCTCTCATATTAACTATCACAGACAATTTTCCAGCAGATCTGTTAGCTCACATTTCTCTAATAAGAATTCTAGATTTTCATTTACTGAATATATTAGTACTTCTGTATTCTCATGTCATTTTTGCTTTCTTCTCTAAAAGTAAGAAAAGCCCTGAGATTGGTATCATCTTCACATTTAATTAATGAGATTTCTTTTCCCTGAATAAAGTTCCCTGGCTTATGTGCAGTTCATGCAGGCTGTATTCACATTGAGCAGACATTATTCATAATGTACAAAGTGAACATATACTATTTTAATAATAGTACTAATAATTATTACACTGTTTGCTGCCTACACAAACATGGGTATACAGAATATATTCAGTATTCCCAATTCCTTAATACTGCCCAAAATATGTCTTCTTCTTTGCTTCTGAGAATTATTAGCTTTGGCTGTTTAATCTTCATTATAGTTGTCACTATTAGCTCAGCCAAGAACCCTTTCACTCAAAAGCTCTGATAGCTACTTTCAAACCGTGAATCCAATTAGGTGGAGAATATGAAGTTTGATTTTAAGGAAATCAAACTACTATTAAGTATTTATTTGGAAGGATCTTATTCCCACTGTTTACTTCATGGAAGTAAAACATTGATTTTAAAACTATAATGAACACCTAATAACGCAGTGAAAAATAAAACCAACCAATTTGATCACAGATTTAAATGCCAAAATTTCTATTATATCATTACGAGTGCTCAGGTAGGAGAAATTGCTCTGAATATTTTTTCAGCCACTTTGAGATATCACCAATTCCTTCTTCCTGCCAGGAAAGCAGCTGAATAAACTGCCAGGTAAACTCTCCAACCAAAGGGTATTTCCAGCATGCCTGGCAATGTAAGACATACTGCTTCCTATTTTCATCAGGATGTTCACTTCTTTTTCATTCTCGTGAAAACCCAGAATGTACACAGCACTGAGATCTGCAGAAAATCAGTTACTTTCTGATCAGGGAAGAAAGCTACTCTTCTTCCTTTTTTTCTGGAGTTTGTCATTTTTCAAATCAAGACTAATTTCAAGAGATAATGAACTCATTAAAAGTTTTTAAAAGGGCCCTAACTGGGTGTCTTTTGTTGTTGTCCAAGGCACCTCCAAAATTATATAAGGGTTCAGAGGTTTTGTGTCACCTTTTTGGACATGATCCCCACACAAAATTTTGAAGTAGAGGACACTTGACTGTACTTTGTTTATGAGTGGGGTCAGCTGCAGGGGGATCCTAGGGATGCTGGACCCTCTGGAGAGCAGCTGTGCCTGTGGACAGCCTCAACTCCCTCATTTCTCCCATGAACTAGGAGCTGGCTCAGCTCAGCCTTCCACAAGGGAAATGTCCATAGGGATCCAAGACATCTGCAAGGCTTGAAATTAGTTGCACATGTCACTTTCCAAGCAGTTATTTGAGGACATAAATGTAAGAGTTTAGCTGTGGTACAACTCTCAGTCTGTGATCACAGAACAAAAGGTAAATTGAACCTTCAAGTTATACAGGACAGCATCTATTTTTTACTGACAACAATTAATATTTAATATAACTGGTGGGAATATAATTAAAGGCCAAGCTAAGACTCCTCTGGTATATTAGCTTATCAATTCATTTATGTATTTTGATCTGTGTAAGGATTTCAGGGTAAAATGTTTCTCTGCTGATAGGCACAGCACTAAAAAGAGACACTTTTTGGGATCCTCCCTTCAGCAAATGAAACCAACTCTTTTGAAGTTAACTATGTTCACAGCTTTTCATTAGCAATTTATTACAATTAAAAAGCCAAGAGCAGAGAGTCTCTCAAAGATTTCTCAAAATGCCCTGTAAAATCTGAGATGGGACAAACTCCTGCAATTCCACTTGGTTTAAATATCTAGAGCAGTGGGAGCACACTTTCCAAGTATTTTAACTCTGAAAAATTTTGTGAGATTTACCCAATATCCTTCTGAATTAAAAACCAATATTTTATGCTGCTGAGTTTTAGAGGAAACCTGGAGAAAGGAAACCTAGGGGTGATCTTACCAATGTGTACTGATACCTGTTGGGAGGGAATTAAGATAAGGGAGCTGGAATCTGCTCAGTAGTGCCCAGTGTCATTTCCCTCTGTATTCAAAACCCAACAAAGCGCAGTCCTGGCACCTTAATTTAGCTGACTCTGCTTGAGCAGGTGGGGAGAGGTTAGACAATCTCAGGAGGTCCCTTCCAACCTCTATCATTTTGTGAATTTTTGAAAACAATCTTTGGAATAAGCATCTTCTCCTTATTCTGTTCTAAACACTGTGCAGGTTTTGAAGTGAACCCTAAAACCATAAAAGAAAAACATGGGAGCTTTAAGTAATTTAGGGAATTTCATTATCAGATTTTAAAACTTCTTTTTTGGCAGCTTATGATAACATCTTTATATCTAAAAATATTCTGTATTAGAGAGAACACTTTATTAGCCCAATACCAATTTCAATATCTGCATCTGACTATCAAATATATCTTTGCTTTAATGCTTCTTTGATTTATGTCTTTTAATGATGAGTTTATTTGATCTGCAAGCTCACATTTCATTATACTCATAATGAAACTGTGAATTATAATTTTTTAAAATGATTCCACTGTTTTACAGGAAGATGGATTCCACAACTATTTCTCATTTTATGACTAAAAGCTACTTATTCAATGAGAATTTTCTTTTGTAGCTCCTAGTCATTAACAAAATGTGTATTTACGTTTTCTCTAAGGTTTCATTTTTAAACCTCTAACTGTACAAAAGAGAAAATTTCTTTAATCTTCAGCCTTAAAAGCTTTGTATACCTGTCCATTTCCCAGTTGTCCTCTTTACTTGTCCAGCTGATGCTGATGGATGTGCTGTCCTGGGTCAGGCTGTTGTTTCTGTTGCAATGATCTCTCTCTGTCTTTTCTACTGACAGTTGTAAAGTGCTTCCATATTATAACTTACTATACTGCTAATGCAATTACTAATGTAACTTTAATGTTCCAAGATTTTGATTTATGACTCCACATTGCATTATCCTTGCCTCTCCTCATGACTGATATTTTTTGATCCTAAGATAACAGATGTTCATAGATAAATATATTTATTTGATTGCTTTAGTAAGTATAATTTTTACCAGCATATTCAATGGTAATAGGATAAGCATGTACCAGAACTGGCCTTAGCCTGGCTGAAGTGTTATTAATCAGGTCCACATAAAATAACTGTTTTTAAAGACCAGTCATCTGAAGCTGCCCATAGCCTTGAATCAGTCCCTCAAGGATAAGTTCTTGAATTGTTGCTCCTTGGGGTCATATATTAGTGATGCTGATTTGATCTTTTTCAACTCAGGTCCCAAGTGTCATCTATCTGTAGAAGAAACTGTTATTTATGGGTTCATGAATACCTTTAAATGCCTTTGATCTTTTCCTCTCAGTATTGTTTTCAGAACTTTCGAGATTAGCTTAAAATTAATCTGGTAGCTATAATGCCACAAAAATGCAGAGACTCAGATGATCTCTGAAGAGCAATGTTTGGGTGCAGTGGCAGATAGCACTTGTTTTGAAGGGCCTTGCCCCGAGGCTGCTCTGTATCTTGAGTGCTAAGAGGATGTGTCTAAATGAAATCAATCTTTGACACTTGAACTTGGGTCTTGTGCTCCTTTATGGCAGAAGTACTCTGCAGCACTCAGATCTCCCTCTGTTTTACTTTCTGACTCTGCAGTACTCTACAATAGCTCATTGCAAAGCCCAGCAACCCGGTGGGAGAATTTTATTTATCCACAGGAGGAGCCTGGGTAGCACATCCCACTGTGGAGCACGCAGGAGGCTGAGTACCCCAGTAGTGATCACACTTCGCCTGCCAAGAGCACTCTGTCCTCATTAGTACAGAGGCTTTCAAGTGTTTCCAAAAGCTTCTGTGATTTGAGACAGAGATGTCCTGACATTGATGGTATTTTCCAGATTTGAATGCTACTTGCTGATACCACATAAGAAAAAAATTGGTCAGTGCTTCTTTTAATGAATCACGTAGATCAAATTCTCACTGTACTCATCTAATGGGAGATGTCCAGAGTTTGTTTAAAGCTGGTTGCTGTAGTGGATAAAAATAAACAGAGAAAAAATCTCTGCTGGTGAACTTGATACAATTTGCATTAGGTTTTGAATTCATTATTTTCCAGGAATGCCTACAAGCAAACTGGCAGTCTGTCTATAGTTGACTGATTGATTGATTGATTGATAACAACAGCATGAATGATAATAGTCCAATGGCAGTTGCAGATTGTATTTTTTTATTATTTAGAAACATTATGTACATATTCACATTTCATATTTTTAAATGAGAAGCAGGTCTAGCAGAAATTTATTGTGGTAAAGAGGAGTTGAACTGTTAACACTGGAGTTTCAAATGCACACAGAAACACACACCCTTCCCCTTCGAATTGGCTTTGTCTGTGATTAGAAGTAAAATTTACATGCAGTTCTGTGATACTTGCTCCATGCGTGCAGAGAGCCTGAAATAACTACCTAGAGATATGTCCAGGTAGACAGAGACTAAGACTCAGCTGAGCTCAACTCAATGTTCAAGGTAGTGTGAACACTTGGAGTAAATGAGTTGTGTTGACTTCAATGGACAGGCCCACAGCTAAAGCACCGTGCTGTACTTTGTAACCCTGAAGTTTCAAATTGCTTTATCTTTCACTGCACAATCGTATCATTTTTCATCATATTTCTGTGCTTTCCTTTCATGAGAATTATTACATTATCAAGCAGAGCAGAAAAATGAGACATAGGAGCTACAGTTTCCTGCAAAAGAAGTGCCAGATATAATAGTTTTCTCTTTATCACATTCCCTTTCTTAGGCAGCCTGCCAGCAATTGTCTTTGAATGAACAAAGCCCTGGAAAGGTTTCAGAACCTGAATACATCTTTTCCAAGCAAGTTTGTTCATTTAAACTCTTTCTGAACATTATCTATTGCATCAACAATAATGCACTTTCAGATATTCTTCTGAGCATCTCATTAGGCTAATAACTAGATGCTTGGTAAATTATCTAATTTTCCCCATATTCATAAGGCTACTAGTCCTTTGAGCATGATGCAAGACTTATATCACAGCTCCCCAGTGAAAAAAGTAATTTAACACAGACTTCTTCTTCTCATTGGCTGTTTTAATCTGCTTGGTTAAGGGAAATTATTGCATCCACACACAACAGGCTGCTTTTGTACACTAGAATATTTTTAGGAGGTGAGGTTCTCATTGCTAGCTCTCTGCATGGACTTGTTCTTACTTATTAGATGTAGCAATGAATAAACTATCTCTATTTCCTTAATAGGATCAGTTTTTCATTTATCTATTTAATGGGAGGAAACAAAGGCCCTAGTAACACAGGAAAGCATCCTGTTAGAGATTTGGTTACCTGGCTGCAGCAAAGCACAGAATGCACTGGGCAGGATGTTTTCTGGATCGGTTACACTACAGATGACTAGCAAAATATTCCCAAACAGCATCAAAATCCTTGGTTTCCCCACTTTTTGCTTTTCTCTGAGGCATCTGAGTCTGTTCTTTGTCCACACAAAGCAGTTCTGAATGCAGCAACACATTTGCTATGAGTTGAAAGCACCCCAGACCTTCAGCATCTGGAGCACTGGTGTGAATGACAACGGGAATGCGTGGCTCTCCACACCAGGCGCAAAGCTTTCCTGGTAAAACAGCTGTATCGATCCTTCCCTCGGTTGTGGAGCTAAAGAGATCGCTGAAGTTCCTGTGCTGACAGGCAGCCCAAGAGGGAGAGGATTGTGAGGGGGGAAAAAAGGTCTTTTTTTATGTTTTTTTCCAGATGATCGAGCAGCTTTAGCTGAATCTGATAAAGCTGCATACATTCACAGCTGTTTAGGAACACTCCACTGTGGAGTCTGAAAGATCCCTTAGATGAGGCTGGTCTGAAACTTATATAGATTTTCCAGCCTGGATTATCAGATTCTTCTAAATTTTGGTTGGTCTGTAGAAGACAATGTCACTTCCAAACTGTGTCTTGAATTGTGAAAATTTTTCTATGCAGAAGAATTCTTAAGAATATGTAAAGCAAAATTCAGGAATTATTGGAAACAAGTCTTTACATAATAGCTTACACTGAATCATCTATTTCAAAACTGTGGTGTGTTTTAATTTATAGCAATTGCTAGAGATCATTTGCAGCAACAAGAAAATACTTATTTCTTGTTTTGGAACATAAGAGATGTTACTTAAAACACTTGTTCTGAGAAAATATTTCTTGGTGAGTTGGATTTAAACAAGAACACTGAGAAAAGAAATGCTCAGTATTAGTAAGGAATTTCTTATCAGGCAGATTTTCAGAACCAGTAGGCACAACCAGTTCCTTTGTGAATGCTTTTTATGTGTCAAGGTTTTGGTAGTGAGTGGTTATAGGGGCGACTTTTGTGAGAAGCTGCCAGAAGCTTCCCCCATATCCTACAGAGAAAATGCCAGCTGGCTCTGAGACAGAACTGTCACAGATCAAGGCCAAAGCCATCAGTGATGGTGGTAGCACCTCTGGGATAACAGACGTAAGAAACAGGGGAGAAGTAGCAGCAGAAGCTGGAGAGGAGCGTGAGAATATGTGAGAGAAACAGCCCTGCAGACATCAAGATCATGAATAAAGAGGGGCAGGAGGTGCTCCAGGCACCAGAGCTGAGATTCCCCTGCAGCCCTTGGTGCAGAACCATGGTGAGGCAGCTGCCACTGCAGCCCATGGAAGACCATGGTGGAGAAGAGATCCCTCTGCAGCCCATGGAGGATCCCATGCTGGAGAAGAGATCCCCCTGCAGCCCATGGAGGATCCCATGCTGGAACAAGTGGATGTTTGAAGAAGCTCTGTCCCCACGGAAAGCCCACAATGGAGCAGGCTCCTGGCAGATCTTGTTAGCCTGTGGAAGGATCCACACTGGAGCAGCCTGTTCCTGAAGAACCCACATTGGAGCAGTCAGTGAAGATCTGCCTCCTGTGGGAAGGACTCAAGTGGGAGAAGTTCATGGAGTTCACAGTCTCCTATGGGAGGGACCCCAGGCTGGAGCAGAGGAGTGTGAGTAGTTCTTCCCTGAGGAGGAAGGAGCAGCAGAGACAGCATGTGATGAACTGACTGCAGCCACCATTCCCTACACCCCCATTTCCCCTGCACCACTGCTGGGAGGAGGTAGAGAAGTCAGGAGTGAAGTCTGTGAATAAGGAAGGGGTGATGGAAAGATATCATAACATTTGGTTTTGTTTCTCATTATCTTACTCTGACTTGATTGGCAATAAATCAAATTGATTTCCCCAGTTCTGTCCATCATGGTAATTGGTGAGTGATCTCTTCCTGCCCTTATCTCAACCCATGAGATTTTTCTTTTATTTTCCCTCTCCTATCCATTGAGGAGGGCAATGACAGAGTGGCTTTGGTCAGCACCAGACACCCAGCCAGGATCATCCAGTGCAGTGATTTAAACAAAACGGATGTTTTATAGCCAGCATTGTGAAAGATCTTTAACTGAATTTGGGGCCCTAACACCCTACTTTTTTAATTTCAGAGATATATTGGTTTCTTGCATATTTGCATTTGAAAGTACTGTTTTTAATTAGTCAGGGAAACAAAAAATTAGATCACATAGGAAAAAGTAATATTAATATTTAAACCCTTTAAGCGGAAACTTTATTCCATGTATATTATACTTGAGCCAAGTTTTTTTTACAAGGAAAAAGCTTTTTCTGTCAACATTTATTTTAATCTAAGCTATTTCATTATTATAAACCATATTAAGTTCTTTTTATTTTTGTGTTGTTCTTCTGCTTTTGAGAAATCCTTTTATTTTCTCTACATCACCCCTGGTTTTGGAACCTTAGGCTGATACTTACCTTCAAAGTATGCTGATGCTGCCACTGAGTGACATAATACTTGAGTATGTTGTAATTATTTTCTCTTAACATGTTTACAAGCTTCACTACCAATTTTTTATCCTCTTAGTTGATGTTTCTTAGCACAAAGAAGACTCAAGTGTCATGAAATATTTCCAGAAATTCAGGCTAAAAAGAACAAGACTTCAGGTATTCTGGTCTGAATAGCAAAAAGTATAATTTTCTTCACATATCGACTTCATATGGAGCAAAACAATATACCTGGGCAGCGAGAGATGAGGCATCAATAGGAAGCAATTTCACTACAAGAAGCACAGATAAAAGACAGTTGCTTTTTTAAGCATTATAATGTACACAGGGTAACCGAAATTCATCTTTACCAAAGTAGGTCAGGATTAAGAAGAGCACAGGACTATGTTTTTAATCCTAAATACTTACTAGTATTTTTAAAGAGTATTTTAGAGTGCATCCTAAAAGTGCATTGGACATGTTCAACTGGCCAGCAGAATAACGTGCCTGTGATCACCTCAGAAGAAAACACTATCCAGTAATCCACCTGAAAGAATTGTTTGCTTTTGTGTAGTATTTACCTGAAAACTAGATCCATTAATGTGGAGGTCATTCAATGTTATTACATTTCTCTTCAGTGGTTGGTAGTTACGAGGCCATTTCTAGTAATTTCTTGCAGGTAGAGGCTGCCTCTATTAAGCAGGACTGCTAGTCAGCAAGATGCTGGGCTGTGCTCTCAGGAAAAGCAATGTCTCAATGTGTGACCTTGGAGGGTTACTCAATTGCCACCCATTCGTCATCAATCAGTCCCCTGGAAAATGGATTGAATAACAGTCTCATGGAAAATCACATTTTGTAAGCACTGAATTTTCATGGACAAAATTACAGTATTTTTAGGAAGTAGAAAAATATGTAATTTCAATTTTGTTGATTGTCCCTGTGTACAATCAGTATTTTATTTTTGTACATATATAAATACATATGCGATGGCTCCTCCATGAAGAGAGGAATTCAGCTCTAAGACCCAGGGTATGTCTATGCAAGTGCCTAATTTTGCTAGAGGGGTGGATTAATAGACCAAAAGAGGCAGTACTGAGCCCCCTAATCCCACACAACCCATGGATCATGGATATTACCTGGTTAGATATAGTCTGGTCTCCTGGAAAGAACATGGCTATGAAACATGCAGCTTGAAGCTATTTGAAGAGCTGTTTGAAGAGTTTGAAACTTCTTGGTTTCATATGCCTGTGTGCATTTGTGGCTGCAGTGCATGTGATGTGCCCTGGATGGGAGATTCCCACTGAGTTTCCACCAAAAGACATCCAGTTCCCACTCCCAGAACTTCTTTGTGAGTTCTGAGCGGCAAGAAATGAGGATATTCAGGACTTCCCTACAAGCTCACACTGTAGTTCCAACCTGAAGCCCTAATGGAGATGAAGCCACATCATCTGAGTGGGATGAAGGCCACTGGAAGTATCTCCCTTAGGTTTGAAAATAAAAGAGACACACTTTTTTGAGTTATTACTCTGTGTGACAATATTATGTTTTGCATAACTGTAAATCTTGAAAGTGTGAAAGATGCCATAATCAAGAAATATGCCAGCACTACCAGTGAGTCAAAGGTGAAAGGGAAGAATCAATCTGACCACCGAAAAAGATTTCACAGACTGAACTATTTTTGCTAAAATGCTTTCCAATTTCTTGCATACAGACAGCTATAGAGGAGGAATGCTGGGCTCCAAGGGCAGGGAATGGATTCTGGTAAGAAAACATTTCACAGTTAACTCCTAGAGCCCTCTTTCTTTCTTGTGATAGCAGAAAAGCACATACATGGACCCTTCCACCCCTCCTCTGGTCCTCCATCCTTCCTTCCACCACTTCTCAGCAAACACATGAAGGAGCCTAAGGCTGACTCTCTGCTGAGACAGATACTGAGACGTTCAATTACCACCACAGCTATTCCTCACCCATGGCTAAAAACATGAGACAGTATTTAGGACTCCATTTCTTTTGAATAGAGACTGAAAGGTTTGTTAAAAGGAATCAATTATTTCCTGCTTTTTAAGATTGATTTTAAAAGTAAAATTTATGTTTACCGCTGTTACGGTCCCCACATAAGACTGCCAGGACAGTCATGATAACAAACAGTATGATAAAATCTTGATGAAAATAGAGTTGCCAAAGGAAAAGGAGATTGGAGTTGAAGTTTCAGGGGCAGTTTTCTTCATGTGTTTACCGAGCAGGATTGATTGCATACCTTATTTTTTTTCCCCAAGTCTACTATGCTTAAGGAAAATTACATATATTTGCATTGTAAATTACTATTCAGTGAGGTGAGACAGTATAGCATTTTCCAGTGCAAAATACCAGAAGGAATTAAATACTTACTCTGTTGTTGGTTTTCTGTCTTTTCATGGTTATTTCACTAAAAAAAGAAGTGATAGTCACATTCTTAAAGAGTGAAATAATTAGTCTAGAATTTTAGATCACAAAAGAAAGAATGAGATCAAGGTAAACTGGTACCAAACTTTTTGTTCCTGTGCAGACATAAGAAAGGGAGGGACGCTACTTGAATTTAATGGTGATCATGAGGCTACTTGTAGGTGTCAGAATTTAAATTTTCAACCAGGATAAATCATCAGATCTTACTTATGTCAGAGGCATTAGAGATAATCTCAAATTTGTCACTCTGAGTGTTTGAGTATCTTCTTTACAGAGCTTTTTCTTGTGCTTAAAAATAGAGGTAATAATTACCATTATGTACTGTTTTGTTGGCAAAAGAAGATCAGTTACCTCTGAGGAGATTTTTTATTCAATCCTGAAGTACCCCACTGGACTTGGACCATCTTTCTGTACTGTCAGTAGCCAAATGTGATTCAGTGACTGGACAGTAATACTCACCCAGGTTTGTTGAGCATCCCAGCTCGGAAGCCACTGAGGCACACAACATCACACCCCACACGCCTGAGGCAAACGATCAAGCCACCAGAAATAACTTTCCATTTAAAGCTGCTTTGCTATCAAGTTTCCCTGTCAAGGTATGTTGTGTCATTTGGAACTGCTGAGTCTAGAATTGTGCTTATTTGAGTGGATGACAAGTTATCAAACTTACCCTGTCTATCAGACATTAGTGGCTTGGCATGCCTGGGCATTTGAAGGTCAGATGAGCCACCCAGAGCTGACCTCTCCAATACAGAAGATACACAGGGCAGTGCTGTATTTTTCTTGCCATCCCCCCTTCTCTGCAATAGTTGCTACAGACTACTAGACTCAGCATAACACTAGAATTAGTTTTAAGAGAGAGTTTTGGGTTTGTACTTTGGTTATATTCAAGCAAATGAGAGTTTTCCTCATCTTAATCTGAGGAAGTGAACCAATGAGAGTGGCTGTGCAGAGCAGCACCATAGTGACCTTCTTGACAAAGGAAGTATGGCCTCAGAGGTTGTTCTGGTGCTGCTGGGCAATTGCTGAATATTTGCATGGATCTGGGAATGTGGCTTCCTTACAGTGAAGAAGGTAAATTTTAATAAGAGGATATGTCCAGTTGCCCTATACTTATGGAATAGTCCCTTGCAGCCCTCTGCCAAAGCTTCATCTGTGTGTGGGTAAAATGGAGTAGGAACACAGCCACGGCCTTGACTGACATCTGGGACTTTGGGGAGGGTGAAGAGGAGCACTCAGGTGGGACCCCCACACCTTATTTGTGGCAGCAGGATGAGATCCCTGACTCCAGGCTTGGGGCAGAAGCACAGTGCCTAGCTCTCCCACTTGCTGTGAAAAGCAGAAGCTCCAAACAGCCCTGGTCTGCACCTTCAGGTGCAGCTGGAGGCAGAAGGACATCAGTGAGGGATGAGGGACTGATTGTGCCAGGCTCACTCAGCCATGTGTGGAACATGCCAGTGCCACCATAGAGTGTGATGCAGACCTCTCAGGGGAGGGTTTGTTGAAAGGAATCAGAGTTGCCATGGCACAAGCATTACAGGACGGGCAAAGCAGAGACACCCACTCCTGTCATGTGTCACAGAAGCAGGCTGTACTTTCACCAAGCAGACTGAGGGTGTCAGAAGTGTACACAGAGAACACATCCAATGGCTTGTGAACGACAGGACATCTCCCAAAGGCAGCAGAGGGCAGTTTTCCCATATCTTGTATTTACATAATGCCAAAAAAACCCAGAACTACACATGAAACTTATATCTCTGCTTATGCATAAATGATTAGCTTTTAATAAAATAACAATTTCAGTCCTGAATTTGAGTCCCAGACAAGATGGAAGTTGTTGAACCAATGTCTTCTTTTCTGTGTCACTCTTATTCTATGCCAATGGAATGAAGGATCAGTAACACAAACTGCAGAGATTTGCTCCTGCCATAAGGGCAATACTTTAGCATCTCCCACATGTGTGTTGGTACTGGCAAAATAGTAATCTGTGCTCTTCCTCCCAGTGTATGCAGAGACAGTAACTCTTCCCTTAATGTATACAGTCTTGGTAGTTAATCATTTTGTCTTTATATAACCTAGAGAGTATGTCAGGTTCTCACTTTCTAATTTCTATACAGATATTGCATTTTAGGAAAAGTCTATTTAGTGTTTATCCAGCTGTCAGAACCATCAAGTTATATATACTCAATGAGAAATACTGAGAAGCTTCTTAAAAATAATTTTAAACATTCAGTTTACTACCAGTGTTTAAAAAAAAGAAGTAAAAAAATATTGCCAGTATTAAAAGAGACAGGACATTTGCAGCTGGTTCCCCAGGAATAATCCAGAATGTGGAATCATGAAGCAGTATCTCATTTTACAAGATGCCTCAAAATAGTTTGATGGAATAGTCTTATAATTGTTAGTACAAACCCCCAAAAGATTAAGTAGACAGCTTTGATATTTTCATTTCTTGATCCTAAAATATGACAATTTTTACTACTTTGTAATAAAAAAAAAAAAAGAATTTTAGATAAACCAGCATGTGAAAAGGTTACAAGCTGATACATTGCAAATTTTCTATTAAACAAAACAAAAGTGTGAAAATGGTAAACAGGGAACATGTGCAGTGAACTTACACTGATCATAACTACATATGGAAAGCTGCTTCTGAAAAGAATTGACTTTTCTACACTTGAAAATGCAGAAGGTATAAATTAGTAGTTCTTCATTGTATACAAAATGAGCCAACTACAAAAGATTTGTATTATGTGACTGACACTTTTTATACCCTTGAAAAGAATTTCAAAAATATCTAAATGACTTACATGAAGTCACTGGTAATTAACCTTCATCATTTCTTGCATGCTTTTGAAAATACTTAAGGATTCAGGCTAGAATTTTTATGAGCTTAGAACTCATTCCTGGAGCTAGATTTTCTGAAGAGGTCAACATTCAACTCCCACTGAAATGCTAGAATAAACAACCATATATCAGGAGTTCAAGAGGACAGCAAGTCAGGCTCTGCTAGAGCTTTCAAAGGTTATTTAAAACAGTGGCAAATATTTCTCAAACATTTTAATTAAAATAAAGCAAGGAAAAAGAAATTTGTTGAGAAGGTCAAGATTAAAGATAATCTTGAAAGGTCCGCAAAACTAAATGAACACTTGCTTCACTTGTCAACACAATTAATTATGTTGAATTTGGGGGCAAAGAGGGACCATAACGGAATGGAAATTATCTCAATCTAAGTGGAAACAAAACTCCAAGATACTAGTGAATTTTGTCCAAAGCTTTTTTAGAGCTGCCATATCAACTTGCAGATTCTGCAGTCAGATTTTTCTAACATTGTATTGCTCACCTTGTTTAACAAATGTTTACTATGTTCTAAAAAAAAAAAGAAAACCCAGAAAATTCATTGTTCACCTGATTTGTTTTGTTGCACTTGAAGAACACTAACTTTTTGCCTTTACTGCAGATCTTAACATTGTTATAGAGAATCATTCTGAGGAAGGGTACAGATGGCATGGCCCAAGTGGAGCAACTGTTCTTCACCTCCTTCTGAAACATCTCCCATGCTACTAACCAAAATTAGAAGTACTGATAGAGTTAGCCATGTAGCACAGTGTTTTATATCCATTGTCTGGAGAGCTGGAGAGCAATGTCCTAGATGTCTGGAGGTCAGTAAAGGTACTACCCATACTTAAGAGAGAATTGCTCTCTAAACATGCCCCTCTCTGTCTCCTTTTATTGGCTCTGGGCAACAGACTTCCTCAGAAACTGAAGTGAGGTGCCTGAGCTGAAGGTGATTAATACAGACCTGTGTCCATGGCACTCAGTTCATTCCCTGCGATCCTTATCACAGTATCACAGCATCAACTAGGTTGGAAAAGATTGCTGAGGTCATTGAGTCCAACATGTGGGTGAACACTGCCCTGTCAACCAGGCACTGAGTGCTATGTCCACCCTCCCTTAACCACCTCCAGGGACAATGACTTCCTCACCTCCCTGGGAAGTCATTCCAGTGTCTAATGACCCTTTGTGTGAAGAAATTCTTTCTGATGTCAAACCTAAACCTCCCCTGGAGCAGAGTGAGACTGTGACCTCTCCTCCTGTCACTTGTTACCTGGCAGAAGAGGCCAACCCCCACATGGCTACACCCTCCTTTCAGGCACTTGGAGAGAGCAGTGAGGTCCTCCCTGAGCCTCCTTTTTTCCAGGATAAACAGTTTGGAAAAGCTCTCTCAAGAGGAACTTATGCTATTAGTTAGAAGGTAATGAATGAAAATTATCATGAGGGGAGGTAAAAATAGTTCTATTTTATTTGTGAAACAACAAAATACAACACTGGGAAGCATTAGCTTCCTAGTACAGGTAGTGAAGCATCATTCCTGTTGTAGAAAGTGCTCATGACACTTCGTCTTTACTACGACACAAAACTTATCACCAATGCTCAAGAAGAGTGGCTTTGACTTGAAAAAGGTAAAGAATAGCATCATCCAGAGCACGAAAGCCTTTGCTTGCTTGGTTTGATGAAATACAGGCTAACAAAACTTATAGCTTCTAATAATATATATTGGGTTAAATGCTAAGAGGAAATAAAACTGTTTATGAACAAGAACCACTGGGAGATAAAAAAACTGAACACAAGTATCTTTTAACTCTGACCCTACAGAAATAAACCTACCCACTGACCTATCTGGAATAACTTTCCAGAAATGGTAACATGAACAAAATATTTTTTCATGTTTAGAATTGAATTAAAGGTCTTAATGAAGAGAATTTGTGCATCGTGTTTGCCTGCAAGGGCAGAGAACTCTCTACAATGACTAAGGAGATTACACCTTCGGTGCTAAGATCTTCTGAATGTCAGTGAACATGGCAATGAGGGTTGCTGGTTGCTGAAATATCTAGAAAATCTATTGCAGCTGAGTTGCTGAGCTGATTTTAAAAATCAGCCTGTGATTTAAAAATGAAAGCCTGTATGTCCTTTGATACTGAACTAAGATCAGACAAAAATGACAGTAAAAAGCATAAAACCTCCTGTGCACAAAGCTCAGGATTTCTGTCTGGATTTGCCATTCTAAGGACTGCCTCTCATTCAAACTTGGGAACAGAAACAGTTTATCATGCCATTGCTGTAATGTCACTATCAGATGGCTAACCTGTGATCTGCTTTTGCAGAAGTGCATATCAGGAGAAAACTTCTGATTTTTAGGTCTCTGGGAAATGAATCATATCATCTAGGGATAACAAAAAATCTCCATCATTATGGGCAGCCCCTCTCTGCTTCCCATACCTATTTTCCTCCAAAAAATCAATGCGTCCTTCATGGCATATGGCTACCATGTGAAGAAATCAGATTAATTTGAATTATTAGATGATAAAATATTTTCCATGTTCAGAATAAAAATTGGTGTTATGGTCTCTCTCTGATGGCATTTTCTGGTTTTGCTTTTTTTATTCAAAAGCCAGGACAATGTAGGGAAGGTAGGATTTAAGGGAGTTGGAAAGCTGGGGATACATCTTGGAGAATAAGTCTGTGCTAGAAGTAGAGGAGAGGTGCAGTCAAAATATTTAGGATACATAAGAAACCAGGAAAAACTGGGAATGAGTCATAGTGTTAATCACACAGAAATCTGCATGCTTTAATCCTCTTTGTAGTGTTCTACATTTTAGACCATAAACTCTTCAGGGCAGGACTTTGTCTTTCTAGTGCTGCAGACAGATTTTTTCAATCAGAGTATTTGAATGTATACAAAATGGAGAAAAATAGCAGGAAACTTCATACTTGCCAAATAAATAGCACAGACAACAGCTCTTTAATTTTGACTTCATGACGTATGAGATCTCTCAACACTATTAGGGGATATACACTAATAACATGTTTTTTCTAACATAACATTGTGTTCTAGGAGTTTGACAACAAATTTTATTCCAAAATTGATTTCATCTAGTAACTACAGCATCAGACAATTGAGAGCCTTTTTGCATGAGTGAACAATTTAAACAGAGTAAACAAAATAATGTCCTGAGATTTCTTTGAAATAAAAGAAAATAAATATCTGTGACTTGTAAATTTGATAACTTTATTGCTAAAGTTTTGGCATTGAAGACTTTGTATCTATATTATGTTGCTATTTCATATTAGCATCAAAACAAAAGCTCCTGTACTTATCTGGCCTTATGAGAAAACTTTGTGCTCTGCATATTGATGTTTTTCTGTATGAAATCCTGCCTAGGTCTGGTAGCTGAAGTGCTAAGCTAATCTCCCTTTTTCTGCAGAGATAATAACACTCTAATAGAAACTCCTGACAAGTGACTTGTATTATTTAGCAATTAGCAACTGCCACTGTAATAGAATTGAAACATCAGCAAGGACAAAATGTGAAAAATGGTGCTTTTTTTCTCCCTGGAACCATTGTTCTGCTGGAGTGTTGTGCTCCTGTGAAGTAAAACCTTTGCAAGGTTGATTTAGTGAAGACATTTTGAAATATACAAATGCATTAATTTTATCTTTTCCCATCAGTAGCTTCAGATAGTCCAGGAACATGACTGAATTTCCCCAAAATCTGTGCTGATTAGGAAATACAACAAAGAAGAACATAAATATAACTTTGAGGCATAGAAAGCACTGTTTAGTTGTAAATTGTCTTTGTTTTGCTCAGCATGGAAATTCAGCAGTTTTCTGCCTTTTGCCGGAATGCTATTTTAAATTAACCAGTACAAATGAATGGAGGCACAAGCACAGCACAAGAACAAAATTCAAATAATTAATTTCTCTCACAAGTTCATCTTGTTTTTTTGTTTGAGCATTTTGTTTGTGCTGAAAGAAACATGACAGACCAGCTGGGACTTCACAAGAAGAACAGAGACATCATGGAGAAGGCTTCTACTTCAGCCAGTCACACAAAGAGAAGCTGCTGCCTCCCAGCAGCTTTGTGCTGCTTTGGGACTGGGTGTGAAGCATCAGATGCAAATGGCACAGAGCAGTACCACTGCACCAGAGTGCACCAAGCCCAGCATGAACACTAGGTCAGCTCAACATAATGTGATAGAAGCCTTTCATCTCTTCTTTTTAAATTGTCCAGTTAAATACATACACCTTTTCTCAAACAACACTGCAGAATTTGGTCTCTATTCCTTATGTCAGCAGGTGGATCAGAACAAATGGGATCTTTTTCCCTATGGTAACTTAAATAATGACAGGTCAGTTCAACACTTCCCTTCAAAAAGATTTAGCCTTCTGATCAAGTAAAGAAAAAGTCCTGTTAGACTCTCAATGTGCTCTTATCCTGACCCATCTGATCTACATAGGTTTTTGCAAACTCCGCCACTATTTATGTATCTATTTATCTTAGACCTTACTTTAAATATTTCATAGTACCAGCAGATAAGCCTTTTGCTGACCAATGTGTTTTAAACTAGCTGCAGACTTTTGCAAGTTGAACACCTTGCTTTCTCCTATCTGGAAGGAGCTCCATGTAGAAAGCCACAAAATCATCTCCTTGTTCTCCAACAAATCCTCCCTTCAGTGCAATGTTTACACATTGAAAGTGCCAGACACAAGTTAGACTGCCAATGCATTTGATGCCTGCTAAGGTCTATGATGAAGCAAGAAAGCCTCAATGTTTCTGTACTATCCTTTTAATTGCACTCATCTGCTGCATTTCCTTCTATTCTCAGAGAAATCTGGGGGTGGAGAGGAGATTTTTATTTTAATTTGTGTTTGTAGAGAGCCTAATATATGCAGGTGTCTGCTTAGGGATACAGATACTAAGTGGTATAGAAATAGAAGTAATTTATGAGATTAAAAAGAATACTTGATATCAAACCATTTTTTTATCATTAATGAACAATTCTTATCCATAATTGCTGGTTTCACAAGCTAAAAAGGGAGCTCTGCTGGGAGGAACATAGATCCTCTGCTCTCTACTACATAATCTAAAGGAATTATCTTCAGAGGCACAGGTTTTCTGGTGCTTTCTGTACTGCCTTGGTTGGCAGAAAACACAGTGGTAACTGCTAAAATGAAGCAGGGCTCGAGTCACAGTGTCTCAAAGGATAGGGCTCATATATATATATATATATATATATACACACATAAATAACCCCAAGAAGAGGCATTCTATCAGGTTTCACTAGCACCAGCTGAAATGAGCCTCTCAAAATAAAGCTTGTAAAAAGGAAAGATGATGACAGGACCTACATGCACTGAGACATTGCTGCTTATGGGAGTACTTATAAAGAAAACTTCCAAACAAATAGACACTGGGGAAAACAAATTAAGGCTCTTCTCCTTTTCTTATCCAAGCAGAGACATTAAGAAAGGAACCCCTGTGTTCTAGTTTATGAGAAAGATCTTCCTAGTTACCAATAATTTAGTGCTGCCAGAGTAATGGCAAAAATGGAGATAAATGATGTGATATAAACTGACATGATATTAAAAACAGTCAATTACAAGTAGGCAAAAAATAAAGGACTAAAGAGATCTTAAAACAAGTAAATGTAATAGTTTGCAAAGAGATATAAAAGAGAAATAAATTTAACAGGTTTATTATGTTGGCTTTTTGATTTTAAAATCAGTTAAAATGCTTCTATAATATAACACATTTTTCTATCACTTCCCAATAATTTTAATATCAGTAATTTTTCCCAATGGTTGAAATTATGTGATGGTAAGGACACTAAAATTTTTCTTTACTAATAAGAGATAAAAAGATAATTGAAAATGCAACAAGAAAAGAAAATATGTTACATACAATGGTATATTTGGAATTTAAATTGCTCAGAATTAACTATGCCATAGACTACTCACTCATAAATAGAAAATAAATTTGCTAAGTACAAATCTTCTGTCTTGTGGATAACCAAGGGGGAAATCTTAATAGTTTCTTGAAATATTATATATTTATATGATTTCTATATTAGAAAACTATCAAATTTACAATGGACCTGCATCTAGATGATTTGAAGTGACCAAGAAGGAGACAAAACTGTATTGTATATAGAAGTTCTTGGGGAAAATACAGAGAATCTCTTAATTAGAAAATGCCTCATCTATCCCAATGAACATAGATTATTTTGATGACTAAGTTGTTTCAAAGGAGAAGGCTGTTAATTCTCTTATAACAACTATAAAAAGGGAAGGATTTAGAAGGACTGTGCTGTCACAGCAATAGCCATCAGATCAGAAAGTCTCAGATGTCCAGGTTTGTGGTAAGCAGGCTGGAATTTAATGTAGGTGGGACAGAATGAATGACATTCACATTGCTCAACTTTAAATTACTAACCCATACACACTTACTTCTGAATTATTTGCTTTCAGATCATTTAGAGTCATGAGGAAGAACTAAGGGCATTTAAATCACCCCAGATCAGCCAGGTCCATGTTTTGTCTTTGACAATGAAGAAGAACGTCTGTGGCCAGCTCAGCTAGAGCCATCTGCATTTTATCACAGGAATCTGTCCTGCTCTGTGTCTCTTTTACTTTGTTTTAAATCCATTTAAAACTCTGAGTCACATCCAAAATTTTGAGTCACATCCTTTGGCAAGTAAACTTTCTTCAGTTTTGAGAATTCAGGGTAGTGCTCCGTAGTTCCTAGGAACCCATGCAGATGCTGATGTTAAGATTGCTAGGTCTACAACCAAGAAGAGGAGCCCAAAGTTTTTGTCAGGTCAGATGGATTTCTGAATTTCTGTATCAACTGTAAGGGGTCCACTCAAGGCCTAGAGAGGATCTGGAGAAGGCAACTCCCTGTTAGGAGAAAAGCTCTGTTCCCCTATACAGCAGGAAAAGATGGCATAGATATCTCCCGGTGTATGAGTTTCCTTGCTAACAAAATTCCTGCCTTCCTCCTATATCTCCAGTGAGTCAAAGAGAGCCACTGGGTTGAATTAACAGCTTAGCTGCTGGTACAGATAGCAACTGCATAACTTTCAAGCAGAGATGTGAAAACAAGCAACAAGCACCAAACCATAACATTAAGTCAGTATTCCTTGCTAAGAATTCTGAGGCTGCCCCCCATGCAATGAGACTAAATCCAGCCATTTGTCTCTATATCCCATTTTAATATTCCATTATTATATTTGTATTTGCTTTTTTATTGTGTACATTAGTGTCCTATAGGTAGCATGACACATTGTTATCCTCTGAGAAGTTGTTTATATGAAGGTTTATGTTGCTTTTTGTTATTTTTGGACAGAAATACTAAAGTAGCGCAAGACACTTAACAGTCCAGTGACATAAAGAAGTTGATTTGTCACTGATCCAATTTCCAGGAGCAGACAGCAGCCTCCTCACAGCTCTTGAGCAACCAGGCTAATCATCAAAGCAAAGGAATGCAGAGATCACCCAACAGACCATTCCCCCACCCTATGCTGTCCATGCAAAACTTAATATCAGGGAAAAAAAAACCCACAAAGAATCATCCTTTAGAAGAAGCATCCTGTCTAGCAAATAGATCACAACACATAAAACTATTCTCTGCCACAGAGGAAACAGCAAGCTCGGCAGAGTCCCTCTGCTCCTGACTGTAATGTATCGTTCGCAGCTGAAGAGGCATTTTCACAGAATAGACCAGGAAATTAACATATTGCCTAGGGCTACTCATGTTTAACACTTCACTATCTTATTTCCCTACTGTAAATTAAGGATGGCAAACATACACTGCAGCAGGTTATCATGTGAACACGCTGTCATATGTTTATAAAAATTTTTAACTGTAGAAAGATCCTAATTATCTGTTTCAAATTCCAGTCAGTGTCACAGAAAGAGCACCGAGTCACAGGGCAGAGGACTCTGACACTCAGGTCACTTTCCTCCTCTCAAGAAAACTTACACTCTCTGGCACAGGTTCTTCATCTCAGTAAGACCAGAAAGAAACCAAACAATACAGGAGCAGCAGAGAAAAATCTCCCCTTGTAGAGGTAGAAATAATTCTGTGATTGCTAGTCTTTTTTTTTTTAAATCTTTTCCACATCAGTGTGAGAATATTATTTAGCAGAGATGAGCAATCCATGTTGAGTATAATCAGACCAACTTTCTCAGGTGGTTCTTCTTTTTTGGTCAACTTCTCTGATTCATTTTAGCCCCTCTTTACTTATCTTTGACAATTGCATTGATACTTTCTCCTTTGATTTTCCATTAAAAAGGCAATCTGCTTCCCTTTTGGACCCCATTGTAAGAATATAGAAGACATGAAAAACTTTGTGGTGTGATAGTAAAATAAGATGTTGTTCATTCACTTCAACATCAGAGTCTTTGAAAATAGCAATGATATCAAAGCACTGTAGTGTGGAATTATAATTGAGAACAATTGATGACAATTCCAAACTTTCTTTCTTCTTTCTAGAGGAAGGAGATTTATATAGAGGCATTGATATCTTAAAATAGTTCATTGTAAGAAGTTTCATTCATAGAAGAATGATTGTGATGATAAGATAGATAAAGTATCTATTTTTTGGCCATTAAAACATATATGCATTTTAAAATTTTATTTCTGATACCTGTAAATTTTTCTTTACTTGCCAATTTGTCTGCTTGTAATGCGAAATAATTTTCAGGTCTTCAGCTTTTCTTAATCTTTATGTGAAAGAAGAGGTATTATAATTGAGGTTTTGTGGTGGTTGCTGTTGCCAGTTAAACTGCTTGATAAACTAATTTAGAGACCCATCCTGCAATTAATAATGTGTGAACAGACTGGTGCACCCTTACAGAGCTCCACAGATGTCTGCAGGACTTCTTGATGCTTTATCATTCTACAGCATGCTGTTAGATCAAGACCTTGAAAGGTTAAGCTGGAGACCAACCCATGTTATTTTGATAATGTGGACTACTTTAAAAATTGTGTTGAAAACCTGAAAAATGCTGAGTTTGGATCAGTTGCTACATTTAATTGTCATTTGGAAGGGATAACATCAGTTTTGATTTCTTGGGGTTTTGGTTTGGTTTGGTTTGGTTTGGTTTGGTTTGGTTTGGTTTGGTTTGGTTTGGTTTGGTTTGGTGGAGGAGTTGTATGAATAACACCTTGAATATGAAAAAGACTAAACTAAGAATATAGAATGCTAAATGTTCATACATCCACAGGAACTTCCAAAAATGGAAAGGCTGCTACTAGAGCATTACAGTACTGCAAGAGGCAAGGCTAACAGATCCTTGAATGTTACCAAGATTCCCTGGGTTTTGAAGTGGTGGGAAAAGCTACATATGAAAAAAGGAACAGAATGTATTGTTTCACTGAAGTTATTAGTCATTACTGCATTTGAAATCAGCAGCAAACTATTTTTTTTGCTAGCAAAATCGACATATCTTTGATTTGTCTATGCTAAAGATCTGGAAACTTGATTCTTGTAAAGAGCTGTTAAAACTTTTGGTTTACTTCTGTTTAATTAAGACAGTAAGTTTGGATTCATGTCTGTTGCAAAAGTTAGAACAGAAGATGACAGATTTCTTTAGCAAAGGAAGAAAATTTAAAATCTATGATTAAAGAAATGTGAAGAAAATGGAGATGAGGCTAGCACTTTCTATTAGTATATCTTTTATAATTAATTAGTCCTATTTTGTTTACAAATATTTGGTATTTCTCACAGTATTTTCCTTGTCCAACTGGCATTCTTCTCTTTATTACTGAGCAACCCACCAGATCTTTAAAAAAAACACTTTCTCACTTCATGAAACTCTCATCTGCTAACTGTAAATATAAATTCACATTATATGTAGCTATAATATTAAAAGCTGGCATTATTCTCTGGAGACTGTTTTCCCATATCTTTAACTTTAGAACACATTTCCAATATCTGTAGTCCTACAGAAAGTCAAAATTACCTGAAGGGCAGAAAAAAATAACATTTTACCCTCATTTGGGTTTTGTTCATCACACATGACCAAAGCCTCAAATACTGACTGCAGACTTGCTTCCTATGTTATCAAACCTGAAGATAATTAACAAGTCTGAATAGGTGTTTTTAGGGATGGATCTCTGCTACTTGAATTTTGGAGATTGAGGCTGGTGATGTCTCTGAAAGGGATCTGTTTCCAATGAGAAATTATCAGTTTGAAGCAGGACTTCAGGTACAGCTTCAGAGCTATATGATGTGGGTTGGGCAGTCAGATCAGTGCAAAACATTGTCTCATTTGCCTTTGGAATCTGTGGGGGAAACTCCAAACTTTATTAAAAAATATTCAGATTGTATACTATCTATTTAGCTTACTAAATCAGACAATTTAAAACATTTGAAAATTCTCTATTAAACTATTATTAAATTTCTTATTATTTACACATCTCTTAATAAGTTGCTCTGCTTTCAGTATGTGGTATTATCACTATCAGAATGTTCTGTCTGAATGATGAACTTGGCCACACTGCTTTGTTTTGCAATGGTACAGAATTAGCATTATTTTCACAACTGGTTCTGTTCTGGTTCTGACTCAGGTTATTTCAAACGACATCAAGAAATTTAAGTCACAACTTCTCACAAAAAGAATTATCACTTTCTCCTTGAGAACAAGGACATGCAGTGTTTGATTTCTCCTGTCTTTATTCACACTCTATTTCTTAAGGAGAAGCAAAAGCTATTTATTCTTGTAACCCCTATGTAAGCAGCATGATGATTCAAGTGTGGCTTCAGCTCGAGAAAACCAAGGAGAAAGAGGGGTGACAGGCCAGGTCCAGGGAAATGTGCTGTTCTCTTGTATTTGTATTCTACTGATCCATCAGCAGACAACAATACCACATCTCTTTGTGTGGACTTGAGAAAGTACAGCTGGCATCAATAAATGCTGTACTTCTAACAGCAAACAGAGCAGGAGATAAGCATAGGTGAGAAAACACATTTCATCTGCAGAGGCAGAGCCAGAAACCCCTGGGAGATGCTACATGGAACACAATTTAAATTTTGAGGGATTCAAATAACTTCATATCACTTTCTCATGCTAAACCTGCAGTATCTGTTCTGTCCTATTCTGAGCAAGATTCCTGTGCTCGCTCTTGGTCCATAGGAAGATAAAGGCAGTACAAGGGCAAATCCTTATATTCTAGCCATGACAGCTGCCTTCCTACTCTACAGAAAGAGGCAGGACAACTATTTTTGGGTAGAATTGAGGGGCTAAAGAACTGGTCTCAGAATTCCCTGCACCTAAGCACAACAACATCTTGGAACGTAACTCTCTAGCTATGATTAATATAAACCTCACAGATGAAATGATAAAGAATCAGTAAGAACTGCAGTGAGAATAATTTAGCTATTTGAAAGCTTTGAAACAGTTTCACTTCATCTTTGAAGTCTAAGGAAGCAAGACTGTGTGAAGTCCTGCTTTTTAATTTAGTTTTCCTTTTGTTCAATGAGTCATCTTTTCACAAGCCTTTACCATCATTCTGTAGCAAAAATAGTGTATCAGACATCAACGCATGAGGTCAAAGATGAGCTTTGATGACATTTGAAATTTGAAAGCAGTCTTCAGTAATTACAGTTTCCATTTGGATTAGCAGTTTATTATATAATGCTTCATATTTCAGAAAAAACCCTACACTTTATGATTATTTAATTTATCGTATTTAGTGACAGCATATTTCAGAGAACTTTTAGCAAATTTTTCAAGCACATTTGTAACTTTCAAGTTTAAATCCCACAGAATATTTATAGCTCTTATGCTACTAAATTAGAGATACTTAGTTTGAATTCCTCATGTTTATTCCAATAGAAATTGAAAAACCCAGCTGGTTTTAGGTTTACCACAGATTTATTCACGTATAGGGTATTTTGGTAATTTATTGTTGGGCTAGATAACCTTTCTAAATGCAAAGGTGTTTTCTGTTGAAGGCCAGCTAAGACCTATGCACCATGTTAAAAAACTCAAATTAGCATTGCTTTGGTAAAAGTATGACTTTCACCCAGAAATATTTTAACATTTATTAGTTAGGATTTAAAATTAATGCAAGCAGCGTACAAAAGTAGGTCTAATCAAAAAGGAAAAAAATCCCAATTATAATCTATTATTTCTCTACAGTCACCTACATTAGGCGGTCTACAGACATACAGCATGAAACCAAAAGGCCAGTTCTGTCAGAAATGTGCTGGTAATTTGATAAATCAGACCATAAAAGGGAGTCAAAGCAACTTCACAGGGATTATGCTAGAGGCAGCTTTTTTGGGGGGTGAACCTTTCATTAGCTAAAACAAAAATCAACACTTAAGCTTCTTAATAGACTCCTCTAAATAAGTTTTCTAGGTAGACCTGTCAAGGATGATAGTCTGGAATAAGACTGGACTGGCCTCAGTTCAGTGGGTCTCTCCCACCTCCTAACTCAGCAATGTGCTAACAAAAATTCTTCCAGTTTTTTCTGTCAGGTCCTCAGAGTATCCCTGTTGGCAACACAGCCTCCCACTGCAGTTTTTTATGGTGATCCTGTGAAATACTGCTCCTTTGCTGCTAGAGACTACAGCTCAGGCACTCAAACCACCTTTTCTGACACGCTCAGAGGAAAATGCACTATTTTTACATCTGTTCAGTTACACAATGATATCACAATTACCTTTTCTGCCCCTTAGACCATTGTACCTAAAGCCTCCAAGCAACAGACCTATTAGAATGAACCCGTTTCTTTTTGATGTGTAGCTAGCACATATATGTAGACATTATGTAGAATTTGCTCTTAAAGTTGGACTCAAAATGGAACCAAAGCTGCATAATTGAGTTGATTTTCTCTTCAGAGAGTATTTTCAGACAAAGGTCTTCTTTTTCATTTAAAATTATACAGACTACAGTGAAATCATTATGTACAATTTCAGTGCACTGCACTAAGAAAAATAGTCTTTTTCAGGAAAGAAGAAAAGCCACGACATTGTTTTGATGATTTTAAATATTGCAGACAAAGCCTTTGTATAAATCTACAGTCAGATAGTTGGAAAATGATTGAATAAAATAATAAAAAACCACAAAAACTAAGTGGAGTATTGTAAGAAAGTTACTGATTAACATGTTTACAGGATTATCTTGTTCTTTGGAAACATTTGGGGCCTGAAGAACCTGACCAGCACATGTAGACAAGGTCAACAAGAAAGAAGCAGTATTTTTTCTGGTTCAGTTCTTTGTACAGACTTGGGAACTGCTCCTCTGAGAGAAAGAGAATTGCTTACCAACAGTGCCAAAGAGATCTGGATGACCACCCTATCTGACCTCCTGGCAGTAGAACCATGATTCTGGTGGGCAGAACCATGATTCATCAACAAAGGCAGAAATCATCCCCTGATTTCCCACCTCACCTCTGCTCCCACGACACTCAGGAACTACAACAGCCTCTATTTCTATGTGCTTCTTTTCCATTGCCAAATTAGCACTTTGTACTCAAATATTTACATAATGTTATGATTACACAATCATTTCTGAAGGAAAAAAGGATTTTTTTTCTTACCAACTTTTCTGGTTTGGACTCTATCCACAGAAAATCTTATTATAAACGAAAAAGCTGTGACTGCTTTCCTTGTGGAATGTTGGCCATTTAATGGCAGTGAACTAATTTTTAAGCAAGATCTACCTTACCCTTTTAATCTGTTAGATAAAAGGGTCATATCTAAAGTCATAGAGTCAGTTTCTACACTTTCTTACAACTGATGATAAACTACACAGTTGTATTGGGTTTGCATGGCCAAGCTTTAATAGTGGGGGTGGGCTTCAAGGGTGGCTTCTGTGAGAAGCTGCCAGAAGCTTCCCCCATGTCCAGAAGAGCCAATCCCTGTTAGTTCCAAAGACACATCCATTGCTGGTCAAGGCTGGGCTGATTAGAAATCATGGTAATGCCTCTGAGATAACATATTTAGGAGGAAGAAGAAGAATAAAAGTTACTGCACAGATGTAATTGTGGCCAGAGAAGAGCAGGGTGAGAACACATGAGAGGAACAGCCCGGCAGACACCGAGGGCAGTGCAGAAGGAGGGGCAGGAGGTGCTCCAGGCACTGGAGCTGAGATTCCCCTGCAGCCCTTGGTACAGACTGTGGTAAGGCAGCTGTGCCCCTGCATCCCTGGAGATCCACAGGGACGTAGAGATCCACCTGGAGCCCATCATGTTGGGGCAGGTGATGCCTGAGAGGAGGCAGTGACCCCATGGGAGGCCCCTGGGGAGAGGAGCCCACGCTGGAGCAGTCCTTGAAGGGCTGCACCCCGGGGAAGAGTGACCCACGCTGCAGCAGTTTGAGGGGGACTGTTGCTCATGAGATGGACTCACATTGGACAAGTTCATGGAGAACTGTCTCCTGTGGGAGGGACCCCATGGTGCAGCAGGGGAACAACTCCTCTCCCTGAGCAATGGCCAAAACAACAAGTGATGAACTGGCAATAACCCCATTCACTGAGCCATTGGGGGAAGAGGTAGGGCTCAGGAAGGAGGGAGGGTTCAGAGGAAGGCTTTATTTTTCATCTCATTATACTGCTTTGCTTTTGTTGGCAATAAACTAAATTAATATCTCTAATTCAAGCCTGTTTTGCCCATGACAGAATTTGGTGAGTGACCTCTCCTGATCCTTAGCTCATGAACCCTTTGTTATATTTTCTCCCCACTGTCCAGCTGTGGACAGGAGCATTAGAAAGGCTTTGGGGGTCAGCCATGGTCAAGCCACTACAGCAGTTTATAATTTCCTGTTACATATCCCTAGGACACTTAATAAATTGCTTGTGTTTGGACTTCTTCCAAAGTTTAGAAATCCCTTCCTCCAAAATGGACATTCTAGATGTTTTTAAAATATTCATTTAACTTTTCACTCTATTTGCCTCTTCCCAGAACTACACCTTTTGTTCCCTTTCAAAATCAAGATGAAGTACAACCTAAGTTTCATAGAAAGTTTTTCAGGTTTCCCAAGGATACCAATAAGAGAATTCTTAGCAATAAGATTAAATTTGAATTATCCAAGAAACTTCTGTATTACAATACTTGAATAGCCTATTTAATCCTACTTAGAAGCACATAAATAAAATAAAAACTTATTTGCAAATAGTTTTCCTGAAAAATATAGTATTTTATATCTGGGTTTATATACACACACATGTTATCTAAAAAGGCCATGAATTTTTGAAGGGTTTTTTCCTGAACTCTGAGTTTTAAATGGAAAACTGTACACTCTATAAGCATTTATTTTGAAGTGTGAGGCACTTTCTTTTTTTTCCTGCTAAAAAAACACTTAAATTTGAAGCATTGGTTAAAAAAAATCAAAAGAACCATATTCCAAATAGTCAAGGTATGAATGCAAAGTTTAGGAAGATATTGTAAGGTAGTTTATCTTTTTCTACCCTCTTTAAATCTCACCTCTTGCAAGAATAATATGGAACTTCATTTTTCACCCAAGGTGGTTTTCCATGTCTTTACCAATCAGAAGGTTGAAAACCTGGTCATCACACTAATTTCTAACACTGATTTCAGACAAAAGGGCACTGGGCCATTAATATCATCCTATTTGGAAACAGAAGTTTTCCATGACAAATACATACATTCCTAGGTTGTGTACCAATCAAGTGTGAGTCCATCTGTCAAAAGCATAGGCCAAGGCCAAACAGCCACAGGTAGATCAGAAACTACATGGAAAACATCATTATAATAATAAAAGAAATGGTTTTCCAAGTTCATACATTCTTACATTCTACTTTAATTACTTTTCTCCTTTAACTAGATAAAAACTGATGAAGAAAAAAGTGTTTCTTTGATTGGAGACTAAACAAAATTCATCAGAAACCCTTATTCTGAATTTCAGATTTGAACAAATTATATTTCATCTTCTCTTATACTGGAAAAATATGAAAATATTTTCTTTTCTCTTCCTTAGCCTGCACCACTGGTCTCATCCAGAACTGTGTTTCTTAGCCCTCCTGGGAGGTACCTGTGGGGTGGACAGGAGGACAACTGGAGAATGCACTCCAGCTCTGGTGTGGGCAAAACTGACCATGTAGGCACTCATGGAGTATTACATATATTTAGAAATCTGCTGCTTTTTGTATTTGCTTTGCATTTATGACACTTCAGCAGTAGTCAAGCTCCATCACCAGGTTGTAAATTACTTTATTACAATATTAACAAAGGCACTAGCATGTGGCAAATCCAGAGGTTTGTTTTCATTGTATGCTGTAATCAAATGAGAACTGCTTGCATACAGTTAACAAAGCAGACAAGAAAATTCTGAGACCTTGAACAACTATGTTAGGTGATTTTTATAATGCAGGTAGCAAACAATTTAAAACTCTTTGACTACAGTAAGGACTTAGGGATGGTTATTATTTCAATGTCTCAAATTGTAAAGATTTAACATCTTATTCTAGAGCAAGATAATGGCAGTGAAAACACTGAAAGGCAAAAAGGTATTTTTATCAATTACTTCTTCTCCTCTGAGTATGTAATCCTCATTTGAAAGAAACTCATAAGTAGAAAATAAATCCTTCAAAACAATTTTCATAGCTACTCTCACTAGAATAATTTAGACTAAATACCTCATTATATTAATGCAAATTAGTTTTTACTATACAATGGATACCTTTAAATAAATCCTTGTCATTTAAATAAATTCAGGAACTATCAGAACACTTCAGGAATGTACGAGTACCCTACACACAGGAAAGGAAAAATGAGCTTCATAAATCATTGGAACTGAGCAAAAATATATACACAAGTGTAGTTTACATTTTGAATGTAGGTTGTGTGCAGGTATCAATCCAGATAACATGGAAGTGGCTGTGGAGCTTCTGAGATTTTCCTCAGCTCATGCTTTAACATGGATGTTTACTAATAATTGCAAGTATAATTTTTAACTTCTATTTGACCATTAAAATATTCAAGGTCTGGTGTCACCTTAAATATATGTACAGTCCTGTTCTGAAGAGCTTTCTGTAGAAGAGGTCTTGTTTGTCACACATGCATTTTACCCCTAAATGAAATGCATTTGAAATGTTGATTCTTTGTTCCAAGGGATTCTCATTTGTCTTCTGTTAAGGGCTGATATCCATAAGAAACAAAATAACCTTCTATATCTTCCTTGAACCCCTCAGGAATTTTCTTCTTGTAGTGCACATGGGGATTATAGGAATAGCTTAAAGCCACTGCAATTATAATTTTTAATTCCAACACCATATCTATTCCCCTAGTTTATTACTTTTTTCAGTATTCCTGCTATATGATATAATCTCAAGTCTTTAATGAATTAGCCAAACTACAGTGTAAGTACTAAGTATACTAAGTATACTATTTTCTCTCTTCAAGAACAGTCATCTTCTAATACAGTTAACATTCTTCCAATACTTTACAAATAATTACAAGCATAATTGAACTTGAGGAGCCATATAATACAGTCCTTTAAAAACAGAAAAGTAGGCAAAGGAGCTATTTTATTATTGTTTCAGAGAGAGGATTCCTCCTGAGAAGAGGAAAATAGACAATTAAAAGACCACAGTCCTGGACTTCAGAAGAGCAGATTTTAATCTGTTCAGGAATTTGCTTGGAAGGATCCCCATGTGAGGCCATCCTGGAGACATGAGGGGTCCTGAAGAGATGATTGAATTTCAGGAATCACCTCTTCCATGCTCAGATGCAGTCCATCCACATGCACAAAACCTCACACAACTGTGGCAGAAGCAACTTGATCTCTTTGAAGAAGTCCCTGCTCACACCAGGGGCATTGGGCTAAAAGACCTTGAAAGGTTCCTTCCAACCCAAACTATTCTATGGTTCTATGGTTCTAAACTTCTTTGATTGTGAAGCCACTTGTGATCTTTGAATGGTGCTTACAGGAGGATCATGTAAGAAAGGAAAAGTCATTCCTGTCTTTGAGAGCGGCCTCAAATCCCTAGAAAAGTAGGGATAGAATCAAATACTCCTGGAAGCCAGTTACTGACATATAAGAGGCAAGATCATGACTGGGAGTAATCAGCAAGGATTTGTGAAGGAAAAACCTGGCTAACCAATGTAAGAGCATTCTATCATAAAATTCTATCATAAAACATACTGAATATATTTTACCTTGGTTTTAGCAAGCATTTTGTTGCTGTATGCTATCACATCCTCATGGATCATGAAGTAGAGGATAGGAAAGTAGACCATGAGGTGGACTGAAACCTGGCTCAACTGCCACTCTAAAAGCCTTGTGATCAGTGACAGAAAATTTATCTGGGTGCCAGCCACTTACAGAGTACCCCAGGGGTCAGTACTGAGCCAATGTTGTTTAACAATTTCATTATTGAGGTGGAGAACAGGACAGAGTGCACACTCAGGAATAAAACTGGGAGAAAATGTCGATAGTCCAGATGGCTGTGCTGTTCAGAGGGACATCAGCAGGCAGGAGAAATGGGCCATTGATGCTTCCTTCCATCAAAGCAGATCAGTGTCCTGGCTGCCACTAGGGAGAATGCTGCCAGCAATGTGACCACTGGTGAGGCCACCTCTGGAGTGCTGTGTCCACCTCTGAGTTCTCCATCAGAGGGAAGGCATGACCATACCGGAGTGAGACCCTTGATTCACCATGACGACAGTTGAAGGGATTTTTAGATTGAAGGATCTAACACACAAGTGACTGAGAAAGGGTGCTTAACTTCTAGAAGAGGGTGTTCATTGAGAATCTTACCCATGTTTATAAGGACTTGATGGAGAGTAGTAAAAAAGGCAGAGCCAGATTCTACTCAGTGACAGGACAAGAATCAATGGGTATAAATTAAATTCAGCAAAGTCCACTTGCATTTATGAAGAAGCTTTCTAATTATGAAAGTGGTCAAGTACTGCACAGGTTGTCCAGAAAGGTTTTGGAGTTTACATTCTTGTAGATACTAAAAACCTGACTGGAGATGGTCTTGCTCTTGCTGACCCCTGTTGGACTAGATGTTTTCCAGAGGTTCCTTCAACCTCAGCTGTTCTGTGACTTGGTTTACAAACACTGAGCCTCCTTTCAAAATCAATCATAAGTGTAAAAGAAAGCCAAACTACGTGGTCTATCTGAATATTTCACAGACTAAAACAAAGGGGAGTGAGTATTCCCCTTTGCGAAAAGGAATGAAGTTCATCTGAAGTAAACTTGCAGACAAAAGTTCACAATCTGTTCTTTTCTTCTTAGCCTTGTTCTGCCATTAAAAGGCAACAAAGCTGCCTGTTCGGATTTAAAATGTGGTGTTCCTTTTGAAGGCTATTCAAGAGCAGCAGCTGGTAAGGATGGTTTAAGGCTCAGTGAACATCACGCAATATATACCACAGCTGTGAACCCGGGAAAATTATTGATCCAGTAGCCTCTTCTAATTGTTAATGGAGGTATGGATATCCTAACTGACATGACACTAAAACTAACAGCTTCAGGCACCTGTAGAAACCTCAGAGATTTCCACTTTAACTGTACACTCAAAAATTTTATTGCAAGCATGGGAGCAAATCAAATCTGTCATAAAAGTACTTAAAACCAGAAAGTGGCACTTGATTAACATACATATTATTATTTGTGGGACTTGCAGGTGCCTTTGAGAACCTGGAGAGTGCTCTTCTTCAAGAATACTTTGCATTTTTCCATAATACTTTACAATCATAGACAATGGGGACATTTATGGATTAAAGAAAAATCAATTAGAAACTCAGTGCTTGGTTCTCCAGCTTTTCTCCCAAGGTCTTCATGCTACAATGGTTACTATGAGGATTAAAGATCAAGATTTCAAACTAATTTGGTTTGGGTTTCTTTTTGATAGGTGATTGATGGAAAACACTAAAATCTGGAGAGTTAATATATTGAGTCAACATTGTAAAGTACCCACGTTAATTGGAATACTAAGCCACGATTTTCTCAAAAGTGATTTAAGGCCAGATTTGCAAAGACATTTAGATAAAGACAGAGGCAGCCATAAGAGATTCATACATCAAATAATAAAATAGTAATAAATCCTAATATACCACCCATAAATATTTTAGGTAATTATACAACTATTAAAATATGCTCCTCAGACATTTTGAAACAGAGATTTGGTATGATATCCAGACACATGCAAGGGGTTCAAGAGACTGCTGTTGTTAACTCCAACAGCAGTCTCCAGGACTATGATTTTAAATCACTAAGTCCCCTTGTAAAAATGGGACAGGCTTCAAAGTTACTTACATGCTTTTGAAAAGGCCACCCTTTAAGAAAATGAGTTAACATTTACCCGGCCTGGTCACAATAGCCTGAAGAACATTAGATTTCAGAATCACAAGGATAGTAGGATCTTATATGAAAAATCTATTTAGATTTAAAAATTAATGATTGCATGTGGGGCTCAATCTGAACTCGATTATACAGTTTAAAAGCAATGCTAAAAAAATTAAAACATTAAGTCTGCAAAATTAACTATGCAGAGATTAGAAAATGTTAGATTTAAGATTTTGCTGTGTAACTTTACATTTGCTTTCAGGTGCTTGGGTGCCTTATTTAACTGTGTGGTCATAAAATACTTTTCTCTGAGGATCTACTTCATTCAGGGAATGACAGTGCCCACAAAACTAATCAAAGTACTGTACTTAATGAGTCTATAACATGATTGCATGCAAATTTATATGCAAATGGCCAGTTGTGAATCTAAGTGGCTACTTGTATATGTCATTATCTGATTTGCATGCATAATCATTGTAATTAGACACAGATTTAAAATGTGAAACCATGGAGTGTGCTGCTGAAAAATATGACTTAATTCATATATTAGTCATGTCTATTAATCAATCATTTACTTACAACATGTTTACATTAATCAGCTGCTCTTTGCATAACTTACATTGCCTCCTCGCCTACAAGATTTATCCTGCTCCTTTTACCTAATCACTGGGTCTGTCATTCAGCAGGCAGACACTACAGGCACCTCTGCCAAATAGCAACCTGCCTCTCTTATGGCTGCAGTCTGTGATCTATGGAATCCTTACTCAATTACCCCATATGAGCTGAGAACAATCTTAAACTAGGACAGATCTATGCATCAGAATTAGGTAATATTCCCCTTTCCAAGCAGTATGAGGTTCTATTCCTCCCATTAACATCTAAGGAAATTTTCAAGAACTCTGTATCAGTTCTGAATTTGCACCCCTAACTGGCCCTTTCCCAGTGCAGTCCAAGATTGAAACCACAAATTCTATAGGCCAGAAGCAGAAGAGTGCAAGGAAAGCATGAAGACATGTTACTCTTTATCAAGCAAACATGTTGCATTCAATTTGGATGACCTGCTAACCTCTTCTTATATTTTCCATTCCCTACATACTAAATTCTCAATATAGGCTAATCTATCTTCACTTTTATGTGACGTATTAATGGGAGGACTGGATGACCTCTATATTCTGCAGAGAACAGGCTGCTACTCTTTCGTGATCCATATGGCAGTCTGTTCTGCTATATTATGCCTGTATAAACCATTACCTGTATAAACACCCACGGATGAAGGAGAAGTTATCAGCAAGACATACCATGCACGTGATGTTCCTTAAGTCCAAGGAAGCGGATGAAGTCTGTCACATGGAGATCTTTGCCATAAGATAATTATTGCACATACATTCATCAGAGAAAAACTGAAATTGAATAAAGATGTCAGTGGCAATTGGCACAATTTAAGATCTCTAAAGGCACCGTGAAGCAGAAGAATGTTCAGTGTTCCATTAGGAGTCTTACAAAAGAAAAGCTGTGCATTAAAAGGGTTCCCTGAGGCCATGAAGCTCAGTAATCAGTCAGGTACTAATTTTCATAATAAATTAAAGTTAATTTTTAAATTAATCTAGGCTCATATCAACAGCCAGGTGGCAGCATGCTTCTTTGATGACCTTTGGTGAAACACATCAGTGATACCACCGGACTGAAACTAACACTAAGAGAAAGATAAGGTGCTCTGGGAAAACAGGAGGCAACTGCACTGAACACCACTGCTCCACAGTTCTCGTAATTAAGCTGAGCCAACTCCAAAAAGAAACTATGGAGATGAGAGAGTTACTACGTGACCATTTGACTGTGACTGCGCTTTTAGTGCACCTGTTTAATTACATTGTTACAGTTAATGGCATGCAGCATCTGTCAGCATAATCCTCATGACAAACCTTCTTCTGGATAACTGTATGAAGCTGAAAAAGAGTACTCTCCCTGTTGTTTTTAACCATTACTCAGAATGCCCAAATTAATGACAATGCATATGTGGAAAAAATTCATCTGACTGAGAGCTTTCCTGTTCAATCATGGGAAAATAAAATTAGTGGGGTTGCAATGGGTCCCTTGTGCTAATACTGTTAGTACCACTAACATGATAATGCTAGCAATCCTAACTCCCAAAAACTTTGTCTTGGTGGGACAAAGTGGACATGACAGAACAGCACAAAATAGTGTAATTTGGTTTACATTTTTATGACATCTATGTAGGCCTTACAACATCAATGTCTCACTGGCAGCAGTGCTGCAAGTAAGCAGGATTGTCATGGATTGAGGATTTGTCATGGATGTCTTGTGGAAACATATTTTAACATGCATGCAAACTTTTGCCTGCGTAAAAAGGTCTTGCTTTTTCATATATTACCAGTATAAATATTTTCTAAGAAAGCTTGACATGTTGCTTAGAATTCACATTTCCTTGTTTTATTCCCATTTATTAATCTATCTTTACTAAAAAACTTTATGTAATCCAGGTCCTCTCTCTAATCAATGGAGAGAGATATTAATTTACAAAGCAGCAACTAATTCTGCCAGTTCAAGAAAAATGAACTATTTTGTATTATTCCACTTGTGCTGAGTCATAGCAAAATTTCAAACTGAAACCACAGCAAAGCCTGCTATTTCTGATTGATGGCTGTTTGCTACTCACCCTGAAATTACTGACTACATTACGCACATCCACAGATTCTCTTGTATGCTGTTTTCTCCCCTTTTATAGTTATTTCCTTTCATCTAAGTCATAAAGGAAACATAAACATTGTCTTTCTTCTCCACTCAAATTAATTTCCATTCCCATTATTCTATCAGCAACCCGATAAAAACACTCCTTTACCTTGTGAAAAGATCTATGCAAAACAGGAAGAAATAATAAATCTATTCAAAATTTAAAGATAAACTGAAATATGCACATGGAAACCTCCAGGGCTGATTCATAAGGAACTGATGGAAGGCCTGCCTAGCTCTTAACATCTATTACGTGAAGCTAAATTAATTTTTTTATTCTTTACAAAGATATTCACAAATCCTGTAATGCAGAGAAACATCATGAACATACAGGTGAGCTGGGAGGCAGACAGATCAAGAATAGCTATGTGTGTGCGTGATACAGGGCTGCTGCCACCATTGAAAGGAGATAGGAAGTAAGGTGCAAGCATTGAAAGCAAGGTGTCTTTGCCTGTCTGAACACTAAGTGTTTTCCTCTAACCACTTTTTCTGTAATCATCTTTATTTGGATAAAGGCTTTTAAAATTTTTTTGCTAAACATTTCTTGAAAATGAGCACTTCTTTCCTCTCCCAAAGATTAGAAATTTCCCAAGGAATTTTGAAAACCAAGTTCTAAAATTCTACTGAATCCTGTCTTCTATATCTTCCAAAAACAGCCTCCCCAAAAATTATTAATAAATCTAGCTGATTTATTTTGCATAGATGTTTTATTAAGTTTATTATGTTTTTTATAGATGGTTTTTATCTTGTGAACACCTTGAGGTACCACTTGTATGCTTTACTTCTCCACCAAACCAGGCTCCCTAGACAGACCCTTCTTACAAGAAAGTTTGCATCTTCTATTTAATTATGCTCCTAAAATATTGATCATAAAGCAAAATTAAAGGTTCTTTTTCACTCTTTTAGAACATCTTTAAGTATGGCCTGATTTTTGAATACCCTAATGTTATTGAACACATCACCAGCTGAATGTTTTGCACTGAATGTTTTATAATTGTATGAATGTTTCCTCATGACAGTAAGAACTGTATTCATAATTATGCAGACTGAGGTGTGGCAGATTCAACTCCTTGCTGAAATGAAGAAATAAACCTGTAGATGTTATCCACAGGCAATCAAGTTACAGTCAATCAACTAATGAACACTTTTCTTGTGAGCCTATTAAGTGCATCCCTGCATGAATGAGTATGAATAATACTGTATCTGAAGCAGATGACAGTTGAAGCAAGAGGAAAAAGTGAAGACAATTTCCCAAAAAGGGTATTTTCAGCTTCACAGTGCATGCTTTTAAAATAAACCAAGTGTGGTAGACAAACCTTGGTGAATTAAAACACAAGGTTCTTTACTTTTCCACAAATCATGCAACAATGATAAGAATTTCACTTGGAGACTTTAAGTTATGCCAGCTGAAGAATTTTTATTTTAAATGAAGAATCACTGAAGTGCTTGATGGACTTACATGAAAGGAAAGGTTTTCCTTTCTGGTTTAAGGTTCTATGTCTAAAGTCTATGGCTCACATTCTGAGCAGTGTCACCTTCAATAAGAGGAAAATATCCATGCCAGTTTACGCCAAGTGATGATCTACTTCCTGCTCCTCCTCCCAAAATGGTATTGGATATTCAGAAACACTCACTCTATTTGCTTCTCCAAATAAAAGCATTGCACAGCAATTTTTATGCAATTGTAATGGTTTTAAATATCTCAATGTATATATTAAAAAAAATTGGTGGAGGTCAGACAAGGAATGAATTAGGTTACATCCCTTTACCTCATTGAAATACAATAAATTTATCTATTACTGTAGTGCTTAAAGAGTCAGCTTACCTTCCTTTAATAGTTAATATAAGTAACTAGATCCTAGAACTCAATGTTCAGTTTGCTAAAATTAGGTTGTTCTGTCACCAGGCTTTGATAAGACTGTCAGAATGTAATTTTTTACTATACTTGCCGTTGTTCACATCGGTCTTGGAGGTTTGCACTCTCACCCCACATACAGACCCCGATGAGAGCTGCATAAAACTTTAATGCTCAATTAATAAGTTGTTGCTAGTTGTAAACCACATTCTCAGATCAGGGAAGGGTCAAGAAGAGAGGCCTGCTTGCAGGACAAGCAAGAGACAAACTAAGTTAGGCAGCACAAACTACAAGTAGGTAAGAGAAACTGAGCTCAGCCTTTCAGAAAGAATTAGGTGCCTCTAAGTAAGCTGAAGGAGACTGGATGGGAAACAATTTCAGATCAGCTCCTCTCTGATTTAAGTCACATATTTTATCCTCGTTCTACCACTAAAGAAAACACCTTATCCATAGTTAAATTACAGGTTAGGATTGAGAGCCATTCATTCTTTGACTAAAAATGCCAGAATTTTTATGTTCTCCTGCCATATGAGATACAGAACTTTTCAATAACACTGTGTTGATAACAGCCAGAGAAACTACCAAAATTTGAGCTACCCTTGGGAAATGGAAAACAGGAAGGTTCAATCAAAAATGAAATCCCAATAATGAGCTTAATACAAGATCCCGACCTAGAGAGTGAACCCCATGCAGATAGTACTTGTTTTACTTGTATTCCTATTCTGCAATTATTCCCCTGCAAATTACGACATTTTGTGTGAAACCTCACATGCTCATTAGCACAGAAGCTGATAGGGAACACCACCAAACTTCAGGCAGTTGTGTGCATGCTGGAAGCACGCTGTGTACAGACTTCAGCTGGGCCTTTCGCTGCAAACTCAGACAGTGGTGGAGGAAAAAGGATTCTGTTAACACCACTTTTCCCCAAGTGTTTAAAGATAGCACTAAGGGCCTTCTTATATATGTAGCTTTTGCCTTTGTGGTTTTTACTCTGGAAATGCAGGTTCAGTAATGGCTGCATTCTCTTGTTCAGCATGGTGGCTGTTTTTCTCACATCACTGAAGGCTGGATGTGGAGTGCTTGAAGTGAGCAAGCTTAATGTCCCTTCTGCCAACAATTTTAAAATCCTCTATATTGTGGTTATTATACACTACATGCAAGTATGTATTGCTGCAAGCAAGTGGTTAGTTTTCATTGTCTCTTACTATGTTTTTATTGTTCATAATTGTCTTGCTAATTCATGATGCTGCCTAATTGTTTCAGTATAACTGGAATTATTATGTAAAATGCTCCAACATGCATGAAATTTCAATATTATAAAAATCTCACATAAAAAGCAAAACTCAGATGTTAATTCAAAACTCAATGTAGATTTCAGACATTTGCATTGTTTTTACTCCCTGAGCATATGGCCAAAACTTATTTTGATATACTCTGTTTGTCATACAAATTTTAAAAATTGAAAAACAGCTATGATTAATAAAAACAATTTTGAGTGAAATTACGATGCCTGCTGAATGTCTTCTTGGGCATGTAGGCAATGACAAATCAATTTCTAGTATACTTTGTGACAGCTGAAAGTAGCTGTGCAACCCTTAAGCTGAAGCAGTTTAATTAAACCTTGGCATTTTAACAGAATAAAAGAAAATTAGCTCTCCTATTTCATTTCCCTATAGTGTAAACAGAGTGTATGACAGGCATCTGTGTGATATATAATTAATCCCACCAGTCAAAAAATTCTTTCAAGGATAGTTATGAAGACTTCAGCTCATGTATACAATAACGTTTATATCCCAAAGTTGCTCATTAGGTATTCCTCAAATTACTTAATGAGATGATTTATTGTTGTACACACTGTGAAAGAGAAAATTATGCTTATATATAAAAGTAGATGCATTATACATTCATATTTGTAACTACAAAGAAAGATAACTAGAAGCAACTGCACCTAACAAAGCTAGAGAAAGGTCTGCAAAGTAAATTTCATGAGCTACAAAAGTTGTGTATAAACTAGAAGTACTTTTCATTACTTTTTAATAAAATATATAATTAAATATTTATTCATTGGTTTGAAATAAGCATCAATGAAGTATGAAAAAAGCATAGCATCTTTACTAATAACATTGAATGACATCAAAGTATATTATTGAACAGCAATTTATGTTTAAATTGATTTTAATAAGCATGCAATTCATAATCAAGCCAATTTTCAATTAAGTGATAATTGAACAGTGACAGCAGGGTGACATGCTGCTGCACAGTGGAGCAGAAGCAGCAGAAAGGGTACAAAAGTTTCCACCTATATCCTGAAGGGAAGAAAGAAAGAAGTACATAAATTCTCAGCTAGCCAGAAAAGGTTTACAGCAATTTCAGATTCTAACTGGCTGGTGTTCTAACTGGCCTCCAGCTGCTGCCCCAGAAGTACAGTTGTCTCCTACAAATCCCATCTCACACCGTTTTCATCCCATGGCTGCCTTGGATATGCCAGAGCACAGCATGCCCAGTTGGTTGTGTAAGCAGGTGAGTCAAGGCCCTGGTCTCCTCTGACAATAATGGGAGAGAAAACCTTTACTTTACAGTTAGATATAGGTGGGCAGTTGTGTGAAGGTTTCTAAATCTCAAACTGAATCCTATCCTCAGAGGAGGAGGCGAAAAACACACAATGGGGATAAGCATATATCCACATGCAAGTGTCTAACATCATTTGAGTTGTCTTACGTTGTCCAAGAAACCCATCTGGGACAAAGGACAAAGAGGGAAGGTGCACACTGCAGGGTGCCAAGTAGGATACCCCTAGGGCATATCAAAGAGCACTGTACCTTACAGATGACCACTTGACATATTTTATAACATTTACATTGCTGTAAGACAAACCTGTGGCTTGGTGGTGCACCTAATCTTACAGGGTTCCTGATTTGATGTAAAGCCCTCTATTCACAAGCAGTCCTGCACCTACACATACTCAGAGCAACCTGGCTTCCACAGCTCAGTGCCACGATCCCACCTGACCTGGAGTGACACAGATCAAACAGCACAAAGGACCCAGCATGCAAGCTCTGCACAAAGAACTACAAGTGCTTCTATTAGACACACACAGCAAAAGTGGTGGCTCTGTTTCTCCCAGTAGCCTATAGAAATAAAAGGACTTCTTTCTCCCTCATCACTTAGGAATATATCCACTAATGCAAGTCAAGTTGAACTCACCAGTAGATACCATAAAGAGGGAGACATACTTTTCTTGGAGGTGAACTGGGCTGGGAGGAGAGGAAACAGACACTGAGTGGAACACAGAAAATTCTGAGCAGATATTAAGGGGATAAAATTACCTTGAGGGTTATCCAAATTTTGAACAGAGTCTGTCTACAGACTCCGAGATGTTTAAGGCTCAGTTTGACATGACCCACACCAACCTGACCTAATTAGACCTGCTTTGAGCAAGGAATTAATGAAGATGACATTCAGAACTCCTGTTAGAACAGAACTACTCTATGAAGTAATAATTAATTAATTTAATTACTTCATTAAAAAATAATGAATGAAGTAATTACTCTGTGAAGTAATTTTAAGAATATGGCTTCAGATATACACATACTTCATTGGCCCTAGAATGCATCAGATTTCAGTTAATCTTCATAGCTAAAAGAGACTACATCTTGGTCTGAAATACAGGAACTTGCTTTAGGTTCCACAAGGCACACACCTTGCAATCAAAGATAGGATTCTCATAATAAAATCCAAAATTACACAGAGGTTAAGCAGAGAGCTAAGAAACACTGCCCACAGAAGGATATCTATCCTTTCATTCCTTCACTCTTCATAACTTCTAAAGAATTAAACCACCATGCTCACAAACTCAGCAGTGCTGATCCTAGAAATAAGAAGTTAGTCAGGTGTGGTATTGTTCACAAGGGTCCCAGGATGAGGGAAGAGATGAGAAAGTTGACTCCATGTATCAGCAAGCCTGATTTATAATTTTATGATAGATAATATATTAAAACTATGCTAAAAAGAATAGAGGAAAGGATTTCATTAGAAGGCTAAGCTAAGAATAGAAAAGGAATGAATAACAAAGGTTTGTCTCTGACCGAGACAGTCTGCACAGATAATCTGTGATTGGCCCTTAACTAGAAACAACCAGATGAGACCAATCACAGATTCCCCCTGGTGCATTCCACAGCAGCAGATAAGAATTGTTTACAGTTTGTTCCTGAGGCCTCTCAGCTTCTCAGGAGGGAAAAATCCTAAGGAAAGGATTTTTCATAAAACATGTTTGTGACAAGTCAGGAACTACATTTATGCCTATAATAACACTGAGGATTGAAAAATTGAACCAGAATTGGGAGTAGAGGGAGGTTATAAGAGATTTAAAAACACTTTTCCTACATTATGTCTGTATAAGCAACTCTCACCTCTATTACATTTATCCTAAATGAATTTATATTTTGCAAAAAAAATTTATATTCTGCACTAGTTACACAGAATCAGGATCTATTAGGTCATCCTTTTCAAAGCATGACTGTATTTTGTTTGAGAAAAAAAATTATGTTTAATACTAAAATAAAGCCTGAGATTTTTTTTTTTCTTTTTTTTAACTCAGAAATTACACTAAAGAATTCTATGATTTCATAGTGACTTTCTTCAATGCTATTTCATCTCAATTACTGTTCCTGAAAATTCTTGTATTTTCATGGAACTGGGCTTCAATTTTGCAAAGGTAGCCACAACTCTAAAGTAGCTATTTTATTCTGGTTGCTATTTGCTGTAATTCCCTCCTTTTCAGTGGAAAATTATCTGTGCCTCTTCATCATGTTTCAGAATTGCAGAAACACAGGACTGAGGGCTCTCAGAAAATCCTATATTCCTTTAGAAGTCCCACATGATCTGCCACACTGGAATCTAACTTCAGAATCCTTCTTAACTTCTGTAAGAAGATAGATTAGAAATTTTTCTATAAGCAGATAGGGGACAATTTGGGGTGCACTCTGTCACTAACATCTCATAGAAGAATAGAGTTCCAAATATCATTATAGCCTCAAGACTGAAGGGTGAAAGTTGCTTTAAACGAGAGCAAGCAATTCTGAAAGACTCTAAATTTTTGGGGGATTTCAAAACAGTCCAAATTTTTCTTTTTTGAGTTGGGACAGAAGCAATGGCACAGCAAATAAACAAAAAGGGAACATTACTATTCCACATGTGAGATTGTGGAATGAGACCTGAGCACTGATTCTCATGGACTGTTCTAAATGATTTTATCTCTAGGTACTATTAAAGGACTTCCCTATGCATTACTGTACACAAAGTAATGCTCCATACTGTAAATATTTAGCCACATATATAACTGAATATACCCAGTACATCAGCTGAAGAGAGTAGTACACATTCCTAACAGCCTACAAATAGGATAGAATTCATGGCCTGTTCATGATAGTACTATTATGTATTCATTTGTCTCTATATGGATAGTTGTAATTAGCAATATTTTATTTCTTTATTGTTATTTACTTTCCTTGTGCTCCCTGTTGGGACATGTGTTATCCATATTCTTAAAAGCAAAAAGTGAAACAAAGATACACATACTAACATAAACTAAACTTAAAATTTTATGATAGATACAAGATGTGACGGCTGAGGTAATTCCAGCACAACTACTGCACAGTAAAAGAATGATGTAAAATAACATTTCAGTGTAGTAACACAGCTGAAGCACCAGATTTATTACTACCATTACTTGATATGCTTAAAAGAAGTACAGTGAGCATGAATTCATCTAGATGAGACAAGAACTAGTGGCTCAACAAAATTTTTCCTCTTTAGGGCTGTATGGCATTCTTGCTAAAGTCTGAATTACAGCACAAAAGAAATTTCAAAAGTCCTGATTGCTACTACAAAGCCTCCAAGGAATTCACATTTCCATAGTGTCATGAAAGGACATTATTCAGCTGACAGTAAAGATTCGAAAATAAAATTGTTATGCCACATGCATGTTGATAGCAATTTAGCAAGAGATATAGTATAATTTAGATAGAAGAAGTAAAACCAGAACCAAAGCAAAGCAGAAAACCCTTGTTAACAATATTCTAAACCCTTCTTTTCAGGAGGATATTAAAGGGCTTGTTTATAACCACTGCTAGAATATCTACAGCAGAGATCCATCTTTATATGATGACAGAAAGAGATTCTAATAATACCAAGAAATAGCCCTATTTAAAAAAAAAAAGAAAAAAAGAAAAAGACAAGTCTTAGTTGTCATATTTGACCAGTTAAAATATAATACACTATTTTACCATGCATCATTGTGAGACAATTATGCTTATGAAACAAAGCTTCATGCTTATGAACCACCTTTACCATGACACTACCAAAACACTTATCCAGGTACATTGTATTACTGACTGATTTGGTTTAAGCTGGTAGAACTAAAAATAAATTTTAAAAAAATTGTTAAAAGATTTACTTAGGGACAATGCATGGCCTACAAGACATTTTGTGATAAAATGGGTCCTAATAAAAGGTTATTTTTAATGAGTAATACCTTATTTAGAACTGCAATATGGCATTTAAAATCTAATTAGTTTATCCCTTTCTCCACAGACAGAGGGGAAAAAAAGAGATAAACTAGCAACTGAGAAGAAAATAATACAATATAAATTGGTACAGAACTGGTAGAAATGAGTACTGTGTTCATTCTGCTAAGAGTGCATTCATATCGGTCATCTCTAAAGGGTACAAAAAGACAAGCGAAATGTGTAGTCTGAATTAATTATAGTAAAACTGCATTGAAAATGTGTAGTCTGAATTAATTACAGTGAAATTGCATTGAAGCAAGAAATCTTTGGAAGTGTACATTCAAATATAAGAGGAAAAAAATCTTAACAGGGGTGAAGGGGGAAAAAAAGAGGCACAGAAGGAATGCAAAAAATTGCCTGTCAAGAACAACCAAGGAATATCCTGTCTGTGTTTCCTCTTGGTTGGATCTAGAAGGTTCACATTGAAATGAGTCTTGGACTGAACCAATACCTACACTCTGGGGCCCCTCAATGGAGAAGGTGCCAGAAAAGGCTTCAGATCCCAGTTTACAAATGAATCCTGGTATTATTGCCTAAGTGGCTGTTGAGTTATTAGGGGTAGCCAGAAATCTTCAAAACCAGTCTTCAGAATGCTCAGGATGCTTTTTATTGGCTATATAAAGGGCACAAACAACTCTGAGACACAATCATGGATTCCAGATGCAGTATAAGGAATAAAATGGGCAACAGAAAAGCTGAAGAAGAACATTTATGAATTTCTCAGGAGCTCAGGGTTATAAGAGGCACAGAGTACTTCACAACTGAAGGTTGCCCATGGGCTCCAGTCCTCTAGACCTTATATCTAGGCTGGGCTCTTTTCATGGACACTGAGTCTGAATGTGAAGAAATGCCTTGTCACTCTATCCTTGGATTTCGAGGGAATCTGTTCCTGATACCTGACCATGGAACTCAGAAAAAGCCCTGGATTTCTTGAAGGGGCTAATATGCTGACAAGGGCTTGCTTTATGTTTTGTATAGGTGTTCACAGAAAAAACAGGTCATACAACACATATCCACAGAAAAGCTGTTGGATCCTTTAGCCCTGAGATAGACCACCTTCCATTTTTCAGACTTGAATTTACACAGTTGGATGGTGTCCAGGGAGATGGCCTCATAAAACAACCTAAGATTTTTCTTCTCAGAAGGAAGCTGATCACTCAGGCATAATCCCTGAAAAGATAAACAATTCTAGGGGTATTTTTTGTTTTGTTACTAGGGTTTATTTTTGGGGGGAGGGGGGTGTCATTGCTTTTTTTAAAGTGCTCAAAAAACAGTATCCGACTTGTAGCATGAAGCCACAGAGATTTCCCAGAGACAAATGGGCTGTTTCATAGTCCAGTATACAATTTTTGAAGGATAGGGCTGTGCTGGCAGGTTAACATTTACATGGCACATGTGAGAAGTCACAACGTAACCCAAAGGCTGCGTCTTTGGAGAACAATGGCTAAGCTGCTATGAGCCAGCTGAGTACAGATGGATCCATGCTGTCAGTATGAGCTATTCCCAACTCCAACCTTGAGTTTCTTTATCAGGAAAGCTATTTAGCTTCTGTCACAGCTGAGTAGGAATCCAAAAATAGACATAAGCCACATGGCCATGAAGGGTGGATGAGGGTGGGGACAGGTGAGGGAGGAGAAGGTGAACTCAACTGTCTACATGATGGTATAGGTGCCACAGACCTGAACTTATCAACATGCTAGCCAGTTCGCTACAAACCCAAATATCTTTACATTTATATCTCACCCACTGCTTATTCCACTGTACAAGCAATCTGTCTTCAAAAAGAAAACAATCACTCAAAATAAATGTGTTTTCTTCAGGGAGTTAATTGCTGGTATCCATAATACAATATTTCATTTTCTATGGAACAGATTCTTATGCACAAGTTATTAATACCATTGAATCTAGGTGATCAACATATCCAATTCTAATTCTGTCCCAGTGATTAAAGAATCACTGTTAGAATGTTACCCATACCAATAATTTTTAAACAATACTTTGGATTTACAAATCCATGTACATTATGGATTATGTTAACAAGTATAGAATTTCTTAAGAAGTACATACTTTTACAAAAATGACTGAATTTTCCACTGATTTTGATTAAATTTGCTTGTGTATCCAGGACAACAATTTGCAGTACATTATCTCAAATTCAGACACACAACAGTTCAAGGAATTATGAGAGATTTGTTACACACAATACAAACTGGTAGCAAACAACTACCAGTGGCCTTACACAAAAGATTTCCTGATTAGCTACAGATTTTCAGACTGACTACCCAAAAAAAAAAAAAAAAAAAAAACCAAAACAAAAACAGGGATGAAAAAGCTCAGAAATAACTTGAAAATGCTGATCTCATATATACAAGATTTTTACTAGTCCTGAGCAACAGCTCTACAGGTAACTTCCAGAGAACTTTCAACTCCTATGAAAAACCAACTAAACATTTTTTTTAACCATTGTTATTTTCTCCAATACTACAAGAGCACCTGGAAGTCCAGACTGGCACACCATTTTTATGCAAGAGATTGCTACAAAAGTATCATTTGCTAGATCTCTGGTAACAACTCCCATAAAAATTTCTACATACACAAAACACGTAAAATTAATTTTAGACATTAGTACAGTGGTTGGATTGATGAGCCACGAGAAGAAGGAAGATTCTGCACAATAAAGGGCTAGAAGAAAAATGAAGAGAGAAAAAGGGAAAGATATAGATTACATAGTCATACCCCAAAGCAGGCTAGGATACTTTTTTTTTTTTTTTAATCAATCTATACCCTGACTAGCCTGTGCTTACAATATTCAGTTTTTTGTAAATCACTCATACAACACAAGCCTTGTGCTGGACACAAATTTACTACAGTTCACTACAGTTGTCTCGCAATAGCTCAGATTCAAGGTGTTAAAATAGACGAGAATAAAAGTCTGACTTTAAAAAAAAAAACCAAAAAACTACTTCAAAGTGTTGTAGGTCAAGAAGTTGGAGGAGGTCAATGAAGGAAGGCATTATTCCAACAATAAATTACCCTCTGAATGAAGAGATTAATTTGATATTCAACATTTCTTCCTCTCATTTCTAAAGTAAATACTTCAATGACACATTTCAGTGTACACCCAGTAATTTCTACTCCAGTTTCACGTATCCCAGTTTGTATCCCATATCTCAAGTAATTTTCCACATGAGAGGCAGTAGACATTCCAGACACTAAAAGCAATGAATCTGCATGCCCACAGATTCTTCAGACTGGGTTGGATAAAAGCTAAAGCTCAATTCAGTTCTCCAAGGACTAGGATGATATCAAGTCTGTAGGGAATACTGCTTTTACTGCCGGTCCTGGCTGGTCAGGGTCCACTTTGCTACACTGGTTGTAAAGGTGAGTTTAGTTTGGAGAGCCTGAATCCAACTCTCTACTACCCATGTGGAATGGCATGATTTGCCAGAAAACGGTGAGATATACTGCACAATTCTTATGGAAGAAGTTTCTGGACAGGGTGATTTCTATCCCATATAGAAGCAATACTCCCAGTCCTTTCAACCACAAACTTTGTGCATTCTGCTCAGACGCACTAGCTGTTTCAGGCTGGGAATTGTTCTTTTGATCTCAGAGTTCCTTCCTACCCAGCAATTCCTGCAGTGCTTATTTCCTACTTTTCCAATGCTTTCACTTGAGAATATTTCCCCTAATTAAAATCCCTTCTAAGTTAAAACCACTTCCTCAGTAACTCATTTTTCTAACTTCTAGGATAAGGTTGCTAAACTTCTTCTCTGTACTCATCATCTAAGTTTCACATGTATTTCCTCCCAAGCCCAGTAAAATTTTGGCTTCCTCCGAATCCTTATCTCCTTAGTCTCTTCGCCTTCTCAAAACCTGCCTTTGACGACTTACAGAACACGTTTACTTCTTAGCTGCCCGACAATCCTTTCCTACTCCTTTCTACCCTTCAGTTATCCCATTGGTATTCACTCCTCCCTGCCTTTCTGAACACCCTCCCTGCAAAATTTATCAGGAAAAACTGCATTTATCATTCATCTTCCCTATCTGCATGCCACGCTTCTTCTTTGTCTCATTCAGTTTAGTTTCCCTCTTTTCCTCCCCAAACACTTTTTCTTCTCTTGAACTGCGGAGACCGTATTTCTCACGATCTCCCGTAGCATTCCCTCCGGCTCCCTCCACACATCCCGAAGCCTCCCTAGCCCGTCCGTCCCACCCTGAGGCCGGCCCGAACTCCATCCCCAGCAGCGGGCGAGTGCGGCGGTGCCAACCCAGCCCAGCCCAGCCACCGACCCTGGAGCCGGCTGGCTCCGATAGAGCGCAGAGCAGCTCTGGGGTCGGGGCGCCCTCCAGAGGCACCACCGAGGCCTGCCCTGCCCGCCAGAGCCGGGGACACCCTGCAGGGACGCGGTGCACTGAGGGCCAGCGCAGCCTTGGTGCTTCCCGCAGCCGGGGAGCGCGGCCCGCCCGCGGCAGCTCTATGTCCGCTCGGCGGTCGGGGCGGAGAGAGGGAGGGCACAGCTCGTCTCCCGCCCCCTGTTCGCCTTCTCCTTCTCCTTCTCCTCCTCCTCTTGACGCCCGCCCTCTGTTCCTCCTTCCCTCCCTGCAGCGCCGGCGAGACCGCGAGAGCGGCGCCCGCCCCGCCAGGGCGAGGGAAGGAGGCGCAGCCGCGGGCAGGAAGCTGGATGAGGACGTGTGCGCGGGCAAGGCAGCCCCTCGGGCATGAAGGGGACCGCGGGGACGCTGCCCTGCCCTGCAGCCGAGCGGGGACATCAGGTAAGCGCCCTACACTCCTGCCCGGCCCGAGCCCAGCCGAGCCATTTCCAGTGCCGGGAGAGAGCAAGCGTCCCCTGGAAAGTTGTCCTGCCGCCGCCGGCCGGGGGGCGGAGGGCAGGGAGGCAGCCCGCGGTGTAGGGTGGCACATGGGGGTGTCCGGCAGGACCCGCTGGGTGCTCCGGTACCCCGGCGCGGTGCCCGAGGCTGTGCCGCCCCGCCGGGGCGAGGCGCGCAGCGCTGCGAGTGCGGCCCCGGCGTCCCGCGGCGCCGGCGGCTCGGCGCTGGTGTCAGCGGCCGTGCCGCGCCCCGCGGAAAGTTTCCAGCGGCGTGAGGGCAGAGAGAAGCGGGAGAGGATCGCCGCGGGAGGGGAACGTGGCAAGGGAGAAGTAGCCTGTCTGTGTTGCCGCGGGCAGTGGGTGCTGCAGCTTTCCCCGGGTGGCAGGGGCGGTGCTGTCCGCACTTCGCTCAACTTGTTTCGTTGTTTTCACTCTGGTTTGTTGCAGAGGAGTAGGCTCAAGTATCCCTGCAGATCGACATCTTTGATGGCTACATCTTACTCTTCTGTGAAATTTACCTACCTGCTTTTGTCAGTTTAGGTATGTTCAGGAAAAACAAACTGCAGAGTCTTAGCAGAAAGGGACGCACAGCAGTACGCCTGAGACTTCAGTAGGTTTGTTATGTTGTGTGACGTAAGAGTAAATGCGACTGCTTCTCTTTTTGATTCACATTTCATTGGGGTTTTTTAACTGAACATTTGTGGATTAAGCAGAAACTTTGAGTAAAATGTGTGAACCATCATAAAGCTGTTGGAGATCAAATCCCAGTTTAAATGTTTTGCAATTATTTTCTTCCCCCTTTACTCATAATTCATATGAAGGACAGACTCAAGTAGTTTGCTTAGTTCTTCTGAAGTAACTTTAGGAATCAAAAGTGAGCAGAGTTCCACACAGAGGTTCTAGGTACCTTTGCTGCAAAGCAAAAAATCCAACATTGAACCACTTTAAGGAAAAATAACTAATCAAAAAATCTGTACCTTGGGAAGCCTCCTTTCCTCCCAGCCTGAACAAAGATGTGTGCATTGCAAACTGCACTGGAAGTGGAAGGATTCAGGCCATTTCAAATGAGGCAGTTTTCCCTTACAAAGGATGTTCTGCACTAACTTGGTTAATCAGAGACAGTCTCCCTTAACTATCAGATGCGGTTCTGTTTCACTTACACGTTTTCAGATATTTCAACAATACTTGTTGCAAAATCTATAAGAAAAACTTAAGTGCAATGAACCTCATTTCATTAGATCAAATAAATATGAGTAGCTTTTTCGTTTGGAGGTTTATTTTCTTGGTTTTGAGGGTTTTGTTGGTTGTTTGGTTTTTAATACAGCAAATTTGAAACCACATTTAGGGGAGCATTCAAAAGTAGCCTAGATTTCACAACATACATCTGTTGCTGCAGGTAATGCCTGATGGTTGAACATTAATAAGGCACAATACTTAAGGTGATTTTCGGGTTAGGACTTTTCTTAATAGGCACATGGATATATCTCTTAAGAAGGTCTGTCACAGTTAACGACCCAGTGCAGCTCTAAGACTTCGTTTCATGTGCTCAGGCTTTTATTAATGGACTTTTATATTGCATTAAGCTGAGAGAGGGCTGAGGAAATAGAAAAATAGACATGTATAAAATTTGAAATGCTTCCCACTTTTCTGCATTTTGTTCACTGGTTGTGTTTTTTGATTTTTTTTTTTTTCTTATTCATTGTCAGCTTCAAATACAACAACTCTGGGCTTTCATGCAAGCGGCAGGTTTTATTAAACATATGATACAATTTTCTATTGTAGAATGTTCTGTAGTTCTTACTTCCTTGGAAAGATAAGATAGGACTAGGGAATTATCATTTTTCTTGACAGCATGACAGTTTAAACTTAGTTTGCATTGGAGTGAGCATGTCTAGTGTATTAAGGGAGATGTCATTCTGAACTGTCTGACAAACTTTTCAACGTTTCTTTTTTTGTATGGAGGTGAATATATTGCTTGTAAAATCACTGCTAGGATGTAACTAAGATGTAAGGATGAATTGATATAGTGATCTGGGTCAAACTTAGGATTTTTAGTATAGTTTTAATATTTAGAAGCCTATGGATTTAGTGCTCAGGTCTGTAACCAGATATTTGAATTAATTTTATTCACATCAGTATCTTAGTTAAATTCACACAGAAGTACTGGTACTTAAGCTATGCAGAGGTAGAATATGCATAGAATATACTGAAGCAAAATGCTTTGATTGCTAATAAGATATCTGTTCTGATAACATGTCCAAATTGTACATAGGAATTGCTGTCAAAAGCTGAGCTCATGTTAGAAGTCAGAAGCTTAAATGTGGCTGGATGTCCAATAAATGACCCTCATTTCATTGCTTTTACTTAAGCAATAAAAATGACCAGGTGATGCAAGAGGAGGGCATATAAAGTGCCATTAAGGTATGGAAGTGTGGGAAGTTAGGTAAAGAGGGAAAAAAAAGAGGAGGAATTCAGGAATTGACGGGTTGGGGTTTTATTTGCTGTGATGGTTTCTTGTTTGTTGGGGGGGGTTGGTTGGTTGGTTTTTTAATATGAACATTTGCTCTAAAAAACAAAGTTACCTCTTTTGAAGGTAATACATACCTTGAGATGTGTTTTAAGAATACACACCTTGAGGTGTGTATCCTTAATACTTGAGGATTTTGGGTAAAGTTGTACATGAAGAAACAGGAGAGGTATTTGCTTTTATCTGAAAACTGTGGTTGCATATAAAGCTTATTTTCTTATAGTTCTGTTTGCAGATCTTGTACTGCTATATTTAAAGGCATCTCTTGAGCCATAATAGAAAACTTTTTACTTGGTTGTTAAACCCATCTGGTGTGCTTGGAGTAGATAATACCATTGTAAAACTAGTTAAATGTGTTTAGTGTTTTTACAGAAGCAAGAAACTGATAAAAAGTGGAATGTACTAGCTGAAGAAAATTGTGTCTTAGTTACAAGTTGAATTCCCAAGTGCTGAGAAGTACATATGATAAACCTGTAAAAAGACAGGGCTAGATTTAGGGAAAGGATTCCTTCTGGTCCATACAAACAAAGTAATATTCCTGCAGAATGTGCTTCTACTTTGCATGCACATTCTGGGTGTTGGTTTTCTCTCAGCTAAAAGACTCCTGATTCTTTAATTTTTGCTTTCTTTGTCACCTTTTTTAGTCCTCTGGTAGATAATATTTTCTGCTGAATTCCTCTAATTTCTTCCTTTATTCTATAGGTAGAGAATGTTCTGTATGGAAGTTACAGCTGTAGCCTTACCAACAAGTAAACTGCAAAGATTAGCTTCAGTTCAAGGTAGCATGTTGTCTTTTATGCAAGAATATGGTATTTCTGATGATTTTTACTCATGGTAACTGTAACCATAAAAATACCAGAGTAGCTATACACTCTGTGTCCTCACCCAGTATTTTCTCACTTAGTTATTTTTAGTTAACTATATACATTCTTTAGTTGCATCTTATTTTTCTCCTAGATCATGTTTGCAGTTTAACATCATTATTCTGAATTTTAGTCCTGTATACCAAGATTTCTAGTCCTGGCTTCTAGATCTCCTTGGCCTAATGTCATGCTTAGGTGTAAAAACTATACTCTGTTGCTTCTCCTATTAATAAAGTGATTAATATCTATCAAGAAAGACTGGGGGAACCTTCTCTTAATGTGGTAATGTAACCTGCTTCTTAATTACCCAGTATAATGGGTTTCAGTTTTTAGGTGTTATAATAGTGTATAAATATGGGTATTATTGTCTTTTAGAAACTATTATGAAGTCCAAAGCAGGAGTAGTATGTATTTGTTTAAGAAAGGTTTTGTTGCAAAACATCACAGCTTTAAAGGAAAGAAAATGCCTTTTAATTTAGAAATTCTTTTTAGTACAATAGTTTTAGTGAGCAACCAAATACCTTTTCCTGAATGTCAGGTCAGAATACTCCTGGGCAGTGTCCCTTGCAATTGTATCATGTATCCTATTTGTAATTAAAATGCTGTACACAAACCTCATGAAAATTAACAAGGTAACATAAGTGCTAGTTTTACTTTTTAGTTTTTGACAATTATATGTAGTAAGTAACTTTAGTCACCAAAAAATGGAGAATAACATGTCAAATTATTGAGTTGTTTGATTAACTACTATACTTTAGATAATTTCTAAAGGCATTCAAGTTTCACATTTGTACATATTTATGAAAACATTAGAGGAAAACTAAAATAGTGTTATGAAAACTGATTTTCTTTTAGAGGCATATGGCATTGAAAACCTTAACAGTCTTTCATGAAATTGCCATAATATGAAATTTGTTGTAATATTTTCCTGTTTTCTACAAATATGTAGAGTCTTAGGTTTAACAGAGTGATTCTGCACATCTTGTTATTTTTTATCCACTTCACTGAATTGACTCACTGTGATGTTCCAAATTAATATATTTGTCAATATAGCTGTCAAGTCACATTATGTGTATCAACCTCTGAAATCGAAGAATTACTTTTGGAAACTTCTATATATGTGAGTCATACAAAAGTACCTAAATAAATTCCTTGCTTGTGGTTGTGCATTAAGCATTCTATACTTCTGAAAATGTATTTATTATAAATAATTCTGAAAACTTCATAATGTTATGTCTGTATAAAACTGGAGAGATAACTTCTATTTGTTTTCTGAGAGTAGCACTCTGGAATTTGGATTTTGTGTATTGAACACCCTTGCTGTTACCAAAGATACTGTAAAAACATGTTTTTCTATGTTGCAGAAAAAGTAGATTGCTTTTCGAGTTTTGAGGAAAAAGTTCCAAGATTCAAGAAATTGCACAATGTACACCAAAAACCCTGTTCATTAATCTAAAAATGACATAATAACATATATATATTGATTCTAAACCATCAGTTTATTTGATTTCAGAAACAAGGAAATTTTGTCCATAACTATATGTCAGTTTCTGCAAATTATTTATTTGCTAATGAGGAATTGTAAACTAATGTGCAACATTATTTGAGAAAAATGTTGTATGTGAAAAATTATAACATGATACTGGTTCCCTGACTTGATTTTCTTGGAAGCAGCACTTCATCAGGGTATGAAGATTTTTGCTCAGAAATTTGAAGACAGAAATATTTTTTACATATAGCGGTGCATATGCACATAAATAAAAAGGACTCAGACTTTTCCTCATGCTGACTTCAAAATTTGGAAGGACTTAAACAACCAAGGAAGGAGAAACAAAATGGAAAGATCTGGCTGATTAAATAAATTTCACTGGAATCTCTTCATCCATTCTCAAAAACAAACTTCCCCAGATAATTTGAGAAAAAAAATTGTAACCTGTCTTAAAAAGACTGGAGTAGCAGGCATTGTGAAAGTCCAGAGACATCCTGCCTCCTCCTTGTTATCGAAGCCAAAACTGGGTTCTGAAGCCTTCTACTATTTAGGAAGAAGGTTCAGTTTTTAGTGAACCATTTACTGTGTCTTGGCAATGGTCAGAGTTACTTTTATGTCTGAAGTGCAAGGTCAAAGTACTTCTCTCAAGACATTTAGTTGTTGGATGAGTTATGTTCTTCATAGATCTAGAAGGAAGTCAAGAGGTCTTCTCTGGATCTTTTAAGGAATGTGATGAGCTACCAAGCCTTTAGGCCATGGGATCTTCTTCTTCCCTTAGTTCACTCACTGGCTAATGCGAGATCCCCCAGAAGTAATAGAATTATAGAATGGCTTGGGTTGGAAGGGACATTGAAGATCATCCAGTTCCAAACCCCCTGTCATGTGCAGGAGCGCCTCTTACTATACCAGATTGTAAAAAGCCCCATCCAAGTGGGCGCTAGAATGTCCCAAAGAGAGTTAGTGATCATACAGGAATCTCTATTATTGGAGGTAATCATACTCATAGTTAGGGATTGGGATCTGCATAGAGGAATGTGCAGATATATGCAGGAATCTGAGTTCCAGCAACTAATGTGGAAATGGCTATGACTGTGCTGCCAATATAATTACTAGATGCAGCAAGCACAGTGCTGTGGAAAGATGTGTGCACTCTATCTACTTATTGTTATTGACATAGTTTTAGTGAGTGACACCAGGACAGAGCCTTCAGAGAGCCTTTTACTGTTGTCTAATTAAATCATCTTGTCGATTATAGTGTTTTAATTCCAGAATGTTTAATACTTGCTTCTTGTTCAGTCTATGTAGAGAAAGTAACAGTATGGCCTGAATCACGTATTATGCCTTTGAACTTAAGCCATGTTAAGTTGTGATACTACTTGGTCTAAATAACACTTTAAAAGGGGAAAAAAAATAGTTGTGCTTTGAGGGATAAGTGCACTCACTCATCATGTCTTTTTCAAGGGTGGAATTATCATGAAATTTCAGTCAAGTTTTGCAACAATTGACCCAAGGTATCACTAAGGACTTTCTCTGTTCCAAAAGATTATTTCAGGTTAAGCATTGCAGACGTGCTGCAATTCTTGATGCACCTGAACATAGCTCTGAAAGCTACAGCAATATTACAGTGTTGCACAGGTCTTTATTGATTCTATTGCAAGGGAATACATTAAGAAATTGCAAATGCAGCTAAAAGTACTGCATTTTAAGGAGTACGGTTGGTTTCATGTTACATTTGAGCATTGCTTATTTAGGATACACTAGACTTGAGGAGACTGAAACTTTGAATTCTGACTTCTCAGTGGAAAGGCAAAGTCAACTTTACTTAGATCAGCAGAGAAAATTTGTGCCTGTCCTCCAACCAAATTAACAGGGCTTCAAGAAAACTTTATATGGGAAAAGGTATTTTTTATCTTCTTTAATAATATCCTTTTGTTTGCATATGCTGTCTTCTTAACAGCACATTTGACTGATAGCTTGGAGCAATATAGCAGTCTCATCAGGCCTGCCTTTTTAGGGGAACTCATTATTCTACTTCTGAAGTGTGTGCAGTAACCCATCAACATGGGTTATTGGGTTCTTAATACTGTATAATTAGGATATATGTATGATTCTGCTCTCTGTCCAGCTTGTATCTTGCCTTTCTAATCCTATTTAGAGATTTGCCAAGAATAGGAATTGCTTGTATTTTTTTTAAACAATAGCATTTGAGCAATAAAGGAAGTAAGGAAGATTGTAAGGAAATTTTCACTGTCATTGCTTTTGTTATTCCCATAGGTGAAGGTTAATCTTAAATCTGAAACAAATGAAATATCTGTGTTAAAAGGAAGCATCCCTCCATTTTTTAGTATGGTGCTGTGTATCTCTTTTATCTACTAGTTACTACTAGTAATGATTGGCAAACTCTTCTCAGTTTTGGGAGTGTTTTGTGGTCATCTCTCTAAGACACATCTTAATATTTTTTATTGGGATTTTTATTGTCATACAATGTCTCATACACTACACATACTGAATTTCTTGGAATATTTTGAAATTATGTGTTAATTATGGCAATTTTTGTCAGGAGCTGTATTCAGATATTTTGGGGGCTTTTTTGTTTGTTGTTTTTGTTGTTTTTTTGTTGTTTTTTGGGGGTTTTGGGGTTTTTTTTGTTTGTTTTTTTGGTTTTGGTTTTTTGTTTGGTTGGTTGGTTTTTTGGTGTTTAAATGATAGGTTAACTTGCAGCCAGTTGAATCAGTAACCCAAACGAAGCATCCATTGTTATTTTTTGCTCAGCTGAGTCCAAAAATATGCTAATAACAAATACATTCAGTCCTCCATTCCAACAAAAAATGCAAGTGGGCCTAAGCATGCCAGTGAATTCTTTTCTCAAGCAAGGTTGATTGTATGGTTGGCACCTATGTCTGCACATACGTCTTTGAGCATGGCAGACCTTTATCTGTGATGACTGATTGAAGACATTACACTGGCAGATAATAAATTCTGGACATTCATGCTGATTCATGTATTTTCTTTAGTCCTGTCATCAAACTGGCGAGCAAGTGCAGAAAATTTTGCCATTTTTCCAGCAGATATTTGCTGCATCCACTCTTGGCTGACAGGCTTACCTCAAGGACCATGCCTATCCAGAAATCAGCCCCTCATGCAAATATCCGTAAGTTGAGGCCATCTGTAAAATCTGCTTCTCATCTATGTATCATTAGGGTTTATTGATTGTACTGTCATTTTCAGGTATAATCTCTGATCAGGGTCAGTCTCTTTCCCATGACTACTGCAACTGTCAGCCCACTGTGCAAATGATGAGCATGGACTCAAGGAGTCTTTTTGCTGAGTGTGCAGAAAATCGTAATTAATTGCAGAAATGACTAGACTAAAATAATTTTTATGGCTGCATGTAAAATCCTGTATTTATTTTAATTGCAGCTCCATAAGGTTTTGGAAAATTTAGTTGAGCTATGGGAATACACTTTTGGTTGAGTTCACTACACACTTACCTAACATCTCTGTCTACAATTCACTTATTTTTCCAGGTAATTTTTTCCTTATTCATGTGGCAAAATATTGTTAAGAAGTTAGTATAGATTTACTAGTTAGCACAAGATTACTTCTTGGCACTTGAATTTATCTTGGCAGGTTGAACTACAATGTGATTTTTTTCATTTCTTACTAATGAGTTGTGGCAGTATTCTGCAAATACAATGCCTTCGTGAAAGTGGTAAGTTAAATAAAACCATCCCAATCATACTTTTTCTACTTTATTGGAAATTGTGAAAAAAGAAGAAAATGCATTCCTGACAATATGTAGCTTGACTGAAGTTGGTTGTAGTAGCAAACTGTCTCTGCAATCAGCTGCAACAGGCATCATCTAGAAGTAGCCCATTGCTGATACAAATCTCCTGATAGTTGACTTTGGAAAAGTCTGGAAAATTAATTCCTTCTTTCTGCTCATCCTTTTGAATAGCTTATTATTGCAGACATTATTCTAAAGGAGATGCTGGCATGTCTTTTCTTCTTATTAGTTTTAGATGTAAAATCATTTGGTATCAAGTACACGAATTACACTTTTTCACAATCTAGGTCTTTGATGGGGAAAAAAAATCATGAGATAAAATTGTCATCATCCAGGCCTTTGTCACAACAAAACCAATTGGTACTGCATGAGGAATAGGGACAACTGGTAATATCTTCAATTGTCGTAATAGACTGTGGAAACAGAGTGATTTGAATGGGAAGAAAATATTATCTCTTTTTTTTTCCCCTGTAAAACAGCCTTTCACTAGATCATTATTCTTTAGGATCACGTGACAGAAATAAATGAGAATCTTTAACTGAAACTGTATGTCATTGATAGCATGAAAATAAATATAAAGATGTCTGAAAGGTACTCAAAGCAAGTTCATTTATCTATTTATAATGGGTATTAAAATCATGACAATTTTCTGGTAACAGTTCTGGGAAATGGTATACTCTTACAGTATGTGAAGTAAGTCTCCTGCAACATGGAAGGAGGTCTTTATATCACAGAAGAGAATCATAAAATTGTTTGAGTTGGAAGGGATCTTAAAGATCATCCAGTTCCAACCCCCTGCCACAGGCAGGGACACCTTCCACTACATTATGCTTCTCAAAACACCATCCAGCCTGGCTTTGGACACCAGTACATCCCAAAAGAGTCAGATCATACAGTAGCCAATTGGAGATGATCATATTTGTAGGTAGGGATTACCATCTGCATAGGAGAATGTGCAGATATATGCAGTAATCTGAGTTCCAGTAACTAATGGGGAAATGGCTGTGACTGTGCTGCCAATATGATTGTTAGATGCAGCAAGCACAGTGCTCTGGGTGATGTGTGCAATGTCTTTACTTATTTTTCCTGAAAGTTTTAGTGAATGACACCAGGGCACTAAAACACATGACTTTATTTGAAGAGAAACCTTCAAAGGGTTTATGAAATCACAAGAACTAATTAAACAACTGGTACAAATTCTCTATTACTAAGCATATGTATTTGCCAATATACTTCAAACTTTCATCTGATATGTTCTCTATTCTGATAATTTATATTCAAGAACTTCCTTGGGCTGAGAAATACATGCATTGTTGTGAAAAGTTTAGTAAGTGGCTCTAAAACTAGATTTTGAATTGTTAGTAGAGCAGCTAAAAATTGAAAAGTTTAACTTTGTTTTTCCTGCATTGTTTAGTATTTCATTATAAGTAATGTTTAAAAATAATCTATGAGGATCAGATGTTTAATTGAGTTATTATGGTTCTGTATGAAAATTGCATTTACGGTACTTATGAATATTACAAAGTTCTCAGATGCTAATCCAACAGAAAATCTTGAAATGCTTTTGTGTCCAGGGAATAGCAGGATTCCATTTCCTGTAGGTGGACACAAGTGAGTTTACTGCTACAAACTTAACAAAATAATAACTTTTGTTTCACAATAGTTGAGTCATACAATACACACTGTTTGGTTGAGAAATTAAATAGTTTTGGTGATACTTCAGGTTAATGCTTAAGTGCTGACTCTGACTTGTTATAAGCAAGACAGTTTTCATTGCTTTCCAGTTTTGAGGTAGCTCTATTGAGTTTTGGTAAGCAGTGTTGAAATTTCAGCAGTTGTGTCTACTCAGTATAAAATCATGTAAATGAACTAGCTTCTATTCCAAACTCCTTCAGTTCTTAAGGAGAGTGGAAAAGTTCTCTAAGCTTACAACAATTGTTAGTAGCAAGTACTTTCCATCTATCCTATGAAATAGTGGACATCAGGCTGTTTTTTGATGGAACACACCTATTGCTCTCTGTTCTATGCTTTACTGCTGCAGATCTTTTTTGTTGTCTCCACCCTTTCTCAGTCCCTTTTACTTTGTTTGCTTCTCTCGTCGTATTTCTTGATTTCTTTTTTTGCATGTCGTCCCTATGTTTTCATGTCTCTTACCTCCTATAAAGCCATATTATCTCTTCTCCTTAGTATAGATGACTCTTCCTTTCTTCCTGAGCATAAGCCAACTGAATTTTGAAACTCCAGTGGAAAGCTGTCTGGCCTCATTGCATAGCAAAATTCCATAGTGAGCTCCGGGAACTGGAAGGAAAAGAAAAGAGGAAGTGTTGATTAATCTAGTGAAAGATTTGTCTATAAGCAGTTCCAGGAGATTGTGACAGATTAGTTTTAAGTAAAATACAGGGGAAACATTATTTATATGTTTTCTTCAGCTTCCTGAGGAGTCACTAGTGTTGTTAGTGTGCGTCGTATTTCTCATCACATTTGTCAGAAGAAACTATGTTTGTTTTCATGAGTTTGATAGTTCTAGTTTTATGTGTTCTCCATCATTATTATTGAATGATTGTCTCTCCTTCTAAGAAATCTTTAGATTTTTACCATTACGAGAAGTGTCTGAACAGACAAAGAGAACATTTTACTCACTTGTGCTTCTTCACAGAATTAAATAAATATAATTAAAGCGATGGTACTGGTGACTTACTGTTCTTGAATAGCTCAATTTTGTCTCTGGAAGTAACAACACCATTTTGTGCCATTAGGAATGCCTCAGGATATTTGCCTTACATTTTAAAAGCAAATTTAATACATATTTTATGTAGCTGGAGTAATGTGTTAGTGAGAAGTGGTACTCCACTAATTTGTCTAATTTTGTAATAAAATCATAATGTTCTAACCTCTGTAAATAACAGACTAAATAGGGCCCAACTTTCCAAGTGAGTAAATCCCGTAGCTTACTTAGTGACAGGTGACACATCCCATGCCAGATAACCTTTTGTTCAGTGGCAGAAGGTATAGCCTTACTTAGAGGTGTCACACTATACTGCAATCATGTAAGAATCCAATTATCTTTTTTTTTAACTGTTCCTACTTTTATTTTTTTTTATGACCAGCCATGCTGAAATTTTAATGAGAATTCTCAGGCTTACCTTAGCAGATAGATAGCAGAATGAACATTTTTATAACTGGAATAAAAGTTTTATCACAAGGCCTCCCTATTGTCTCGTTTCCCTTTTGTAAGATAAGTAAACATTACCTAAGAAGAAACTTCATGGAACACCCCTAATTTTGTTATGTGTATACATAAAAATCCCTACACATACACTTTTTTCAGTATTACATCTCCATATTTACTTCTCAGCTAGACTTACTGTTACGTTCTGATTATGTAATTTTTCCTGGCTACATAAATCACTTTTTCACATTTTCATTAAGCCTGAGTTCATAGTAACATTGAGGTCATCATGTTTTTGTAAGACAACCATGGGAGCACCTTATCAAAACTCCTTGTTGCTAAAGCAGCTTGACCTTGCATTTAATTTACTAATCAAAAGCAATCCTAGCAGGCAGTTCAAACAAAAATACCATATCTTTGTTTTCCTTTGTAAGTAACAAACAAGGTCACAGTAACTGGACAAGGGGAGAGCATTTACCAAACTTCTTGGGCCTGAATTTTCCCCTTACAATGCTGAAAATAAAATCTTAAAAGTAATTTTTAAAAACTCTTTTTTCCCCAAGCTGGAAATATTCGGCGTACTCTGTATTCACTGTAGACTTTCTGTGTGCTATTCCAGGTAGTTTGGAGTGAGCTGCTGCTCTCAGAAACAAGTGATTAGCCCTAGTCCTGAACTCTTCCTAAAGTTCTTTGTGGGCCAGCAGGGAAAGGCTGTGGATCATTCTGTTATGGCTGTCCAGTGCCAGTCAATATTTTTTTTGAAGATTTATGGATTCTGCTTTGGCATGAGATTGCTTTTGCCACTGTGACAGGAAGTAGGCTGTTTGGTCTTTTGGAAATCAGCTCACTGGAAATGTGCTACCATCAGAAGGGCTTCTCTTGTTCCTTGGTTTTTGTCTGAAGGATCCTGAAAAATAAAGTACCAGTAGTGGATTGGCCTGCTATTGCTGTTAAAGTTAGTTAATCCAATACCCTGGCACTGAAAATTCTCTGTAAAAGGGGGTAGCTGCAAGAAGGCTAAATCTGAAGTGAATTGTCATTGTGTGCTGCTAATGCACTCTACAAGAAATTGTAAAAGCAGATATTTAACACATGTTGCAAAGGCAGAAAGACAAATTTTGTTTTGGAGTTCATTGAAAGTCAATCTTACTATAAATGCTATGGATTTTGAAAGTATTGGATGTTTGGAACATTGCTGTTCTTAAATGTATCCCACCTGTTTAAAGCACGAGTACAGGAAACATACATAGGTAATAATGGAGATCATAAATATTAGCAGATGTCAAGGACAGGTTAAATGCTAAATCCAAAGAGAGCAATTTGTGATCTTTGCAAATACCTCACACGCCCAAGCTGTCATACTGAAAAATTATAGGTCACAACCAAATGAATGTAAGTTTCTTCATACTGATGTATTTTGACAGATTGCGTTCAGGATTTTGTGTTAAGAATTTTCATTGTATATATGGGCTGTGTTTCTTAAAGTTCTTGAAAAGAATTGCAATTTACCTGCTTCAGGCTGAGTACAAACAAGCTAAATATAATCTAATTATTTTTAGATTATAAAAGGAAAGGCTGTTTGTAACACTGAGCATTTTTTATACAAACTTAAAAAATGCACAAGACCAAATATAGTCTCATAAAGAGGGTTTACCTTTTCACAACAACTAGCAAGGATACTTCTTATTGGAAATATTTTGGAAGGCATTTGCATGTACTAAATATGACCTACTATGCAATAGGTCTTTAAAATAATTTATGATTTGGTGTATAGTGAACATACAGTTAATGTAAAATAGTGCAGCGGCTATAAATTTTACAAGTCTAAAGTTCTGTCTCTGGAGCAGAAGCAAAGCAGTTGCTTTACACAGGAGAGTCCTGAATTTTATTTAATGTAACTTGGAAAAAGCTGTAGATGACCTAGCCACATTTTTGATTATAGACTGAAAAAAGGGACACAAACAGGAATTTGGGAAGTGGGAAACCAAATTCAGAAAGTTACTATTTATGGAAGCATACTACTTTACCTTACAAGAGAATGCCTTAACAGCCAGACTGTAGATTAATATTGGATAGGTTCTGTCTCAAGCCAGTCTGTTTCATGTTGAACCATTGTGAAGCAAAGAATAATAGATTTAGATTTAAGAGAGAATAATAACAGGGGACATTGTAGAATAATCAGAAAAAGACTTCAGAGAAAAATGTGTGTACTGGCTACATCTGTTCCTTGAGATGATTAGTGGGTACTGGCTCATGTCCATTCTTCCCAAGCCTGAGACTCTTCAGAAAGATAAGTTGCATCCCTGCTGTATATAAGCAGGAGTGTCACTGGTGTAAGCAGCTACTTTAGAAGGCTTGGGATTTTCACAGCAAAGGCTTCCTTCTTCTTGAGCTGCTTTATCTCTTGCATGTGTAGTGCTATTTATACAAGCCATTGGTTTGTGGTAATTGCCTGTGTGTGGTGTTGCTGTAACTTCACCATTGGTGAAGCTGTGATCCCAGAGTGCTTATATAGCGTTATCCTGGTTTATGGAATACAACTTCATGAGCTAACATGAAATGTTGTAATCTGTGATCTTATTATACTATGAAGTTTGAAAGAAACTACTGTCTTGTGAAGGATGATTCTTTGTGTGTTTGCTTTCATCAAGTGATAGTCCTCACTATACAGAATGTTGGTTGAGAAAATTGAACTCAGTTGTCTTGAACCGAGATCAGGATTGGGACTCGAATTTTGCTGTCTAGAGCCTGGGATATCTGACATCTGCTCTTCTGTTTTCTGGGCACTTGTCCTTAGTGAGTAGGAGAATGATACTTTTCTTTAAAGTGAGCCAATCCCCTGCTTATACCTGAGGAATGACTTCAGCCTAAGTGAGTAAAATCTGAGTCTTTTCATGGTCAGTTGTAGAAAATATAACTGCCTATCATCCATATTGAGAACAATTCCAGGTTTATAGGGGATATGTTCAAGGGAAGTTCCCATTTGTCTTGGGGTAGTTGATGGGGTCTGTTTATGTGACTTTGTCTACAACTGGCAATTGCCTCACACGAGTGCCTACAGAGATTTGTGGATAACCAGAGAAGATTTGTGGATTCCTTGACTTGTTCTAACAGCTAAATGTACATTGTGTAGGTCAGACTTGTTCTAATGACGTGTATAGCATCCTTAACCTCTCCCAAGATGCCATCTTTATCAGTCTCAGAATACTGGTCAACATTTTGATGGTGCCACTCAAGCCCTGCTACCCCCTGCAAGTGGCAACTATTCTTTGATAATGGAAGCCAGTACAGAGACAACAGCTCAGTCTTGAGCTCTTGCAAGTAGAAATGAATTACGCCTTTGCTCCCCTTGACATAAAAAAGAAGACTTGAGAGGTGCTTGAGGTGCTGATATCTCCAATGCTGTATTTATGATAAATTTTGGAAATACCTCAGCTCCATCTTGCCCAAAAATCTGTCTTTGACAGTAGCTCACAGTAAATGCCTAGGAAAGAGTATAAGAACAGGAAATATCATCTTTTAGTGATATTTCCCAAAATATTCTCCTACCTTCTTTGAGTATTTCAAGATTTATATGAGCCTGTTGTTATGCCGTTGTATCTGAGTTTTAGACAGATTTCCAGGAATGTATCTACCTTACCTTTTCAATCTGGCAAAGTTCATAGCATGTGGGCTGTCTAGAGGCATCATTTCATTTGATCTGTTTACATTTTGCCTTGAAATAATTCTGTACTGTAAAATGTTTTCAGTAGTTTCATATTCTAGGAAGTCCCTATGAAAACATGGAAGGAAGTCATGCCCAGTCCTTTTCTCCCTCCTTGCTCTGGACCTGGAGTTCAGTCAAAGAATCCTTCTTAGGCCCAGTAAATTTCCTACCCTTCCTTGAAAGTCAAAGTGTAATTCAGTCTGAAGTCATTGGCCAACTATCTTCCTGTTAGATGGACTAGCACATGGACATTAGACACTGGCCAGCCAGGTCTGAAATGTGATCAGAGTCAGTGGAGGCAATAATATCAAACATTTTGGTAGCTTGACTCTCTTTCCCAGGCTTGACATCTCGAAGCTCACATGGTGAAAGAAAAATGCTGCAGTTTTCTGTGTGGATATTTAGGCTGGAATCATTCCATCTCAGATCACACATGTAAATAAGATAACTACATACTGGCTGGTGGTAAATGACAATCTGTATTCCTGATAGTGATGGCAGGAGCCATGTTTCAGTGGTTCCGAGGAAAGGGTTTGGGATTGGGTTTTTGTTTTCATTAGGTTTTTTTGTTGCTTTTTTTCTGAAACTCTGCATGTGAAGGAGGAAAAGAGATGGAAAGAGCTGATTTCTCTCTTCTGCCTGAGAGGTACTGGTCTAACAGGTTTCTGTGCTTTTGTAGTTTACCTTGAGTAAATCAGAAAGTTGTGTTGCTGTAGATGGTGGATCTAGAAGGTACCTAAAGGAAATTGAAAGAGCTCCTCTATATGCATGTATTCACTAGTCTTTTTTTGACCTCTCCTAAATAATTTCTTCTTATAGAAGATGTGGGTTTAGGAGGAATTGAGAATACATTGAAAATCACTGCTGCTTTTTCCCCCCTCTTTTTTTATTGTGCCTAGATCAATGTGCTTAGGTTGCCAAAACAGATTTCAGAATTCCTTGCACTGGTTCATTAAATAGGTAACTTAATCTTACCTCATTTAAGTAGAATGTTTCTTTACATTATAATTCTAATTGCATGTTTTTTTTAATTTATGGAATTTTGTTTGTAATGACAGTCTCTTCTGCCTTACTGTAAGATGCAAGCTGCTTTTTCTTAAAAACTTTTTTTCTTTGTAATTTAGTGTGCATCTATCCCATGTAAACCTGAACGTTTAAGCTATTAATGTGCTCTTATTTGACTTAAAAATATCTTACTATTTTCTAGCACTTTAAAAGTAATCTTTCTATCAAAAATTGACAGTTTTCAACCTTCATTTTGATACTGCTACCCCTTTGATAGTTGTACTTTAATTTTCAGGAAATTGAATCCTAACTAAAAGCTTCTTTCCATTCTGTCAGTCTTCAGCATTGTCGCTTGTAATTTTGGTTCTTTGATGCATCTGAAAGCTTTAGATGCAGCTTTTTGACATTGATTTTGTTGTTCTTGTATCCTGAAAAAAATTAAAAGTTAAAAAAATTAGATGAATTTTTAAGCTTCTGAAGTATGTGTCATGAAGGCAAAGCAGCTATGAAAAGAACCAGGTAAAGCAAATTACTTTGACTTGGGATGCGGCTAGATGTTTTTGCTTTCAAATTTTAGATCAGCCTTTTGAACAATTCCAGTTTTAAATTTCATTCTAGCTGTATGACATCATGTGTCCCTGCACATGGAGAATAACATCAGTAAAAATTCTCTTGTTGATTCCTCAGATTTTCTCAGGAAACTTTCAAGATATTCCCTCACCAGAAATTTAAGAAGCTAAGCAGCTGTGGCACAAGTAGTAGGGTTATGGAAGGATAAACAGATGCCTGAAACTTGGGAAACGGGGAATAAAAACGCATGCTGAATTTTTGCAGCAGAGAAACATTGTCTTTGTAGATATGCAACAGTTTGTGCTGAGACCTGTCCACGTAACGCAGATCTTGCACAATGCACATCGCATGTCTTTTCCATGATAGCACATATCAAAAGGGCTGTGTTGGGGTTTGGAGCCGTGATGTTTGAAAAGAAGTCAGAAAGAAGATCACTTGAAAAGCTTCAGAAGAACCTTCTGAGTGATGAGACAGAAGACTGGCAAATCCAGGTGATAGAAATGTAAGGTATGCTGGAATAGACTAGAACAGAATCCTTGAGTCGGACAGGACCTTCCGTCGGTCATCTATTCCAACTGTCAGCTTGTCCTTTTGAAAGACAGAAAATCCCTCAGTATGTTTCCTTGCTGCATCAAAATACTATTAAAGTTAATCTGGGGAGAGGCACCCCTTGGTGTTCTTCGTTGGCCTTAAGCTTCTGAAGCTAGCACTGTATTGTTACATGTTCAACATATAAAAAAGGATGTTCTTTCTTTACTTTTGCATGTGTAAGCCTTACAGAAAGTGTCCCTTACTCTTCATTCTCACAGTGGGAAGTGGGTTCTGTTGTTTCAGTATAGCAATTTGTCCTCATATATGTGATGATGTGTTTGGAACCAGTTCTGACATCAGCATATGGTACCAGCCCGTGGTGGGATCTAGATGATCTTTAAGGTCTTTCCAACCCAAACCAACCCATTGTAGGATTTTACTGGTACTTAGTGACTTCAGACCTGTGTTCTTTACCATCTCGCCACAGGCATCTTACTGTAAATCCATTTATCAAGCACAGCACCATTTTCAAAACCTACAGTTGTGTTTTCAATTCACCATTGTTTAATTGGAGGTTGGGTAGTGCCATGCCATCAGCTGTTGTTACAATACTTGTGTGAGCCCATCAAAGAAAGTGGGGTAGAAAAAGCAAGTTTTTCTGTGTATTCTCTGCATCTCAAGGAACTGATTGAAGTGGTACAAAAATGGCAGTGGGGATGTTCTGTCTTGTGCAATGTTAGTGGGGCAGGGATTAGTGCATTCCTCCCATGGACACTGCAAGGGGGAACTTCATTTTCTTGTGACTAGGATAAATTTGCTCTTTGTTAAAATGCACATGGGGATTATCCGAGGAAGGAACACTATTACTGGTCAAGATAATTTCCCCCCTTGGTTTTGAAAGCTGCATTCATGAGAAGGGGCTTCAAAACGCAGCTAACCAATAATATCAGAATAAAAGGAGGATTGGAGATATAACAGCCCTTTCAGTTGAGGAGCTGTGGGAGGTGTTGGATGGCATTAACAAAACCATCAGAGGCTTTGTTTCTCTTCCTAGCTATGTGTGGTGTTTATGAATGCTGATAGGAGAATTCCCATATGTAATGCTGAATTAGAGTTTCACAGACAGGAGCTTGATGAAAAGAGAGTTTATTTTTGTGGCTTGAATTAAGTCCTGTGGTAAAAAGCTGTACAGTCATCCACTTTAGTGACAGGTGCAGGGTAGATAGTGAATATTTTGGTTTAATGCTACACTTTTTCAATTTTTTTTTGTAAATTAGTTGAAGCAGCTGGAAAGTAAATATGATATGAGAAATTTTTATCTCAAATGGAGTTCAATAGCTGTTCATAAAATCAAATTCTGACATGGAAAGTATTTATAGACAGTGGAAGATAATTTCTTATTTACAATTTGGGAAATTTCAATTTTTTTTTAAAAAAAAAGCTTTTATAGGAAGTTAAATACCTTTCCAAAGGAACTGTTTGTTTTCTGGTTGTTAAAAAAATAATGTCATTTTGTAACTATGTATGGTCCTGCTGTTTCTTTAATTGTTCTTGTATTGGGACTTAGGTTCTAGCCCCATGCTGAGTGGCTATTAAGACAGTAAGAGAACTCTGGCAGGGAGATTGATGTGGTACACCAGGATGCCATTTTTTTCTCCTGTAAGCTTGTCTGTAGATACTTTTTTCTGCTTTATAGGCTGACTGCAGTTTCTTTGTCCAGGCGCATTCACAGTTTTCTCTGTTTGGGCCCTCTTTAAGTCTCTTGGTGTGAGATTCTATGATTGTCTCACAGCCATAAAATCCTTTTCTGCTTTCACCTTGATTTCATACTGCTAATAGAGAAAATGGGAAATAGCTGCTGAATTCTCTGCATTGTTATAGTTTGAGTCAATTACAAAAAATTTAGTTTCTGAAAACATTTCAAGGCATCTAAATTGTAAAACTTTCTTTTGGAAATTATTCTAGAGTACATTTTTAGTGCCTCCATAAACATCCTGCTTTATAAAATCAATAGCCTTCTTTTAAATATTATTTACGTTATTAGGTGAGATTTTCATGTATTTTATTCAAAAAAGGCTATTGTTCCTGATCATTTGCCCGGATTAACACAAATGCACCAGGCAGAATTTCATTCTCAAAATTATACTTTACATTTTCATTATTAGAGTTATTCTTGATAAGAAGTATCTCAACACTTCTGTAGAAATCAGGATTTTCTGATGACTGCAAGCATTGTTCCTTAAATTCTGTCTTTCCTCTTAAGACTGAATCTTTGTTTCACAGTGCCTAAAAAGAAGCAAGATAACAAAAGCATCCATCTTAAAGAAAAGTTACAGATGCCTCCAAAGGCACATCACTGGGTTTAGCTGAGGTGGACTCAACTCCCCAAAAAAGTCACACTCTTCATACTAAGGAAAGTGTTAATTTGTGGAGTTGTATGTTCTCTCACAAAGATGCTATTTATGGATTTTTCCTAAAGCAGGTGAAACCAAGAACTGTAATGAATTGCATGGGATTGGCTTAGGAATTGAGGAGTGAGAGTTGTTAGTGCTTGACATTTTTACAGATGCTGCATTGCAATCTACAGGAAATTGGGAAGCATCCTTCAGAGATAGCCAGTTATAAGTAGTGCTGCTTCTGCACCAGGCACATTAAATATGTATCTCAAAGTTTGAAATTGTTGGTGATTCTGAGAAAGTGATACAGAACCTTCTCTGCATTGTTAATTATAATTACTCTTTCAGTAGGAAAAAAAAAAAAATAAACCAAAGCTCATTTATGCTTAGTTACCTTTTGGGAATGAAAAATAAGTATAAGGTCATTTTAGTTCAGAAGAACTTGACACACTATTAGTTACCATGTGTCCATCTATTTGTCTTGTTATTTTTTACCTTATCTTGCTAATCAGGGCCTTTGCCGTCCGCTGGATCTGATCCCTGGGCCTACACAGAACAAGTAGTTGATTTTATATGGCATTTCCAGTAAAATATTTGAAAAAAAAGTATTTTAAGGTAGTTATATTTTTCACAGAGGAGTATAAGTAAGCATGTAAATTTTACTGTTTACTAAGCATGGAAGTTGGACTATGAATCTCTTTTCTTGTCATATTTAATTTTGAAGTTTCTGAATATGCCATTTAAAAATTTATGTAGCCCAAAATATTTTCTGTTATTTATGTTGTTTTTTTTTTAAATTATAAATGAGTGTATAACACTCATATAAATATGAATTAGGTTGATGTACTTTCTCCATTTTTTAACCATACTACCATTAACAAATGCAAATTACCTGATGATCTGTACTGCTATAAGAAGATTTTAAATGGAGTTATTTGACAATGTATAGACCATGTACAAATCATTGTTTCAAATGTTGATTGCTTGAAAACAAAGCAAGTGACCTAAGGTATAGACTTACTATAAGAATATGCTGCATGTAGAAATAATGGTATAAAACAAAGCCCAGTCTATTCTTTTGCAGTGAAAGACAAGTGAAGACTTCACTTGCAGTGAAGACAAGATCCTTGCAATGTATGAGGATATAAAATGCTACTTGAGCAAAGAGATACAATTTAATGTAGAAGAATCTCTTTGTCTTTTGACCTGTTCTGTAGAGGTTATATTGTATGATTCAAAGAGTATACTAATTTCCTGTGTCACTTCGTGGAAGTTGCTGCTGGAAAATGTTCAGTGTGTACAGTTTTGTTGCTCACAGAGGTAGTCTTTTACATCTTAAAGGCTGTTCTCTCCTTAACCTGTAACGTGCACATGAAGCATCAAGAGAAGAAGTGGTATCTTTCTATTGCAGATTTTTTACTTAACCAGCAGCCTCAAAATGCTCCTTCATTGTTCAGGTCTGTCTTCTGTGGGATTTCCTCTGTTAGTTTCTCTCAGAGTAAAGGTCAAACTTTCCTCCAGTACTTTACCAGCTGCTCATCCTGGTCTCTCAATGCATGGCCTTTACATGAAGCATTGTTACAATCTGCTCCAAGGATTAAACAACTTCCCTAGCAACAGTGCAAACACATTTTCATTCAACTCCTTCCAGTTCCTGAATGTGTAACCTGAATGTGAGTCACTGTCTTCACTTTTTCTCAGTCTCTTGGGTATCCATATCATTACAGGAAGATTATTCCTATGTGCTGTTGGATGCTAAATATCACAAATGCAACACTCAGTGTCTGTCTTCTCTGACTTTCCAGTCTTCAGCTAACAACATGCCCAGGAAAGCTGTCATGAAAATCACTATGGCTGGAGGCAACTTCTCTTCTAGCCTCAGGTGTCAAAGTGCCAATTCCTCCTTGATTCAGTCTTAAAAATGTAAGGAGAACACAAATATCCAAAAATATTGCTTCTCTTCCTATGCCATTCTCAGGAGAAAATCTGAATTTAGTCTTGACCAGACCTTTTTTCTCCAAACAATTTCAGTAGCAAACAAAACTGCTATCCTGTCCATTTGCTCAGTCCTGTGGCAAGCAGTAGAGAATTGTGGGGAAGTTTTGAGAGATACCTGAAAGTATTTTCACGTGCACCTTGAATGTATTAGGCTTTATATCTGTTTTTAAAATGCATCTTCATTGATTTTTTTATTCTTTTGGGAATATTATATTGAAGACAGACAAGGAGCAGTAAATTGTATAAGAAATAAGAACTGCTAGGTATTGACAGTAAAGCAAGATGCCCTTGACTTAAGGACAAGCTTAAAATCTAAGCACGTCAAGCAAAGTTAATGAGGAAAGAGAAGTACATCAAGTGTCTACACATTGTAGAGAAGTAGAAATTCCTTGGGAATATAAAAATGAAGTGCTCTGGTATTGATGGTTTTGCCAAGCTCAGAATCAGATTCTAAGCTTCCTATGAGGCAAGTAAAATAGTTAATTATAAAGTCTAACAATGGCAATTAAAGAGAAAGAGCCCCAAATATATGTACACATTCTGAAAATCTCTAAGGCTTCGCACTGACTACTAGTATATTTCTGGCTATCCTCTAAGACCTCTACCTGTCAATATTCTAGGAAATATCAAGGATACTTCCTTAGAAAGTGCTAGAAAAAGAAGAGATGATTCTAAGACATGGTTAAACTGAGTATGCTGCTAGTTATACTGTGCATGAAGGGGTCCATTCAGTTTTGTACAACAGCTGACTAGAACGATGTACTTTTAGACTGGTCTTGGTGCTTATCTGCTGGATTAATACGCCATAACAGAGTAGGTGTGACAGCCCACCCTCAAGGGGAATTGTCAGTCATCACAGTAGGTTGGAGATGATCAGACACCTTTATCTTAGGAAATGGACAGTGAATTTCTGGAAGTTGTTTTCTGCTGGAGGGGCTGATCTGTGCCTTGGCTTTGTGCTCATTTTCTAACAGTCGATGGATTGGGTATTTGACTGCACAGCTGAAAATGAAGCAGCCTGTTTGTGTAGTTATCCAGACAGTAAATGAGATGATCATACCAACTAGGATGCAGCTGTTGTCACTTCAGCTGATGCAAAGCCAGTGAAGTGTGAGAAGTAAAGATGTGACATTAAATGTTTTGAGTAAATAACAGGGGAAAAGACTTTTAACCATACATTCTGATTATGGTTAAAATGAATGTATTCCCTACTAGTCAATTACATTGACTAGTAATTGTGAAACTGTTATGTATCACAGGTTCACTAGAGGAGAAACTTGGGCATTTGGTAATAATGTTTCTAACTAAAATCAAACAAACTGCAGAACTAGAGCAGCCGAGTAGAACCTATTTCATTTTCTTGTCTATTTCCATACTAGTTTTTTCTCTATCATTTATTATTTTTCAAAACAGCCTGTTAGAATGGAATGCCATATTGTAATAAACATTGCTCCAGATAGCACTACTATATTTCTTATTTAAACTGATGCATCACTTTATTTTGTAAGTATATTGAAACTCTGCTCAATAAGTTGGGATGTCATATTCTTAAAGACTGCCAAAATTTATCAGTTTAAATCTGTCAATTTTAAGTCAACACTTCCACTATGGTTACTCTGCTTGCTGTGGTTGCCTGCAGCTCAGCCTCAAGGATAACCCTTCAAAATACTAGATAATTACACTATTCCCATAGTTAATTTAAGCATTTCAATCAAACAGGAAATAGCTTATAGTCTATTCCCTTGTTGATTATAGTTTCTTCATATTAAAAGGGCGCCACTTAACATTTGCTTGCTTATGCCAGATGGCAAGATCCTAATTAAATTCACTTCTCATGTGCCTAATTTTTCTGTTCACATTTTGGCAAAGCTAAAATCTCAGTAGGGCAAACAGATAGTTGGGTATACTAACGACATTATTATTGTTATTTTTATGGTATTTTTTATGAATGGTAGCTCAAAGAGATCAAGACCTGCGACTTAACCTTTGGTACTAAGGCTCTGCTTCAATACAAGTTCACAATGTCAAACCAGATTCTTAAAAATTATTTTGGCTTCCCTTCTACTTTTGCTCTTTAAGGGCTGTTCAATTTCTTTTTCCACAGAAAGCAGGAGTAGAAATTGCTATTTTGTTATGGTGGTTGATAAGAAGAATTGATTGTCCATTTTCTGCTTCCTTTGCATAGGGTTTCTTTTTGTCTTCTTAGAAACATTAGAAGAGGTAAAAACTCCTGAGCTAAGTGCTGAGCTTCCTTTGTCCGCCTGATGAAGACAATCATCTTGATCCAGAAAAGTGACTCTGAATTAAGTACTTTGGTCTTGCATTCTTAAATATGGCTCAGTACAGATTCTTCATGGAGTGATCTGGGGAAATCAGTTACGTTTCAATTTTTAATGTGTAGTGGGTTCACTCTGGCTGGATGCCCTGCACCCACCAAAGCTGCTCTATCTCTTCTCTTCCCATCTGGACTGGGGAGGAGAAAATATAATGAAGGTTTAATGGGTTGAGATAAGGACCAGGAAAGATCACTCACCAAATACCGTCATGGGGAAAACAGACTTGATTTGGGGATATTACTGAATTTATTACCAATAAAATCAGAGCAGGTTAATGAGAAAAAAATCCAAATTTTAAAAACACCTTCCCCTACCTCTCCCTCCTTCTCATCTCTACCTCCTCCTTCCTAGCAGTACAGGGAGATAGGAATGGAGGTTACAGTTAGTTCATCACATGTTGTTCCTGCCACTGCTTAGGGAGAACGGTCTCCCTTGTTCCAGTGCGGGGTCCCTCCCATCACAGGCGACAGTTCTCCATGCACTTCTCCAACGTGAGTCCATCCCAGGGGCAACAGTTCTTCACAAACTGTTGCAGTGTGGGTCACCCTTCCAAGGGGTGCAGTCCTTTCGGCCCAGCCTGCTCCAACACGGATCTCCCACAGGGTCACAAGTCCTACGAGGAAACCTGCTCCAGCATGGACGCTTCTCTCCACGGGTCTGCAGGTGCCTGCCAGGAGCCTGTTCCAACATGGGCTTCCCATGGGGTTACACAGCCTCCTCTCAGGCATCCATCCACCTGTTCCAGTGTGGTCTCCTCCATGGACTCCAGGTGGATCTCTGCATCCCTGTGTTGCAGGGGTACAGCTGCCTCACCACAGTCTGCACCAAGGGCTGCAGGGGAATCTCAGCTCCAGTGCCTGGAGCACCTCCTGCCCTCCTTCTGCACTGACCTTGGTGTCCACCGGGCTGTTCCTCTCCCATATATTCACTACACTACTCTTTGGTCACAGTTACATCTGCCCAATAACTGGTTTTTCCTTCATAAATATGTTATGCCAGAGGCATTACTGTTATTCCTGATTGGGCCAGCCTTGGCCAGCAGCGCATCTCTTTTGGAGCTGGCTGGCATTGGCTCTGTCGAACATGGGAGGAGGTTCTGTAAAGCTATGTAAAGCTGTTCATGCAAACCCAGTGCGTAACTGTGTTTTGTTAACCAACCATTGCCCAGGCCTTCCAGGTGTGAACTGTTTTGCTGGGTTGACTCTGTACCTCCCCGGTACATGTGTTAACTATTTCTTGGGAATTTAAAAGTGAGAGACTCAGTTTCGCAGTCAAAAATAGAAATGCTATAAAATACTGTATACTTCTAGTTTCCAGAATAATAGCCCTAATATATCTGGAGCTTAGGCTGTTTTACTCTGTAGCACGGAAAATGCTTTTTATTGTGCCTTTTCTCACCCTCCACCCCATTTCTGGCATTTTAGAATGCTAGGGCTTTTTTTCCCTGGCATTCTTTTAGTGAGTCATAGGGTGTAGCATGATTTTGATTGCAAAATTAATAGTAATCTACTTCAGAACAGCTTTACAATGGGAACTTGTAAAGGAAAAATCATTAATCATTCAGCATTTTATAGCATAGTTTTAAAGGAAAAGTAAAATGCTTTGGGAACATTGCTTTTTCTTGGCTACCAAAAAAAACCACAGGAGATAATCAGTATTGGATAAAAGCTTTTCCCACATTGACTGCAAGACATTGATTCCTTGGGGTTTTTTTTGCAATTACTTTTGATATTTTGTGAGCTGAACTTGTGCGACAAAAGAACTTAAAGACGTTCTCTTCAGGCCTCATAACAAATTGTTAAGAATGTGTTCATTTATTTATACTAAACAGCCAGTCTTACTTAGTCTCTTTCTTTGAGCATACATGCTGGTCTGTAGTATGATCATCCTAAAATAACTTTTCCCTCTTGTTTAACAAGGAAGAAGTGCTGTTTTAATACTGTATTTTTACAGTATTAAATAGATTTCAATCTTTTTATCATTTTTACTGAAGACTGAAGTTTTAAGAAAATTAAACTAATGCAGATTCCTTCCATAATTTAATAGTCAATTGCTCCAAATATAAAATTAGAATCCACTAAATTCTGAGCATTGGGTCTGTCAGGGCACAAGTTCTGGGACAATGGTTCCTGTTATAAGGTTCTGGCTAGAGCCAGAATTTCTGTGTAATTTCCATGGTTTCACTTGTCTTCTTCTAAATCTTTTGAAACTGGAGTCATTTTTCTTGTGTGCCTAAGCTGTCTTTTTTTTCTTTCTGGGAAGATGCATAGTGGTACTGAATGAGAATACTATTGTAACTAATAAGTAGACACTGAATAACTGTATTTAAACAGAGTTTTATGTCCTTTATGTGCTTTTGTTTCAAATGCAAATTAGATAAAAGCTTGCTTTCTCAGACTTAAATATATGCTATGTTACTGAAATATAACATTTAATAATAGAATGGCAGACTTTTATATCTCTTGATTACCAGTACTTCTGCTCTTTCTGTCAGTGAGTAGGGAAGGAAGCAAGAAAAATTCAAGAAGATAAAATAAATAGGAAGAAAGAAAAAGAGAATGTTAAAATCATTATATTCTTTAGGTTTTGTATCTGTACAAGCCATTATGTGATATGAGAATATGGGTACAGAGGCAGGGCTTCAAAGACCTAACAAACTCGTTCTACCATGGAGGGACAGTCACTCCATTTTCTGTTTCATACAGCCAGCTGTACTGAGTGATAGCCATGTGTTTCACTTGAATGCCTCAGAATTCAGATATCCCAAGGCAGACTAGACCATCCTGCTCTGGACATTTAGAGCATTTGGGGTTTTGGTTTTGTTTTTAGTAAAGACCAGATAATGTAAGAGGATGTTATGTTATGACCAGATATAATGTATATAATGTTATGACCAGAGAACATGAAATGTGGTTCTCTGTTGCTTGTCAGTGCTGCTGACGTCTGTTGTAGAAGTGATTTGACATACTGTATGGAATAGAATTGTAAATACACTATTCTGTCTGTCACAGAGTGCTTGCTGATGGAGCTGTGAGTAGGTGCGCAATGAATCATATCCTAAAATAAAAATCCCAGTGCACAAAATAGCACACCTATTAAAAAGTGCTTTGATCCACCCTCCTGTCCAGAATATTTGTGAGTTTCATATGAACCAAAGTATATGTTTCTGTATGCTTTGGTAAGTATACCAAAGAAAAAGCATTTCTGGTTTCTTTCTTGAGAAAAAGCTAACAATTAACTTCCTCAAGCTAACAGTATTTGCACTTTATGCTTAGGAGAATGCTTGAATTATACCAACAATGCAACGGGACAAAATCATTACAAATCTGCTTCGACATTTAGTGTTTGGTGGGGTTTTTCCTCCTGGATATACTTAGTTAGGCAACTTTTTCTGCTTTTAAGGTTGTGCTATAGCAAGGTCACTTAATTGTGTCTTCCAGTCTGCATAAGGTGTAGACTCCAAATTAATCTTTTCAGCTGGCTCTTTGGAAGGGTCTACAAATGTGAGCTTTCTTGTTTGCTCTTAAAAGATAAATTTATCCCTACTTACCTATACTCCAGGGCAGCTGGCAGGCTCATCTTTGCACAGAGTACAATGGTGAGCACAGAGTACACATGCAGCTCTTCACTTGTTGCTTCACTATGTAATCTCTTTAAAGGTTCGTGCAGAATTATACTCACAGAAATGAAATCTTTTTTAATCAGAGTGTGTGAAGATGCAATCCAAGTGAAAGATACCATTTAACACATCCTTCCCCCCACAAAAAAACCTTAACTAGCCCTCTGACAGTTTGAAACAGTTCTGTTTAAATCAATTTTGTGTATACGTGAATTTGAAAAGAAATTGAGTAGAGCCGGTGAACAATGAACAAAAAAGATTTTTCTTCTGAACCTACTGAGTGTACTGGGGAGGAAAGGTGACAGAACACATTAAAAAATGGGTTTGAAAAAAGACGTGTGGCAGCAAGGAACAGAAACCTAACAGCTGAAGCAGCGATTGAAACACTTTTGGGGTGATCAGACAACAGACCCACAGCCAGTTGGTGCTCACAGATGAAAAAAGTCCCTAGAAACCAGACCTGCCGTGCACTGACACACAGGGCAGTTGGATACTTAAAAGTTCTTTGATTTTCATATTGTCTTGCATACTTCTTTTCAGATTTTTCTCTTTTAGTTTATTGTTCATTCTCTAATGAAACATAGATATTCCAAGTTTCAAAGCTGTTTTGAACCTCCTTGTAAATATCATGTAATGGAATGGGCTAGGCAGATCTCCCTTAAAGCCTTATATCTTTGGTCATACGTTTATATTTTAGAAGGTTCCTACTGGAGTATTCTCCACTTTGTAACTCTTTAAAACAATTGCATTTTGTAGATTTAACTGATGTAAGAGTAGCTTTCAAGTGTTTCTCTCTCTTTATATGGGAAAGATATAAGGATCTTTTGGCTCACTCTTTTGCTCAGTTTTAGAAGATTACATCCCATTTTAAATATTCACCATAGCCCTGTCCTTAGGAGGAGGCAAGGTCTCAATCTGTCAGTAAATGAACAGCTGTCTTATCCCTTAAACATTTAAAAAGCACATTAAACATAGCCAATTCAAAATGCCTTGGAGGGAAACACTAGAAATTCTATCCAACACTTCTTGCTTGGTATCTTGCTTGGTACCATTGCAGTGGAGTTTCTAACATAGTGGGAAGTCAGGAGAACAGGAAGACATAGTTTTTGAAAAGGTCCTTTTTCTGTGGCATCATTATTCAAGCTCATGAGTAACTAAAATGCCCAAGAACGAGAATAGAGAATACTTGGGCATTTCTCCTCTGTTATTGGTAGTCCAGAGATTTCTGGTAAATAATTACTTATTAATATTTTCTGGGCATTATTACAGTTATCCCCCACTTTAGCTGTTTTGGAATTTGGTTAATTTTTGGTTTTGCATTCGTACTTTTTTTCCCAAGGTTTCTGCCATTTTATCTTTAAATTTGCTTTTGCTATACTACTTGACCTTTCTGAACCTTTACCAAGGTATCTTTTATGATTTCATATCTCAAAACTCCTGTTTCGTAAAATCTTTTAGGTTGAAAAAGATCTCAGCTATCATCTGGAGTTACACATTGGTACAACCTAATTTTAGTTATTTTTAGTGTTTTCCACATAATCACAGTATTTCAGATAAATTCCATTTCCTACACAGGCTAGAATAGTCTTGTTTCCTGAATACCCTTTGCTTACCAAATCCTTATCACCCTTAAATACCCTTTGCTTTCTACTGCTTATCACGGTCTTTAAACATCTCACAGACTTGAAAAATATCTGACAGGACCAAATGTCTTCTATGTCCTTTCTAGTTGGATGAATTACTTAAACTGATTCCTGATAGTGTCTTCTCCACCACCGTGTTGTTTTGTACTTTGAGAAATAAGCAGATGTTCTCGAAATCTTACAGTCATACATCAAATGTTTGTTAGGGGGGAAAAAAAAAAAAGAGAGAGGGAAAAAGTCGGTTAAAGTAACAGAATATTGAAACCATCATTTCTGTTGGATTTTTCTCCTGAGATGAGTTTGCAAGTGTTTCTAGTTAGTCAGGTGCTGGTATGGGTGGACTCTGACAATGTGGAAGATAAATATGTTAGTTCCCTTTCCAGGACTAAGTCATCAGCCATTGACTTTCAAAATCCAATTGAAAAGGAAGTTTTCAGTTTTGGAGTGAAGAATCATTCTTCAGCATTCTTGAACTATATAGAAAATTAGGGGGGAGGGGGAGAAAGATTTAGATTTTGTACAAATGCAATGTAACCCCATAACTGAATTTGTTGTTCATTATACTAATGGATTGGAATCTTATAGTTGAAAAAAAAAGTTATATATTAATTTGCCCATAGATTTTTGACTAATGTTTATTTTGCATTTACTGTAAACTCTGCTATCATGAACATTTGCAGTCCAAACAGCTCTTGGGTGTGCAGAGTTTCATTTGTTTGTGTCACAGTTTTAAGCTGAGTGAATTTTGGCCTATCATGCTTGTAAGATGTTGTCAGGAGGGCAGCTCATGAATATATCTTATTTTTTCTCCATACTCAAGCAAAATTTTGATTTCTCTTTCTCTTCTGTGCATTTAAATAGGAGGACAGCTGCCTTCAGATGGTACAGAACTCACTGACAGTTGCTCTTGCTTCAGTCCTACTTCATGAGAACTTCAGAAGTTACTAACTGAGGTATTTATTTGTTCTTTTCATTTTTTCAAGTTTTAACTTTGCAGAAATTAGTTATGTGGAAGAGCAGGACAAAGGAGACATCTAGACTAGTGAAGAGAAATCATATATGGAAAATAGCACAAAGTTCTGTCATAAAGAGAGCTACTGGGTGATAGGATCTAATCTTTCAATAGCTAGGCACTATGTTAGTCAATCTTTTTTATATGTTTAGAAATCAAATAATTGCAAATTACAAAAGAAAACATGCTATAAATGCAGTTAAAAGCATTGGGGTTTTGAGGGTCATGTACCCAGTTTTATCTGATCCTCTGATTTTGTCCAAGAATGTGCAAAAGATTTTGCAGAAAATCCCAAGACATGAATACCCAATTACCTAAAGAATGACTAAATAATGAACCTTTCAAAACTCTCCCATCATTTATAGGCTTCTTCCTCTACTACTTAAAAGGAATTTCAATTAAAGAAAAGCTTTGGTATTAACACAACGTACAAATGCTTTCCTCACACTTTCTTTCATACAGCCCTGAGATTAAATACAAATTCTGTTTTAAAACTATTGATGAATATTTTTATTGGAAATATTTGTCATTTTTGGCAGATACCAGTGAATTAATTTCTTTGCAGAGAAAAGAACACCATTTGTATATGTAAACAGAGTCTGATAACGGATTTATGGCCACAGACCTAATGAAAGGAAAAAAGTTTCTTGTAAGCCTGTGGTCAGCTGGATTTGTGTCTGTCCTAAATTTATGATCTGCAGCTGTTAAATGTGTGATAGCTTTGTCTTCTAAAGCGTGATGACAGTGTGAGCACAAGGCTGAGAAAAAGGAAACGTAGTGCTTTGAGAAATGAGACTGTCCGAACGTGGGTGATGATTGCAATGCTTCATGTAGCACAAGCCTTTTACTCTGTAAATCTTACATATGTATATTTTAATGCTTTCTAAATTGTGGAAAGCTACTGGCACAGATTCTAACATATCTGAGGTTGAACAAGAAGTCTGCTGGTCAATGTTTGTTTAGGTAGTGTAATGTAAGCAGTGCCAGACCAGAATTCTTTTTCTGCACTTGAGAGCTCAAAGCTTTAATGAGACTTGGGGGAAAAAAAAAAAAAAAAAAAAAAAAAAAAAAAAAAAAAAAAAAAAAGGATGTCTTAGAACTCCTATAATGTCGGAAATCTGAAAATATGTAATATAAGCATCTTTTTTTTATATAGCTCCTAGTATTTATGTGTGTGTCTATGCATATATATGCATCTGTGTTTTAGATACCAAGATAGGCTTAACTTCTTGGAAAGATTGGTAATTGTTAGTATGGTTCTTGTATAAAATTTATAAGTGCTATTATAGGTATATTACAATGCCTGTATTTCCTTTTTTATATGCCAGACAGTATATATTATAGCTAGAATGATGTTAACATTAAAATGAGAAGTTTTCAGAAAATGAACTCTTAAAATTCAGTTGGGATATTACATACAGTTTCATGAAAGAAAGCAGAAGTCTTTTTTGTTTCTAATTTTGCATTGAGTGCTGTTAGCAGCCAGCTCTGATAATGGTTTTTACATGCAGGTTCTATGGAGTGCTTACATTCTCAGATTTTAATAAAGAAGTTGGCGTTACATGACAGGCTGAGTGATTTCAGTGCACATTATGGATTGGTTATGTCTTACCATAAGTTCATTTCTGGAGTCAGTACACAACTGTTTTAGCAGGAGAATTAACCGCTTATGTCACAGATTATAATTAGCTGTGTCTGTGTGCCAGAGCAACAGGATGGAATGCAAAACGTAGCCAAACATGTGAACGAATTTTCTTCCAGTGATATTTGGCCAGACCTAAAATATCTTCCACTCCAGATCTGAAAGTAGTGGAAAAGTTAGACAATTCTCTCTTGGAAAGAGACCGCTTGTAGTTTTTTCACAAGTCCACATTGTTTCAAATCTCTAAGGTAAGTAACAATTTTTAAAATTTATTTTTATATCTGTTTTAAAACATTGGCATGTTAACAAATGAATTCTTTTTGTTTATCCTTTACTTGTTACATGGCTGTATTGAGTTTCTTCTCTAAGTTTCTGTGCAGTATTTCAGACTGGTTTTGTCCTTATTTAAGGACCATTTGATGCTTATATGATTTATTTTAGGGCCTAAATTATGTGTTCATTTTTAACTACAATTGCTATTTTCTATTCAGATAGTTTATTTATACTTGTTTTTACAATTAAAAGTTACATAGTTTAAACCTGCACTTTTTCAATATTAAGAAGCTAAATTAGAAATTTTAAGTTTAGTAACTTAAATCTTTTATGGTATCATGTTACTGTAAAAGTGCAGGACTGTACTTACATAAATATCTGATTTGCAGTAGTAAGCCTCTGACGCTTGTAGCTGTAGATTTCTCTCAGTTTATTTATCACATATCAAAAGTTAAATTTAGTCAAGAATGGATCCATGGTTCTGCTGAACACTTCTTTTTGGCTTGATCGTATAATAAAAATTCCTCCCACCTGAGGAATTGTTACCAAATTATTTCTAACTTCTGTGAAGCATACTTAAATTAATATAGGGCATATAATTATCTGTGTACTGAACTCGTTTTGCAAGTTTGTAATTTCTTTGAATTCAAATACATTTTCTTGTGGATAATTTCTCTTACTGAAAGAAAATTACCAACTAGTTATCAGTGGATTACTCACTCATTATCAAATGATTTACTGGATGATACTTGGTGTCTTGCCACCAACAGGTGCTTGCACTGCATACTTAATCATGAATCTGATTGAGCACGTAAGTTCCTAAAACAGGATATTGCCAAAGTGTAGGAATGTGATTTTAGTGCATCAACACCAGTCAGCTAGGCTGCTTTTACTGAGATATGGGTGTTTTTACTGTATCTGTCTGAAATCTCCTCCTACTTGAGGAGGACGTGAATCATGTCCAAGAAGTGTCTATCTCCATTTTCTGTGGATGGCACCTAGGTAAGTGTGACTGATGTTGTCTGTGTTTGGAGAGATGAATTTTGGTCTGCACAGCCACTTTCAAGTGAGTAGTCCATTTGAATGAACTGTAGGAACTTTGTACCAGGAAGTTCTGGAAGTTTGCCATGAGTAAAGATTTTGGAAGTTTTGTTTGTGATAGTCACAAATGATGCCACTTTGGCTGAGATGGATTTCTGTTTATCTTCTAAACAAATGTTCTGTTAGATATACCCTCCTTTCTACTATGTAATGAAGAAAAAATGCTCCTAGAATACCACCAAAGGACAGCAACAAGTGCATGGGGTTAAATTAAAAATAAAAGAGTCTAAATTAAGCCCAGCATTAGAGGGAACTACTTAAAATCTCTTTTCCAAACCTTCATGCTTTTTCTAACATCATGCAGCTCTTTCCTGGTTGAAAACTCGGTGGTTTAAAGCATGTTGTATTTTAAGTTTTTTTCATAATCATAAGGCAGATAAAGTTATGTGTACAAAGATCTTCTTGCTTGAATAGCCTCATGAGATTTTTTTCCTTCCTGTGGTAAGAAATGCCTTGTACGTGAAATACAAATCCCAGGTCCTAACCTCTTACTGTTTTTAATTATTTTCATGACTTGGAATTAAGTAAGCTGGATTTCCTGTGGACTTATTTCTCAGAGTTGATTCTCTTACATGTTTAACAAGCAGTGACTGAAGATTTTTTGTAACAGAGACGTTTACAAGGTCTTTTTCTCACATCAGTTTTCTGATATTTTAAAAGGTCTTCATGCCCGTTGCAGTCCCTCAGTAAAGACATAAACAGGGGTTCTTATTTTCTCTGTTATCTCATTTTCAGGCAGTTTGCAGGAAAGTAGTATTTGAGGCATCTGCTTGTCTGCTGAATTTTGTTGAAATTGGCCAAGAAACTCAAAGGCTATTGAAGGAGGAAGAGAAAATGAATGGGAGACAGATGGTTTAGACATTGATGTAGGGTTTGGTTGCTTTTTTATTTATTAAACCAGGCTAAAAGCATCATGGCAATTTTGATATCAGGTTAATTTAATATCCTGGTCAAATTTTCACCTTGGGTAATAGTATTCTCACTATTTAATTCATCTTAGCTTTAGCTACCTGGGCCAGTCTTCTCATTAAACCTTTCTGTATATCTGCCAAAAGCTGTTAAACAGCTGCTGCATTTCATGCCATGGTTGGTTATGTTTCTGTGGTGGATGAAGTCTGTATAAGACTGTGAAGAGAAATATAAACTAAAATACATAAATATTTTTTTAATGGAGTGTGGTATGTACTGAAGTGTTGGATAATGCTGGTGGCAGCCATAAAACACATGCTTTTCAATAAGGTGTATGTTTGTTTGTGGATATGTATATCCTGAAGGTTGCCTGTAAGAATCAGGTATATATGTACTTTCAGTAAAGGGATGTAGGGATGGAATCATCTTGCAGTAATGACTGTTAAACCTCTTCAGTTCCTCCCCTTTTATTTGCTGTGCTGTCAGTGCTCTGAGAAGTTTCAGTACCTTTGCTTCACCTTACCTTTCCCCAGTATTCCAAGTGCCAGATACTAAATTTTATACAGACTTTTTGCATCGTTGCTTTATTAGTTGTGGATACTAGTGGCTTTCAGAAAAGGCTGACTGTGTAGAGTACAACAGCCTGTACACATTAAAGTTTCACGTAGGTCCTACCTTGAATTTCCAAGCTGTTAGACCTTTCTGAGAGAATGCGGGCTCCTGATGGAAGTAGACATACCTGCAAAGTTCCACTGCACCCAATTTCCTCAATTTTGAGGAAAAGGATTTTAAGTGAGAGGCAGTAATAATTAAATAAAACACGTGTCCTGGTGACTTCAGACTGCTGAAAACAGAATAAAATAGAAGAGTTTCTTAAAAAATAAATGCTCTGAAATGAAGCTGAGTCAGTAGAGCAAAGCTATGGTAATGAACCCTAACCACAGATCAGGCTACATTAGCAACACTTTAGATATCAAACTCCTTCCAAAGTCCTCTTCCAGTCCAGCTTTGAACTGGAACAGATAATCTCCAGAGGTCCATTGCAGCCCATTTTTCTAGGATTGTCAGAATTTATTCAGATTTTCATGACTATTCGCTTTATTGTTATTATTAATTACCTACTGATTTTGTTTAGTCACCTGGCTGTATTACTAGCTGGTCCAATCAGCAGTGCTTCAGAGTTCTTAGAAGAGGGCATCACAGTTTAATAAATATGTGAGATTGGTAGCTGGCAGTATTCTCAGGCCATGTAAAGTTGCTGTAAATCAATGAGAATTAACTGTAATATTTTACTTTTACTTGGAAATACAAGAAAGGAAATAGATGGATTCAGAACTTAAAGCCAAAATAATGACAGTGAGTATTACTTTAATATGAGCATTCCCTATGAGCTGAAAAGCCACAGGAGGATATTTGTGTGCCTGGCAGAAAAGGTTGCTGTAATTGATTTCCTGAGTAAAAGCTTTCACTGTAGGATAATAAAATTATAAGACTGATTTCAGTATGTGAAGGAAGAAGAGGCTGATTTGAGTTTGGCCTGAGTGCCAAACAAGAAAGTGAACAATCCCAAAAGCCAGCACAGTTGAGGCTGAGAGGGTAGTGTCAGGTTTGTTCCCTCAACATTCATCTGACAGTGTCCTGATACACATTGTGCCTTTGCAGTACACCCCAAGACTTCCAGCACATATTTTGGTGCTACAAAAAGTCGTATTTGAGGGCTGAAGTGGTCCAAGTTTACCTAGAGGGTACTCAGAGCCAAGTTTATGTAGTATGGATGGGTGTGGCATAGAATTTTATGGAGGTGGGGCCAAACCCTTTGTAGGGTGGGCAACATGAGCAAGAAAAGACCTGGTAGTCCTGTGATGCCCATGCTACTTTTCAGGCTATTTTTCTAGTCTCAAATGCTCAAACAGACCTGATGTAGCCTGTACACCAAAAAGCTTGCCTTATTTTCAGCCCTTCTGTTTAGTATAAGAAAAGATTTTTTTTTCTAGCCCCAAAACTTTTCTTCCCTGTAACATTCTACTTCTAGTTTCGTTCTGTTATGGTAGGTATTTCCCACTTAATGAGAATACTGATGATGTCTGCTGAAAACTGTTATCTTGCTTAAACACAGAACTGCATTACAAAATAGTTTATTTCATTTTGAATGATTGCATGAGTCATTTGATAATTATGTTCAATGCATGTGTGAAGATAGTGCTTTCAAAATCAGAAATGTAGTTCATATATTGACAAAGTTGTGTAAGACTATTAATGTATTGTCATAACAGAGAAAAAAGCATTTCTAAGCTGTATTCAATAAAACCACTGTATTTATTTGAGTATCCTCCATTCTTTCTGAATTGAATATTTTGTTGAAATTCTGTTAGTAACAACTTTCACAATCTTCAAGAGTACTTACTTTTTAAATATATATTCTAATTTTATTGATTTTGCTTTTAGTTAAACATCTGCTGAACTAATAGTATTGTGATTCACACTTGGTGATTTGTTTTAACTGATTTTAGTCACATTTAGGGAAGAAAAAGCTGTATACATTAAGTCATATTGAAAACATCTAAAATACTATTTAAATTGAGAAAATTAATATGACTGTCTTCCTGTATCAGAAATCCTAAGACACCCAGTAACAAGTAGCTTTAACTCAAGTAAAAATTCAAAGCTAGCATTCAAAAAATATGTAAAAATAAGCTTTGATTTAGGATTGTTTGGTAAGTAAAGCATATAAATGGTTAGAATGCAAAATAAGTTAAAGGCAGCAGAGAGCAAAATTAATCTATATTCCTTTACATTATCAAAAGATTCCATCTTTTGGTACCTTTTTCTTCTTTACTTTTTTTACTTTCTTCAGCATCCCTAGGTACTTCCTCGTTCTCCCCATATTTTACAGTCTCCACTTAAACATCTTGTGTTCATTTCTTGAGTGTACTCACTACTTAACCTTTTTCTCTTATCCTCAAGTGTATATTCACAGTGTTTATTTTATTGTAATTAAAATATGGAGACATTTTTACATATCTGATCACATATTTTGTTAATTCACAGCTAAAAAGAAAAAAAAAAAAAACATTTTTAAGACTATTTTCCCGTACCAAAAGAGATCTCCAGTTTGTGGTAGATGATTTTAAATTTCAGCTGAATTTATCCAGCATTTTCTTTAAATTGAAATAATAGATTCTAAAGCTTTGAGGGCACTCTGCTTATGTACACCAGGGCCTGACAAAAATCTCTCAGTTGTCCTTGTGTTGAACTAAAGCTTTTCTGAAAAGTGATTACCTTCCAGAAGTGTGTGTGACAATGTTCTCCAGCTGCCAAGTAGGAAATCAAGATCTATCCTAGGCAGAGTTTAGTTACCCAGTTGGTAGAGAACAGTCCAAATAACTGCAAATCTGGACTAGGCGACCCTGCAGGCACTAAGATATAGTGTAGTTTATATTTATCTCGCCATCAGAAACTTGCATATTTTTCCAGCATTTGAGTTTAGGGAAGCCTGATTTGCAGCTCTTGGTTCTCTGATAATATCTCAGGCTACAAAAACTGATGGATGGGTCAAGCACTACTGTCCAAATCTGAGGAACAAACAATGTCTAACTGAAGTTTAAAAAGACAAGTTATATTCGTGCTCTGTTAGTGTCTTTTCTTATGTATGCCTAAAGAATAACTTTAGACACTTCAGACATACTTTCTGGAGTAGGTAATGTGCTTGTTATTTGGTCCAAATAGGAATTGTTTTCCAATTACTCAAATTAGAATCTTTAAAATGAAGAAATCGTCAAAATGAAGAAAAATAAATCCTACATTTCAGATTATACTACTTGATTTACATCAGTAAATCATCTCTCAACTAAAGTTAAGAATTTTAGTAATGCCTGCTGATTTCTGTTTTGGAGTAAATACTTTGTAAATGCTTTGAAATACGAGGAGTGTATATGTTATGTCAAATAACAGATCTTTCAGTTTATCTTGGAATGCCTACATACTTAACAGGTAATTTGGATTTTGCTGATGCTTCATTTGTTATTACAATTAACTGAAAGATCAGCTATGTCTTTCTTCTAGGTTTTAATCCAAGAACTGGTATACTGATCAGAAACAGTATTTATACACTCTCCATGTTCTTCATTTTCTGTTTCTTGCCTTGCATTATTGCTTTGTCACAGTTGCTTAGAAAGAAACTTAGAGATGGTTGCTGCCTAAACAGTTGGAGTCAACATAACCAAAAAAGGCTTCTGCAATACAAGTCTTTTGATGAGGTCCTTATGTGTCTAATAGATGTTTAATGGGTTTTCCCTTGTGTAAGTAAAAATGAGTAATAAAGTTGTTATGAGCAGGACTGCAAAGCAACAGGAACACATCATTTTGTAGTCATCAACATTTAAAATTCCTCAGAAAAGGGCAGAGGTTTAAAGTATGTAATGAGACACAGTATACATAGGATAGCATTTTGCTTCTCTTGCTACTGAAAAATGAATTTTGAATCTTTAGTTTAGCTACATGTGACTTATCAAAAAAGGTACAGTTGTTATTTTCCAGATGCAAGGTCAAATTTTTCTATTGTGTTTTTTAAAGTATGTGTGCGATGAATCACTTGAACTAGGGAGGGAAGACTTGAGGATTAATTTTCATCTCTAACCTCTACATCTAGTTTACATCTAGTTCTATTCCTCCTTTTGTCTATTTTTATTTCAATTTTCTAAAAAAAAAAAAAAAAAAAAAAAAAAGGCTTCACAGAATAGCAGTATAACTCCATTTACTACATGAAATCATTTAGCAAGGCTAAATAAACTGCTTTTTGAGGTCCACAACCAACACAGGAAAGCATCACCAAAGGGAGTTATTTTGTAATTGTGTTGAAGTCTACTAAATGAACTGGAAGTATACTTCTCAAGAGGTAACAGCATTCTGCCTGGAAGTAGTGCTTTCATAAAAGCAGCAGCAAGACAGGGAAGAGGAAAAAGTTATGTCAATGTGTATGTCTTTATATACTTAAATAGAGCTATTTGCTTTCACTCTCACCTCTTCCCAGCTCTGACAACGTGAAATACTTTTCCTGCAAACAACATTGAGGATAGTGTTAAAGAGCTTTTGCTAAAAGCTCTCTAAAACAGGACTTGCTTTAGGAACACTATTTCTATAAGATACATTTTGGCCTTGCTGCTGGTAATCATTGTGGTATGATAAGAAAGCTCTTCTATCACACACATTGAAAATAAAAATAATTTTTTTAAAGTACTTTTAAACAGAAAAATATGCAACTGCTTTTTTTAAAGGTATCTAAATTTATTCTTTGTCTGGTAAATATGCATGCAAGATTATGACACCAGAAATTCTTTCATGTTTTGCCTCCATCAGAGGGATTACTTTAATTTTATTCACATTTATTTGGAATTTTGGGTCTTTTGATGTGTTTTCAATGACCCAAACGAAGATTATTTTCCCATTCCTTCTCGAGTTAGCTTTGCAATTCTGGTCACTATGTCACACTTCTAAGTGCAACAAATAACCAGAAAAAGCATGACAAATGACAACAAATTTTTTTTTTAAAATGTATGCCTACAAGTGTTTTGAGATTTCTGGTGTTGTCTCCAGTGAAGGAAAATTGAAGGCCACAAAACAATTCTTGTTTGCATTTTAATGGTGCTTAAGAAGTGAAATTTTGTACACAGAATTTTCTGTTATTTGCAGCAACTCAAACTGAGTTGCTGCAAACTAGCTCCCAGATCCTCTCTGCAAAGTTTAACTTCAGTGTGTGTGAAAGTAAAACTTTGTGGTTCTCTCTTTTTTTATGAGACTGAACACTGATGATAAAGGAGGAATTAAAGGTAATTAAGAGCATCCAAGTCGTATAATAACAATACAGAGCAAAGAAACCTGATTTAGAGCAACAATTTAAATGGCAGTACAAAGAGCATGGGATGTATCCATTTTGTCAGATACTCAAGTAAACTTCTCCTAATTTCCATGACACCCAGAGACATGAAAGCCACTCTAAAGTAGCTGGAATTCTGTTTTAATCACCTAGGTTAAGAGTAGTACTGCTGACCTGCTATAATAAAAGTTTGAATATGGTGACTTAAGGGGAGTTCTTAGATGTTATTTCCAAATAAGTAGCATGCTAAATAAGTACTCCTATTTATCAAATGTTTCACACTTGCAAGAAAAGAAATTTTATTTTTAAATTTAATCTGTTTGTAAAAGCTATGTAAAGTATTACTCTACAAATGGTTGCTGTCTATTGATATTTCATTCTGGTTGAATTTTCTTCTTTGGTTTTTTTTTTGTTTTTTTTTTTAATTCATCTGACAGAATTCAGCTTACTGTTGTTCTCAACATTGCTGCCTATCCCAGTCTCCCCACTATCTTTTTGACTTTGCAGTCAATTTTGAGTATGATAAAATAGGCATAGAGGTAATTAAAAGTTTTTTCAGGTTTACTGAAGGTGTCTTGTGAGATAATGCCCTCATTAGAGGAAAAACTCTGTCTTGGTACATTCTGTTGGCATGTGAATAATATCTACTGGGTCAGAATACACAATCAAAGCTACTGAGTACTGATGTGTGTTATATCTGGCTCAGGACATTTTTTTAAAGCACATGGATAGAGCAAAAGTAATGAGATTACTGTATAGATGAGGGTGCTTGACCAAACATACAAATCTGAACAGAATTAGGCCTCATCACTACTTCTGGTTATAGTACAAATTATTAATTAAGCTTTCACTGTTTCTTTGCTGCTTTTAAAGGATTTTTTGACACAATTGAAAGCAACAGCAAACACACACAGGTCCTGTACCTAGTCTCTTTTTATTCCCTCTGTACTTTGCTACTAACTTTAGTTTCATCTTTGCTGCTGATTTAAGTGATGAGCACAAACTGGTCTTTGAGTTTGCCCTTTCTTAGCACTCTTCCCAGATGAAACAGTTGCCTCCCAGCACAAATCCTGAATTTGTTTCAGAATATTATTGCTATGTTCATAAAAGATGTCCTATATGTTCATGTACCATGTGTGACCTGCTTCATGATCAGAGGTAGTGAGGACCAGTCCCTCACATCTTGTGGCTTTTGGTAACATCTGGGATGCTCTGAGGTATCACAAGTCAGCTTTGGTAGGTGTTAAATTAGTGTTTAGACCACAGAGACAGAAACTCTGCTTTGTGGTACTTTCTGAATGACTTTGTATGTACCTAGACATATGTGAATCACTGTCTTGATAGTGATTTTTTTTTTTTTCCTCCATGGATTTTAGCAAAACAGCCAGAGAAAGTAGACTTGAATGTTGTCCTACACAGAAGATGTTCAGAGTTGGATAACGTCTAACAATCATTAACCATTGGTGTTAAAAATTATTAAAGACAGTGAATAATATTTTTCGTGATTGATGCTGCAGCTGTCTAACCTGATACTTTACAAAGAGTGTGTTAATGCAGTCAGAAGTATTTATTCAGTTCCTTTGTTGGCTAGAGTTTTTTTTTTAATTGATTTGTATTTGGTTTTGAATATCAATACTGTATATTTGAGTACTGGGTATACACTGAAGATTTGTATTTTGAGTGCCTGAACAAAGATATCAAAAATAAAATCCTAAAGGAGTTAACATCAGTGTTCCCCACTGAGGAGGTCTAGGAAATTTCTCTATATACCTTTTCATTCTGGAGGATGGCTCTGAAGAAATGTCCCAAATGAGAAAAAACTCATTAGGAGATATTTTGGGACAAATCAATACAATTGGTAATAATGAGTTTTCTGTCATCGGGACTGGATGTTATTCATTTTCAGAAGGCAAAAGTTTTACCTTTCTGGTAAAAGGAGCAAGATAGCACCAGACATGGCTTCATCTTAACTTTCAGCCCCAAGAACTTCTGGTATATTTAGGTATTGCTAACTGCATGGTTTTAGCTTTTCTACTACAATATATCCCCACTGTCCATTCTTCCAAGAGCTTGAGTACAGAGTAGAACAGTGGTGAGAAACACATATAAATCTTCAAATACTATGCAATTCCTAATAATTTTTATATTCAAACAGGAAGAATTTTGTCATTGTCAGAGAATACTCCTAGGCAGATTATCCCTATCTTCGTCTTTTGAATAAACAAAAGAGCAATAATGTCAGTTTTAGCCAAAATGTAACCTTTGTTGTGTTTAGAAATGGTTATAAAGGGATTGTAAAGGAAGAGTCACTTATAAGTAAAATGTAGAGTAAGCAAACAGAGACTATCAGATGTTTGCAAGCAACTGGGGACAAATGTTTTAAGTTACAGCCATTGAATAGAATCATTTCTGATAAGCTTAGAACTTCCAAAGGTATTGTGGGCATCTCCATAGTCCATTGTAATGCAATGTGAAAAACAGTTTTTGTTAAAGAGCAAAGGCGATGTCTTAAAAACGCGTGCTTTCTGTAGCTGTCTCTCAAGTGCTGTGATTTTCTGGACTTGCTGATGATATTGTAAATCTAAGTGAAAGTGTTTTTCTCTGAAGGACAGTAGAGAGTTTGATATACAATTGAGAATACAAGAATACTTCTGTAGAGCAGTCCTGGAAATGAACAGCAGACTCACATGTTATTTTCTGTCCAGCGCTTCCTAGCAAGTCTGGATGAATTGCTTTTGCAGGCACAAGAGCTTGTGGTGTAAAAATATGGTATCAAGAGTAAAAATTTGAATTTCATTAAGTGTCTTCATTTGCCAGTCTTCAAATTTCCAATACAAAACAGAAATATGTCTCTAAAGAGCACAATATGTTTTATCTTTGCTAGAAATTTCATATAATTTACCATTTGGAGTTGTTAATGAAAAGGCTATAGCAGGGAATTAAGAAATATTAATCTATAAATATCAGTGCACATTCCAGATGTTTTTTCAGTTATAATGACATCTTTTTTGCCCTTCATGTAAATCTAAGTAAAAACATACATTTTCCTTATATAGCCCTGTAGAGCTACTTCGTGATGTAAAACAGTTCCTCTGTACAAGCTGATAAAACATTTTATATTTCAAATGAGGAATTATCCCCTTTTATAAAAGCAGTAAGTTTTCTTTAAGAAGATTATTTGAAATTCTATAACACACGGCATTCTTGTTTTCCAAGAGGGATTTTATAGTCTTAGTATTCCTCAAGTATGGTTGACTTCCTTGGGTAGGTGGATACACAGCAAGATGTTGCTAAGTCTTGCTCTCAGTAAATACGTAGTTTTAATTATGATGTTTAATTTCTTATTTCAACTGAATTTTGTCTTGCCTGACTTAATTAAATTTTTTAGTAATAAGAAAATATTGGAAATGTGGGATAGATCACATAAGATAACACAATGTATGTACTGTAGTCTGTAGCCATCACTTCCTTGTTTGGTATTAGATTTTGTGTATATGAAATTTTGCAAAATTCTATAGTTTGATGTTTTATTCAGAATTTTGGTCACCACGTTACTTGCTAATGACCTTCAGAATTCAATGCCAGACTTTTACAGTAATTAACAAGGACTGAATGGAAAGGCTTTATCTGCATACAGCGTAATGTGCACATCTCTTCTGAATAAGGAAATCATTTAGCTGTCACTGAATGAAAGAACTAAAATGCTAGTGAACAAAAACTACCTGTGGTAGATTATAGCAAAATTTCTGTAAATTTGACAGCCACCTTCTCTTCATTTGTCTCCTTGAAGTGTCAGATTATCCATGGATTGCTTTGTAAACCTTTATTGTTTGCAAGGAATGACAACCCCAAAGGAAACCTTCCACTTTCACCTGAAGAAAAGCCCTTTGACACCTGGAAGGATCAAATGATCAGAATAAGAGAGGATGCAGTGTTAAGTAATTTTATAATTCATTCAAACTATCATTTTATAAATTAGAGTAGGAAAATTTATTAAATCCTCAAGACATCCCTGTGTGTTTCTTTTGTCCTTCTTAGTGAGAAAACCCTTTATAAGGAGATTAAATGCACATGGTTTTTATTTTTCATAAAGACAGGATTTTTATTTAACTGTAAGGAGACAAAGAAGGGTGATTCTCTTAGCCTTTCCATGAGAAGAAGATGGCTCTCAGCATTCCTTGCACATTGATATTTTCCTTTCTTCTACCTGACCTGGTGCTACAGAACTCATGCTACTTGTTTAAAGACTAGCCCATACAAACACAGGCAGGTAAAGTTCATACCTAGCCTAGTTGGAAACACTGTCTTAAATGCACAGTTAAAGAAAAAGAAGGATCTAGGGGAATTAATCAACTCTGGCTTGTGCTTCAGAAAGAGAAACCTCACAGCCAGAAGACTACAATGATTTCTCTTCTTATATTCATGGCAGTACATTATGTGTCTGGTGTACTTGTGGTCCTTCAAGGAAAAAATAAATCAGGTTGAAGAGTAGCTACTATAGGGGAAAAAGTGTGTTGGACTTTAGTGGGCAAAATTTATTTCACAATTAGGTTCATTAAAGCAAATTGTTCACTATTGCATTTTTATCCTCTACTCAAGGGCCATGAGATATTGTCTTCTCAAAGTGGTTGGAGAATAAAAACTGTACTAGTAAGAAGAGAATAATTACCTGTTGCAAGTTTGATGTTTTAAAATGTCTGTGGTAATAAACCCTGTTGGAAAACACAGAATGACATTCAACAGGACAAGACAGTGTTTTACATGCTGAAACTGTGAAAGTTCGTTACAAAAAGAACAGTAAGTAAGGAAACACATAAATGATCTTAACAACATTAATGGTTCTCAGTCTTTAATTGTTAAATGAAAACAATGGCTGTACAGACTGCTCTTATCTCTCTTCTTCTGTGTGGTCTTTTAATTCTGGTGGGAGTAACATGATTTTATTTTTTTTTCTTATTTGATTAATATTTTTTGAATTTTTAAAGGAGGAAAATAAATATAATTGAAAGATAGAAAACAAGGTTTAAAAAAATTACTGTAAATGAGATTCAAGAATAGACATATGACACAGAAAATATTTTATGTAGATATATTAATATGAGTATGTTCTAATAGCAATATGCATATATTTATATAATAATAATAATAATGCTATTAATGCTTATATAATCTTGTGCTGTCAGTGACTGCCTTTCAGCTCTACTTAAAAATGTGCAAAGCCATTAATTGTGACCATGTCATAGTTATTATGCAAATGTGCTTTGCAGGGTATGCAAACAGTTAACTAGGCCATATAAATTTCTTCACTGGTTTCCACAAATTATGCTGCAGGGATCCAGCTCTTTTCAGCTGATGACATTAGTTTACAATTCAAACTGTAATATGCTATATAACACAAAAATTTCAACAAAGCAGGGTTGGGCAAGATTAAATACAATATGATGGAATGTCTGACAGTAATTATAAAATTTTCACCTAATTATGGAGTTTGATTTTTCCCTGTCTTTCTGGTTTTGTCCTGAAAGCTTTCCCACATGGATTCCAAAGGTTTCTCATCTTTTTCTCTGAACAACAGGATTGCCTAAACTGTCTTTCACCTTTCAGGAAGCTCCAACAGCGCCTATTTGCTGTTGGTCTGCTTCTGTGCTCACAAAGACAAAAGTATGCATGCCTGAATGCACTAAAGTGGGAAGCCTTGGTTTACTTCTGATATTCATACCAAAATAATACCCACCTAGCCCAATACAACACACACAAAAAATGAACATGATATTCCATGAAGATACTGTATGCAGATCATAAAAGTAGTTTTCAGTTTCTTTAGCTGACAGGTTGTTTAATTTGTTTTCAGTTTGTATACAATGGCACAAGAATTTAAAGATATTGAAATGGTCTTTTCACTGTTCTGTTTTTGTGCAGCCCTGTCACCTCTTTCATGCCCACACCCACTGTGAATTTTCTTGCCTGTGAATGAATATACTTCATGTAAAGTGGTGTCATGGTTTAGGGATGGTGGGTGTTCTGCAATTCAGTATTCTTATCAAAACCATGCTACCACTGGCTCCCTCTCCCCTCCAATTGGAAGCACAAAAGGCAAGGATCATGGGCCGAGATAAGAACTGTTTGCTGGAAACAGCAATAAGATAAGAAAAGGAAGAGTAAAAGCAACAACATTAACAAGAGAAGGTATAGCACAAAGAAATTACTTGCATGGGAAGCCTACAACAATAAAAAAATACCCATCAGTTCTTCCAAACGTGTTTATCCACTGAAAGGAATGCCCTTTTCCTCAGAAGCCAGAGTCCCTTCTCCCCCACCCCTGGCAATGACCTGCTGGGCTACAGAAAAACATCAGGGTCCTGGACACACCACTTCAACAATGTCTTCTTCCAGCTGCTGCAAAAAATTAACCTTGTCCTGGCCAAAACCAGAATAAGAGGAAAGAGTACTGATGACTGTTTGTGAAGAAGAACTTGCATAGTACAAGCACCAGTGGTGCAAATTTCATCATGAAACCTCACCAGTTCTCCTGAACTCCAATTTGAAAAGGTTTTATTGAATGCTAAGCTTTTTGCTGAAAATATAAATGCTAATAATTACCTAATTATTAATGGAATTACCACTAGTTATGAGTATTAACCAACTAAGTAGTTCTGTATTTAAATTGTTTTCTAATTGTATGTTATTATTGGTTGTTTTATGACAACATGACAAAGTACTTGAGTAACACAGTTCAGAACTGTGTGTAAAGGGGAATTTCATTTACATGAAAATACCAGCCATTTATGAACAGAAGCAATGAAAATATATTTTTACAGTTGAAACATACTGAGATTACTTATTTTAATTGAATTTTTTCAATACTGTCTCCATTTTTTCCTACAGATAAGTCATTCCTGAAAATAGTACAAATATCATGCTTTTACTCAGGCTTGCTTTCCTAAGCAGGCTAAAGGATAAGTTTTCTAATTACTTTTTAAAAACTTAGCTGTCTTAAGTGAATATTTCAGAGCTGTCAGAATAGGTTTTGAACTTGATGCCCAAAATAACCTCAGTCCAACAGTAACGTTTGTGATAGACAGTCTTTCAATGTCTTTCATAATTAATATAAAAGTCTCCTGGACTTCAGAATTGCTCAAATGGCAGAGACCAGTTTCTAAGTCTTGCATCAAAAAAGGTGCATTAGAGCCAGGGAAATGTTCTATCATTATATATTTTTAGAGGACAGTTGTAAGTGTGAAGAGCATACAGGTCTTTCATGGGCAGCTCATATGTATTATCACAGGCATGAATTTCATGCCTTACATGCAACCCATACAATGTCTGAACACATGGGAAATCTCACGAGGTCAAAAATCTGCAGTGTTACTGGTTGTTCACAAGTTTTATCTATCATTTAAAATCTGTGAAAAATCTTTTGGCAGCTAATTAGCATTCAGAATCTGGTTTAAATCAGCGAATAGCCAAGAATTAATTGGATTTAAATGGATACCAGTAAAATAGATGTCAACAATTAGAAAATACTTCTAAATAACAAACTATTGTGATAGACCTCGATCCCATGAATTATGGCCAAATCTACAAAAATCCATAGGGAATGTGCTGATTGTGTTGGTTGTTGAGTAGAAACATCAAGAAATTCCACTTCCAAGTAAGTATTTTGTTTGTAGGAGCTTTTTTATTATGGTACTGCTGACCTGATGCAAATAAGACGTTTTCATGGCCCATTTGAAAGATGTAAGAATTTTCATTCTGAAATTCAATTGCCATTTTATCTGTACTATGGGTTGCCAGTATTTCTTACTCTTAGTCGCTGTGTGCTGCTTCCTCGTAAAATAGTTAACAGAAAAAAGATAACATTTACCAAAGTCATTGTGCATTCTGCAGGTTTCTTGCTTCTAACACAGCTAACTTGTGTACATCCAGGTGTCTAAGTCACCACTTCCTTCTTGGTGCCTGTTTAGAATGCTCCTACACAACCAGTTTCATGGTTATCCCACTTACAAATCATGTTTCTCATCATAGTACTAAATACTTGTTTTTCTTGTTCTGTAAGTCTATCTTGAATCTTGGCAGACTTCACAACACAACTATCAGGTCTGCCTATCTAAGGCTTTCCTTTCAGCCCACTTTTCTAAAACATCCCAGACTTAGAAAAAGATTTCTGTCTGACTTCTCCAGACAGGTCTGAGATTATTTTCCTATGTGATTTTAGCTTGTGAACATACAAGTCAGTAATATGGAAAGTTGATTCTCCCAAAAGAAACAGTCTAACAATATCAGTTCTGAAAGGATTTCTGCTGTAATTATGTGTTAGTAGGACACTAAATATCTTAAAAATCATGAAATATTATGTTAGGGAGAAAAATTTAATCCTTCTCAAAGCGTTCAGCTGTCTAGGCAAGCACTGCCTATTTACTATGACCAAAGCAATTTTTGACAGTATTAATCATGCTCAGAAACAACAGAACTGTTTTCTGTCAGGAAAAAATAATCCATGCAGGGAACAATGCTGTACTGGGAGATGTCCCCTGTGGAATTTCTGAAGGGCTGAAAACAATCAGAAAACTCATAGGCTTTCTGCTGAAATGCATAATGGATTTTGACCTCACCTCATTAAACAGCAGTACATAATACCTTATGTATAAAACACGCAACTCGCTAAATAAACATTTTACAACAGAGTACAAATGGAACAGAGAGGAATAGGAATCAGAAAAATCCGATCTTGTTGTTAAAATTACATGCTTTTGGAAATCATTCTGGTAGAAATGTCTACAACATATAGGCATACACACATGAGAAAGTCATCTCAGGCTCTCTTTCTCTTTTGATGGAGAGAAGTTATGCAGTCCATTCGATATCTAAAATTCACATCTAACATGAGTCAGATAAGTAATTCCCACCAGGGAGACCTATCTCCATTAACCATAAAGGGAGTCCAGGTTGACTCCCTAATTCAGGGCTAAATTGTTCATATCGAATATTGTGAGATGAATTCCAACCTCAGAGACCACTGTATGAGGCTGCATAAGACTGTGAAAATGTTACAATTAATTAACTCTTTGGCAAATGGTCTCTACTGCAAAATTTACCTTGCAGGTGTAGGGAACAGCGGCACAAGGAATAGGCAGAGCAGTCTGCCTAGTGAAGGGGGCGTAGAAGAGATGCAAACAAATTCATGTGTGAGTACTCACCACACAGAAACCAGCAATACCCCAACCATTCACCCGTGTCCAGCAGGACCAGGAGGGATCCCTTCTTCCCCACCACCCCCTGCACATGGCAGGAGGCTGTATAGGATAACATCAGAGTCCTAGCCATGCCTCTCCTGCCTACTGCAAGTGTTAACCATGTCCCAGCCAGAACCAGGACATAGTGGTGCTACTCATGGGTGAGAACTGCATAGCTTATTTCTCAGCGTTTGTCTCTGGTTGTTACCAGATAAGAGTTACTGCATCCTGTTCTGTAAGTTATGTGTTGAGAAGAAATCTGTGGGCAAGTAGGGGTGAACGTCTGTCTAATCATCTTACGGAACCCATTGTATGTATAAATGTCCTAGTATCTTATGGCAACACATGGTAACAAAAATTTCAAATAAGGGGTAACATCTGTATGGTTTACTATACAATAATTAGGTAGAAAACAGAAAAGACATATTATTAGCCTATATTTAAACAGCATTCTTTAATGAGTACTATGTGTTTGAGTAATACGCAGAACTAAAATACACAATCTGATATTTTTAAGCAAACAGTTCATCTGTTGAATATTAAGAAACCTCTCTTGTAAATCTTGTAAATGTTTTGCACTAAGATTAAACCAATTTATTTCAGAACCTATAATTCCTCAGTAATAAATTGCTATACTGTTTTTAGCAATGAAAATATTTATATACACAGTCTATCAGCAACTGAGACTGATAGCAGAAAAAAAAATATAATATTTTACCATAGTGTCTGTAAGCAAAATTATATTAAGAACTGCCAATTATTTGGTCTCATTTTTGAATATAAATAAACAAGAAATTAATTTCTTTTGGTGGAAGTGCAGAAATAAGATGACTGCTGCATACATACAAGGAGATAATGCAAAGGCTTCTGTTCAATTGTAATCTTATATAGCATTCTCTGTCTTGCTAGGAAGCTGAAGGAACAAAAGATGACATCTTTCTAAAGATAAGGGTTAGAATTGAGAGCCACAAGCATGTTACAGACACAGGATGGCTCTGCAAGTAACTTGAACAGAGGCAAGGATGTCTTTTGATCATGTTTGGAAAGTTGTGTGAGCAGAGCATGGTGATCTCATTGATAGGAGGAAATTCAGAATTGAGAGTAGACCCTGTGTAAAACCTTTCTGAAGACACTCTCATTTGGGAGCATTATATTATAGGAAAGTGGAACCAGTTTTTGGATATAAGAGGCCTGTGGACATACCTGGCTCATGGGAAGGGCCTGACTTTGCAATACCTATTTTGTTTCTGACATCCATGATTGGGTTAGAGTTTTTTGCTTCTTTTGCTCGGTGTAAATGAGACACATATTGCCCACTGTTCTTGATAAGCAGCTTCAGCTGCTGAGTTTTCATTTTTTTTGGCCAAAATTGTAAGCTTTAATGAATGGTTTGAATTGTTGGTGGTCTCTGTGCTGTAAATGTGGAAGTTAGTAGATATTCTCATGTTTTAAGGAAGTGCAACCTTGTAAGATTCCTTTAAATTCAAACAATGCTTCTTTAAGAACTATAGTATAAAGTGAAGTTGTTTAAACTGAGTAGGCAGTGTTTTTAATGTTGATCATTATTTCCTGTACATCATAAAGAATAATTTAATTTCTTTACATACATACTCTGAAGCCTAGTATGTATTGGTGTTCCAGCTGATACATACTTGTGAGCTGTAGATTATGATATGATCCCATGAAAGATTTTATGATGGGAAAATTAGAATATTATGACAAATGGGAGGAAAGTTTTTTCCATTCTTTAGAAGATGAAATAAAATTAAGCCTCCTGAAAACAGCAGTCAATGCAGTTAATATATTTAAACATCACCTTGATTGTATTAAAAACCAAGATGTAAGTTGAGAAGGGGAGGATGAAAATGCTTTCCAGGTAAAACTTCATAAGAGTTTCTAGTTCCTAGCTATTACAATTATATCTTTGTATTTTCCTTGGAGTTTTATATAACTATTGTCACTTAAATTAAGCAACTAAGCAGTTTACTTTCTTTTTTTTTCTTTACATAGCAGATGGTACGTGAACAATACATGACAACGACACCAGGCACGAGCCTAGAGAGGCCGAAGAATGAATATATCTACAAAATTGGAATCTATGGCTGGAGAAAGCGTTGTCTCTACCTGTTTGTTCTCCTCCTGCTTATCATCCTAGTTGTGAATTTTTCTTTGACAATTTGGATTCTTAAAGTGATGTGGTTTTCCCCAGTAAGTGTCCTCTTTAATTTTTCATTCTTGACTTCACTTCTCTGCCTCATGCCTTCACTTATTTTGTATGTAAACCAGCTTCTCTGTAGGTAATGGATGGTTCTTTTTTCTTTCTTCTCAACTGTGATTTCTACTTTGGCTGAAAGTATGTTAGAAAAATCTATCTTTGAATGTACTTCCTTATATGTCATTTCTGTATTAGTAATAATTTTTAAATACTGAGGTTGTTGATGCTTTAGATTGCAGTGAATTTAACCATTATATGAGAATGTATTTTACTGTTGTCTCATAATCTCTGTTTAGTTGGTAGTTTATAAATGTGTTTGCTGTAATTTTATCTCATACAGAATTCTTTAGTTAAAATATTGCTGACAGCTGCTGTGGTTTTTTAGCTTATTTCTCCTATTTATCAGCATCTAAAATTTAACAATTTATTTGCCCAATTAATTACAGCTTGGAGGTAATTATCACTACTTCATGCTTGAGGCTAAGCAGCTATATAATTCAGAAATAAACTTAATAACTTTCCACTGTCATATGTATTTTAATATTTATAATGGAATTTTGCATGTAGTAGATTAAAGGGTAAGTTTCAGAAGTCTGCAAGATACGACTTTAGTCAGAATGTAATAAAATGCATCAGTGAATATTGAAGCTAAGCTAATTTGCTCCTAACATGCAGTTGTGATACACAGATGATTTGAATAGACTTGTTACAAGAAAAAACATAAGAATAAATTTCTTCAGCTCTGCCCTGGCTATTGAAGAAAGTTTCTGTTATCTATTGTTATTACACCTCTGTCACTAAGTGAAGACCACTTTATCTTAATATAAATATTTTTATGCTCACTAAAAAGAAAGTATGTTAATTTTCCGTCCTACTTACTAGTACAGTTTTTAGTGCTTGAATTCCTGTGAAGGGTCTTCCCCTACATGAATTCTTTGCAGCACTGTTACTGCCATACAGATTACAGTGCAAAACATCTTAGATCACATATAATTTTTCTCTTATGCAGCTCACATGGAAGATATGCTTTTAGTGCCTGCATGTCATAAATCACAGAGAACGTGAAAAATTTATAATTGTTTTCTGTGTGGCTCAGGGTTCTATTTTTACAGAGTTTTAAAATTATTTTATGTTGATTTGATTTCTGCATATAAGCCTGGATATTTCTTCTCTGATACCAGTGAGGATTTAAAAAAAATAATATTAGAAAGTCTACTTATAGGAATGCCCATCTCCTGTGTTGAAGGTACCAAAAGCCTTGATCTGCTGAGGGACAGTGTCCTTCTGCTTTTGCAGTAAGAGCAGTGGAGTAACAGGTCTAGCAGTGCAGGTTTACATCCTTCCACAGAATGAAAGGGCTGTGAATGCCACAATTACAAGGAATTTCCTAATTCTGGGTTAAAGAATCTGTATGCCTGACATGCCCAGTTGGATAGTGACTTAACTGTAATGCCTTTATAAATTTGGAATAATTTTAGGGAAGTACTGAAATTCAGATAAATATCAGCTGTAAATACTGTTGTGCAAAATGCACATGTATGTGACAATCCTCAGCAAAAGTGAATGTGATGTTGTTAAGAGGAGAGAACTTCTTGTACTGAGTGTTGTTTTAATAGACTACATCTCTCAAGACAAAAAGTAACTATGAGGATACTAGAAATCTCACCCAGAGAATCGCTGAGAAGCACTGCTAGCCACTGAGTCTAAGAAGGATGTTTAGTGCATGTTCAAAGTCTGGAAGCATATAATTGAAGCATCATAGTTCTTTCCTGTGTCAAAGGAAACATCAATTAAGAAGAATTAGTGTAACAGTTATAAGAAATTACCAATGATATCATAAAACCCCTTTCGTGATGGAATTAAGCATTTATTTCTCCAAGTATTTTGTTGCTGTTTGAAAAGAGAAGTATCAGTATAGTGTCAGAATTATGATTCATGAGTTCCAAGCTTGAGAAGTATTTGCTGTTTAGGAAATGAGTTGATTGATGTATATTACACTTATCCAATTAAGAATTCCCATGTTTGGGAAGAGTTTAAAAGTAATTGTGAAATATTATCCTATATGCAATCATCAGTTATTTACCAAATATTAATCTGTCAACTGTGATAACACTTATATTTATTAAATGAATTCTAGGTATACTGTGTAGAGATTATAGGACTATGTTTAATATTCATAATAACTATTGTATTTTTAGCTCATACTTTAACAGCATTTGGTCCTAGTTTTAAAAAAAGTCTTTAAGATCACTCTTAAAAATATCACTTTTAACAATATTTAAATATTGATAGCTAATAAGTTATTAACAGCTTTTTTTCTCTGTAAAATAATACAACAAGTTGTATTCTCACTAAGGCTGATAAACATACTTAGAAAAAAATGTTGCGAACATTTTTAAATACATTTTTATAGTAGAGTCCTGAAGAGAGTTTATGCTGAAGTAAAACTTCAAGCATAATATGACTGCAGTATATAATTTTATAAGGAAAACAGTTTTTCAATAATAGGGGTGTTGGTGCTTTAGTGATTGATTGACATGATTCTATAGCACAGCCCTTTCATAAGCCCACTCAGAGCTGACAAACTGGTTATTTAGACATCAAAGTTTCTTTAGTTGTATAAAAAGTGTTCTCTTTTTCTATAAAGCATCCTTGACTCTTCCATTAAGTAATAACTTTCAGTATACAAAAATCACATGCTATGTCTATTCAAAGATCCAGATTAAAATAATAATGAAATTATGAACAGAGCTTGAAGCATTGAATTAATCTATGCACACATGTCCTGCCTTAACCCCCATAAAACCAGACAGTGTGATAAATACTGGCAAAAAAGCTAAGCTGATAAAGGAGAACATGAACCAGACATAAATATGCTGCAAGATGAATAGAGTTTGATCTCCTTTTATGAATTTGGAATGATGAAAGACAGAAACTTTTCTAAGTTCTATTGTTTGAGAGGGCTTTGGCATCAAATGTAGATGATTAAATGGAACAGGATTTCATTGTTTCATTTCATTTCACTTCATTTTAGTTCATAAAAGCTAGACTAAAAGAGAACAACCTGAACAGAAAATATATCCCTTTTCTCATGCTGCCCAATTAAAAAACATATGGGCATCTCCAAATTGTGCACATTCATTCAAAGGTATCAGCTGTGTGGGAATAAGCAAAGAAACCTGTGAATTCATTATATTCAGCAGTTTCAGAGAAGACATTCAAATAATTATGCCTTGAGTTTGGTGAATATGGTGAAATAGAGTAATTTTTAAAATACCATTATTTTTGCACAAAAATCAGTTTGAAAAAGGGTTGGGTTTTTCCCCCTGGACAACATATCACATTTTGCATGTAATGGAAATTTCAGATTCTGTTTTTAACATAATGAGATTTTCTGAGCACTAAAGGGGACTGCTAGTTTTAAGAGTTTAGAAAACTAAGAATCTTAAGGGGTTTAAGGCTGCAAGGATGTCAGAAGTCCAGTGGACAATTCTGAAGGATCTATTAGGTCTGAAAGAGAGGACCTTCCATGTTTGTGATATCTGCTATAAGACAAGTGTGGCAGGATGGAAGTAGTGAAGAGTTCTAGAGGGTGTCAGCAACAACTTCTGAAGAGGACAATTAAAGGTGGCACACAGCTGGATCTGCTACTCACAGGATCCCATGGGAACCAGATCTGAAGGGTAGAGTTACCCAGAAAAGCTTGATCAAGTTTAAGGACTGTATCCTCCAAATGTAGGAAAGATCAGTCCTGATACTTAATTAGATAAATATCCTGGCTTAGCTGGCCAGGTTACTTGTAATGGAGCTTCAGTGAAAAAGTAGTATAGAAGAGTTGGAAGCAGATAAATGCTACAAAGAAGAAATCTGTGAACAATGTCTGGTCCGGGAAATGTGTCAGGCTTTCTGCGTCAGGAATGGCAAAGCTCAGCTTCAGTTGAGAATTACAAAGTGCAAATGGCAAAAAGATGGTGTGCATCCATTGGTGCAGAGAGAACTGATTCTCCTGCAGAGTCACCCTCTACAGTGTTTGAAAGATTTTGGAGACTGGGGAGATCCTTGGTGGTTGGGGGAATGCAAGTGTTGCACTTGTCTTTAGAAAAAGGGGCCATGGGTTTACCAAGAGTGAATGATGCCTGAGCAATCTGATTGCCATTTTATGATAAAATGTCTGGAATTATAGCTGATGATAGGACACAAAATATCATTTACCTTAACTTCAGCAGGGCTTATGACTCTGTCCCACAATATTCCTGTACCCTAGTTAGGATATTACAGCCATGATGAGTGGACAAGCAGGTAAGTATAAAAAGTAAACTGCCTGGGTAGTTGGGCTCAGAAGGTAGATGCTAATGTGTTGTGGTCTGTATGGAGGGCAGTAATAAGCATTGTAGTTGTCTTTTCCTGGCTCTTGTCCTTTGCAAAAACTTAATCAAGGACTTGGAGGAGGTGACAGAATGCTTGCTCACTGAATTAGCAGGTTATATCAGTGTGGGGGTACCATTCAAAACTTCCAAGGCTCAGGCTGGAGGTCACACTAGCTCTAGGCCAGGATTGTCATGCGAGGTCTCTAAAACTCAGGTGTGAAAAATGCACCTGATCAGGTGATTACCATTCCTGATGTTCTAGCAAATCTTTTTCAGAAACCCTTCATTAATTTAGTTATTATATTATTTAGGTTTTGCCACATTATCATAACACCAGGAACAGTTGTGTGCCAAAGATTATTTCTAAATGTTTTTGGCCTCTGATGGAGACACCCATGTTTTCCATGGATTTTAGCAGATGCCCCAGCTATCATGATCTCCTGGACTAAGAAAGGAAATTGCACTGTATTTCGTTTTGATAAGGACAGATAGTAATGCAACTACAGTGTTTACCAGGATAACTAGTTGCCTTTCTTCAGTGTGGAGTTTCCTCTGACAAAAAATTTAAGCACAGTGTAAGAGAAGTAGACAGGTCTTTATAGCTTTAGATGCACTGCTAATCAAGCATAATTCAAATGCAAACTGAGAGCTCAATCTCAAGCCATCCATACCTGCCATCCATACCTTTCTTGGGTTTAGGTCTAACAAGAAGAAAGTCAAGTCCTAATATTAAGATTTATAATAACCCCCAGGTCACCTTATCATGACAGGGAGTAACTTGGTCTGTGGAGGGCCAAGTCAATCAGTGTCCAATGTCCAGTCCAACAAAGCATATCCTAAGCTTGGTTCTCCCTAAGAACAGGATAAATGTTTGGCCTGCTCTTGTGCCTGAACCTCAGCTGGACATAGAGACAAAGGCAATGAGAACTGGGAGGGTTTCTGCACATTTAAGATAGATTGTGGACTTTTACTTTCTCCGTTATGCACATAAATTTATGGCACTGGAATAAGTAGGGTAATTGCCACAGTTGTACAAAAACATACAGGGTTTTCTAGATATTATTGACAGGTGTTTTCTTCTTTTGGCCTGCTTTTAATTAGGGAGTACTCTACCCATGTAGCCATTCCCAGAAACTTTTATCACAGAAATAGCACCCTTCTGGGGTTCCCATTAAAAATTATTATAGGAAAAGCATTAAAATTTTTTTTATTATTATTTTTAAAAGTTTTCTGTAAGGCAATAGTAATTTGTTGATAGTTCATTTAATAAGACATGTTGAAAAGCAAACTATTTATAATCTTACTATATATACATATTAGTTGGCTGATGCTGGTGCTGCTCTAAATCTATAAATAGAATATGTACTTTGAAATAAAAAAACTGATTTTTTAATAAAAGACTTGTGTAAACAACTATTCAAGCACTTGGTAAACTCAGGCACTGAAAATGGAGGGAATTACTTAAGGAAATACAGAAACTAGGAATGTGATGAATTAAGAAAGCAAAATTTTAACTGAAAATCAGTTAATACTTTCTGACAGTGAGACTTAATAGACTGTGTCATAGCATACCTTGTTAAATTGGAGATGCTCAACCATTTGGAGCACCTAAAACCAGAGCAGACAGCAATGAAAAGGTACAGTAAAGAACACTTACAGCAAGTGATCTCCTTCACCAAAGACATACATTAGTGAACTTGTACAGCCTTTCCATGCATTTTGTGATTAACAGTGGATCCTCCATGGAATTCGTTGCCATTTTGAGAATGTTGCATTACCTTAATATTTCAATAAAATAAATTATTGAATTTTTCATAAATTTTCATCCAAGTTTTCATGTCGGAATATGATCAAGCCATAGTTTCTATTCTGAATAATCCTAAACACCTGTATTTTATAACCTTTCTGTTAAGTTAAATACAATTTGCCTCCAATCAGGCTAAAGTCATTCCCATTGTCTCTATCAGACAAATATTTAAATATTTTATGCAAAGAATAATAATTGAACAGAAAGATACTGAGATTCTTACTGCAGAAAGCTGTTGCCAAAGAAAGACTTTTCAGTAGTGATACATATGTTCGTTTAAATATATTTTCTTAAAGCATGTGATTATTCTGAATTATATTATGAATCAAATCACGGGTATGTAAACGGTTGTGGAGAAACACTTAAGTTTACTGCTGGAAAAATTTATAATATTAATAAAGAGTTACAAAAAATCTGAGTACAGTGAGATTGGAGTGTACATGCAAGTTTAAGAAGTGGATTTAAGAAAACCCTTTGACAACCTTTGCAAATCAAAGGAAAATATTTAATTCCATTTCTTAAGCTAAGTAGCATAATTACAAATGTTAATATAATAAAATTAATTACCTAATATATAGAAACCTAATTCCTGAATAAATACACGTAGCAGTGGGAGTAGAAGTCTATTTCTTCATAGTCAGTTTTTCTAACACAGTAGATGTAATGCCAGATATAATGACATTTTTTTAATATCTGTTCAGTACAGAACCAAAGAATTTGGTCTTTGCTGAAGAAGGAAATGAAACTAAAACTGAATCCGTTTGGAGAATATATTCTTTCCTCTTGAGTAACACCTGTTTTAATTAATACTTTAAGTAAGGAAATCTGTTATTCTGTATATCAGGACAAAGATAAAAGAGTACCTGAAAATATCTTGAAAATAGGCATCTTAAATATGAATCCTATTTTATAAAAGAAGTGTTATAAAGATAAGCAAACATTAGTGGTTTGATAATTTGTGCAATTCATAGCAGTTTTCATACAAATCTGTTGAATTCAAAGTGGCCATCTACTTTTCTAAATCTCTTAATATTAACTACCCACTTTTCACTCTTGTCCACAAATGCTGTTTTGGTTTGTATCCAGCCCTAAGCCAGGTGAGACTAACTTCTATACCAAGAGTGCTTGCTGTTGCCAAGGGCTCTGATTTGACCAATGTCTTTGAAATTACTCCACTGTCATCTAAGCAGATGAGTCAGATAACCTCTGTTTGAGCCCAGCAAATAGAGTCCTTGCAACTGAAAATGAGATGAGGCATCAGTAATGTTATTATACAAAGCACGTACTTAGCTCCAAAATTGATATTGTAAGTCAAACAGAGAGTTTCATCAGATTCATTACCAATCCTGTTTTGCTGATTGCTCTTTAACAATCTCTACCCACAGTCCTATTATCTCAATGAAACAGTACACTCTTGTTTGCAAAGCAAGTTCTCTAAATAGTAATTGCTGCAAGAAGTACTGTGGTGCAAGCTGGATCTATAAAGCCATTAATTTAACTAGCTTTGGGGCACAGCAAGTGATCTCTTGGTCTGAACTTGCCAAGGTCTTTCCCTGATCTGGCCTGGAAGGAGGATGTAAGGATCCTACAAGAAAGAAGAGGATTTAACTGAGTGGAAATGCTGAATCCTTTCTACTCTGAAGTTAATATCATTACTGATTTCATTCAGCCACCACAGCATGTGTGGACTCTTAATATATGAAAAAGTTGAATATTCAGGGAGCAGATACTGCAAATCAAACATGTTTTTAATTCCTGAGACAGAAGCTACTTGATATGAATTGAATACTGCTCAAACTAATGTTGGGAATTTTTTTGGTGTAACTGTGCTAACGTATGGGTCAGCCTGTCTTTCCGGTATTTGATCTCCCCTCAAAAGGAGAAAATACACATCTTGCCTTGCAGCTCTTAACTGATACACAGAGGAGATGTTCAATTCCTCTTATGCAGAGGAGCCTGAGGACTGCATTTGAGTCTAATGCTGAGAAGGTACAGAGACAGTGATGATATGATGTGATATGGTATGACATACGATATGGAGAGTGGTTGACCAAATACAGTGAGCCAGTGTGTATCAGTTTCAGTGTTGGTAGGAAAATAAAAACTATAGTTATTGATCAAATTTAAGTAAATAGAAATACTCATTTTTAAATTGAATGAATGTTCCCTGTGCCTCATGCTCATTTCTAAGGGCCACATGCCTACATATAAATCCCATATAAATGCCTGTCTATAAATCCCGCAGAAATCACTTGATGCTCTTTTGTTTCCATATGCCATAGGCAGCATGAGGCTCAGCTACCTGAGAGCAACTCACTGTGAATGCAAGAGCCCTAGAGCTGCATCTGCTTGTTTTCTACTCCCAGTAGTCTGGAGTCTGTATTTAGAGTCTAAGAGAATGATTACACTCCCAAGATGGTCCTCCTATCCAGATGTTCCACAACGCAGTGCATCTTACCTAGAATTGTGCCATGGTGGCAATTCATTTCAGCTGGTTTGGAGTATCCCTATGTGGATAATTCACTGAAAAGCTAGATGTCAAATGTCTTTTAGACTAGGACTTCTCAATCAAGTAGTCTTTTGATGAGCTTTTATGAGGATTCAGAGATCGAATTTTTGTGGTAGAAGGCTTTGTCTCTTTTTCTCCAAGCACTTACCTACCTGCTTGGGATCATTTCCAAATTATGAAAAATGTTTCAACTATAGTTGAAGACATCCTGTTGCTGCAGTTAGAATAAGTCAAGCAGTTCCAAAATGAAAACTGGTCACACCTGCGTGAACACTAATGCTAAGTTGCATCTTTGGTACACAAGAGTTTGGCAGCTGCCAGCAGTTTCCACGCTAGTCAACTCCTTGCAGCAATAAAACCTGATTGCTGTCTACAGAGATGCCATTACATCCTTCCCTGCTGTACAGCTGCGTCCCTGCCTCGCTGAGGGCTTTGAGTAATTACAAAATGTGAGTCTCAGCTATATCTGTATGTACAACAGCGTGTTACAGCTCAGGGCCAGCAAACTCAAGCAGTGACAGTCACCAGCACCAGGATAACCAGAATCCAGACTTGCCATACATTTCCTGTCTTTAATGAAGCAGGTTTCTTTCCCCCCACCCTAAGCAATATAGCTTGTTGCACAACTGCATCAAAGTCCACGTCTAACTAATAGGTATTGGGTCCCTTTCCTCAAATCAGTAGAAATAATTTTATTCAGTTATTTGAATAGGAGCAGAATCAAATCCTTGAAACAGAAGGCATCACGTTTGTTCATCACTGACGAAGGTGCAATACTCAGTAAAAAGCAATTGGTAATGTAAGAAGCAGAGTGGTTGTTGAGAGAACATTATGTGTAAATATTATGCTCTGCCTTTTCACAGAACTTAGCATTGGATCTCAGTGCATTGGGGTGGTTGTTTACTCTAAATCCCTCTATTTTATATTCCATGTAACTTCAATTTGCCAGTTATAAAAGGGATATAATAGAATTCTCCTATCTCGCTGTACTGCATAATTCAGTATTTTTACAATCTTAAGATGCTCAAATATCGTAGTGCTAAGAACATAATAATTGTTTGCAGTCACAAAGGTAATAGAAGTGAGGATCATTATATAAAATCCACAGTTTTATTGTTTGTATGCATGTTACAAAGTTTATGTTAACCCTCACAGATAGTCATTTATGCACATAACCCAAATCTAAATTTCCCTGGGTTTGCGCTTCCCAAGTGGTCAATGAGAATGGATAATAAGGCTGTTAGGCAAATATGTGAGGATGTGAGCTTTGTGTCAATGCTTAAATTAAATATCTGATATAAGAAAATATGGCATACTGGAGGACATACTTATACAAAGTAATCCTGAGGGATATGACTGGATTTACTGAAAAAATAGGAACTTCTAGATAAGTTGAAAGTGCTGAGTTTTGTCATGTGACATACTATTCTTTTTGTCAAAGACATTTCTTTGTCTATATAGCATTTTCACAATAATTATTGCTGGGAAACCTGAATCCATTAGAAAGAGTGTGCTGAGTAAATTGCATCATTTTTTTCCACATAATTTTTATTCTGTTTCTACTAAAAATTTTTTCCTGCCAAAGGCAAGACAGAGATTGCCACCTAGGAGTTTGTTAATTTTCTCCAGTCTGCTTCAGAGCAAGAATTAATTGCTAGTTCTTCCTCTGCCTTCTTAAATTTCAGATTTGTCAATGTCATTTTTTTGTACTTATTCTAAAATATACTTATTTAGTTCTTTTTAGTTATTCAGCTTCTTATTTAGTTTTTTATTTATTTTATTCCATAAAAATATAAAAACTGTTTAAACCTGATAGCTAACATAAACTGCTTTCACCTGATGGGAAAAGGTATGAGCTCAGAGCAAATCATCAGACCCTAAATTTGGTTAATAAAAGAGGAGATACTTTTTAGTGGTATATCTTTAGAATATCCTGATATTTCACATCAGATTTTTCAAGTGTTTTCCTTAAAACTTAAGTGTCTATAATGTTGGAGTGTTGCAAATTAAAAAAAACTGTCCATAGTCTTTGCTAGAAAAACATATTTTTAAATCAGTCAGTGCTAGCTAGGAATCGTCGTTATAAAAGCTCATGATAGATATTTTAGTTTTGCCTTATGGGATGTATCACTATATACTTTAAAAGCTTTGCAGTGGTGTAGAATTTGGAAACTGTATCTGTTTTCACTGAGAGAAGTCAGTGCATTATATATTTCAAAACAGTAAAATATTTGATCCTGAAAAACAGATTCCATAAATAGCTTTTCTAAAAGCCTCTTTCCTGAAGCAAATCTTGCTGAGGAGGAATTGTGGTTGTACTCTCCAGTGAAGTGAATGAACATTTCTTACCCTATGGAATTTAAGCAAAACTTGTTTCTCTCTTTGTCTCCATTCAGGCCTGCTAAAAAAATAGCTATGATTTTTCATTGAAGGTTGGTTTGATATGTTATTTTTATATATATGTATATATATATATATATATATACACATATATAATCTGAATAGTCAGAACATATATTTGAAAGCAATTACCATCTCTTCAATTATAACTTTTCTCAGTGGCAAGCATAATTCATTTGATGAACAATTTATTGATGTGTAATTGGTGGCCTGTTATCTCTTCTGCTTACATGGAAAACTACCTGAAAACTGTTTAAGAGTGAAAATACTTTTTTGAGTTTACTGTTTTTTATTTAGCCCTTCCTTCTGTTCCTTGTAGTTTGCAGCAGTTTTCTTGAAATATTCTCATGTGGCCTAACTGGACAGCTGGTTTTTTGGGTTTGTTGGGGTTTTTTTGGTAAATCTTCTGTCACTTTATGTCAGGGAATTGGTGAATCCTTTACAAATTAGCTGAATACCTGTGAAATACCTTGCAGCTGAAGCCTGCAAACCCTCAGATGTACTTACTTAATTCCTCACTCATTTTTCACATTATCAATTCTATGATAATGATGAAAGAAGGTAAAAAGAAAGAAAGAACAGAGATATCAGCTGGAAAGAATAATTGGGCTGAAAGCAGGAGGGACTGAGGAAGGAAGGATGAGAAAGCTGAGAAGCAGGTGAGAGAGAAAAAGGTGTATGATATTGAGATAGAGAGCCTTGACCAACAATTGAAGGAGAGAAAACTAAGCCGATGAATTAAAACGTAATTAAAAAGAAGTTATTGATGAAAATGAAAGCAAATAAAAATCCCTCTTTGTCTGTTCTGTAGGCTTACATTATTGATACAATGAACCCTGAGATGTTAATGTGAGTTTTTTTATGTGAGTACTCATATGTAAAAGTTTATTGTTCATTACATTTTTAGAAGGCAAGTACAAAAGCTGTTTCAGCGCAGCCAATACAAATGCACTTCTTTTTAATTTAATGACTATAAAACTGTATTTCCACTCCACACCCTCTTCCCCCCCCACAAAACGAACCAAACAACAAACCAAGTTTAATAACTTCATGAAACCTGCAATTTCTCACAGAAAATTGCTCCTGGGAAAAAAATAAGGTATTCTCAAAATTTTAAATGCATTACTCTTTGTATATTTATCAGTAGACTTGAGGCAGGCAGTTCTGAAAATGTTTAATTTATGAAAAGAACACAAAATAAATACAGCGACAAGAGTAAATTGTGCATAATTCTCACATCTTCTCCTCAGACTGGGATGGGACACCTGCGTGTTACGAAAGAAGGGCTTCGACTGGAAGGGGAATCGGAATTCTTATTCCCTCTTTATGCCAAAGAAATCCATTCGAGAGTGGTAAGTGGGTAATCTTGCAAAACTGCTGAATAAAATGAATGCACTTCTGAATAATTGAACTTTGCCTGATTTCATGCAAGAAAAAAACCAAACATATATATATGTATGTTCATGTATATCTGTACATACACATATTTTTGCATGCTTTACAAGGTCAGTGTTATAATGCTTTGTCTGAATTAACATTTATCTCTTAGGCATGTAATAAGCAGCTCAAACAGGAATTATAATTGTTATCGTATGTAAGTAATGCTAAAACTTGAGGAGTGTATAAAAAGGTTTTCAGTATTTTTACTGAGATTATTTTTTAATATAGGCTTCCCAAGGAAGCTGCTTGTTCTGTTTATTTATCCACTGCAGAATAGTTTCAATATCTCTAAAATTAGTGGATCCCAATGGAAAGGTTACGATTTCTCTAAAATATATAGCTTTTTTTCACTTCAAGGACAATGCTATGAAATGTCTGGTGTGTTTATATATTTATGCATATAAAATTTACGAGTCTAAATGGAAAGACTTAGTATTTAATATAGTTCACCTAGACTGTAAAGTTTGTTGTTGTTATTACTAGTGAGGTAAAATAGGAATACCAAACTTGTTCAAATATTTATCAAAATTGTTATCTTTAAAATGTCACTGAGAAAGGGAAAGGTGCGGAAGTTGTGGGTTTAGAAGAAGGAAAGAGAGCATCTGATTTGGATTTTAATTATCCAGGGGGACTCTGAAACTTATTCCAGTGAATTTTTTGTATGGAGATGTCTGCTTCTGGCCAATAAAATAAATATTTTTCAGAACTATTGTTCATAGTCCAACATCTCACGAAATAAAGTTTTATGCTTTGTAAATAATACCATCAACCAATGGGACATTTCATTGAATAACTATTCAGTGACAACAAAAGCCAATAAGGCTTTTTCATGTCTTCAAACATGTAATTGAGAAGAAACAGCCAGGCATGTGAGTCTTCTGAACCTAGGAAAAAGGTTTGTGTATATATATTGCTATAGCAAGAGAAAATGTAAAGAAATTTATCAGAATGAGGTTGTTAACATGCTTGATTACTAAAATTTAAGCAATGCCAACATATTTTACTTATACTGAGCTTTACTTTTCTCTAAGTATTTCCAGTTTCAGGAACAGCTCTTAATTAAGACAGTGAAATTCCATTACTGTATCTGTATTTCCATTCAGCTTCTTATGCTGTATACTTTTCTGCCTCTCAGACAGTGAGAAAACTATTTATGTGCTTTGGTGAATTTCCCTTGAGGATTTTTATCCAGTAAGACATGTAACTTTTTAAGACCACCACAGCTAATGTTTAAGAACTCCCTCTAGTTCCAAGGATTGTTATGCAATGTGAAGCTACCATTTGTGCTCTCTTAATATTCCTTTCAGCTCTTAATACATTTAGTACAATATAGGAAAAAGAGGTGTGGCAGCATCTAATATAAGCTTAGCTGCCCAATGATCCATCATCATCATTAGTAGCGTGCATTAATTAGAGCCTTCAGGCTGCTGCTTCTCTCTGCCTACTGATAATTCATCAGAGGTTTTTCTGTTTGTATCCTTGCATTTTTTAAATATTTGAACTCTCTAAAGGCTTAATTGCCTGCAGCTTGGTCTCCTGAGTTGCCATTTATGTGTTTATTCTCGTAACATTACTTATTTGTTAAGCTTTCTTTTTCTAAGTTTGTCTTGGAGAACTGGGCCCCTCTCAGCTTTCAATGCAGCTTTCTCCCTTGCCTTAATAGTTTTCTCCTTGCAGTCTCCTAACAGATTTTCTCACCTAATGAGGTCTCCAAAGTGCTAAGAAAACATGTAGCAGAAAATCTACTTTCTGTGCGTCGTCTCTGGAGCCTTTTACAAGTTTATGCCTTCATTATGAGTCCAATGCAGAGCTGTGGGCAAGACCATTGCACCGTTGCTAAAACATCTTCATGGAAAGATAAAAGATGAGCATATTTAAATATGTTACTAGATTTTAATTAGTCAAAACCACATGTGTGGCAGCAGCAGGTCTAGACTACACTTTATTCACACTTTTATGTGATGTCTCAAAATACTAAATTATTTCTTAAATCAAAGAGTGGCAATCAAATAAATGTAATAAAAGATGCCCAGCTTTGTGGGTCTTTTAGCAGACTTACTTAAATGTGCTATATTTACCCAATGCCCAATCTTTGTTGGCCCTCCTTTTCATACTAACTTACTACCATTAATGTTCATTCTAACACATGGCTTGCTTTTTTCCTTAGACTTTCCATTATTTGTGTTAATTCTGTGAGCTTTTCTGTTTTACCAATATAATTTATAAAGTGTGATTAATTTCTTTTTCTCAATAACTTATTTTGAAAGAGCCTTTCTACCTACTTGTAAGATAGTGTTTGTTTTCTTTAAAAAATGTATAAGTTTGAGTCCAAATTGTGTGTTACTTCTATCTCATTACTTTTTAATCAGGTTTGTGGTTTTGTTACTAAGTAATTGTAGTAAAATTCGTCACATAAAAAGTGTTTAAAACTCTCAGGTTGTCTCATACTCTAAGCATTAAATTGAGATGAAAACATGCCTTGGGGTTATTTTCAGGGGTTAGGCCTTCAAGGTACTACATAGTCTCTGGTGAGTCCAGAAAAATAACTAGAAGCCATATCTGGGAAAGAGGCTGATCTTTTAATAATATTCCAGTAGTTGGAAACTCATTTATTTAGGAATGGGTATCTCCATTGAGGTCACAAGCAGGCAGCTTGATGGTACTCTTTTCATATCATGTATTCCCTGATGCTTTGGGAGCTGAGATCTGCGTAGGCACTTCTTATCACTTACTGGGTTCTTGTCCTTCAGAGACAAAGTGTGCTTTAGTATGAAAGCCCCTGTAGTGCAGAAAACTTCCTCCCCTTTTTTTGAAGTCTACCAGTGTATTTACAGTTTGCTGATCCAAATGAGTGATAAGATTTGTGTACCCAGATAATTTTCTGATACTTAATGTCAAATAAAGACAGTGGCCACTATGATTACCCTGAAAATCACCTGTACTGTCATCTGTTAAAGTCAGCATTGATGTAGTGAGCCTGCTACTCTCTCCATCACTCACTGTTACAGCTTCCTTGCCTGGAGAGTCAGTGCCAGAGACCAAAATTAGGCCCCAGCCTACAGACTGCATGCACCGTTGAGGAAGCAGAATGCACATGCATGTTTCTCACCAAGTTAGTACAATGGTAGGAATTCTCAAAGTGGAGTGCTCACACTCAATTAAATGGCTGTCTTCTCGGAGTCTCAATTATGTACTGACAGGTACTAAAACTAGTACTAAAGCATTTTTTCCAAAAGATAAAATGTTAGCAGCCATGTTCATTGGTCCAGTAACGCAGGTTTTGTTCACCTGAAGTACTCCATTTAATTATTTTTCTCACTTTAAATCTGATGTAGTTGTAGTAATCAGAAATATCTGCCCACATTATTTGATGAGATCTGTTTTGTAGCTGCAAAAACCTTTCAGTGACTGAGTTGATACCAGCACTAGACTAAATCTTGAAAATGGTTCACAATTCTAATTGTACTGTCCAACATACTTTTTTTCTTTCTCTGTTCTTCAGGACTCATCACTGCTTCTCCAGTCTACTCACAATGTGACTGTGAATGCTCGCAATTCAAATGGGGAAGTCACAGGCAGATTAAATGTGGGTAAGTCTGAGTGATTATTCCTTGTCCACTGCTTTGGAAACATTGTAATGAATATTTGTGTGGGGATTGAGAGTATAAAGCACTAAACACATGATTATTTATTACTATCATGGTCATATTTGAATAGTCCACCTGCCACTTAGTAAAAAGCAGTAGTTTATTTTCAGTTTCTCAGTTAAGCAATAATTCTTTTAATATTTGAAGCAGTTCTTTATTGCAGAGTTATGCAAGAAAGGTCTCTGCAAAAGTTACCCTTTTTCCTTTTGTAAATATCTATTTATAGTTGCAAATCAGTTTCTGAGAAAATACGTTTAAGCAGGCATCCCAAAAAAAATTCAAGTTCAAAACTCAGGCATTTATATCTTTTACTGTCTATGGTAGCAGTAAAATACATCAGTTTACTGAATGAAATCAATAGATCTAGACAGATATAAGTGGGAGATCTTGGCAGCAAAAATAACCTGACTTTTCTCTTTAAATCATATTTTTAAGGCACTAATGGCAACAATAGGTGTGAGCTATGACAAAATTTTTCTTAGCTTTGTTACTATTTTCAACCTGTATTTGACATTGGAGAAAAATGTAGCAAGTTATTACGCATGTCTTACAAGGTCCTCAGGCAGCAAAGCATAAATTCCTGCTCATTTAACTGTAGCCTAACCTGATATGTTTAAGTAGTTTACTAAATTGGGATCCAGCAGAGCATTGATGAGCAAATTTCCAATGCTGTTGAGACTGTGTAACTTCTGCGACAACTCCTGTTTGAAGGATTACCATTTCAATTCATATAATGTTTTGCAAGCTTCACTGTTTTCAAACAAAAGGAAGAAAAATATATAGAGGAGCCTGTTATTCCCCTTAAAAATGTATAATTATACAATTAATCACACTTCAGTCTTTAAATGTTTTCACAGTCCCCTTTTTTAATTCTGTCAATCATAAAGATCTGCATGTCTTGTCTTAAGAAAGTGCTTCTAAATATTTATCAAAAGGAGTGTGATAAATAGGTGTGTGGCTTACTCACTTTATATGCACAAGCCTTTTCTAAACAGTTAATATCTTCCACAATTGCCAATATGCTGGAATTATGTCTTTAAACTCTAGTCCTCTTGTAAATAGGCTAGTTGCAATTGTGAAGGAGTCCTATAGATAAGCTTGGAATTGTTCCAGAGATGACAATATAATATAGCATCTCTCACAAGATTGTAACAAAAATACCTTTTAACTCATGGAATTTGTGATTCAAATGAACTGTTAAAAGAATTTAATAAGTTACTAAGAATAATTTAAATACTCAGTCTTCAACAGAAGTAATTCACACAAGAGATGTGAAACAAATCTTTACTTGAGTTTCTGTGAAATACCCCCTATGAAGATAATAGGCACATATTATGCATTCCTTCTTGAATCACAGATATACAAAAAAGACATAAAATGTGAGCAAATTCCAACATGACTGCTCTGGCTTTAAAGCTTCTACATGTCTCTCAGTTCATCTGCATGCAATACCTCTTGAAGGAGTTGTGAAAAAAACCCCAATTACGTTCTTTTCTCTTTTTTTTTTTACTTCAGTGGCTCCCTGGATGACAAAAACACCATTTTGTTTAATTACTTTTTACAAATAAATAACAGGAACTAAACAAGGCATAAAAAGAATTAAGATTTTATTTAAGGGAAGTGATTGCTTTGTTAATATTTCCAGGAGAAATGGTACTCAGAAGGATGTTGGCCAACAGACAGCAAGGAAGGAATCTAAGCAAAGCATAGTTCTGGGAATGTACAGGCTTGATAGTCATAGGGAATTAAAAAAATTGTGGAGAGAGTTGCTTATATGCAAGGCAACAATGTGTACAGAACAGATAGTAAATATTTTCATTAGAATAGCTCCTCTCCTTAAGATCATGAATATGATTCAAGTGCCATTGTTACGGCTTGCTTATCGACTTTCAAAACTGAAATATCTAGAACTTTCTTTGGTAATCCACAATGGTGCTAATTATGATTTCCAAGATTTCTGTTCTTAACCACTTCAAAGCCTTATTCAATCCTAGAATAAAAGAGCAGTGAAGCACTTTTGATTTTATATCCTGAGCAATAATAAATCAACTTAGTGCAAAAAACTTGTCAAACTTTTTCAATAATGATTGGTGATAAATGTTTTGTATAAAAGAAACATTTAGACTATATAGTCAATTATGAAATCATTAAGAGCAACGTTGGTATCAGACAGTAAATGATGTTTTACCCAAGTAAACATAAGCTTCTATGTACAGCTTATCAGCAGATGAAAATAATACAGTCAGCTTTTGCAGTTCTGTTCCAGTCATGGATAAAAAGTCAGTGAAGAGCAGCATGTTTACAACTGTCTCTGCTGAAAAGCAGGACCAGATTTTTAAGATATCTGTCTTTAAAGTATTATGTTAGGAGGTTTTAACGTACAGAAGATCCTAAATTCTCCTTGAAATATGTCTTTTTCAGGAGAAAATTTAAGAAAAAAAATTAAAACTTTTTAAAAAAAAAGAAAAAAGAGGGTTTCCAAAGTCATGAAAGGTTTGTGAGAGCAGATTCCAGTAGAATGGATTGCTGATCCTTGTCCTAGTTCAATTTTTTACGCCAAGGAATAGTAACATCAGTAGCTTAGGTCAGGGTTTCAGTTTAAAGAGTCTAAATCTTGTAGGAATTTATTTAGATAGTTGGATTATGAAGCTGTTCTGCATTGTTAAGCATGAAATCAGCTTCACTCAGAAAGCATGGGAATATGGTGAAAGTCAAAATAGCTTATGCAGTGTGAAAACAGAATTACAGTCAAAGTTCTGCTTACAGACTATTTTCATGTCTATAACATTAATCTGAACAGCTGTTACAATGAGAGTATTTGTGCTATCTCTTTCTTCAGACTGGAACAACATTCTGAGGAAACAGATCAGTGTCACTACCTCATACATTGCTTTAGCACTGGTAATTGCCATTTAGAAAACTACCGCTTCCCAAAGTCAAATCATGTAGGGGTTTCTTATCAGCATTTTAATATTTCTTTTCAAGTGATGGTATTTTTTCATAAGAGGCATAGGAGGAAGAAATCAGTGCTAAAGGAAGCATGACGACTCTAAGAAGAATTTGATCTTGTTTTCACAGGGAAAACCCTGAAGCCAGTTTCATAAACTTACTGACACTGTAAAATCATTTAGCTTTTCCTCATTTTTCCCAGAAGTCTTTCATTAAAAATCCCATTTTTGTCGAAATAAATTTTTTCTTATCTCTAAGATAAAAGGCAGAACGTATTCCTTGAAGATCTTTGTCTGCAAGATGATTATTTGCACAACTTTAATTGGTGTCCAGCTGGGCTATAAGAAAGAAAGATACAACATAGGAGCAATTAACAGAAGGATAAATCTGAAAATTCATTGAAGTATTTTTGAGGTGATTAAGTATTTTCTCTGATCAAGAATTTAGAGTATTTATTCAAAGAGGATTAAGGTAGGAATGTTTACTTCCTAAAGTATAAAAATTTTAGCTATCAGTGAATCTGATCATAAAAAGACATACATGCTAGATTATTTAAAAGTAAAAATTGGTTAGATGGATAAGATTTCGGGAATGCCAAGTGGCTGCTAAAACATTCTACAGACGTTTTGACCAATTCTTCTTTTTAAGAGAATATGCATTAAATGCACATGCTTTTTAATATGCATTAAATGCAAATGCTTTTAGTCTTTTGTGAGACCATTGAGTATTTGAATGTATATCATGTTGAAAAGAATTAAAACAAATAGCAGAAAACAGTGAGAAATATTCAAGATATGTTTAAATGAGAGCTAGTTAAGCAAATCAAACTGCAGTTTAATATTTAGACTCAAAGGAAAAGTATGTTCTTCTGAAAAAAAATACCATTGATGGTCTAAGCACCATGTAGAGTAAGATGCTTACCACAGCAAGATATGCACACCCTGTCCCCAAATATGATAATCTTTATGAAGAAATTCATGATGATGTTCACAGTCAGGCAGACTGACTTAAGCCAGAATTAAAACATCCTCTAGGAGTTAATCAGATAGTTAATGTGAGGGTAGAGAAGCGCTGGAACAGTGTGCCCAGAGAAACTGTAGCTGCCCCATCCCTGGAAGTGTTCAAGGCCAGGCTTGGATAGAGCATTGAGAAACCTGATCTAATGGAAGGTGCCCCTTCCCATTTCAGGGGATTAAAACTATGCATTCTTTAAAGTCCTTTCCAACCCAGACCATTCCATGATTCTATGATAACGTGCATTGCCGACTTGTTAAACATGACAGCATCACATTAGGGGAAAATTTAACCTGGCCCAGGGGACTTGAATCCTGTGCTGTCACTTTTCTTCTCACTTGGTCTAGAAGAGGACATAATTCTACAGAGTTTGGCTCTGAAAAAAACCCACTAATATTTGGGAAGCCAATTTTGTTTGGAAAATAACCATTTTGGGGATACTTGTCTCTCATCAGAGAGCAACCACTCTTCTGAGTAGCCTCATTGTCTCTTTATTCCAATGGGAGGAAATAATTCAAAATAAGTGAAAAAATGGAAATTATTAAAGATTTTATAACCTTCTCAATTTTAACAGTTTCATTAAATTTCCAATCCCAAATATATTTTGGTTTCAGTGGTACAGTAATCATTAGCATAAGTAATTGGTTAGTAATTGGAAGGTAATAGTTATTGCTAAAGGTGAGGATAGTTTCTGCGCCAAAAATAATTGAATTTTTGGCAATGTTTAATGAATTTGTAAAGTTTAGCTTAAAGTGGCTGAAATTTACTGAGACTATAATATAAGATAGAATTTGGATAATTAGGTGCATCTAAAATCCTAGTCGCTTCAAATGCAACAGCAGTTTTGAACCCTGATGGCAGCTACTGCCCAAAGGAGGAGCCACACCCCTATCTTTGTGCAGCAGGTGTGCAGAAGACAGCCCCAGTCCTGATGGACAGCTTGAACATGTCCCTGCAGTGTAGCCTTGTGGCAGTGAGCACTAGGAGCACACTGGGCTGCACCGTCCCTCATCTGGGAGCTGGAATACTGCAGACCCTCTCCAGTGGGATGGAGCTGCAAGCCAGCCAGGGAGCTGTTCAGATCGCCAGGGAGTGGAAGCACATGAAGTGTCTGAGTCTGAAGAGGTTGTGTTTGTTAAGGAGAGCTTCTAACTGGTGCCTGATACTAGGAGGGCTGGAGACAAAATAAATTATACAATAATTAAGGTTGAAAAAGACCTCCAAGGTCAAGTCCAACCTTTGACCAAATACCACCATGCCAACTACAGCATCCACATCTACTTATTTATTGAAGACTTTTGAACCCACTTCCCTGGGTAGCCTGTTCCAAGGTTTAACCACTCTTTAGTGGAGAAACTTTTTCCTAATATCAAACCTGAACCTCTCTTGGTTGAGGCCATTTGCTGCTGTGCAATTGCTAGCATGAATCCAGACTTGAGGTGCCCAGCAAGAGGGCAAAGGCAATGGTCACAAGTTGCAGAGAGGCAGAATGCAACTGCATAGAAGGGGTGTGGGAGAATCACCACTGTTCCATGGTTAACCATGGGAACAGATTGCTCAGGGAGGCTGATAAATCCCCTTCCTCAGAGGTATTAAAACTTCATCTGGACAAGACCCTGAGCACCTTTGTCTAACTTCCAGTCGAGCTGACCCTGCTGTAGTTAGGAGGTAGGACATAGAGAGGTGACTCTGGCTGGCATTCTTCTGCTATTCCATCTTGCCCAGTCTTCACCTGACACACTGGAAGGGCTCACGTTGCTTACACACTCCATGTCAGACTTTCTGATCTGATAGAGAAGTCCTAGACACTCTAGAACATCTGAAATAAGCTGAAGGCCAGGCAGAGAAAACAAAAGAATGTATCATGGTACTAGACAGCAATGTTGTGAAATGAATCATGCCCCGTCTGTTCAGCTGATCCTCTCACACTGTCCTCTGCCCAGATCCGGTAGGTATGCTTAGAATACTGCTGAAACCCAGTGCATGAGTTGACCTTATGAAAATACACTCATGGCTTTCTTTTTTTAAAAAAAGAGGAAAAGGGGAAGAAGAATATCCATTATACAGACGATAAAGTAAAGTACTCACTTAGGAATGAGAGACTCAGATTAGCTATCCTCTCTGCATACAGGGTTGCATATTATCATGCCTCATCTACTTTAGTATTTTCCTTTTCACCTTATCTGTCTGAGGACTGGGTGTTTCAGCTTTTCCTGTTGAAGTTCTTCATCATGCAACAAAATTTGGATTCATTAGGCCTGTGAGAAAAGGTGACCAATTTTTTAAGATCTCTAGACCTGTGTTCAATCACAGATCGCAACAAAGTATAAACAGTGGTGACAGTAAGGCACTCTAACTTTGATCTGAGAGGACATAATTGTTTCATCCATTGCATAAAAGGAGAACTGAGAGTAAAAGGGGAAACAGGAGCAGCAAGTGTTCTATTAATGTATTAGAGTTACTGTTCCAACCTATGAGAGATGTGTGTTACGGACATAAAATGTGTATGTGCAATGTGCACATTCCTTGTAGTAATACCTTTGTTCTAATGAAATACCATGCCGTTCCATATGAAAATATAACTAATTTTATGTTTCTGTTTATGTGTCTTACATTTATTGATATTGTATTTTATCATACATGGAACAAGAACTGAATCTGTAGGAGTATTACATTTTTAATACACTTATAATGAGATCTTATTTTAAGTAACGTGCTTTAGTTTAATAAAAATTAGCTAAAATAGGAAATTGCATAGGAATACCAAAGAGCACTCAGGATTTTGGTTTATACCCAATACTTCAATGATTCGAGGTGGTAGGAGAAGAGCAAAGCATACAGAGTAGCTGACAGACATAGGTTAATTAGAAATGGCAGATAAGAAAAGAGTAAGAAAATAAAAGGTATTAAATTACTTAATGATAGAAGTAAATCCAATGTTGGAAAGCCTTTTCTTCTGAAAGATCTAAAGACACACTAAAAATGCTTAGTGTTTGGCAGAACTAACTATTTGAAGAGTCTGACTGCTGCTAACATGTAGGCGGACTCTTCAAATTTCAGACTCCTCATATTTCATTGGCATTAAGCATTTGCAGATACTTATTTTATGGCTGGCCCTGTTTTTGACAGAAGACCCTTTTCTGCCTGGTACATCTATATTTGTATTGGCCTGGAATTCAAAGGTTGTGTAGCAGTAGAAGACAGTTTATTAAAATGCTTTTCAACTTAAATGGAATCCTAAAAGAGAGCTTTCTTCCCTGGAAAAGTGAAGTAAAGAGTGAGGACAAATGAAAATGAAGACTGTTTAGCAGCCAGTCAGTTTCTTTTTGGTAAAAAAAAGTTCACCATTCAAAGCAGCATCCTCAGTGTCAAGAGGTATGTGATGTGAAGATCACTTACAAGGTCTGCTTCGGGGCTGCACTTTAAAGGAGGAAACACACAGAAACAATAGGCAATAATCAGCCTGATTAGCAAGAATAACCCATTGACCTGGAAATTCATGTGACACACCTGACAGCAAGTCAAAAACAAGTATTGTCTATAACCTGCATTCAGTCAGGTTGCATTTTTAATTGTAGGATTTTATCAGCAAATATGATTATATAGTATTACTTGACTTATATGTGGTTAATACACTAGGGTGGTAAACAAAACACATTTAGGCATTAGGAGATTACACTTTCAGATACTGAGTTTGGCTGCTGTTTGTGAGTTGAAAATTAATATCACTGGGATTATGATGCAGTTAGTGTTACTGCAATATAGCTAGTTTATGTGTATTGTGGAATACCATTAAGAGAAATTAATGGCTACTTTTCATTACACAAACTTATTCCCATTTATGTAAAAGCTTATTCTTTCTTTTTGAAACCCTTAGATGTCTTATCTCTAGCATGAATAAAACATATGCTTGAATTTTATCCTAGCATTCCCTCTTAAGATTCAAAATACATCAGTTATTATTCATACCATTCTCTGATATTGAAGATAATCTATAGGACAGTTCTTGTCTCACATTAATGGGGCACTTGTGTTAAGAAAACTGTGGACTTAAAGATTCTTGTTAAAGATTTCTTCAAGTGGGCAAGGTCCAGGATCAAACAGTCTGAATGCAAATCCAGCATAGGCAAGGCCATGAGCTGGAGTTTCTCAGAGAGAAAAGTTTAAGTACCTTTGGAACACATAAAATGTTCAGTGAGTGCTCTCACAGTGCCTGCAAAGTTTTTCCTTAAATAAGCTAGCTTTTAAAATAATGGGGTTGGATGAATGAAGAGGATGAGGGACCAGCCCCTGCAGCACTGGTAAAGTTGATAATATCTATTTTTCTCAGGCCTTTGATTTGTTTGAAAACACAAGGATCTAGGTACACTACATAAAAGGCCAGTTTCATTATTGTTGCTGGGCACAAACAGGAACAATCAATCACTAAACCATAAAATGGCTCAGGTTGGAAGGGACCTAATAAAACCTTAACCAAGATTCTCTAGGAAACCGTTGACAGGGATCCATCCCTGCCCCAGTTACCCAGAACTGTTTCTTTTGCTGTAAAAATTTTTTAGAAAATACTGTTTAAGGCCTTTTCTCTTGACAAAGATATTTTCTGATCTCTTTTGCAACATGCTTCTCAGAAATAAAGTCGTGGGCTTCAGAACAGCTTTAGATAAGAGCCAAATTGGGGTCCATAAGGCTGTGCTTGGGGGCACATGTGCCGCAGAGCATAACATTATGCAGAGCTCAGCCCTCTGTCCTGACCATTTTCAGGTAGAATCAGTGTTGGGTTTTATGCCTTAAAATTGTTGCCCTAGTTTAGAACATTATGGCTTCTCTAATTCTGTGTTTGGTGGACAATTAAAATCAATGTTTTGCATCTGCTGAGTGAAGTGATAAGCAATTTGTATGGAGCGACAGAGTGTGGTTCTCTCATACCAGCTACCAACCAGATTTTGTGAAATACCTGTGTGTATTTAATGCCCCTTTAACATAAGAGTTAAAAAAAAAATCCTATTTTTTTTGAGAATTACTGCCTGGGATATATTTAACATTTATGGGAGCAGACATGGGAAAACAGGTTCTTAATGGGAAGGAAGCAGTTCAGTGCTTCTCGGTCCTGTGGATAGTCTGTGAAATACATTTATTAAAAATTGCTGAAAAGGAGTCTTAACTGCTTTGACCATTTTCTGTAATTTTAATTCTGAATATAGATTTATGATGACAACTCTATGTAATAGATATTCAGGCTTGATGTGGTGTGAATTTTAATTGATCAGGTTGTTAGAAGAGGGAATATTAAGGGTTTGATTTTTATCTGCTTACCAAGCCAATACTGTAGAATAGGATGTTTTAGTGAATTTAGGATCTGGAACTATGCACCGACTCTCTTGCTCTGAAGTACCAGAATAAATTGCAAACATTTTCTTGTTTCCTTGAAACCCTTAAGAGCATAATCAGTAGCATTTGTTACATACATGGAGCCAAACTAGCATCTGTTAGGAGGAGCTGAGGTCCTGCTCTTACATGGAATGTTTGTAATTTTAAAGCATTTGAGCCTCCCTAATGAAAAGGGATGATGCTGCAAAGATTTTGATAATTAGTTTCTGTTAAAAAAAAAAAAAAAAGAAAAAAAAAAGAAAAATAAAAGATAGATTCATTTGATCAAAGCAGTTTCAACACCAAGGACATGAATGTTAGTCTAGATCAATTTGTGTTGGATTTTCTAGATTCCCTGGAAACCCAACTACAAAGGAAGACTTCAGGGCATGGTTTTGAACAACAAATTATATCATGTAAATAGACTTAACCAATTTCAGGACTTAGAAGTTCACTATCCTTAAAATATCTGAGTGCTTCATGCCCTTCAGTGTACTTAAATGTGTCACTACATTGTTAACACACCAATTAAAATTATTAATTTATATATAAAATTGAAGAAAGATAATGAAATTATTCCATTATTCTACTGTGTTTTGCAGGTCCTAAAATGGTAGAATTCCACAGTCAGCAATTTCAGATCAACTCAAAGGATGGAAAGCCACTTTTTACAGTGGATGAAAATGAAGTTGTGATTGGCACAGATAAGCTTCGAGTCACAGGTTTGTAATGATTTAAAAAATTCTCAGATAACACTCATATGAAAGGCACAATAAAGAATGGCATTTTTAAATATGTTATTATGTGTGAATGCAAGTCCTTGTTTCACCTCATTAGGAAGCAGAAATATGAAGATAATATGACCTTTTTTAATAAATAATTAGTAAGAAATTTATATATATATTAAAAATGTGTAAAAATTTCATAAAATGTTCAGATATGTGTGTGTTTTATTTTAAAGCCATTAATAGCTGGAACTGTAGTGGTCCAGCTTTTTATGAATTATTTAATGTTTCCAGTGCATGCTGTATGAAGCTGAAAAAATTCTAGATATTCCATTCTGAGTAGTAATGAGTCTGATCTGTGAAAACTTTGTGGAGAGAAATATCTCTCTGATATTTTTATATGGTTTTATCTTTCAAAGTGAAAGCTACTGTATTTCTGTTCTGTGAATAGCATATGTCACAGAGAGATATTTGTAGTATATCTTAAATGTCACCTGTCAAGAGAAAAGTTTGTCTTAGGCTGTTTTTTCAAATCACTGAGGTACTCATTTACAAAGTAATATGTCAAAGTTATCGCATGAAAAGCTACTTCCTTTCATACAACCTGATAAAGTCAACCTTCATTTTCTAGGTGGCATTAAAATAGATTCATCAAGGTGTGATTTCTCTTTGAGCAGAAGAATCCATCACAGGAAATATTGAAATAATTCTGTAATTTCTTTTCAATTAATTTTTAAATTTTTTTTTTTTACCTGATTGCAACTGTCATGTTTGGCCTTCACTAATTACTGGTCCTCTGAAATCTTGAGGTCTTCATTTCAATGAATAGATTCATATTATTTCACTGTCAAAACTATAAATGTGGTAGTAACTATACAATTAGCGTTTCAAAGCCAAAGTTAAGTTATAATAATTGTGTTAATAAATTTTGTTTACGCCTAAGGGTCTTATCTTAAGGTTTTTTACTTTTTAACCTAATTGAAATTACAAGTTTGTTTAACCAGGAAACCATATCAAATAATTATTGTTTGCCCAAGGGATGCTAAACTTTAATAGAAAAGCGTGTTTAACAAAGATATGAAAAACTGCATAATTGTTAACTGATTTGGAAAAGGTCTGTCTCTGCTCAAAGTAAGTAAAAATCATTCATACACGAGTTGAAATTGTTATGCTAATAATAATGACTCACTCATCCAATATTAATCTTTACAGTGCATTGATAATTATTTACTTCAGCAGATATTGTACTAAGACACATTGCCTGTTTTATTTTTTTACACTGTAGTAAAATTCAAAAGCAAATACATTAAAGTCAGTGAGGTTATTTCAGTGTAAAATTAATGTAAGTGAGAGGAGATTCATGCCTACTTTGCTTCAAATTAATTTATTAAAATTGTGATTTAAATGATACTATTAGCATGAAGGAGAAATTATTGTGATTTTAATGATACTATTAGCATGAAGGATAAATTAGTAACACTAATATATACTGAGACTATTTTTAAACATCTTAGAGAATAAGATCAATGTGAAATAAATTTTGAAAAGTTCATACCATAAAAAACAGATAATCCTTGGCTTAAAATACACAAAGAATATTTTGCAGTTTTTAATATAGTGTAGTGAACTATTTGATTTTACTTCTCCTTATTTATGTGAATGATGAAAAGCTCAGTAATGATTTTTAGAAAACTTGACAGTTTTCAACTAAAATATAATATAGCAGAGAGCAAATGTGGATGATTTATGATATTTCAAGACAAAGGAAAATGTCTAAGAGTAATATAATCCAATCCAACACCTCAAGAATTGTCATTTTCCTACAATTAGTATGTTTCAACTCATACTATTTCAGTCAGACATTCTCTGGCCCCTATGTGGAATAGAACAGTGCAAATCAAAGAAGAGCAAATGCCTGGGGAAAGCCTCAACCAGGAGCATGCCTCCGATACCCCTGGCAGGTCTGGGTGATCTCACTTCCCTGGGGCGCAGAGAGATGCTGGTACCTGCCTTGGGCAGAGCTCTTGTGCCCACCAAATGCTCTTCTCTGCTTTGGGGAGGGCTCCAGGGCTTGTCATCTCCCCTGGGTATAGTGAATAGGGGCTGAGCTCACGTGCTCAAACATTAACATCCAGCTGTGTGTGAAACACCCTGGGCTGTGTGAGACACCACATGGTATCACTTTATCTCCAAGAGGTGCTTCCCGTGATTGTGGCAGCTGGATGCACAAGGGAGTCCCAGATGACAGTAAGGACATAGGAGGAGGTAAAGAAACACTTCCTCTGGCTCATCAATGACATCTACATCACAGACACATCTCAGTGTGTATGAAACTAAAGCTGGGTTTAACCCTTTGTGAAAAATTACTTCTCCTGAAGGAGCATGGACAAAAACTGCATCCTCTTCAATATTATTTCAGTAAGAACTTGTGTTTTGCAGGCATTTATTATGTTGCTGTGGCAGTACTCAACATCTGTGTCTTGTTCTGGGAAGTTTTGTACATTCAGCTGGCACTGGTGACAGTGAAAGCACCTTGTAACTGTATTGACTGGCTTTATAACTCCGTCATGGCAGACTCATAGAAACATAGAATTGTAAAGGTTAGAGAAGATCTGTAAGGCAGCATCCAACCATAAACCTAACACTGCTATGTTCACCTCTAAATCACATCCCCAAGTGCCATACCTACTTTTTTTTCCCCTTAAAGGAAAGCTAGCAGGGCAGAAAGGATCAGGGTTTTTTTAAGGAGAAGCATATTTATATCGCCCTTTCTCCAGTTTACTACTTGCCCTTCTGCTTGTTTGTCTTTTATAAAAATCCCCTGGAGTATTTGCTCTGTTCTGTGCAAAGGATTTCAGTTTGCATAGCTAATGCTGAAGTGCAATGTGACAGTGTGTGTTTAATTTAAACACTTCTGCTCAGAAGGTAAGTTAAGTAGGAGGCAATTTCAGGGTATGAGTAAACATTCTGTTAGGCTTTGAGGAGGCAAATGGTCCTTGCCTGATAGGGTGCGTGGGGTGTTAATGAATCTTGCTGACTTCAGTCCTGTCATTGAGAAAATTAGTATCTTGTTCTTGTGTATTTTAGGAATAAATTACAATATCTTATAAACAGTAGCCTATAAAATAGTAAATATAGTAATAGACATATCACAGTTAAACTAGGAAATTAATACAAGAAATCTATTTAGGACCATTTTCCAAAAAAGGTTGCTCTGAGATTTTTTTTCTTTTAGCCGCATACTGTTAGAACTTAATGCTGTTTGATGAAGAAGTTTTACTCACGTTAGAAGCAAGGTTTTATTCTAGCTTAGAGGTGACAGCTCTAGAATATGGAAATAAGCCTTTTCATTCCATTTTACATCATCTGCCCACCACCCAGAACATTAACACTTATGTTTCCTGTTGTCTTTCTTCCATTAGCCCCTATTTCCGTGAAATACTATCTCTGTAACCACCACTTGTCTTTATAGAATCATGTGATCATAGAATCATTTAGGTTGGAAAAGAATTCATAAGATCACCAAGCTGAACCATTTACCCAGCACTGCTGTCTACCACTAAATCTTGTCCCCAGGTGCCACATCTGCACTTTTAACGTATCCGAATATCCCTGCAAAATATCTTAGTTGTACCAAATTAGCATTTTCTGATAAATACTTTTAATTCCTTGAGCTGCAGAATATTCTTAATGTTAATGAACATGAAATGTTAATGAAGCAGGGTTAAAGCTCTGTCTGAATTAATAAATTTTATATTTTCCAGTATTATATTTATGCCACTTTGTAAGTTACAGAAAGATTAGTCTATTTAAATTTATGAGAAGAGTATCAACAGCAAAATAAAATTTAATTTCAAGCTTAGTAAATCAGTGATTTAATATGGTAATTCTTGTATCATGTGTACTTCCATCCAAGGAGATTTCATTCTAAGAAATCAGGATTTCAGCTTAAACTCTTCTCAAAAAGCAGCACATTTTATGCCTTCTCAGGACATCCTGGGTATTTTCCTGCAATCCTCATGAAGAGACAGTCTTCCTATCAGTTGTCTCAGCAATGTATTAATTTTAATGGTTTTTTTCCTTGATTTCACTTATTTTCTTTTACCATGCTCTCTGAGGCTGCCCCAACCAATTTTTAATTCTCTTTTCCCTTTATACCACATTTAATACAATCTAATACCACATTTATACAATCTACACCACACTTATTAATCATCCATTGCCATTCTCTGTCTAGACAGAGCCCAGATCCCTGACATAGGGATTTTTACACCCCAGAATTTTTTCCAGAGGCTAATGGCATAAAGAACAGACAGACAAGCCATCTTGACTAATATCCTAACTATTAAAATATATTGCCTTGCTGCATATTCACCTGGAAAGTGCTTAGGTATATGAGTCCTCAAAGCCAGAGAAGATCTCTCAACCTAAAACATCTCCAGTTTTTGATGAGTATGTTCACAAAGCCAAGGAACAGAAGTTGAGAGGCTCCACTCTTGCTAGAGGTGGTGGTGTTCAGCTGCTTTTTTGAGCTGTCTCTGTTGCTGAGGGGTTTTTATCCTATCAGCCGATTTCCTGATCCTAGTGGAGCTTAAGTGGAAGGTGGTAACCAGGCTGGTGATACTGAAATAATGCTAATTCTCAGGAGAGCAGAAATGGAGGTCCTTAGGAGATTTTTAGGTCCAACGGGGAGGCTCCTGGTGAGGCTGGGTGCCCACTGTTTCTTCCTCTTTAGAATGAAACTTCTCATATGTCAAGATGTAAACCATCTGATCCCGTAGTCATTAACATTTTGCATGCAGAAACACCATTTCATATTCAGCAAGTCTGCCTATAAATAGGGGGAAATCTTTGATAAAGCTATATGACAGAAATTGTGATATGCATGGAGCAGTCTAAAATAAATATGATTATTTAGGACTGTAGTATTTACAAGGGTTTTGTATGGTTTTAATTATCTCTATTAACTGTATTGAAAGTTACATTGTATAAATCTTATTTACTTATTGCCATAAGTAGTTTAAAATTTATCTGTCTTCAGACCATTTTAAGAATTCACAGCTGTATATTTACATTACTTCTATATTGTATTTGTCAACCAATACTGCAATGGTTATAACATAGCTATATTTCAATTCTTTTAATTGAAATACAGCTATGTTATAGCCTTTTAATTCTTAACATATGTTGTCTATATGTCCAACATCGAAAAGGCCATATTAAAAAACCCACTCCTGCTATTTTTGTGTTATATTTGAACTATTACATTACAATGTTTTTCATCTTTCGGGTTTTTTTTTGCAGGGCCTGAAGGGGCACTTTTTGAACATTCTGTAGAAACACCACTTGTGAAAGCAGAAGCTTTTAAACAGCTTAGGTAAGAATTTATACATAAATCTATTAAGTAAATGTTATTTTCTATAATAATCACATTTGTTTGAACACATGATTTTCAACACAGAATTGCTAATAACTTTTTTTCTGGTTTATGTGACAAGTTATTATTTTGAAGGAAAATCATCTATATTGTTCTGCAATTTTAAAATATACTATGAATTGTTTGTTGCTGATGGTGAATATATTTAAAAACCCTGTGGAAAGATTTCCTGTAAACTTCTATTTTGCAGTTTTGAAAGACTTTGAAATACAACTTTTTCTACTTCGTTACAATATAAGTTGCTTGTCTGCAGTAGGTCATCAACCTGTAATTAGTCAAGGTTTTTGAAAACTAGTATCTGAGGAAGCAGACTAAGAAGAAAAGTTTGGAAATGCATGAAGCTCTAATGGATGAAGAGAATTAAAAATTGGTTGGGGCAACCTCATAGAGGACAGTAAAAAGAAAAGAAGTGAAATAAAAAAAAAAAAAAACATTAAAATTACTAAAAAGCAGTTTGGGCTGAGAAAATCATTATTAAATACTTTGTATGTTTCAGAGGTCCTTAATTCAAGGATAGGCTTTTTTTGTGCATTATTCTATTTAATTTTGAGTATCCCAAATTAGTTTATAATATGCTGGTTATGATGAGGTAATAAAGTCAAATTATATTCTCTTCATGAACATGTTATCTTTCATTTTATATGCCAGTTCAAAGAAAGATTTGAAATTAAAGAGGAGGTGTTTAACAATTGTATTTCTGTCCTTTCATACCTTGGCAGTTTGCTGCTTTTTTGTTATAATTTCTCTTTTTAGTTTTCCTCTCCAATAGGGATAACTACTAGTGAGTAGTGGAGGCTGATGAAAGCTTTCAAAAACACTGTCTGTGTCTTGCTGATTGAATTTTCAAATTGAGAGTGACAAATGAGAGAGAGACTGTTAAGATAATTATTTTGACTATCTCATTTATATTTAATACTTACTTTACGTTTTGCCTGCATTTGAAGACAGTAGGAGCTCAAGGCATAATTTTTTACATATTGATGTCCACTTTCAAAAATGTCTTTCTTCTGTTATGGAAGAATTCTGATGTGAGAGCTTTGACCAATATTCTGCATTTTAAGTGTACATTGTCTGGTTTTGTAGGAAGTGGATTCATTATGTTGTAAATTTGACATTTTCTGTGATTACATCAACTTCAGTGAAGTAGGAAATCAAATTTCTTAATTGCAAAATCAAGAAGCTCTCTGCAAATTTTGATTGGATATGTATCTATTATTTTCCATGGTTGTTACATTGCTTCAAATTCATAATCAATCAATATTTTAACAGGGTGAATATAGTTTTATTCTATGTCTGTTATGCGCTGTTACATTTTGAGTTCTTATTTGCAGTTTTGTTTAACAACAGTTGCAATGTTCCTGACTATATACAACTATTGTTAGTATAATTTTTCTGCATCTTTTTGAAATAGGGTAACAGTAGGAAGGAAAACACTGAGCTTAATTCAAAGTGTTCCTAAAGTTCTCCTCCATAAATGAATTTACCTCACAGCTTACCTCTTTAGTGTTTTTTACCATGTCAACTACAAACAGCTATTTTGATGTAGAATGTTGCTATTTGTTAGCAGAACTCAAATGTAATACATAAAATCTCACTCAATTCTGTCTTTGATTCACTAAAAATAGTGGGAAGTACAGACTTCTCCCAAATTAACAGAAGTGTGCTAGTAATTACTGTGATGTCAGGGAACTAGTGACATGGCCACTGACACACTTGTGACTGTATTTGACATGAATCCAGAGCTGCTAAACACCTGTGCTAGAAACTGAGTTAGCTTAACCCTAAGAAAATTGATTTTGTGGGCATTAGGCTGCGCAATGTATACACCACTCACTCGTGCCAGCATAGAACAGCTTGGGCTGGAAGGGACCTTAAAGATCATCAGGGTCCAACCCTTCCTGTCATGGGCACCTCCCAGCAGACCAAGTTGTTCAGAGTCCCACCCAGCCTGGCCTTGGACACCTCCACCATGCACAGCTTCTCTGGGCATCCTATTCCAGTGCCCTACTGTCCTCACAGCAAAGAATTTTTTTCCCAATATCTAATCTAAATCTTTCCTTCTTGCTCTATCACTACATGCCCTTTGTAAAGCATCCCTCTTTTCTCTCCTGTCATGGTAGGCCATTACCCAGAGCAGTTCAGGATGCCTCAGTCCATTAATTTATTTTCTTTTTGTGTCATAATCAGTGTCAAGTTTGAAAGCAGAGATGGCAATGATTTCACTTGTTCATGAAGGGCTTCTGGGAAGGTTTGAGAAGGAAATGTACTGGTCTGCAGTGCAGATGGTAAATGAAGAGGTAGGCATAGAAGACCATTTTGTCAAGCTGGAAGAAGGTTACTTTCAAGGGTAGCCTTAAATGTCAGCAAAGGCAAAATTCATGCATTCTGTTGTGAAGGAGTTCAGACAAATTTTCCAAAAATTTTATATTTTGTAATGCTTCATAAATATTCTGTTTCATTCCACATGGTTAAATCCAGGTACCTACCCACTGAAAAGCACTTCAATATGAACATTTAAAATGCAATTTTAACTATGACTTTCCTATTTCAGATTTGAAAATGCTTCCTTTCCAGATTAGGGTAGTGAACACAGAGTTATAGTTAATATAACATATTTGCTTACCTTCAGCCTTATCTCCACCCTTTCACCATCTATTAATCTTCTGCTATTTTTCCTTTATTTTTCCCTCAGTGGTTGTGCTGTGCCATGTGGATGTGATATGCTGGATGAATGTGTTATAAAGTGCCATGGTCTGCAGCATTAAATGGGAATAGTGTTTTGAGAAACCCCATCCACTACAAATGGAGTTGCAGGTTTCAGGGAGCTGACTGGAAAGCTGTTAATGCTCATAATTTTTCAGCTCGTGTCATATGAACGGGGGCCACATTCTTTCTCTGTCATTCAGATTTAGAGTAGGATTTCAAACAAAGCTGACACAAATGGCCTCTGAATTACACATTCTGCTGCCTTTCTTGTCCAAATGCTGAATTTCAAGATGGACTGCTTTTTTGGAAACAAAGAGATGTGTGTGTTAGAATGTGTCTTTTTATAGCTAACTTATTGAGACAGAGCAGTGCAATTATACTGTGGTCAGTGACTGTCTTTTCATTTGCAATTTGAAGGAAAATTATAGAGTGCTTTTCAGTCTCTATAAAAAAGATAAAATTTTTGACTCTCCCATAAAGAAAAGGAGATGTGCTTGCACTCACTTCCAACTGGTAGGAAGAATTTAAACAATAAAACCTACATTTCAACATTGTAGCTTTCCTAAGTTTAAAATAGCATTGCCTACTTTTTATACCTTTAATGTACTTCCTATATCCAAATAAGATCCATAGTTTTCATTTACAAAATTTCTTCTTTAGGACCAGGTGGACACCTCAAAATGGGGCCTTGTGTGTAAGAAGTGTCCAACAGACATTTCAAAGAAGTGTTGAGGGTCACCAGGGAGATTCGGATATATCCAGGAAATATCCTTCCCAGACAAATACCATTGAGGAGGCACCTGGTTGAAATCAGCCAATTGTCATAGTGAGAACAGAAATATGTCAGTGATTGCTATGATCCAGCTCTTTATTCCTGCCAAGCTGTTTTGTAGCCTTTTCCATGGCTCTTCATGAGGCCTTGGACTTTGGTAGGTATTTGGCACCTTGAGAACTTGCCTCAGTCAGTTCTCCTGGTGCTTCCTAAGAATTTATTTAGCTGATGCCTATAACTGGATCACAGCAAAGATTTAATGGAAAACAGGTGTATTTGTTCCCAGAAAAACCTGAATTTAAACAGAATTAGGAAAGCTCATGTTCAGACACATACCTTGTGACCCAAAATGTGGGTCAAAAATCTATAACAGCAACTACTGGAACTAGATGATGTAGACAGAGACATTTATAACAGTTCCCTAAAAGCCATCTTTTCCCCAGGTTCCATGTTGAGCACTGGAAATAGCCTCTTCTGATTTTATCCCGATATAAAAAGGTATGTGTTCATGCCAGAACACATACCTTTTTATATACCCTGTTATCGAATAACATTCTCTGTGAAAACTGGTGTCTAAGTTTAGACATTTTTCCAGTCTGATGCTATCATATTTTTCTGATAACTTACAACAGCTTAGAATGTTATTTAGCCTATTCCTGTATTCCTCCTAAATTTTGTATCCTTGAATAACATGGAGTTCATACATAGTTTTGTCATTTTTTTACCGTTTGCTTCTTGTAGTCTACATGGCTTGTCGTTTTCTAAGGGAAAACTGTGGATCAGCAAAACTCTTTAAATCTCAAAACAATGTTTCTGAGCTGAGCATTTGCATTTCCCAAACTTAAAATATGTGCTTACAAATGTGGCATTTTTCCATTTATCTACTAACTGTATGCTATGAATAATGAATATAACGCTTACAAATTAGTACTATCTTTGTTCTCATATTTGCTGTGTATGGCTGTCTGACTGCCAACAACTTTGCCTTCTGAGCACAAATCCTGTGGGAAATCACTTTTAGTACACTCAGCTTGTGGTATTCAGACTGTCTTTTAACTGAGGGTTTACATCCAAGTTCAGAATGATCCACATCATTCCACTATTCTTGATTTTGGAAGACTCTATAGCAGAAATGGCATCACTGTTCCAGAGAGTGAAGTTCTGTCAAAGTATGATTATAAATTTATAGAGAAAGATATATGTTACCAGAATATGGGAATATTTAATGGTTTGTGGGTATATACTGAAAATATTTCAATATTCCCTAGGGAAACGGATGTATTCTAAACAAATGTTTAATATTGGTAGTAAATAAAACTTAAAATGTATAATTAAGGAAGCATTGTTTTATATTTAACTGAAATATCTGTCCAACACTTAAAAGCATAAAAATATATATGTACAGGTATGTGACTGACATGTTACAGAATATTGATAATTTGAAGGCCAATTGTATGGTTTTTAGGTATCTGGTTAGGGTAGATTACTGTACTAAGGGTAGACTTTTCCCTGTCTATGTATTCATAATTGACATACACCCTTTAATTTTACATCTGTTCTGTGGCATCCAATAACTCTACTGATGTAGTTACAGTTTCTACTTCTCTTAGATTCTTTCTGAAGTCTTATTTTTATCCTTTCCAGTCCCCATTGATATGTTTTTTTCCTTTTGCACTTAAATTATTTGCTATGGTTAAAATGTGTAATAAGAGAAAGCTGGAAACTGAATTTGTCAAGTTTTATGGCTCTATGAGTAAGAATTATGAAGGAAATGTAGAGAAATGTATAGAAGGCAACCAGGGGAAAAGCATTTGCCAAATAATTGCTTAATCATATTTGTAATACTAATGCTTGCATGTTAATTGCCTAAAAATACCATCTAACCTATTCAAGTAAAGTCATTTTGATTTGCATTCATTATGTAAAAGAAAAGCCCAGTCAGTCAGAAGAGAATGAATTACATAATGGAAAGTAGGAATAAGGTTATGATTCAGTGTTTGCAAGGCACCTCTGCTCCCTGACTACTGAGATATTTCTACTGCAGTGTGATTTTATGAGCCCTGGCCTTAATTTGATAGATAAAAATTTGCATTCGTATACTTTTCATAATCAGATTAACTAAGAACACCATAAAATATGTCTTTCGGAAGCTTTAAAGAATTTATTTCCATTCATCTGATGGACTCAAACTTGTAAAAAGGTGTCATTTAGAAGGACTGGGTAGTAGAGGGGAATCATGTTGATCAACTTTTCAGAAGCATTTCTGACTTGGATATTTTAAAAAAATTATTTTAGCAAAGTCTTGTGTATGACATCACATCTGGTTGTCTTGTAAGCAGTGATTTTATGTGTAAATGTTAGTCCTAAAGTAAAAAGGATTTTGCAAGCACTGTCATAAATGTCTTTCACTTGCTCCAGTCACATGGCTGATGTTTTTCCTAAAGCCTCAGTTTTTCAGAGACGTCACTAAACACATAAAAACCAATAAAAGTTGTTTCTGCTGCAGAAACAGAAACATGGGGCAGCCATTTAAGTATTTTCCATGGCTGTTTGTGTCAGTAGCACAAAGAGCAAAGCTGTAATGATAAATGTACCTGTCGAACTGGGTCCCTGACAATGTCAGACTGCTCAGTGAGTTTGCTAAAGTGAACTTGTCATCAGTGATTACAGCATATTCCACCAGAGCACAAGCCACTGTGAAAACTTGGCTAGTGATTGTCACCGTTTTAGACACCACCTTGCAGGTGACCACCTGGAGCCCTGTTTGTAAGCCTGATTGTGCTGTCACTGATCCAAGCTATAATACTGAGTTGAGCAGATCATGCCTTGCATTATCTTTCACCTACATACATATCTGCACATATATCAAGAGAACTGAGGAGGAGGCAGGAAACAGGAGACACCCACCATAAGGATGTGGGTGTGGGAAGCACTGGGGAAAGAAAAGGGAGCATTTCCTGCTAAGAGAAGCTTTTCCAAGATGTGTTGTACATGTACACCATCACTACCCACTCTTTCCCCTCTCCCTCGGACTGCGTGCACAGTTGTGATACTTCAGTTGTGAGGAATCTGATGACAGTGTGGCACATTCAGCCATTGTACTAACAATCACAAGAAGGAAAGGGTATGACCTGCTTTTCAGCAAAGCCTCTTCACTTGGGTGTTTGTTTTCATGGAGAACATGTGAACCCTATGAACAGCATTTACTGAAGAACTCCATATATACGTATTCCATTATATGTATCTCCAGCAATTTTTTATTTAAGATGCTGAAACATAGCAAGATTTACTGAAATCTTGCTATGTTTCAGCATCTTAAATAAAAAATTGCTTGAGATACGTATAAAAGAAAGGCATTGCAGATTTCAGCCTGGAAGGTAATTTTACGAAACTACTCATAAGGAAAATGCTAACCCCATTTTTTACAACAATGATGCAAGTGCTGTTATTATATGAGATTAAAATTTTATAATACAAGACGTTATTTTATAATATTATTAAAGTAATTTGAAAAAGATAGCTATGCTGGAAACATCTGTTATGTGCCAGATTTAATCACATTCACTGGGGCCTTGGTCATTTTTAATTACCTGGAGAGTCAGCACATCATAAAATTGAGGTCATCACAGAGACCTCTTTTGAATTAGCTCTTACCACTCTTCATCACAACTGTCAGTCTTGAAAGAGGCTTCTATTTTAGTCATGTCTTAGTCTTATCTTTAGTCTTCATTCCTTCAGCGACTCTGCATTGAGTGACAGTAGGCAAACAGGAAAAAACACCTCAATATTTAAAATGGATGGAGAACTAGTAAACAAATAAGTACATTGCGATAATCATATCTGCTGTGTTTTGGAATACATTATAAGTGTTGCTTTAAATTGCTTTTAGAGCCTTTTCAAAGTGCCATTAAAACTGGGAACTGTTTTATTCTTTTTTTAAGAGAACATGTAAATGCATTTGTCCTAGAACTTTGAGCACTTCTTTTATGTGGCTTACATTAAAAAAAATTCTGTTAACCAAAACCTTGGGAGCTGGAAACATCTGTTATTCAAATCTGGCTTTGTAATTGTGCTTGTGCACAGAGATCCCCCCTAAGCCATAAACAGTGTTAGTGCCTGCTGTGCTTATGCTGAACAATTCCCTTGAATCCAGAATCGCATAACTGAGCTTTACTGGAATCATCTGCTGCCACACATTTCAGATTTACAACGTAAATACAGAACTAACTTGGAACACAGGCTATTTCTAGAAATAAAACTATGCTAAGAAATTTTTATTTAAATTAAAGAAAAACATGCTGAAGAAAAGACCAGCTGACACCTTCAAGAGCAGCAGAAACTCCCAATATTTAAGAATGGCACCCCAGAAGAATGCAGTGCCTTGGGATTCTGCCCTTCATCATTATCCTTGATCATTTTTAGCATAATGCAAAATGAGCTTAAAAAAGTCCAGTAGATTTATTAATTTAAAAATCAACTGTGCTTCCTATGCTTATGGAGTAGGGCTGAAAAGTGAAAACATACAAAAACCCCTTCATCTGCATGTGCCTAATAGTTTAACTGATTCCAAATGATTTCTTCATTGTTCATGAGTGTGATTTAGCTGATGGTTCAGCACACACTCCTGGTTACCATTCATCTCTTACATATTTAGGCTGCATTCATGCAACTGAGTCCAAAGCTAGAGGATCTCTGTGTGCCCAGAGTAAGCAGATGCATTTCAGATGTCCATCCAGGTTTAGAATACTCCTGTCTCTGCAAGCAAAATCAATCATTCATTCATTCATTCATTCATTCATTCATTCATTCATTCATTCATTCATTTACTGAAGTGGAAAGGGATCCTCCCACAAGCCACCCACACAGAAACTACTATTCCTGGAGGATGGCCCCAGGGGTTTGCAAGTGTTTGGTTAGATGTTCAGGTGGAGTTGATTAAATTTATTTGGACATCTAGGTGCAGATACCTGTACTGCAGCTCATCACTTTTGGTGGAAGGCAACAGGTATTGTGAGGGCATTTTACAAAGAAATCTAAAACAGAGCAGATTATTTATGCTCTAGCACTAGTTCTTTCTATTAATTTTGAAGGATGAAAGGGGGATCAATGGCATTTCTTTAGGAATTGTACACTTGCCAACTACACTATGTTTGGTTAAGGTCTGAGGAAATGAAAATTCATCATAAGAAATGAGATACTGTGCTGGGAAATGTTCAAATTGCAGAATAAAGGCTTTCCACTTGGAACCTAGTATTTCATAAATTCATCTAAATTGCTAATAATGGTTTATATAACCATGTGACTAGGATTAGAAATGGCTGCCGGTTACTGGTTCTTGTTTGATAGCAGGCATGAGGTAAGAGTCCTTCCAAGCTAATCATAAGCTTGGAATGCTATGACTTTTTCTTTTCAGGAAATTCATGACACCATCATATTTACCTAAAAGAAGTATCCTTTCTTAGTTGGTAAAAATCCATGGTTGTCTTATACTCACTAAAGACTTGGAGAATTTCAAATACAGTCAGTGTTTTCCTTGCTATCAAGTTTCTTAATATCTTCTTCCTTCAAAAACCTCTCTATATCTTCTGCATCAAATTCAGATTTCTTTTTTATACCAGTCTTGAAAATTGTGCATCCCATGTATTTACATTTATATTTATTATCTCCTACAGTTCTTCCCTTGGCTCCTGTAATTCTTGTTTTGAACATTTTTCTGGTTTTCTATCCTACACTGCACACTCATCTCCAATGTCCTCCTTTAACTGACTTATTTCTTACAGCTTATGATTTTTCAAGTATGTATCAGAAAAATAGCACAATCTCTCTTTTCTTCTAACCTGAGGTCATCGGCCTGAAACACAACAGAGAATGAAAGCCCTATATTGTTAGTGCTTTTCTGTCATGCAGTCCTTAGTACAGACATCATTAGAGGAACTCAGTCCAGGTTGGTTTCCTGGGTTCTGCATCTCTAATGTTGGAATATATAAAAGTTTGACACCCTGATGCAGCACTGGGGCGCATAACAGACTTGACTCCAGATCCAAGATCTTGGAGCTATAAGCTTATAGTAAGTCCATGGATAAAATTATTTAAATAGAGGCATAAATAAGGATAAATGGATTAATTTATCTACAGAAAATTAAACTACAATAGAATCTGATTAATTATGATTTTATTTTCTTATAATGATTGTCTTAACATAAAAAGCATCAAGAGTCTAAGATCCATCACTGCTGTGGCTCGATATTCCAAAAGGTCATTACAAGATTGTTTTAGCTTTAGAAAATGCATTCCCTATAGGTTACTTATTTGAGCTTAATGAGTATTTGTGATCTGATTTCTTTGTTTCTCCATTACATGATTTTATAATTTCACTGTGAGTCCCCTTCACCCCTGCCAAGCTCAGTAAGCCCAGCTGTGTTGTGTATGATGAAAACTCCTTCCCAAGAGTTAGAAGAGAGGGAAATATGAAAGTGGTTCAGTGAGGTTTTTTTACCCTCCAGATATGAGAGTTCAGCCCTGAAATGGTTGAGTAATGAAGTGCTCCTAGGCCTTACCAAGAGAGGCCTCTGGGAGAGGAGTCTAATAAACATGAAAAGAAAGGATCCTGCAGCAGTATTATCCATGCCATACAGAAGGCCTGTACTGCAGTTAGTAATGTCTTGCTTGTGTTTCATGACTGTCTTTGTGCATGAATGTGATTGTCTGGAGAAAGAAGACTACCAAGAAAAGCAGAGCCTACTACATCATTGTGTAGTTATTTCAGGGTAGTTCTGCTGTTATGAAAGTATTTGAGATGTTTCAGAAAATAGACATTTCTGTCTATTGTCAGAGGTGTTACAAGCTGTCAGCAAAGCACAGCACATATTGAGCCTTCCCCAAGTGATTGGAGGCAAAATGATGAACCTTCCAAAAGGACATTTTCGTTAATGCATTTAAGCAATAAGCAGAAGAATCAAGAAAAAAGTTACTTTTAAAATCAAATTAAAAAGACTGCTCTATCATTTTATCGTCTTTAACTTGCAACATAGGGTCACTGAAGATTATTTTTTTTAAGCTTCAGAATTCCTGGAAAAATGAGTGCTTTATGAACAGCTGCTTATATTCCAGCCAAAAAATTCTTCTCTAAGGGAGTTGCTGTGTACATACACTTCCCTCTAAACAGATATTTTCATAGTATGTTTCCCTATGTGTTTTCTTACAATGTTATCAGACAACTTTCCTCTATTTTTTCAAGAGACTGGTGATTTTTTTTTTTATTACAGGCATAAAACCTTATTTGAGTTAATAATTTTGGCATAGTTAAGTTGAAAGCACAGTTTTAATATTAAGCTGTATCTCATGCTACTCTTAAGTTTTGCTGTAGATTTTTCTGCAATGGAAGAGCCAGATTCACTTGATAGAACATTATTAAATGTTCTTTATTTTAAATTTTGAGATAATTGCTGTTAAATTTTAATTCATTAAAAATATACTAGTTTGAATATTACATTTTAATTTATAAATAAAAAATAAACTTAGTTTTCACTGTATAGGAGCTGTAGATATTGACATTGGTCTTACTAAAACAGAATATGCGTCCTAGTTCAGGCAAGCCCCCGAGGCAATAGTCCTTGGAAAATGATTTTTTTTAACTAAGCTACAAAAATTGGGAGATAGATTATAACTATTGATCAACTAATGGGCTTGACAAGGAAAAATGGATGCAGTTTTTCAGTCAGTTTTTCTCATTATGTTTCATTTAGTTTAAGTCAGTGAAGTTCAGTCTTAGAAAATCAAAGTGAACAAAGGCAACATGGAAGACAATATCATCCAGGTAGGAAGCGATTATTTCACCTTTTAATGAAGGAATTCAATAGGTGTGATGCAGAATGGGACATTTCAGAAAGAAAAATCAGTCAGCATTTGAAAGATTTATAGAAGTTATGTCAAATCAGAATTTTGTGCTAAAGCTTGACTAAGTAACTGCTATATTTTCATTATGCAGAAACTTACTGGGGAAGAAGATTTAATGAGTCATTAGTATTTTCTATTCTTTGACATTCAGTAAGAGCTATCACAGTTTACTGTTGAATACTGATACTTCCATGTCCTCAAGATAGACACAGTTGATGGAATATGCTGTGAAACTCATTTTTCCTCTTTGCAAGGAGATGTAATTTTAGGAGCCGTTCCAAAGAAAATGCTTTTACAAAATACAGAAATGAGACTTATATCGAGACTGAGATCTGTCCTGTTGTTTTGTCCTTCTTTGCCTTTGGACCATCTGGCAAGCAGCCGAAAGCCACAAGGCAGAACACCAAGATGTTCAAGTTTGGGTGATCATATTCTTGCAACATCCTGATTTCCATCCTCACTCACCTGATGTCAAAACAGCAAGCTGCTGGGAGATAAGTGAATATGGGTGGGATTGGCAGTAGGCATTATTCCATGCCTGCTGCTCACTCTCCACCTCTAGAACTCCAGCCCAGTTTTGCTCAGCTCATGTCAACAGGAATCCAGATTCCTCATAAAGAACGGATATGGTTTGAAATCATGTGTACTGCACCAAAAATAAATGCTGACAATCTCTTTTTGCTGTGTGACTAGTGCATGCTCTGCCTATGGTTTACTCTCTTACAATGTCTAGCTGCATGGCTGGGGAATTAGACTGCTTTCACACTAATCAAAAAGTCAATATACTCCTATTGCCTTTTAAAGGTTAACGTGCATTCAAAAAGCAGGGATCAAAGCAGACATCTACAGAGAACCAAGGCCACAGAATCCCACACAATCCTCTAGGTAGCTTTTTTTCCTTTCAAAACAGTAGTTCCTTGACAGGTTTAAGATTTTCCTTTTTCCCCTTTTTCCCTCATGAGTTTTTTTTTCCTCATCATTTCTTGCCTTTTCTATTCATCCTTTGCTCCATAACCTCTAGTCATTTTTTAATAAAAATATTGCTATCATTTATTTTTTAATCATCATAATTTAATTTGTGTTGCCCTTAAATCTTTACAAAGTCAAATGAATTCTGGGGCTGGTGTTCATGGCAGGATTTCTTTTTGCACACCAAAGGTATATGAGGGTCTCTTCCTTACCTTATGATGTGAGAAAGATGTTTTGATTATAGAATCATAGAATGGTTTAGGTTGCAAGGGTCCTTAAAGGTCATCTAGTTCCAGCCCCCTGTCATGAGCAGGTACACCTTCCACTGGACCAGGTTGCTCAAGGCTCTGTCTAACCTGACCTTGGACACTTCCAGGGATGCACAGTTGTTGGGTTCACTACAATATTAGAGCTAGTGTTGATTCTGGATCTGTTCAGTCCAGTTACAGTAATCCTGATCTTCCTTAGACAGGTGCAACTTCTGTCTGAGGTCATACCATGGAATTCTCTTCCCATTAAATTCAGGAGAGATGATGACTCCTGAGCTGGAAAGGTCAAAAAGGGGTCAGAATGAAAGGATAAACAATTACCCAAGAGCAACCTGGTTCCTCTGTCCTGCTCTAAGGGTCAAGCAACTCCGAAGTGCAGTAGGAAACTTGTGGTACTCTTTCTTCAGTGCTGGAACTAGCTTTCTAATACCTTGTGGTACTTAAAAGATCTGTAAGGTATCCTTCTGACTCCTGCCAGACCAGGATGAAAAAAGACATCGATATTCCGGCAGCATGCACAGGCAGTGTCATCTGCTTCTTTACCAGAACCGCTGCAGGCTGTCCCTGCCCTCACATCCTCCCTAACAGCCAACTGAGCAATTTCAGGTGATCTGACACCTCCACAAGTTAGCAACATGCTTACAGGAAAAAGGAAATCTCCAAGCCTTTCAGTTTTATGGGATGGTTTCAGATCCAGAGCCTGGATGCTGTCGAGGTTCCCTCAGAATATTTTTTCACACAGACCTTCATGAATTATTTAGCACAGTTCAGCACCAAATTTCTTTGGCTGCCAGACAAGACAGTATAGTTGACTGCTGGAACTCTTACCAACAAGTAAATATTACCTTTGCTGTAATCAATTGCAATGGACTATGGAGAACCAATATACACCAAATGACAGCTGTAAAATATTACCAGGGACCACCTATTCCCTTACCCTTCCCTGGCTTTCAAAGCTGACATGGTGCAGTTTCTCAGGCTGCAGGGATAAGGGTGAAGGCAAAGTAACTATTCTGCAAGTGGGCCCAGGTGTGGCTTGCTTTGCCTTACAGTCTGTGGGTATGTGAACTTGAGTGTCCAAATTCAAATTAGAAACATGCTTGGGAGAGAAATCTCCCAATGGTCTGAGCTCTCCACATCTTGATTTTTATTGTGGAACTGTTTGGGGGACATGGACAGGGTGACATTTGTGTTAAACTAATCTGAAAGCTGTGATCTTGTGGAGAGCACCTAATGTGCTCCAACCTTTCTGGGCATCCAGTTGGCAACACCTAGTCCAGAGTTCTCCTCAGGACACATATAATGGGCTGTCAGGTCCTTGGCATCAAATGTTGTGCTGCCCAGATCAATTTCTCTTGCACCACACCCCTTGCTAATTGACCCTGGCAGCTACTGCAGTCCGTAGGAGCTACTCATAAGTACAGAATCCATCTTCCCAAGTGAGATAGAGGCTGTGACAGATGTCACATTTAGGACAGCACATTACATAGATTAATTCCCCTGGATGGTAAAGATCATTCACTTCATCCTCTTAAATGTAATTCATGTGTCTGTAAGTTTAAAAAAAAATATAAAGTGACTGGTAACAATATATTCCCTCATCATTCTAATGCACAAATTCAGACATTATAAAGTGACCAAAAACTCTTAAGACAATTAATTTCTTCCCTCTTACTCTCCAAGCACCCTCCATCATTTGCAAACAAACTGAATTCTTGTTTTGCCAGGACCCCTGAGAGATGCACATCAATGTGGGGACTGAGAAGGGACATTCAAAGTCAAGGTTCAACTTGGGCTGTTTCTACTCTAGGTGCCCATTTCCCTTTGAGTGCATCTGGACTCCAGACACTGAACCTTTGAATACTGTACAAAGAAATGCATCATTAGTGTCATTGACTCTTGTCTTTGCTAGAATCTCACCTATTACAGTTCACATCACTGATTCACAACAGTTTGCATTGCCAGGAAGCTTCAATGACGTGCTTAATTAGGCAAATCCAGGCTGAGTTAATCTAGAAATAGGACCTGTATAAACAGCAGAAATTTAGGTTTGTGATTAATATAGCAAATGTAATTCTGCCATGTAATTTAAATTATGTGTGTGTCATATCATAAATCTAAGTGCTTCCGAAGTCTGTAGGCTTCGTGCCAGCATTAATTTTTGTAGAAAGTAAGAAATATTTCTCTTGTGTTTGATTGCTTTTTAAACTCCAGGCCTGATATACTCTCAGAAGTTTGTCCCAGTCTCCTGTCTTGTGATATTTAATGGAGTTTAAAAATAAAAATTTATGCCTACATATAGTTTGCTTATGTAGGTGAAATGCATTACAAAAGAACATGAGGTATTTCAGACTTTAAAGCTTTTTGTTAAGACAAACTATGACAAAGTTATATTTAACTACTTTGACATTAATTTATGAAAATACATTGCATTTTAAAGATTGAAAATAGAAACTTTTTTTAATTTTTCAGTATATAATGCATACAAATGTGCACTGAAAAATATTCCCATGAAGCAGACCTCCCACATTAATCACTCAGGGAAGAACTGATTTTCTATTTCATAGAGGTATAAATTTAGAGATCTAAAGCAAAAATTCATACAAAAGTTGTTAAATTCCAAACACTGCTTAGTAAAGATTACTAATACTGTATTGGTTGTGTGATTCAGACCTCATTCTCCTGACTTGGTACACAGCATGATCATGAGAGAAGTTTGTGCTATCTCAGGTTCATGGAGTGAGGCATCAAATTATTTTGTGGGTATGGTCTCAATATGGGGCCATGATGCATTTACCCATTGTCAGTATTTTATTTATTTATCAGTCTGGAGTTTAAACTAATTGAAAGTGTTGAACCCAGGAGGTGTCAGGGAGAAGCAGGTCATAGAAGTGTAAAGTCATAGAATGGTTTGGGTTGGAAGGGACCTTTCAAGATCAGAGAAGATAGAATCTTCTGCTAACTCTGGCCAGCAGTGATAAGCCAATATTGCTTGAGCTATTTTCAGATTTAAGGATAAAAAATTAGGTTTCAGTGACTGTGCTTAGATATCATGGATTTAGGTTTTAAGTTATCAGCTGGATTTAGCTTCTTCAGAACTCAAAAATACAACTGAACTTTCTCACAAGCACAAACTGCCTTCTTTTATATTCTGGTTTTAATGAAGTAACAAGAAAACAAAAATAAAATGAAGACTTGAGTCTCAGTAAATTAGACAGCTAATTTCTGCCAATAATTGGCAGTCAGAGTCTGGGCTCACTACACAATGCATTCCCAGTAAAGGACCTGCTTGGGCACAGCTTCCACTCGCCCGGACTGCAGCTGTGGAGCACCCGTGGAGCCAGCACAACATCTGCTGGGAGTGCAAGCACACACACACACCACACACACACACACACCCCCTCTGCATTTCTAGAAAACACAGTGGATGAGAACATGCAGGCTTGGGAACAAGTGTGTCTGTGTTCTGCAGTGTGGATGCAACCCACATTCTTTGGTATGTGCCCAGAGAATAGGAAAGCCAGCACATGTAAACAGGGACCACAGTTGTCTCACTTTCTCTAGCCTTCATATTCACCTGTTTAGTGTTGGCTGGTGTCATCAGGAAGGGTGAGTGAATATTCATGAGCAAAATCTAATAGGTATCAATTCTGATCCTGCAGTGCTTCCAGATGAGGCAGTTCTAGGTAATGGTCAAAAGAAGCAACATAATCACTAGCTTTTTGCTAGGATTGGGCTTTTTCTTTCCTTCTCATCATTTTAATTAGTACTTCTGTCCCTTCTACTTAGCATGGAAATGATATCAAAATTCTGAAGAAACAAAGCCTTATCTCTTTGAAAATAAAAAAATCATTATTCCTGCACAGCTGATCAGACGAGGTGATTACTCAGATAATACAGTGCCTTCCTGCCATCTTGTGGCACTGCAGGGTTTGCAGCTCCCTGTTTGTTATACTGTATAATTTTTATTTCAAATTAACAGTTTTTAAGTTTCAGATGTCATCTAGTTAAACAACACACCTACACACAAGTAGTGAAATCTCAGTCTAGCTAATTGCAGTGTCAAAATCTCATTGATTTTAAAAAGTTCCAGACTGTATTAATTGTATTTATTTCAATGTCTTACTATGTCAAAAATGAAAACAAATTGAAACTAATGTAAAACTGGGTTTCAGGTAACTAGATTAGGTTACTGCTATACTGAAATAATCTGCAGTTATGTATTAAATAATACCTTGCATTTGTATTATGAATTAATCTAAATTTTTCATTTGGGATGCTTTGTTGGTTTTCAAAATAGCTGCCTCCTTTTTCAAGTCTGCCTGAAGGAAAAATACATCTTTTATATGACTTCAGAGCCTGCAAGAGCTTGTTCAATGTTTACTTATTTTTCTAAAATAAAGGAATGTATGAGATTGTGCTACTGTCCAATTTCCTGCTCCTGCTTTTAGGCTGGAATCACCAACTCGATCTTTGAGCATGGATGCACCACGAGGAATTAATATCAAAGCACAAGCTGGGAATATTGAAGCTCTTTCCCAGATGGATATCAAGCTACACAGCAGTGATGGCGTGGTGAGTACAAGCCCTTCTTTTCCATAACTGTGGTTGATCTTCTGCATGACTATAACTTCAAGTCTTTTTTTCAAGTTCTGTTAATTTAATTCCTCAGGTTTTAGGTGGCAGGATATAAAAAAAAATAGTGCCAATAATAAAACTTTTATTTATGTAAATAATACTACCAACAGACATAATGTTGTATTAGCTTAGAGAGATGCTTTCTAATTAAACTTGGATACTGCTTAGCTCCCTTCTAGCAGAGTGATTCCCAGGCACCTCAGTGGGGAACCTTGGCTCAGAAGCAGATGCAGCCCCAGAGTGGTAGTATTAAGGAGTGAAGCTCTGCAGACATCATTGCCAGCAGGCAACATGCAGCAGCCTATTTATCCCCTGTGCCAGGCTGTACTGTGCCAGTTCTTCCACACAGGAACTACAGACCAACCCACGGCCATCCTTAACCAGCTGGCTTCATGGTGAGGCCTCAGCACTCAGCCCAGGACAGACCCAGGTCCAGCAGCAGTGCTTGTGTCCTGATCTTCTGTGCACGGGCAGGGACCCTGTCACTTACCTTAGAATCACAGAGGGAATTGTGCTGGAAGGGACCTTAAACATCATCCAGGTCCAACTTCCCCTGCCACGGACAGGGACACATTGAGCTAGACCAGGCTGCTCAGAGCTCAATCCAATCTGGCCTTGAACACTTCCAGGGATGGGTCATCCACAGTTTCTCTGGGCATCCTGTTCTGTGCCTCACCACTGAAAGAAATTCTTTTTTATAGCTAATCTAAATCTATCTTCTTTCAGTTTAAAACCAGCATCCCTGATAAAGGGACCCTCCCCAGCTTTCTTGTAGGCCCCTTTCAAGTACTGGAAGGCTGCAATGAGCCTTCTCCTTCCCCAGAGCCTTCACTCTGAGCTTCACTCAGAGCTTCTTCCCCAGAGCCTTCTCCTCTCCATGCTGAACCCCAATTCTCTCAGCCTTTCCTCACAGGAGGGGTGCTCCATCCATCCATGTCTTTCTTATTTTGGGGGCCCCAGAGCTGATGCAGCACTGCAGGTGAGCTCTCACCAGAGCAGAGCAGAGGGGCAGAATCCCCTCCCTTGCCTCTGCCAATGCTGCTCATGTTGCAGCCCAGGGTGTGGTTGATTTTCTGGCTGTGAGCACACATTGCTGGCTCTTATATAGGTTTTCATTTGTCAGTGCCCCCACATCTTTCTCCTCAGGGCTTCTCTCAATCCATTCATCACCCTGCTTGTATCCACTTTGGGGATTGCCCCAACGAAGGTTCAGGACATTGCACTTGGCCTTGCTGAACTTCACGAGTTCTCTGCTAAGAAGAGGGTGGGCACCAGCTTATTCCTGTCCTGTGTTTGTGTCTGCCAAGAGCCTAGGGCTCAGAGAAACTTTGTGTATAACAAGTCCCCTGTAAAAGGCTGTTCTTAAGCCTCTGCCTAGCCAAATTCAACTTGTCTCATGGCACGTTATTGCTGTACCATCTCTAACAACCCTGTTTCTCCTGCTTTTTCCCACACAGCTTTTGCTCGATGCTGAAACCGTGCGACTGCCCAAGCTGCCTGAGGGTACAAGGGGTGGATCTGGGATTTCTCAGGGGCTCTATGAAATCTGTGTGTGTCCAGATGGAAAGCTCTACTTGTCAGTGGCCGGCGTAGGCTCCACTTGCCAGGAATACAGCAGAGTCTGCCAGTGAGGCACCCAAAAGGCCACACACCCCTTGGGCATCTGAGTTTTGTATTACTCCTAAAGAGCATTACTGAAAGCATATTTTTCAGCATTTTAGAAACAAAGTACTTACAATTTAGGAAACAAATCTGCATCTACAGTTCTGGAATACAGGGTGTAAGGGGAAGAAGAGCACAAATGACATTTCCACTTCAGAAGAATGACTTGAATCAAATTACATGTTTTGTCAGCAACATTTGGAAAACAGCCTTACAGAGAGTATAAAAAATAAAACAAATATGTTTCCTTGCTGAACTATTATTCAGTCAGATGATTATGTCGTTGTTCATATTTTTGAGATCCGTGGGTTTTTCCTCTCACTACATGTAAACACTTACTGTATTAGTGGGTGAAATAAAATTGAGGGAACTACTTGAATTATTTGTTATTTGGAAAATTCAGAAAGTGCCAGCAAATGGTCTATGCAATTTTGTTCTTGCAATAACACAAGATAGAAAGATGTGGTATTTGTATGAGTTCTGTGTAAGAGATGTTAATTTGCGGATAGCTTTCTGTTTTAATTCGGCAACACATATGCTGATTTGCTTCTTACTGAGATTCATATAAAAATAACTAATGCAAAAAGCTCCAGAAGTCATGAAGGCCTCTCTGTGTCTCAGATCCATTCACTATAAAACAGAGAAGGATGTTAATATATTTTATAATAGCATTGTTTGTTCTACTGCCTGTACCATCATATTCATTCAAATCCTTTTTTATTTTAGGACATGCTAATTCAACAAGGCAATCTGTTGTGCCAGCTGGGCTAGTAAACAAAAAAAAATGTGTCTTCAGATTGTCTGACATGAGGAACTCTTTGGGCAGTGGGAAAAAAATCCTTTTATGCAGCCCACAGATTTCGATTAAGAGGAATATTTCATTCCCATCTGCACCTGTTCACTGGTATTTCTGATCCTGTCAGAGTGGGACTCCATCACAAACAGAGAGAGTAAAACTGTTATTATTTTTTACATTAGGATTTTGGATACAAAATAAATGCTCACCAGAGCTGACAAACCGGGTATTGGCCTTGTAAAGAAACACAACTGCAGACCCATTTCCCTGTACAGTGTTGCACTGAACACAAATAAATTGTTTGCACACCTCTGGGTAGCAAGACGTGTATTTAATAGTCTATTGTTTAAACCACATGGGTTTTTAATTCCTTTGATGCTGTTTTGTATATACTTTATGATCTTATTATCCAGGAAGGAGCTATCACATAGTGCCTTGGTGTCTGTTTACAAAAGGATTTTAACCCATAGTGTTAGTAAACCACAAATGTCCACCTTTTGGAGAAAAAAAAAAAATCACCATCCTTAAAACAAAAGAATCAGGACAAAATAACTACTAATAAACTTACTACTTCAGCTCTGGTGAACAAGGGAAGAAAACCAAGACTTGGATGAGATCCCCAGGTATGCACAAAAGCCTGAGCTGAGAAAGAGTCCCCCGTTAATATTTTCCACTATTCTTGTGGTAAAGCCCAGGGCAGTTCCCGCTTCAAGGGCTGTCTTTGCAATTTCTCCAAGAGTCTGATGTACAGAACTGAAACTGCCCTTCAGCAGCAGGGTGGAGCCCTCAGCAATGAATGCAAACTCCAAGAACTTCAGTAGAGCAAGTAGGAAACACTTAAGGTGAGCTTAGGCGAGTGAAGCAAGGGTTCCCATGTTATCTGGAGAGTGTTCCAACTGCTGTTACGCTGCCTAAAGGAGAAGTAGGAAGCCACATATCTTCCATATCTGAAATTGCCTTTTCTTGGACTTAGACTCATTCACTTACTCCTGTCTTCAGGAGTGAGTCCAAGGCTGTTGGCCATAAGGAGAGACATGTTTATCTCCACAATTGTATCTCTTGACTGTATCTGTCTCTAAGGCTGTGTGTTAAAGCGTGCCTCCCTCAGCTGAGACACACTTTAGCAGAAACCTGTCTTCGGTTTCTTTAAATTCCTTTAAAGTCAGTTTAGGTGGTTCCAGCTCAATGCACAAGCTTTTACAAACCAAAATACAAGCAGGCTTCATTGCATAGAAATTTTGAGTACTAAAATAAAGGTCAGCAAATACCCTTGCATGTGCCAGATACCTAAAAACTGCTGCTACGAGTAACTTGGAGAACTGTAACGTCAGCAATCTCTTACAGGTGTATTAACAGCAAAACTGGGACTTGAGTACTTAGAAATTTCAGCCATTGTTCTGACATCAAGGAACATTTGCCCGTTTCCATGGAGTATCAAACAAATAATTCACTAATGTAACCTGTAAATGTTAGCCAGATACTGCAAAATAGTTAAAATCTCCTTGTTCTGCTGGCAGTAGAAGCACAGCACTTCAAGTTATACATTTTAACTTTTTGTTTTGGAGGCACATTTTCAAATGTGATTTGCCAGTTCATTCACAGCAAGGGACTGAACTGAGGCTTTCCGGGCAAGAATAACCTGACCCCTAAAGAGCTAGGAAAATCAGGGTGCAGTTCCCTGGCTGGTAACACTATTAAGCAGGATGGCACTTCATTTAGACACTGTGATAACTACCACCTTTCTTGTGGAGATAAATCTTCTGGACTTGCTCCATTTCACAGGTGGATTCTAAGTAGTACCAAAACCTAAAGAGGTCTGCTGTACCTTCAGCACTGCCATCACACAAATCACCGTGATCCTTTTCATTGCTTAAATTTGATTCTTCTTTTCATTATGCTACAACACTGACATCAGAAGTATTGTTCCAATACAGAAGTTGTGCACATAAAGCATGTCTGGCAACATCTTGTCACTGACTATTTTTTTTCTTTTAGGTGTGATTAGTAGAGAAACAAAATTTCTGCTAACGTTACCAGAGTATAATCAGCTGATGCTACAATCTGAATTGCATGTTAATCTCAACATAGGCCATACATCACTAAATTATAATTTCTGTTATCTCCATGTGGATATCTATTCCCCTTCTTTTTAATACTTCAAAATTACTGTTTCTACTTGAATCAAACTTCAGTAATTAGTTAGAGTAACAGAAAATTATGGCACAGGGGAGTGAGAGCATGCAGTTCTCTAGTTTATTTCCAAAAGTATTATCCAAATGGAGAAGAGAAAAAAAAATCACTACCAGCATAGTGAACTCATTTGTTTGCATATTTACTCCCTCAAAAAGAATTATTTACAGCTGTTCTTGCAACTGGTTGAAATTGTTACACAGTGGAAAAATGATAGAAAAACTTCACTGGTGATTGCAAAAACAGGAGCTTTTTTTTTCCATTTCACAGTCCTTTAGTATTTGCAGTTGTCTGTCTTTATATAGCTTTATGCAAAAGGAAATTGCAAGAATTGGAAACCAAGTTCTTGAATAAACTTTATACATTTTGAACAGTCTGCTTCTGCTTTTGTATTCAAATGAAACACAGCTTAAATGAATGTTTTCATTTTTAAAACAAAATCGTTTTTACAAGACTAAGAATGTGAAATGTACTTTATTTAAAAATATGAACACAATTCTTGGTCCCAGCTAAAAATGTACTTTAGCAGAATTTAGAAAATGCTTCACAATTAGGTTTCATTGGACATCTAGAATTCCTTTGTCTTAATCAGTAGCAGGTGAAAGTAAAGAAAGAAATTATGGCAGTACTACTGAATTAATAATCCAGAAAACAAACCAAAGAAAAGATAAACAGTTTTGATCAAAAATTCATTGACAAAATCCTTCATGAGACAAAAAAATGTGTGTCTTCCTCAAATGAAAACATTTACTTTGGCTGCCAGGTTTAGTTATTTTTGAACTATTAGTTGTGCCTTTGTTCCCCAGGACCAATCCAGCTTTTCTCAAAGAGTTTAGATCCAGCAATAGAAAATCTCAAAGGTGGTACTACATTCCTCTACTTTAACTGGAGAAATTACAATAGATTTAATTACAGCTTTGTTTAATGCAACCCAAGTATACCTGTACCAAGTGAATGCAATCCTTTTAAATCCTATTTCACAAATCATTACAGTAACTTTACTGATAATGATTCAAGTACAAATATTGTAAAACTGCATTTTTTACACAATAGACCATTTATTCTTCTGGTAGTTAGCTACACAAAAATCTATGTCCTTAACAAAAAACAACAACAAAAACAAAACAGAACAAAACCACAAACAAACAAAAAGTATTTTTTCTTGTCACTAATTGCTGAGGCAAGTGTCCTGTGCTTTTTAGAATAGCTGTGTAACACTTCATTGTTTGAGAGGAAAGCTTTTAAAGCACAAGACAGTAACAAGCCTATCAAGGCTTGCTCCAACTGTAGTTCCTTAGATTTAAGCTGCTCTATGTATAGTTGAATCAGCTTCCTAGACCACTGACTTTTTATTAAACTTCCTCATCTGTAATTTTGGGAGACAAGAACTGAAGCTGCTTCTCCTAGATAAACTGCTGGTACCTGTGGAAGGCAATGAGAACTCATTTAATGTGCAGAATTACTTTCTAAATGTATTTTTGTGGAACCTATATGCTAACATTTACTTCTACAGACCCTTACTACAGAATCGTCACATCCTAACTGTTCTAAGCCTCCATACCTGACTTAGACACATTGTCAAGTTTCCCAGCTGAGCCAAAAGGAAGAATCAATTAAGCATTTTATTTATTTGTTTTTCTTTTTAATCATGAATTAAATGGCACTTACAAAATCATGTTCTGTCAGAATATGGTTTCCCGGTCTCACAAAGCCTCTTTATTTATGTTAGCTGTTACAGTGAGTTAAGCAAATAAGAAACTAAGAGACTTCCAGCTGAGACACCTCTCTTGCCTGTCCCTCTGCAGCCATCTGTAAATTTTATTGTTTGTTTCAATTCAGGAATAACAGAATTAATTAGTTTCTCTGTGTCGTTCCAGTTTTCTTTCTCAAGTTCTCAGACTTTAAAATTGTTTCAGACCATTAGCTTCTTAAGAACTGGGACCATTTTCTTTCTCAGTGTCAGCGCTCAACAGAATATACAAACGACACAAAATTAAAATTAGAACAGTTTAGTGATTCTGCACAGCCATTTTCATCAGTTGCTTATAAAACACAGTTATACACTGAGAAGATTTTCTTCCTCAAGAGCTCACGTAAAAACAGGAAAGTGTTCATGGTGCTCCTGTTACACTTTTGCATGCTTCCATGAGACCTTATGTTTTAGCTCCATTTAAAATAAAAAGCATGAGAACTGTTTCAAGTATTTTACTTACCCTGAAGACTATTCATCTGACTTAATGCACAAAGCAAGAACCACAAAGGAATCTATTTTAAAAACATATGGAATTACCTAAACTGATTTATTTCATGGCACACCAGGATTTGTGTTTTACTTACATGCTATTTATTGCAAAAAAAACCAGCAAAATGTACAATTTGTTTGAGAAAACTGCAAACATTTGTCATTGGAAAAAAAAAAAGCAAATTTCCTTGTCAATAGTATTTTAATATTTGTACAATTAATTAGAATTAATCAAAAAAAGATTGTGTATTTACCTATATAAAAGCTTCAAATAATAGGTAAAGTTAGCTTACATTATAAAACCAAAACACATCGGACTGAAATATATGTTTGCATTTTTCTTTATTAAATTTATGGCACTTAATTTAATAGCAGAAATAATAATAATAGGGCTCCACAATCAGAAGCAGTATCATTTTCTAACTGTCACATTTCTTCGAGAACAAGGCCTTTATAATTTACTCAAAACTGAGGCAGACCTCATTGTGATTTTTTGTTTTTGTTACAACACTATCACAGCTATATCAGCTGTATCAGCAAGCTGGCTGTTATTTTCCTTTGTATTCTCTAAGTTAAATTGCAGTTTCATTGTGCTGTCAAGTAGACAAGTGTAACAGCATGCCACTGGAAAATGTTTGAATTTATGTTTAATGTGGCTGATCCAGCAAAAAAAAAAAAATCCTTTCATTTAGCATTATCCTTCCATTTTTTATTTTTTAAAATTTTTTTACAAAAAGCTAATGTTGAACATACTGCATGACATTACCAAAAGTATTACAAACTATAAAAGAAAGAGTGTGAACTAATAATCAGATTTCTCAAGGGCAGTAGTGAATAACAAAATAAAACCAGCATTACATTGCAGCACCTTTAAACATGTAACAAAAAACAGTGCTCTGTGTACACCAAAAATGAGTTACAGAATTGAACTATTACCAATGTTTGTGGAAAAATATATATATATGTACACACACAAAGGCACACACGCAGGGGAGAAAAAGGAACTCAGGCATTTAGGCATCTGAAAACGGAGTTTTGGTGTTCCAAAAAAAAAATCATAAAACACCATATAATAATGTTCACAGATTTTATATCATCCACATGCTTTTTCATTAAACAAAAGATGACAGGCTCTAAAAAAAAAAGTAAATTAAATACTTAATTATTTTATAATAAAGTAAATGCAATCAATGCATGACATGATGTGGCATGTTAAATCAAGTATCATTATTCAGCATTAAAATAACTACCAATTTACATGTACTAAACTATCCTTGAAATGTTTACAGTGTGATGCTGCAGCAAATTTATAATCAGATCCAGCTGATAAGAGTATTACTATGAGTGACATGAATGTCCACAAAACGCAAAAGAATACAGATATGCTTTGGAGCAATATCTCCAAAGTTATTTTAACTTCCATCCCATTTCCCATTTCACTGTATGTCCAGTCTTAAGATTAGTACATTGAAAACTGACATTACCCTTTCAGAAACATTACATTAAATGAAATAAATCTAATAAGGAGTTATAATTACAGGCTTTATCTAACAGAAAGCTAAGCTTTGGTTATATAAAGTGCAGTTCAATAATATGCCAATTAATCACAATGTTGTGCATACATCTAATTTTTGCAGCTCAATTTCCTTGCAAATTCTAAAAAATATTCAGGTTTTACAGTTTGCTTAACAGCAGGCTCAGTTAAGAAAAAAAATCCCATTTAAATAAATTTCAGTTCTAGGTACCTCGGTACAATCCACCTTTGTGCACAACACTTCTAAACTGCTTGGCACCATGCAACCTCTTGGACGTTCCACAATCTGCACAATTGCATTTGTATCCCACCACTTGAAACACCTAATTCTTGATAAAACAGTCCCCTAACCTCTTCAAATAATTTATACTTTTTGTTGTATGAAGTTTTCAAGTTTTATTATGATGCAAGCAGTACATTCCATCACTCTCATAGCAACTTCTGAAGTAAACCTATCATTGGGAATCTGTGGAAAAGGAAGTAAGTCAGGATACCTAGTTTTTAAGCTATCTACTCCATAAGCCTCCAATGTCTGAACGTCATTTGAAAGTCCTTCAAGTTGCTGACTGTACTCCTCTATTTTTTGTGCAAGGGCTGCTGGTTTTATGTCTTTGTCTGACTTGCCCTTCACAGCGTAGTCAGCTGCAATCAAGGCTAGTTTAGTAGAAAGGTAGCACTTAAAGCACACCCATTCATTGGCATTTTTATGAAGGTCATTTCTTGCAGCTGAAAAGTTGGCTCGAGCCTGCCTAAGCCATCGACGTGCCTCCACAGGATTGCCAACGGACCTGAATGTAGGTGGGACGAAAAAGCGCTGGGAGTAAGAGGGCCCTGTGGAGGAGGGACACTTTTCTTTATACTGTTGCCTTTCGGATTTGTGGCTTGTTGCCTCCTGATTCCATGAAGTGTAAAATCTCTGAAATGAAAATTTATCTGACTGAAATCGAGAAGCAGAAGATGAAAATGGTCTCCTTGATGCTCTGTCCATGTTTTGATCCATAAAGGCCTGTTTTTCCATCCTGTTAATCTCATTCTGCAAATGTTTGAAAACCTCATTAGCTATATCAAGATTCTCTGCATTTTTATCTGGGTGCCATTTAAGATACAGCCTCCTAATAATCTTTTTTCTTTCAGATTCTGGAAGCTTCCAAGCCTGTTCAATCACAGATGTCACTTCTCTTAATATTTCTGGCAACGAGTTTGACTTTATCTTTTTTGGAGAGTGGTGTTTTGAGGACATTGTTTTGTGGCTCTCTCTGCCAGTGAAGATAGGTGGAATTGCCCTCGGTCCATGTGCTGGAAATTCTGTAGGACTGGTTGGGGTAGAAGGTGTGCTATCCCTGCCTTGAGAGCTTTCCTCTGGTCTGGAAAATTTGTACAAGTCAAGGGAGCTCACTATTTTATATTCACTATATCCAATATCAATCTGGTAAATCTTCCCTAGAAAACTGGGGCTTTCATCATCTTCTCTTTCTACTTCTTGCACTATGATTGCATAGGTATAAGTAGGCTGATATGATCCATATATATCACCACCTTCAGAATCAACAAGGTAACCAACATATTCTCCAGGATAAAATACATTCATTGGATCCATCAGAAGTGTATAGTGAATTTCAGCTGGTATGGGAGTGCCAGGTGTTGGTAGTTCAAGTTTTGATGGCTCAGAAGAGTCATACTTCACTCCTAAGCTGTCAAGCTTCTCACTGATCCGATAAATATCGTTACAACCCAGCATGGCAATTAAATACGAGGTATCAGAAATCAGGTTGTCAGTTGCAGATTTTAATGTCATGGCTAATGCTAAGAGGAAATTTATGTCCTTGCTGTCAGAATGCTGTATGTAAAGCAGTATTACTGCATTTCCATATCTCTTCAAGAAAGCAAATGTTTCACTTTTGCTGTGGGGAATAGGAGCAAACCCTTTCACTCTTAATGTTGTTTGCAGCTTCTCGAAACAGGAAACTTTCAAACCTTCTCGCAAAGCTTTGCAAAGTCTTATGGCTTTTTCTTCATTAGCCAGGAAAGCATTGTCATTTTCATGCTTCATAATCCTAATGAGTCCTGTGATGAACTGCTCTGAAGACAACAGTAACTGTAACCTTCCCTGCAAAGAACATAACGCTCCAAACTGACAAATTTTGGGTGACTCCTCATCTAACTGTTCTTCAAGTATACTGCTAAGTAAGCGAGGCCTCAGCTTCTGAGGGAATAACATTATCAGTTTAGTGTGAAAGCCATGGTCTTTGCCTAAGTAACACTGGCTGAGATCAACAAGCATTTGCACACCAATGTTACCTTGGATTCTGCTTTTGTAGTGGGGTGCATCGTCAAAAACTAAGATACTAGACTTTACCAACCTACCATCTTGACTGGGAAGGTAAAGGGCAAAATCTCTCATATTCTCAAGGTCATTCCTCACCTTTACAGAATCATTCTGAAGACTTTTGAACAGGCCTGAAACTACTCTTTTAACTGTGCGCATTTCATTAGGATCCAATTGCTTTCCTTCCGAGCTCTTATATATGCGACCTAGAACTTCCACATACTGCTTTGTTGAAATAATGTCTTCAGTGCCCAAATGTTTAAATAACTGATGGAAAGTACCAAGTTCTAAAGGAAGTTTGTAGAGATAAGGTTTAAAATCAGATTCATACTCAAGGTTTATTACCACCTCCTCAGGCTTAAGGAGCTTCCAACCTTCTTCCACCATTACAAAAGAAACTCCTCGAAGCTGAAAGCGGAATTCCCTCTTCTCTGTACTAAGAAACTCATAAATGCTTCTTAGGACCTTGGCCCTAGTTTTCACCATGTCCTCATCCAAAGTTGTTATATTGCATATGTTCCTGCAGTTATTGATAACTTTGTCCAGAGGAGGGTCCAAATTAACATTCAGCATGGCTAAAACTTGCTCAAGCTGTTCTTGCGCACCAAGACTACTCCCCTCTTGCTCTTTGATGCTTAAAGGTGTTGCTTTCTCAGGAAGAATAGGACATGATGTCCACAGCAACTGCAACACATCAGTCTGCTTGAATTTAGGGTTCACCTGTGCCCCATTGAACCGTATAAGAGGAAGAGTTCCATTAACTTCTTGATACTGAGGATGAAATCTCACAAATTCTGCTGGAGCTCGCTCAGGGCACAGAAAAGGAATTAAAGACAATTCTTTCAGAAAATTTCCTGAAAAAAGGTCAGCTCTTTCTTGAAATATATGATGGAGGAGAACGTCAACAGTATTCTGTAGTGTTTCTTTAGACCAGTTTTCTGTATTTGCTCGCATGCTGATTTCCTTAGCAAACTGCAGTAACTGCTGCTGTGAAATGATGAATTTCAATCCAATATGTCGCAGAAAAGTTACCCACGATGGAAGGAACGCCGCTTGATTTTTTGGTTTTGTAAGTTGCTCTAGCTTCTTAAAAAAGTCTTGAGGTATAAAGAATTTTTCAGGCAGCATAACTTCAAAGACTTTTACAGTCCTGTCATAAAAGTACTTTGCAGGTTTTAACCTATTGCTTGCATCATGAATGATCAAAATGCTTTCAAGCTTTTCAAACAGCTGTTCTTTCATTTCTGAAGTTTCTTCAATGCTAGTTAGCCTATTCTTTAAGTAGATCAAATGTTCTAATTTTGCATCGTAAGACAGACTTTCAATTTTTGGCAAAAGATGTTTCAAGTACACTTCAAGATCATCCACAGAGACACAGCCAAGCATGGTATACAAATCTTTCAAATGAACCTTCTCCTCAAGAAAAGCCGATGAAGTTGACTGTGTCCATCTGTCTACTTCTACTGATGGGATGCTTTTTGTGAGGACATAGCATGTCCCATATTTTGCAATGCTGATGTATCGGCCACTGATTGATTTGTAACACGGAAGAGACTTTAAAATTTTAATGTCATCCTGAGATGTCAAATGACATAGGTTGCAATTGAAGTACATTAGGAGAGCCTCAAAGTCACTTTCTGCTAACTTTTCAGTCTTAAAAGTTGATGTCTGTACCATATATTGTATGGCTTTCAGAATGCTGGAGGGATTATCTATGTTTGCTGTACGTCCCGACAACAAAGGCACTAAAGCACTGTCTTTGGAGCAGATTTTGTTCAATGCCAGCTGAATGCAGCCTGTTTTCATTAAAGCATGGAAGACTTTATCGCTCTGAGCATTTGGAAAGACGGCTATATGCATGATGCTGAGTGGCAGCAAGACATCACACTCTGGCACAACCAGATGATTAGCTGAGACAGTAAACTTTACACCTGGGAGCAAAGTCCAGTCCTTCAAAGTTTCAATAACGCCATCGAATTTTGCTTGTGTATCTTCTTGCTCTTCCTTAATATTTAGAGACTCACTGATAAAATGCCAAGCACTTTTAAGCCAAGATTCACTTGCAAAGTTTTCCTTCCATTTCATACAATTTCTAGTTTTATACTCTCTAGGCAGCACAGATGATAACAATTCAGCAAAACTTCTGATATCAAAGACTTTTGCTACTTCACTGCTGAGCAGAATATTGTTGTATCTCAAATACAATGTGTTCATAAAGAGATCCTTCCGTGACGGAATCAGTTCATGGTATGTTGTCAAGAACTTTGGTCTCTTTGAATCAAAAACTTGCAACACATTGTCAAGAGTAATGAGGAGTGGCAAGCCCTCAATTTGGATTTCGTTTTCTTCTGCATCTTTAAAACAGTAGTCAACCAGGAGTTTGAGGCTATGGAACAGTTTCAAATTTGTCTGCTGAAGACGACAGGGTAACTTTCCAATGTGGCAATTAGAGTCTGGAAAAGAAAATGTCATCAAAAACAATCGGACATCAGCAGGTGTCACATAGGTGACAGGAATATCTGCATCTACCAAACAGTGGTAGAGATTTGCAGTCTCATCACAGTTGTATACCAAATTAAATCCAATTTCTAAGAGCAAATGCTTTAGTCTGTAAACATTTTCAGCCACTGTCTTCCGTGTTGTGATGTTGTATTCTGTGTTTTTGAGGTGCTGCAATTCATCTTGCAGCAAATTGTCAAAGAATGGTCTGCCTTTGTTCACCGTAGACATGTTAACCCACGTGATGATAACAGCAGAATGCAAATCAGAACCATCAACATTTGGAGCTCTCATAACAGGTAAAAGACGCTTCAAATCTTCATAAATGCAACTGTAAACTGCTTTCACTAAGCAATACCAGTCTGGTTGAATATCAAGTCTATTGACTGGAAAAAAGGATAAAAACTTTTTTAAAGTGTCTTTCACAGCATGAATAGGTGTGTTTTGCAGCACTGATACTGCGGGGTCAGTGCCTGGAAAATACCTCTTCTTCAGCTGAATCAGCAGTTCAACATAGGCTGGTGCTATCAGCGCTGTCATTAGACTACTATTCCAGTCACTTCTTACTCCAACACCGTTATCATCACGCCACAGATTTCTTCTTGCAGAGTCCAGAGCAAAGTGTCCATTCACATGGAAAGGTAATCCAGTTTCTAATGATAAGGGTAAGAAACAGAATGCTCTGTGGGGTTTTTTGTAATTGTGAGTAATGCAAGCCGCTACTCCACCACGAGGGAAAAGCGTAATGTCCTCATTCTTGTGGGCTGAGACCACACTTTTGGATACCTTTTCCATGGCAGAAAAGCCTGACCTGTTACAAATTAACCATGTGGTGAGATTTCCTTCAGAGTCTTCAGTATCCATTGTGTAAGTAATCTGCTGTACGGGTATTTCACTTAGCTGCTTCTTTTTAGTTACACTGTCGATCACAGATGCATGGAATTGCTTTCGTTTCAGTCTGTCTCCATCAGTGATTTTGCCTTGTACAGAATACAGGACATTCAGTGCTCCTGATGTTTTTTCTATCTCACAAATAGAAATTTTTTCCATATGGTTCAAAAACATTAGGAGTTCTGCTCCATCTGTACGCAGCTTATCCAAAAGATTTTGGACCATTCTATCTGAGCATGGAACCGATGAAATTTCTGATACTTTTGCCATTTCTCCATTTCGAAGAGGAAACCTAAACATTGTACAATTGTCCAGTTTAAAGTGATTTCCTAAGTAGAGATCCAGTACATCTGAGAACTGTGTTCTGAAATCTGCATCTAAATCTCTAAACATGCGGCCAGGACTTGTTGATGTCGAACCTGGTGCATATCTCGCATGAGGATCAAAGATGCAAAGTATATCATTGCCAGACAGGAAAGAAGGGCAATCTGTAATGTGATAAACAGAATTGAAACCTATACCATATTGTCCAGTTTTACAGGGATTTCCTACTTTTGTACCTTTTCCAAGGTTCTGGATTCCCCGAATATCATCTTCTGTAAAAGGCTGATTGTTGTAAACACACAGTGCTGGTCCTTGAAGTGGTGCCCATTTCTCATCAAATATTCTATCAGCTGGATGCTGTCTAGGATCAAACACAAAACAGATCTCTGTAGCTTTTGCATCATCTGCATTCTGAAGGAGCTCTTTCAGCATTTCTTTTTCTGAAGGGTAAGCGTTCAGAATGCTTTTAATTCTACTAGTCAATTTTTCTTTCTGGCCAAATTCTGTTCCAAGGGTAGTAAAACAGATATTTGATGCGTATCTTTCTAAAGCTTTATGGCGTTTTGGTATTGCTCCAAGCTTCACTGCAACTTCTCTTGGAATATCGCCATGACAATATTTAACAGTTGTGTCTTTAACTTTTATCCACGGACAATCATTGTAACACAAAGATTTTGCAGGCAGAAGTGCAAGACGAGTATCTGGCAACAATATCTCACCATACTTTTTCTCACAAAATTCCTGCTTCTTCTCTCTAATGAGGCCCCATATTCCTTCACTAATTATTCTCCTGCAGAGCTGAAAGTTGTCTTCTGTTAGTTGTTTGGTCCCTCTCTCCTGATTTATTAATTCCAGAACTACAGCAAAGTCTTCAACTGTGAAAGCCTGTCTTACACCCACACTTTCAAACAGCTCACGGAAACTATTTTTGTATTTGTTAGGCAATTGATAGAGATAGGGTGCTGCCTCAAAATTCAAATGAAAAGACACTTTTGATGGATCAGCATACACATTCTCAACCAAAATAAAACTACAGTTTGTTAGCTGTTCAATTATCATGGCTTTTGTTGATTCACTCTCTAACATTGCTTCATGCAGATATTTGTAACAAGCATTAGTGATGTTTTCTTGATACAACGTGATTCCATCAAACGACTTTGCAACTTCTTCTAACTGATTTATGACTAAATTAACAGCTGGTTTCTTAAGTAAACCCAAAAATTCTTTGACAGCCAATGACAAAGTACCACAACCTTTAAAAGAGTGGGAATTTTCATTAAGAATTGGTTGTATGAGGCAAACTATATCTTGATGATCAGCAGTGAAAAGATCATTTGCCGAAAACATCGCTTCAGGCTGAAAATCACTGCCTTTCCAGTGCAGTGAGAAGCCTGCTGGTTTGCTGAGGAAAGGAAGGAAAGGAATGTTTTGACATTTTGCAGCAAATTCTTTAGCTCTAGGATCTCTAGATTTTAATTTTTCATCAATAAGACTCAATATAATGCTGCTCCTGAGACAAGCTGCAGCATGATCAGTCTTGTTAATTTCAGCTACTGACTCTGCACGTTCTATCAGATCTTCCCATAAAATATCATCTTTAGCCATTCCCAACTGCACAAGTTTAACCAAAATAACAGGGTTAAGATAATCCTGAGTGGTACCATAAGGAAATCTTCCATCCTCAGCATCATACAACTTTGCAACTCTTCCTTCAGGATGGATCAGTCTTGATGGTGTAACTAATGAATGTCCGACCAATGAACAGGGAATACATGGAGTAGCACGAAGAATTCCTGAGAACTCCTCAAGTTTTTCATTGAGAACATAACGCATCAGAGGATCACGTAGCTCTGGATCAATCTCCTGAATGTTAGGGAAAAATACCTCAGAAAAGAACTGTTTCTCAGAGAAAGTGTTCTCCAGTAATATGTATTTGCATCCCGCTTCTTCAAATCCTGTCTTTACCCAGGATGGAAGATCTACAGCACACAGATTTTTGGAACCAGTTTTTTTAAGGTACTTCAGAAAGATCTTGAAGGCTGACGGCCCAACGTCTGGCCGTTTCAGTATGGAGTCATCTAAAAATCTTACATTCTTCATGGAAACCCAAGACGAACCATCAGAAAACACTTTGATCCCTTCTTTGCTTTTCATATGAGCTATGTCCTCATAAAACCCTTGACAAATAACAGAAAAATCATCGTGAACTGAATCAGGATCTGGCCACACTGCACAGTAACTGTAGTCAACTAGGTCACCATTGATTGCCATGTCACGTAACACACAAAGGGCTTCTATGTAGGCTTTTACAATAACATGCCTCATGAATACTGTATTCCATCTTCCTTTTGTGTCTGTTTTCCAGATCTCTTTCCGATTTGAAGTAACTGCAAAGCAGCCATTTATGTGGAGAGGTAGGCCTGTTTTTATTCGCAGAGGTAAATAGCAGAATACTTCACCCATGTTGTTGCAATTAGGTTTCACAATCCATTTTTGATCCTGGGTTTCAGACAGCAACACTCCTACACCACCACAAGGAACTAGGCCTAGTCTCCGTCCACTTTCATGCAAAGAAAATTTCAAAGCATCTCCAACATCCATGCAAGAACATAAAAGCCATGTTGTTGAATCTACTGTTTTCTGTGGCAATTCATCACCTGATCTTTTCGTCTGTCCTGATTTAGCCATTTCAAAGAAAGCAGCTGGATCATCTTCAGTACCTCTGAAAAGTGGAGACTGTAAATCAGCAATCCGCCTGAATACATGGTGAAATTCCTCTACCACTATCTGCAGGATACATGATGACTTTGGTGTTTCAGTGGGAAGCTTTTTTGTACTGCTGCTGCACACCTTCATGAGTTTAGCTGCTTCCTTTAAAACACTTACATTTGGTGCACTCAAGGCTTTGGAAGAACACAGATTTTTTCTGATAGTGACAACATCTTGTGCCACGCTGGGATCATCTGCTTCAATTTTCAAGTATTTCAAAACCATTGAATTTACACTCTGAGCAAATATTATCAGTCGGTGACCACAAATGCTAAATTCATCCACAAGAGAGTAAATGTCTGCTGTATTGTACGATGCACTGCTGACTTCACTCACTTTAGCTTCCTGCTGAGTCCTAAAGGACAGCCTGAAAAGTGTTCCTTTGTAGCTATAGGGAGATTCTACTGTCAGTGGTAGCTGGCAACCAAAAACTCCTATAAATGGCTTAAACTGATTTGGAAATTTTCGCAGTCTCTTCTGTTGCTTACTCCAGTTGATTTTGATGCCAGGGTTAGATTTATCTCTGATATGCTTACTTATGTGGTTGACATTTGGATCAAACATAATCATGAATTCCCGGCTCAAAATAATAGGAACATCGGTGATATGATAAACAGAATTGAATCCCAGTCCAAATTTTCCTACTTTGTCAACTTCACTCCTTTTTAGAGACTCTCCTAATCGAGTTATATTTAGGAAATCAGAGTCGGAAAACTCAGAATTATTGAATGACCACAAAGCTGGACCATGACACGCTGCCATTCCTGGATCCAGAAGGTTCTCTCTTATATCCATATTTCTTCTCATGTCAATCAGGAAATTACATTCCGTTGCATTAGCATCGTCAGCATTTTGAAGAAGCTCCTTAAAGATATCTGAAATGGAAGGGTATTCTTCCAATATGTTTTTAATTCTCACAGTCAGAGGCTCTCTTTGCCCAGATTGCTCAAACCCCATATTTTCTGGATTAATCAGTCTTGTGCTAAGGCATGGGACATTTAACCACTCAGCAGTTTTCATTGGTATGTCTTCGTGCACCAAAATTATGGGTTCAACAGAATCCTCAAGCAGATCGTTTAAGTCATCGACTTTGATGTCACAGTAGCAGCACTCATGAATTGGCTTCATTGCAAGTTTATAAGGAAGTTTGCCACTGTACAGCGGCATGGGCGTATGCAGACTCGCGGGGATCTGATTGCTGTACAGCCATCTTATGATGCTCAACATAATGTGAAGGCTTTGCTTACTCTCTTGTTCCGAGAGAGATTGCTCACTCTTCAGATATATTTTCTGAATGACCATAGAAACGTGGTCTGGTGTTAACTCTTCAATTGAACCACAAGATTTAAACAACTGGTGAAACTTCGCCATAGTTTTTGGAACATAATGTAGATAAGGCTGGAGATCAAGATCAGGAACTGATTTTATAACTGCTTGTGTGAGGGAACAAAATGTTTTACCTGTCCAAACCCAGGGAAATTTCAGGGCTTTAAAAGCTTCTTTCCCTTCTTCTAGATGATCATGCATAAATCCATAAATCTCAAGCAAGATATGCTGAAACTGATAGTAGTCCTCATCACTGAAGGTTTTAGAACTATGCCAATCAACTACCACCTTGAAATGTTTCAAGACTGCCTTTATGCTGGGCTTGGTGGGGATGCCAAGTGCTTTCTCTATATCCAACAGTACATTTTCCACAAGAGGAACTGAGGAACCAACTAAAATTGCGTGTGATATATCACACATTTCTGGTGGTGAACACAGATCACAGTGATCTCCTTTCCAAACCAAGGACCCTGGATAATTTGGAGGCCTTTCCTTACTTGTAGGAATCCATTTTATCTTTTTCATTGCAGCTTTTGTTTCAGATGATTGAAGCAGCATATGGTTTTTGTTCAATATTGTTAAGACAGTTCTAGCTTTTCTTACCAGCAAATCATGATTGGTGTTAGAGTCGGCATGCAAACTTTCAATTTTTTTTGCCACTCTCAAGATATCATTTTCGTCAAGATTGGCTTCATTTTTTAAGCCTATTTGTCTCAGTGAATGAAGAATATCTGAGGATGTAAAAATAACAGGGGGGAAGCAACTTTCCTCCTCAGCATAAAACAAATGTTGCAGAAGTTCTACCTCAGGATCAAAGAGTTCATTTGCTGACATTATCTTTTCTGGTGAGATCTGAATAAACTTCAGTGGTGTCAGCCAATCTATCACATCTGTATTCTCATTTTTCAGAAAAGTCAGATTTTCAAGAACCCATTGCATTATCTGTGCTGTTTCATCATATGAATAAAAATCACTTCTTATGTCTTCTATAACAAACTTCAAGCAGTCTGTGCTCTTTAGCTGTTCTGTTTTCAACAAATTAGCTAAGCGAATAGTTGCTTCATCGCTGCTGTCAATTATTGGAACAGAAAACCTTAGACCAGGAGGAATTTTGGCAGTGTGGTGTAAAACCTTACTGCCTTTTAGCCCAGTAAAAACAGGGACACTTTCATCAGATGATTTTTCAATTTTTTTAAATATTAGCAATTCCTGAATAATTCTCTTCTCTTTTTCATTTGCATCTGTTAAACTAGCTAAGAATGCCCTAAGAGCATCTTTATGTGTCGGTGGGAATGATGCAACCTGATTGCATAGTTTCTGTAAGGACATTTTTTCCATTATTTGTAAAACAGCACTTGGCAATGGTGGATGCACATATTTTTTTATAAGTGGATGTTGAATAGAAATATCCAGTTTCTTAAGTACAACTCCACCAATTTTCTGAATAATATCAGCTAAATATTCTGGGAGCTGGGTCTCAGATTCGTCTTCCAGAATGATGGGTGATGGATTCCTAAGTCTAACCAGTTCCACCGATGTTTGATTTTCATCCAGCAGCGTCTTGGGGATGAGTGGCATTTCATCAAACACACTCAAGTCATCAGAAAAATGTATGTAGAGATTCTTCCAGACCATCTTCAGCCAGGAAACTGATGGGTGCTTTTTTTCTTCCAAGCCTGGATACCACTGTACAACCACATCTCTCCCAGGCCACACGCTGTTCATAATTTCTTTAATGAGCCGGGCAAACTTTTCTGGGTTCAGGAGCTGCAGCTGAGTGCATGGCCTCCCTGAAAATACAGCAAAAGGGAAAAGCTGTGAAAATCACAGACCAGAGTTACCTAGCAAATGGCTTCAGGGGACAAAGGAAAAAGAAAAGAAGGAAAAAAAAGTCTAATCTGTGCCCTGTTGTTTTGTAGAAAAAAAATGTTTGTTAACCAGGACTGCAGATACCAGCTTGCTTTACTTTCAGGAGTTAATTAAAAGAAAATACATTCCGTATTAGTATGAAAATATAAACAAATTGAAAATTATCAGTATGTTATTATATTTGTTAGTTTAACACAAAAGTTCTCAGGCGTACATAGCAACTAGAGATTTAGAATTGAACTACAAACTTTTTTTTTGTTTAGTTAATTCTTTACCCAACTTATTTGCCTAGTGGTAAATAAAAATCTAATCCTTTATTTGTCTATAATTGGAAATGTTCAAATAGATTTGAAAGATTATTTATTAGATATAGCAAAGTGGTTCAGGTGCAGCTGCTCTTACAACTAAAACTGACAATAAACTAGACTCAGGTAGGAAGTCCTGACACTAAGTCTATATGGTTTTATTCTTATTATTGAAGTTCTCACTAAAAGAAATATGTCTTTACACTCATGTCTTAATTATCATTAGGAAAGTTTATACTTAAAAACTACAGAACTTCTGGGAGTAAAACAGAACAGAATAAAAAAATACCACTACCTCCCATTGCATCAGAAATTGACAGAAGTGAAATAATGACAGAAGTGAAAGCAAGACATCTATTTGAATTTCAGATCTTTCATCACACATCTAGATAACATTGCCATTTTCTTGAAGGCAACAGTCCAAATAAAGATTGAGACAGTTATAGACATCCTTCAGAAAAAAAAATTCTTTCTTCTTTCACTTCATGCCTACAGACTCTGATAGCTCTACTGAACAAAAAAACAGGTAAACACATCAGCCCTGTAAAAGTGAGGAAAACTTGCAGAAAGGGCCCATGGAAGATAATAATCTACTTAAAAGCTCATCTTAAACCCCATTTTTTTAATTTGAGAAGTTAAAAATACTGTTTTTTAAAACTACAGGTAAAGTACTAGAAATCTTCCTGCATGTAAAATTATTAAATATATATAAATAAACCAACAAAAATGTTGATAATTTCCATGTAACAATTACAAGGTTTTCTTCATCAATATGCATTTTCCCCTCAGCTGTATTTAGAAATCTTTTTATAATTATGTTAGGTTGTTATCTCTTGACAGCACTATTTGGCAAGTTTTTATCAAGAAAGCTGGGGCAATGAGAAAAGCTAATCACCAAATTCACACAAATATCAAGCTTCAGTCCAAACCAGTACATCTTCAATTAATAACCATACCTGAAAATCCCCAGAGAAGCTGTTGGGCTAGAATATAATCAAATTCATTTTTAGAAAATATCCTGTGAACTACATCTTAATACACCAAGTACATAAACAGTTACTAACTAGACAAATACAGTTCACATTTTAGGAGAGTAAAAGTCAGATCTGTTTGTCTTTGAACAACACAATAAAAACAATTGCATCCCATCTCAAAGAAATAATATAAAAAGTTTCTGTTTCAGCAATTGTAGCAGAAATCTCTATGATGTAATTTCTACAGCTATGTAAATAAAATCTTTGACAGATCAAGATTTCTAAACCTGCCAAAACCCCTTCTAATACTTATTATTTATAGTAACATACAAATTTTATGATAGTGCAGTTGTGCAATTATGCAGAATCATTGAGTGAAGAATAGTTTAGGAAGAGGGAGAATGAAAAGTAGGACACCTGAATCTTGAAAAGGATTATCTAATAGTATTTAATAATTCTGAGAACATTTAGAAGAATATTTGCCATATTTATTTACAAAAATATGTTCTCCTAATGAATGGGAGGCGTACTACCAAGAACAAGTCCCTAGACAAATATCATCCAAATTGCCAGAATAAAAGAGAGACTTAAATGCAATAAAAAGCAAGACTTAAATGTGACCTAAAATTTCCCCAGTAACTAAAAGGAGTAGAAATACTTCATTGCAGTTCTGAGACTAAGCCTGCAAGGGAAGGAATGTCCTAGAACTCAGCAAGGGACTGGTTTAATAACATACAGGGGTTTTTCTGTTTCTGTCACCTCAGTGTTTTCTGTTTAAGATGTATTCAAGCATATCTGTATTTTGTTTTGGTTGTTTTGCTGTTTTTTAATTTAAGCCTGCTTTTAGACTGCTTTGTGACATTCACTCAGAGGAAATTGTCTAGGAAAGTACATTTCAAAAATCAGCTCAAGGTTTCATCACACAGAACAGGCATTTTTCAATACTAATATTGCTGTCTTACATGAAACCTTCATCCATCTAACCTCACTGTGGTTGTCTTGATACCTATATATATCCATTCCTTAAAAGGTACTATTAAACAGTAGCTCCTTTTGGTTCTATACTAGATCACGAATATTCCCTGTCTGGAAACACAATTTAAAGTAATCATTACTTTCAACTTTACATCCTGTTTAAAAATAGTAAAGAGGGAAATTAACAGTAGAGAAAAAAAAAATTAAGCATATTCTAATGCATTAACAGACACAGCATCCGTCATCTGATATGCTGATAGGACTTTGAAAATTCTACTTTTTTAAATAAGGTTTTTCTTTGTAATAATTTCAAACTTGATGGCCTTCATATTAAATTAAAGTCACAGATTTAATATATTCAATACATTTTACATTAAATATTTACATGTTTTACTCTATACAAAAAGTTACTCAATTGTTTTAATTTTTTCATAGGTTGCTATAGTTTAAAAATTTATCATCTTGCCTCAGGATTATCTTATTTTTCTTTTGTGTTTGATAAAGAAGGAATGATCAAAACATGGAAAAAGGAGGAGCTTTAGAACTCAACAAAGAGAATAATAAAGAGGAAAGATTTAAATTATTGAAGGGGGAAAAAAGGTCAAAACATAGAAGAAACAGAGACTAAATGACTGAAGATCATAATAAAGGATATAAAGAAAAGCAAATAAAGGCTGTGAATAACGATATTCTACATCTCGTTCTAACATCTTCAGTCTAAGAAAGAATTCTGATGAATCAAGTAATTAAAAAAAAAAAAAGACTCTTTTCCTGAAAAGTACATTTTCTAGACATTGAAGAACCACTTACATTTGAATAGTATTAGTATATGGTGAACTAACAAGTGGCTTGATTTGTGAATTGTGTTTACATGAAAATATTTCTGAGATTTAGGCTTCAAATTTATCAATCAAATGGTAAACACAAGGGTGGAAAGGTAAGTGCAGACAAACTCTGACAAGAATAGATATCAGAAAAAAAATTTATTGTGAAGACAGTTAGACATATCTTATCTATAGATAAAACAAACTCCTTCACCACATCTTTTGCTCATGATTGGGCGTATTTCAGTAGGTCCACACTGACATAACCATAAATCATGAATTAAGAATCAGGAAACACATGATGCAATTATTTGATCTACAGTATGCTTGAGGCTAGATACTTAAACTGATTTAACCTGGTTTAAAACAAATGTACTGATCACCTGCAGTTGTGAGTTAAAAGATGATCCACAGTACTAAAACCACGACACAGCTACTGCATATGCAAATACTATAAATATAAAACAGAATTAGGACTGTCTTAGGTGGAAGAATATTATTTGAATAAAATTCTTCATCCTTGAATACATTTTACTAAATTTTATCACAAATTTTCATCCTTCTTCCTTTGCCTTGTTCATTTATAATTTTCATTTGTGTCATTTCAATTCAAAGAAGTCTATCATATCTTAATGGGGTTTTTTTTTTAGATGACTGTCTTATTTATGGGAACTCAACTTCAAGAGACATTACTTTAAACTTGGGGTTAGAGCTAGTCTGTTTGAACCATTAAAAGTTCTGTAAGAAAATATAAATGACAAATTACCTCGGCTTTTGGCGGCTTCTTTCAAAGCAGCAAGGACCTCAGGCTTCAGGTCATCAGAGAGTAACCTTCCCTCCAGGCCAGGAAAGAGTGATCTAGCACACCATGAAAAAAGAGAAAAATAATTTTAAAAAAGTCTCCACACTTAAGCAAAGCCTCATTTATTTGTGTTACTTTATGGACATCACCAGCATGGTAATCATCATGGTAGAACAGAGTAGCATGCAAAGCAATCATGTGCATATGCAGACTAGGGCTTTCAGTGGCTATTTTCTGACAAATTAAAAAGTTATACATGTAGAAGCAGAGAGTAGTAAGAAAGTAATTTTTCCAACTACTTTTCAAAGCAGGTCAAATGAAGTTTTCTTTGATAGCAAATTGGGATTAAAAAACCACTTTCACCTATTTGTTCTCTAACAAAAAAAAAGAAGAGTTAAAATAGCAGCTACCATTCTATGTCTTTTAGAATTCTGCTTGAAAAGTTTACATAAAATACAACACATAATTCTGGAATGTCACACAGACCTGTGGATTTGAAAAGATCTACAGATTTTGGAAGACCTGCAGTCAATGCTTAAAATTATTTTGCCAAGGGTCAGTCTCATCCTCCCCTTTTCTTACTTCGGCATTAAAACTAAATTGGCTTTCACGGCTTTGGTCTTTGTGAAATCAAAAATAAATATCCAGTTTAATTCTGATTGCGGGTGTGTTCATTAGACATAAACAAACACAAAATCTCGTTCTTCCACAGTTAGTAGAAAGAAAATTTCAAAGAGCTTATTTTACCTTCTTAGCAGGCTCCAAATTTGAATAAGAACCAATCTCCTGAACTGAAAGGGTTCTGAAACATCTAACATACATAATTTATCATACTTAAAACATTAGAATTAAAGATACTTGATGTAGAAAAGAATAGAGGCAAAGAAAGCACTACTATTTGAAATTCCTGTTTCATCACCACTAGCAAGGAGATTTATACCTGTTATAATATGCTTTTGTATCAGTTTTACAAGACTAATCAAACCAGGTCCATTACCAATGGAGCATGAACTGAATAAGAAATACTGGTATCCTTAAGTTTCAAAAAAAGTATCTTATGACTAGTCTGAAGCAGGGCACTAATTTGTTATTCTCATTATGGGAATGTTTTCTGTATTGGTATACTGGCTGAACTTCTGGAAGGATTAACAAAATGAAAGAACAACAAAAGATAAATCATCTCACAGTAGATGCTAAAAAACTTTTTTTTTTTTTTTAGAAAAAGACACTAGAATCATAGGCTCCAAGTAGCTTTAATCCCCTGATAAATAACTTTAATTGTTTAGAACAAGAAAAGATTATGGGTCTTTGATTATGGGTTTAAACTTATGGAGATCCTGGAGTGGGTCCAGCAGAGGGCTACAAAGATGATGAAGGCATTGGAGTATCTCTTATGAGGAAAGGCTGAGGGAGCTGGGCCTCATCAGCCTTGAGAGAAGACAGCTGAAAGTGGACTTCATCCATGTCCACATGTATCTGAAGAGAGGGTGTCATGAGGGTGGAGCCAGGCTCTTTTTTGTGGTGCCAAGGATTCAGGCAATAGGACAAGAGGCAATGGGCAGAAACTGATGCACAGGAAGTTCCAGCTGAGTATGAGGAAGAACTTCATTGTGCAATGACCAACTACAGGAATAAGTACTGATTGCCCAGAGAGGCTGTGGAGCCTTCCTCACTAGAGAGACACAAGAACCATCTAGACACAACCCTGTGCCATGTGCTCTGGGATGGCCCTACTTGAGCAGGAAGGTTGGACCAGATAACCCCCTGTGGTCCCATCCAACCTGACCCATTCTGTGATTCTGTTTAGAATACAGCAGAAAAAGAACAGCAGCAGGCTTGAAGATATGTAAATTGTTTTCAAGAAACATGGGGAAAAAAATTACTTGCATCCAACTGCTTTTCTTTAAGACTGGCTGTCTATATGTATAATCAAAACACAATTTACATAAGGACCTCACTTGAAGCACTGCTTACCTTAATAATTCCTATATGGGCACACTCCAACCCACCTCTTCCTCCCTTTTAAACAGTCCACAGAGCAGTAAAAGCAAAAAAAACATATGCCAAAACATACCCTCTCAAGCTGAGGGTCTGGAAATTAGTGGAATTCTGAGACAAAGGAGAAGGGCTCATTGTAATCATGCATAGGAGTAGCACTTTGTAAGAGGAAACATTGGGTGTGTCTGAGACACTTCAAGCCTTATGTCTTTAAGCATTGTGTGCAGAATGGTCCAGATTTAACAAGTATTTAATACATGCCTAATGCAGTGCAGACATAAAAAGCAGGAGTCATGCTTTCTCCCCAGTGACCCCAAGCTCATTCATTCCAGCTAGCCTGCCCTTTGCTATCCCCTCCCCACTGTCAGTGCAAGCTCTATTGGCTGATGAAATGAGAACCAAACTGGAGCACTGATGCAGCTGGGAAATAAGCAAGGGAATAAAACTAATTGGAGAGGGACTGGAGAGAACAAAGGGAAAGCAGATGCAAAAGACAGCTCATCATAGTATCGGCTTATTTCCTGAGACCAGTTTTTAGAACTACCTCACTGAAATTAAGTGTTGTGATAAAAAATAAAAGCCAGACATAATCTCAAGGCTTAAGTTTAATAAAAGCCCTTAGCATTACCTAATTTAATGAACTTCCTAGTATGCATATTGCTAATCTCCTCATATTTGTAATTCCAAAAAGAAAATTAACTGGAAATGTACCCTGAGGTATTCTCTTAAAGCATATATCACACAATTTTTTATAAAGGGTTAATGACAAATGGGTGTCAAACTTTTCAAATGAGGCATATGCACACAGACATATACTTATCTACAGAAAATTGAGTTCTATCTATGCCTTATTTCATCACAATACAGGCTGCTGCATACCTTGTTTGTTGATAAGCAAAGGAGTCTGAAGCTCTGTTTTAACACATAAATTTAAAAAAAAAAGAAAAAAACCTGACAAACCCCCTCCCCACAGTATTACAAATATTAAGCATACCTGGGATATTCTTCTGAGGTTATGTAAACTACATCCTGTTCTGACACAGATGAGGAAAAAGGAATAAAATTCCCATTCTGTAAAGGCAAAAGCTCCAATCCAATCAGTTCACTGTAAACTCCATCAGAAAGCACAAATTCTAAAAGATGAAGCTTTTCTTCAGCAGGTCCACTGTGGCCAGATTTCCTTAGGGCTTGCCGCACTACAGCAGGAGTCACTTTTTTCACAGCTTTATCAGTAGAAAGAGTTAGATGCACTGCACTAGCAATATTTGCTGGTACCGTAGCAATCTGCTTCCCTGAATTCTGGAGGTAGTTGAGAACAGACTGCGTGTAATCCAAACTCTCATCCATTTCAGAAAAGTGCACCTGTTCCACTTTTATCCACTGATTACTCACTGAGTAAATAACTGTATGCTGGAGCAGGTCTTTAAAGAGAGGTACTACTATTGGTTTCCAGGGTACCCTGATTTTATTCTCATCAGGCCATAACCTATAAATTCTTTCAGGTGACAATGGAAAATCTGAATTCTTCTCAGTCTCCATCCGTTTGATAGCTTCCAAAATAAGGGTGGTATATGCCTTAGGCACTATATTTACCACAAGAAGGTCATTCCACAAAGCTGCTGGATCTCTCCACTGATCCAGCTCTCGCCATTTGATACTCCTCCTGTTGTCTGTGAGACCAAAAAAACCACTAACATGAACTGGAAGTCCAGTTTTGCTTTCTTCGCCGGGAGGCAAAGGCAGAAAACAAAATGCTCTCCCTGAAAAGTCTGCTACAGCTCCATTTTCCTCCTCGTTAGTTGCTAAAGACATGGCTATTCCAATAGTAGGAACAAATTTCAAGTCATCAGCTAAACAATCCAGTTCTGTGCACATTCCTCGACCACCCACACAATTACACACTAACCAAGATGTTTTCTGTGCATCCTTAACACTCTCATCTTCTACAACTATATTTACATGGTATGTCACACATGTTATGCTATTGCTTGGAACTCCCTTACAATACTGATTTATTGCAGTTCCCAGGATTTTGATAGAATTGGGTCTTTCGTGTTTCAAGGCCTTGTTCTCACTGGCAGTTACTCTAAAAACCAGCCTCTCCGTTCCATCAGCTTCCCGTACGTGCAATGAAACATCCTGAACACTCTTCAGGAAAAGCAATACCGTGTCAGCATCTGCTCTGAAGGATTCAAACAGCTCCAAGACCTTCTGTTTGTCATAAACATTGCTGCTCAGTTGGGAAGGCTGCAGACGAAGTGGGAAACGAAAAAATGTACCAGGAAAGTTTCCATTCTTAAAGGTTTCCTTAGTGCTGCCAAATACACCAATGAAAGGTGCAAATTGGTCCGTAAGTTCATTTATTTCCTTGCTATCTTCTTTTAGATTCCAACACTGGCCTGACTCATGAGGTCCAAAGAGGGTTTGATGGGGATCAAGCATTCCAATCTGGTCACCACTGAAGATGCTAGGGACATCTGTAACCGTAAAAAGCAACAACTACTATTAATCCTAAAACAACATACTTTAAAAATACGGTGCTAAGGACCAATTTTTTAAAAGGCAAGAATACAATATTCTAAAACTGTGATAAACTGAGTACAATCCCCAGGGAAATGGCTGAGTCACCATCCCTGGAGGTACTGAAAAGACATGAAGACATGACCCTTAGAGACATGACTTAGTGGACTTGGTACCATTAGGCTTATGGTTGGATTCAGTGTCCTTAAAGGTCTTTTCCAACCAACATGATTCTGTGATTCTGATAACACAATTCAGTGCTTACTAACAGGGAAGAAACAAGCATACACCTATTCTGCAGCTGAATATATAAATACTCATTCAACCATTTGAATTCTAGCTGACAGTGAGCAATAGGAAGTTGCTTTCAACTTCCTTCAACTACATACTTTTATATTTCCACTATTTTCAAGAAAAAAATCCCAACTAATTAATTTACTATATGTGTATTCTACTAGAGTCATACTTAGCAGATCTTGAAGACTGGCAGACAGTAATTCTATACATTTAAAAGCAAAAATTTGCAGAATTATCAAACGACAGAATGTATTAATTTTATTCATGCTCAGCTAGGTAAGACATTTTTTAAAATACCATGTGTCTTACAAATTCACTTGACAAGGTAAAAATTTTTATCTTTTTTTTTTCCCTGCACTGTTATAACTGTGGAGACTGTGAGCATTACTTATGCTTCTTCTGTACCACAATAAAACATTCTGAGAGAATAACAGATTTAAAGACTGAATATTAAGAGCTTGCAAAACAGTATGTACTATCTCTTTCAAGTGTAAATGTGCATATACCTCTATTATATATCTTTTCTAGCAATAAATAAAAATCACTACTATGCAAAGAACCTGCAGAAGAGTTTCAGCAGTCTAGTGAAAAGAACTTTCGCACTTCTACTTGGATACCTACCCTATATTATGAGCCTCTATAAAATGAGAACCAGTGTATATCTGAAACAGCAGTGCAAAGGAATGTTCATTTCAATGTAAAGGACTAAGAACATAATGACGTTAATAGAAATATCGTCAAAAACCTTCAAAATCAAACTGATACCTTATAGGATTAGAGAAAAACAGGAATGCTTCATAAGAAAATCTAGCCATGAAGTCATTTTAAAACACACTATAGAGAAAATATTAAATATTTATGAATATCTAAAGTAATTTAACTATATAAAACTTCCACGTTTTCTTTTTAAAACAACTACTAAGATTACCTGTTATATGATAAACTGAATTAAAGCCAATTCCAAATCTTCCAACTTTCAGGGGATCATCCTTCTTCCTGCTTCTTGCTATTTCCTGTATACCATGCCAGTCCTCAGGGGTGAAAATTGCATCATTATATGCATAAAATGCTGGCCCTATAATAAAGAGGCAAGAGTTAAAAAGATGACAGAAGAAGAAAACTATTTAATGTTTAAAATTTCTAGGAAATGAACTCACAGACCTGAGAAAGCATTTCTTTGAAGTATATGCATGTGCAAATTTAATGGGGAAGCTCTGACTCTAAGCTGACATCAAATTATGCCTGGTAATAAAAAAAAACGCAAAATGCAAAAGCAAAAGCAATAAGATTAATTTACCTCTGTAAGTGGTACTTAGATTTATATTCTGATACGTTTTTTAATTCTTACATTCTCATTTTAAAAGAATGATTCTGAAAAACTGAACAAAAAGCAGAAAACAACAAAACTTCTGAAAGAAGTGTCATGTGGCACAAGGCTTAAACTCAATCTGTTCAGACTATCAAAAAGATGTTTGGGAAATGTACTAGTCACTGTCTGAAGATACCGCCACTGGAAGGGAATATAAGGCAAGATAAAACAATAACCTGTGTCTAGAAATTAAGACAGATAAATTCATATTAGAAGACATAATAAGGCTGATTAACAACTGAAAAAAAGCTGGAAGAAAGAAGTAGTGGATCATCCATCACTGAAACTTCAAATCACAACTGAATGCCTTCTGGGATGACTATGCAAACTAATTTTAAAAGTAATACTAATAATAATTATTAAATACATAGCCATAGTAGATGATGTAAAAAACTAAAGTTTCGAGAAGCTGGATTTGCTGTATACAGACAACATGGAGCAAAGTTGTGTGTACAGTCAAGGGAAAAATGGGATGGGGAAGAAAACTGAACTGTCTGGAGAATGCTGAAATGTAAAGGGCACAGGTAATTTTTACTTTAAAAATTGGTGTGCTGGCTTGGGCTTCATGGTAGCTGGGGGCTGTATTTTGGATTTGTGCTGGAGACAGTGACAATAACACAGCTGTTTTAGTTATCAATGAGCAGGGCTTATGCAGAGCCAAGGCCTTTTCTGCTTCTCATGTGGCCCAAACAGTGAGTGGGCTGGGGCTGTTAAGGAGCTCAGAGGGAACATAGCCAGGACAGCTAACCCCAAACAACATGCATATTGAAAAGTAATGGCCAAATTTATTAAAACTAATACTGACCCTGATATTGTGCCATGTCCTTTGACCATAACGTTTCTGTTCCATACTGAGTTTCATCATATAGAAACCTAACCTCTGTGGCACCAGCATCTTCTGCATTCTGTATCAGTTCCTGAGGCAGAAAAAAAAAATCAAAACAAAGTATAATTAATGCAGTAATACATATTCTAGCAATGGCTTTTGAACTTAAACAGTAGAAAATAACAAACAAGCAAATTTCTCATGTATAACTGTTTTCATATGTATGGTTTTATCCAGTTTACCTGCATGAGAATAAACATCCTTATAAACAAATATTCAGACAAATACTATAAACATGATTTGAATTTGGAGCTCAAATATCATACAAAAGCAGTCACAAATTTGAGAAATTAGATACTAAACTATTACTACTATATTATCCTAAGAATCAGAGCTGTAAAAGTCTCAAAACCAGGCAAATGTGAGAAGAGGAAAAAAGAATTTTATATTTATCAAAGTGTATTGGGTAAGTCCTTACAAACAGTTGTCCAACAGCAGTGAGGCACAAAGGGGTAATGCACAGCACTCTTCTTTACATCACCTGGATAAGGTTCAAGTTTACATTTCACAGTATGAACCAACCATTCCTGGGCCATGGTGCTCGTGCTTCTAACACTCCTGCAGCAAAGGCCTGCAATCAGTATTTCCCTAAGTCATGAACCAACAGAGCAGCAACCCCGTTGAATGAAACCCACAGACTGGAAAGAGGCTTATATTAAGACTGAGTATTTGTTAAATAGTAGTATCAGTGGTGAGAGCTACGGAAAGCTCAAATGTCAGTAAAGCAGTTCTGTAAACATGACTGTTAATAAAATATGCCTATCCAGTCCTGCTTTCATCAACAGTAGACACGTAAGCGTGATTACAAATACCTAGGGGATTACAGCCTCACACAATGGTCTGTTTACACTGAATCATCACAGTGTATCAGGGCTCCAGACACATAAACACGTGTGTATGCTTATGTGGGTGTGCATAAGCAAGTATTGCAGCTGAATTGAAAAGCAATGTAGACACATCACATGCAATGTATTCACATACTTTAATTTCATTCAGTTATACATAAAAGACTTGATAGCAAGATGAACTTCCACTTAAAAAATGCATCAACTAGCAGCCAGTATTTCAGATTAGGTTGCATTCAAGTATACAGTGGAGACTAAAATAAGCTCACTGTTATCTAACATCTGGTTCCAAAATTATAATCCTTTTATTTTGCAGGTTTTGACAGCATGTTTTGTCTATAATGCATATTATATTGTCACTTCTACATTGTTTTGAAGTATTATGAGATAGCAAGAAATACACCTACAGTTAAGCATAAATAACAAATGTTTAAAGAATCTTTACAAGATATTTATATGTAGTTCTTCTTCTAAAAGAACAAGCATGACAGTCTTTCATGAAGACATAGTAAGATAGCCCAAAGTTTCCAGAAATATTAAATACTAAGTATGGCAATCACCATGAAGTCAGACTTGCATTCATGCTGTGGCACAAGGGGGTAACTGCTACATTCAGATGTAACAGCATTGTATCTGAAGAATCAAAACACTGAAATAAATTTTAAGGTATCAGCAAAATTCCTGGTAGCAATCTCTCTCTAACAATCTCTAACAATCTGTTAACCCTAAATTGTAAATATGAAAATAGCATAATTTCTCCTTTTAGATTTACCTATCTGATTTCTAAGAACTTTTCCTTATTTCTTCATGTTGGAATGAAAGTTTGGGTTTAAAATATTGAGGAAATTTTACCCTTCTTAATTCAAATGCATTTTACAGATGCAACTAGTACTGAGAAATAATAAAAATGTAAGCACCCCTCCTACATACAGACACTGCTCAGAACATACCCAGGAGGCAATTTGCCAAAACAGTTGAAGATATGCTTATCTTGGGCATTCCCACTAAGCATAATCAGCTTCTAGTTCCATGGTTGCAAACAAGACAACAGACATAAGGAACTGTCATCATCTGTCAACATTTGTATTTGGGTGTTTTGTATGTATGCATGTTTAGATAGATAAGATATATCTGTATCAAATCCCATCAGTTAGAACCTAGTATTCCCACACACAAATAAAATTAAGTTCCTACCACCCATGTGATGAAGCATGCTGTATGAGAAGTTTAACATCCCACTAATCACCCCAGATGCTCTTAAAAAAAAAAAAAAAATCAAACAGCCGTTTTCATACATTAGCATAGGAAGCTATGATAAATCACACAATTTATCTTCTACAGAGCAAAGTCAGAAATGTTTATAGAAAAAAAAACACAAAAACCCACACAAAGCACAAAGCATACAGCTCACTTTACCACATCCACAGAAATGGAAACATCTTCTGTAGTACAGTGAATATAAGATTAAACAACCACAAGATTTGCTGGGAAGTGTTAAACTTTGGCATTATATCATGCATATTAAATAACTGTTAAAAATACTATTTATTGTCTACCTTAAGAATCTGTCCTCCCTCTGGATATCTTCTTAATATATCCTTTAGAAAATCAACAAGTGGAGGAGTTGTTTGTCCAAAACGACCTAAAAACAAACAAGTAAATAAAAAAAAAATAATGCTGCTGTGCACTTAATTTCAGATTTAAAAAAAATACTACACAATTACTGGAAACAATAATTTTTTAAAATTAACTCAGGGCATATTATTCTAAAATCTTGTCTTTCCAGAATCAGCTGTGAAAATCCTACATTATAAATCTTTTCATAAAAAAAGGCGAAATAGCAGTCTTGATGTTGAAGTCAATGAGCTGTTTCATATCTAGATGAAATAAATTTGGGGGCTAAGTCTTTTCAACAGTTATGCCACAATTCCAGCTACTTGATGCTCAAAAGTAGCAACTTCTAAAGGACTACTGATTTTTGAGTAGCAGGACAGTATTCCAGGGCAGCAGTGGCTCTAACTCTTTTACAGCCAGTAATGATCCCTACTGACAGCTACACATACAGGCAAAGTTTTTGGTTCTAGTGTACATTTCCTGTTCTGACATACTCTGGGCATGGACCTGGTGCCAGCCTTGGCGTTGCCAGGACCTAATGCTGGAGGGAAAAGAGTCCCAGCATTATGAACATTTGCTCCAAGAGAAAAAGTCTATCACAAAATGAAAGGTTCAATATTCTCCATTTCAAACTCCCGTCTGAGACTAAAGGGCAGCTCCCTAAACCAAACCTCTAAAACATGTGCTTCAAACAAACAGCAATGATACAATCCTCACAAGGAAAACAGACCCTAATGATGCCCCATCCAAAGTTTCCTTTTAAAATTGTTAGCAAGCAATTATTCTCTCCCTCTCTTCTGCATATACATGCAGAAGCACACAGATTCAAACCCACAAATTATGTATATTCTGGAATAAAACACTAAGATAAAAAAGCAAAGTGGAAAAAAGGGGACAAATAAATTCTATTTGCTAAGAAAACATCAAGAAAAAACATCAAGTATTTTGCTTTTAAAATTTTCTTGGGTCACTTTACTTAAGGTAACAACAGCATCAATGAAAAAATAAGAAAGTAATTGCAATGGACAGCTGAATGTGCGAAGTATTTCATAACTTCTGTTATATTTGCAGTATACAGAAGTATATGAAAGTCAATATGCCATATGCATACCTCCAAAATAAGGTGAACTGATCAACAGACATTACCTAAAATGAAGAAACTGATCTTCTCTAAGTTGGACAGGCAGGTGGAAGTGTTTGAACAACACATGTCATTCACCATGGGAACCATGACAAAAACAGACAACTTTTAAGTGATAGGAATGAAGATAGACTTTATTCTCAGAGCAGAGCTCTGTGTACGTCATAACAATTAACTCTGGCTAGAGGGCATTATTTACTGCATCCTGTAAAAGGCTAAACTGATTTTTCTTCAGTATTAGACCTGGTCATATTTAACACAAAACTGGTACCATGAACTTAAAGGAGAAACTCATTCTACTATAAGAGCAGTCAAGCACTTAGGAGCAAGAAAGTCTATGAAGTCTCCCTCCTCTTTCCAAGCTCAACCAGATCAACCCTCAAGTGACCCAGACTGACCTCAGAGCTGCCCACACTCTGAGCAGCAGGCTGGAGTAAAAACCTCCTCATGTCCCTTCCAACATGAATTATTTTGTGATCATATGAAAAGATCATGCCTTATTTGATAGACCCCAGCAATGAATGAACACAAAGGGAACATGGATAATCCTCAGAGTACTTCAGCAACCCATGTGCTTGGTTGTGCAGCAACCCTACTGACCATGCACTTCCAAGTTAGAAATTCAGGGCATTTCTTGATTTACCTGCTGTAAGGAATAATCTCTGAACTGGAAGACTCCAGAATGAACACAGAAGGCTGATACTGAACCCTTCAGATGTTTTAAATTGACTTACCTCAGAACTGTGGGCCTGGAAAATTTAAGCACTTTAGACATAGATTGCTTACAGTGACATCTCTAAGAAAATCTCCAATCCTAGGCAAAAAAATACAGCAACAGTTTCTCTTTCCCATGAAAGATTTCTTAGGGCCACTACACTTTATTCTCTATATAGTTGCATGGTGGAAAAAAAGATTCTCTTTATTTAGTCTACCACAGCCTACACACAGCAAAATATTAGAGCAAGCAGTCAAGAATGACAGAAAGAAAAATGTTTGATGTCAGAACCAGAGGTCATAGAAATGAGGCCCATTTTCATAGGTGTTTTCTAATCACTTCAGGTTCTAGGGAATGTGAATATGAACTTCTGGCTAATATACAAACTTGCCTCTGTCACTAAAAATCCATAAACCAGTACATACATGCCTTGAACAGGCTAAGAAATACAATATTTTGTGAGACCAAATAAAATATCTGCATGAAAAGAAGGGTTTTCTTCTTCATCATGCCATCTGATTAGCATTTATTTCATTGCCTTGCAATAAATTTCTTGTGAGAAGAATATTAATGCTAGCAGCCAAATAAAATAATTATGACAGATTTTAATTAGAGCATTTCTGAAGATATTCAGTTATCAAGATACAATATGAAAAGACAGACCTTCAGTTTTTTTTAATAAAAACGTAAACAACAGACAGAATCAAAAGAAAACCAAGGTGTTAAAGAAAAAAAACTAAAAACAACAGAAGAAATCCAGAAATTTTTACCAGTGTTTTACAATTTTACAATTGTAAAAATTTTACAATTTTTTACATGGTGCTAACTGAAAAGATATCCTTTCAGTATCTGAATTGTTTTCAAGTATCCAGCTTATTTTATATAAGACAAGGCAGCTACAACACTACTGGAAGGCAAGTCTTATTGACTCCAAAGAATAGCAATAACCTAAATTCTCCACATTATATCACAGGAAAAAAATAAACACCGAAGCACTTAAAACGGGAAGTTTAATTTTTCTAGAGCAGAATGAAAAGAACAAGTGACAAACCCAGGACTTACATGAAAAATAATCTCTTCCCATTTAAAGATAAAAAATTTAACTAACTCCATATTGCATCAGAAAATGCTTTGAGCTTCCAGTTTATAAACAGAGACAAATATTTTCCATACCTCCTCCTTTCAACCCTTTTGACTGAAGCTCTAGAAAAACTTGATTTTGAGACTTCTGAAGATCCACAATCTTGATACCATCAGATAACTGAAGGAAAAAAATTAGACAAATCTTGGTCAGAAGTTTCAGTTTAATAATAACAGGACAAAACAAATCAGGTGGAAAAAATGCCTATAGAAGCATTCTAAGAGCAAGCCATGGCCTCTTGTTTCTACAATTGAAAAAGTTTTGTATTCAGAGAAGTTCTGGAAGCATAAAACTAAAGCAGTTATTGTTCTGAGGTGCATACCCACAAAAAAAACTTAACATATAAAGGAAGTACATAGTCTGTACACTCCACAAGTACATCTGGGTATGCAATTTCACAGGGGGCTTAAATTAAGCAATAGCAGCTCAAAGCAGCTGGCAAGACATTGTGTAGAGACAAAAGTCCGTCAGAGAAGCACCCCTGAAGAATCTGATGGCCTCATCCCCCATTACCTCTACATGCAGACCCATCACAGTATGATCAAGGTTGAAAGGACCACTGAAAGTCACCTAATCCAACCTCCAGTGCCTCACTAGGAACATCACAGAGAAACTGAGGCAAACTAAGCAACACATTCCTTAGCAGCCAATGGGAAAACTATTAGGTATTCATAGCACATAAAGATTTTGTTGCAATGCTAGTTTCATGTGATGTGTCTCATTCATACACCAAGTGCTGCTAGAAGACTCATATATGACCGATGTTATCCTGCACACAACAACACATGCAGATTTAGAAGGCCACTGTACTAATTAGAAACTAGATTAAAATATTATTACATGAAATGATATTATTATATTAGTCTCAGTTTGTAGTAGATTTTGGGACTACTTCCTCACTTTGATGGGTAAAAAAAAATCACTAAAAAGCAGTTGGTGTTTACACAGACATAGATGCTTACAATCGAACTACATTTAACAAAAGACAGCCCTAGTCCAGAGTATGTAATCATTATTTAACATCACTAGTAAGAAAAAAACTTACATTCTTTTTTACTTTTATCAGTTTTAAATAGTGATTAAAAGCAACAAAAATACTGTACTTGAGTTGAACTTTCTCAAGACGTAAAATTGGGTTATAAGTATTCTGAAACCACTAAAATATAAAGAAATCCAGAATGCTGAAAGCCATCACCAAGCATTAAAGGGATAGAGTAACCAAATATTCTAAGGTAGGATTTTTGTATCAAGACACCACTAGAAACTTAGACATTGAATAGATCCAAATCAATAGCTTAATACAGTAAGGAACTATGAGAGAAAAAGATACTGGACTTTACTTAACATCTATCAATTGCACATAACAGTTCTAATAGAAAAAAATTATTCACATATTAATACTCTACTACTCAAAAAAATTTAAAATCATTTGATCCCAATAAACAGGAGTTCAAAAGTTTATAAAGGATTTTCAAATTTGCTACAGTACAGAATAATTATTCCCATATATATTCCAGTGTATTATATTAAAAAAAAACCCAAACAGAACAGCAATTACAGTCTGCTTACTGACTGTTCCCTGCAAAAGATAAGTTTTCTGTGGCAGTCAGATCTTCGCTTCCAGGCAAATTTTAGAAAGTGATACAGAGTTTGTCCTCCAAAAATGGAAGGCCTGGTGAGAACAAACTCAAGGGCACACAAAAAAAGATAAACTACACAGGCAGTTTGCCTCAAACCCGAGCCCTCAAAGCCAACTTGTGCTGCCCAGGTTCTTAAAAGCTTCCTAAGCAATACAAGCAACACGTCTGTCTTTCCTTGTCTCATAGAATGGTTTGGGTTGGAATGGGACATTTGAAGACCATGCAGCTCAACTCCCCCTCCTACCATCGCCATGAACAGGAACTAGATCAGGTCTCTCAAAGCTCCATCCAACCTGATTATCAACATTTCCAGTCATGGGGAATCCACAGCTTCTCTTGGCAACTTGTTTCAGTATCTTATCACCCTCATCCTAAAAAATGTCTTCCTTGTGCCTAATCTAAACTTATCTTTTTTTGTTTAAAGCCATTGTCCCTTGTCCTGTCACTTCAGGCCTTGACAGAAAGTATCCTTCCATCTTTCTTATAAGCCCCCATTATATTTAGAAAGGCCACAATAAGGTTTCCCTGGAGCCCTCTCTTCTCTACACCTTTGCAAATCCCCTTGCCCTATTTAACACTAACTTCCAACCTCCTCTCTCTCCCCTTCTTGCCTCTATTCATCCCATCCCACCAGGTCTCCAGGTTCCCATATCCCAAGAGCACAGCTAGAAGCACAGGAAGCAGTACTGAAAGACTGACACCAGGCTGATGCCTTCAACAGAGCAAGGTCATTCATTCATTCGAATCTCTCCTGTTCCCAACCTCAATTTTCAACTTGTCACTTTCATCTCACTGTGATGTCAACTCTGCTCTTGAAACTGACCAGAAAGGCAGGAGGGCAGAACAAACACATCAGCACTCTCCGGAGAATTTCTGCTCTCCCCAACAACTCCCCAAAGAAATTAGGCTAAAACACACGGAGAACTTCAGGGAAAGAAAGAAAGAAACAAACAAAAAAAGACACAAAAACTCGGATGATAAAAGTTGACACCATCAAGAGCGGTATGGGGGTCGCCCAAACGACCTCCGTGCTTCCCACGGGAGGAACACCTAAGGACACGCACACACCGCGCTGCCCACGCACGACACAGAGCATCCGGGTGGGGACTTCCCGCGGAGGTTCCGCCGGCCCTCACCTCTCTGCCGCGGTGCCACAGGCGCTGCTGGGCGGGGGGCGGCCCGGCCTCCGCCTCGATCCGCCTCTTCACGTCCCGCACGGCCGCGGACGGCGGCAGCTCGAAGGTCCTGCAGCCCAGGCAGTCATGGAGGACGGTCACCCGGGCCAGCCTGCGGCAACACGACAGACACCAGATGAGAAAAGGCTCGCCGCGCCGCCGCTGCCCGCTCGCTTCCCCCTCGGGCACCGCGGAGGCCCGAGGCAGGCGCCGGAGCCCGCAGCGAGCAGCGATGGGCGGGCGCCCGTCCCGCTCTCCGAGGGGAAGGAGCGAAGCCGGTCCCGCAGCCTCCCCGCCCGGTCCGGCCCGCACTCACATCCCGCCGCCGGCGCGCACAAAGGACCGCTACTCGCCCCGCCGGCGGCGCTCCCCGCTCGGGGAAGGGGTGGGGCAGGGCCGCGCCGCCCGGAGGCTCGCGGAGGAGGAGGCGGAGGAGGAGGCGGGAGAGATGGAAGTGCCGCCCTAAGAGCGCCTGCCGTGGCTGCGGAGGTGCGGCGGGGCCGGGGCGGCTTCTCAGCCTCGGCGCACGGAGGCGTTTCCCGGCTCCCCGCGGCCCGGTGTCCCTGGGCCCTCGGGAGAGAGCCCGCTCTCCTGGGGCGAGGCAGAGGCTGCAGCTTCGCATGTACGACCTGAGCCGTGACTGAGGGTGAGATCTAGAGATGGTACCGCAGGCGCAGCCCTCCTTCGGCAGGGAGGCACGCTGGTGTTCCACATAATTCACAGTATTCAGGCACCACCGTATGGAGCACACATAGTTACAGCTGATAAACTTCATTCTTTCTCAAGGATGCACATCACAGACGGAAATATGCTTTTTCTGCTCTCTGTCGGGGAGCCTGCCAAAGGTCATACATCCTGCCCTATCTCAAAAGGGTGTATGCTAAGTCCTTATATTATTCAAGACTTAAGGAAAGTGCTCTTGCTCCTGAAAGGTTGAGCCTTAGCCTGCCTGTGATCCCAATAAGTTGAGGGGGCGCTTGGAGAACCTAATGGAGGAGGCCAGCAGAAAGGCCACAGATCGTGTACAAAGTTCTGCACCTGGGACCATGAGCTGTGCATCAATGAGGGGCTGGACAGCAGCCCTGCTTCAAAGGAGCTGAGGGATACCGGGATACCAGGCTTTCCAGATTAAGGAAAGTCTACTCAGTGCAGATGAAGGTACTGTGACCAGAACACAGTGGTGATTTGGGCTTGCTTTGTTCCCCAGCAGAGGATTACTGACATGGTCGGGGGCTCAAAGCACATGACCTACAAGGAGTATATGAGGGGAGTTGAGCTGTTTAGTCTGAGGATGAGGAGACTATAGGGTGCAGTATGGTAACATCCTGCATATCCCTGAAGGGCAGTTTCAAAGGCCAGGAGCTGAGCTCTTAGTAGTGCAAGACTTAAAAGGGGCAATGGCAACAAACTGGCTTGGGAGGTTCGTGTGAAACAGCAGGAAAAACCCTGTCACTAGGAGGAGTTGTCTAGAGGTACATGATTGACCTGAACCAATACTGATCCTCCTGCTTTGAGCAAAAATATGGACTACAGGCCTCCAGCCAACAGTCCCACTTCATTGCAACAAGTTCTCAATTCCAATCCATGACCAAACTAAAAACACTTAAGACCTTACTCAGCAACAGGGAGCTAAAACTGGTGCTTGACAGCCAAAGGCAACAGAGTTTCTGTGGAAGGCAAAAAAGACACAACAAACCTTTGCAGAAAGAATTTCAAGCTAAGAAAAAAAAAAAAAAAAATAAGCCCGCTAAAATTGATAGAAGGCTAAAAAAACTGCAAAGATCGGGTGGATGAGGATCCAGCCTACTATCTAAGTAGGTACAACAACTGATTTTATTCATCACTAATATTTGTATATTGAATTCTACAGGATTATAAGAAACTGTTGGAAATAATGTGGATCTGATCATGCTTTCGCCAGAAATAATTCAAAGCAAGAAATAATAACATAAACAAGATGTCTCTGTTGGCTTTGGTTTAGGACTTTGTTCATTTTTCTATCATTTTCTATCATTTTGTCCTTTTAACTTCCCATTTTGTTAAATCCCCTTCAGAGTTCTTCATAACAGAATTTTTCCTACTATGTCCAAAAGAATGAGAAGGCTGCTTTCTAATCTCTTAATGTTTATCTTGTTATGTCTTAATACCTGCAGAAGGGACACAAATGAGGGTGGCTGGGCAAAATGGAAGGAGTTGATACCCAATGCAGTTCCATCCATATTAGCTACTATATTACGCTCCAGACCTTGGTGAACCACTAAGCCACATTGGCAAAATCAAATTCTTCTTCTTTTCTAGGGATCACAGGAGTGATTTAGCATCTTATGAAGCATACACAAGTGTTTGAATGGGACCCTGGAGAGGAACAAAGCTATCTCAAGTAACAGCCATCTCTCCTTGTGAAACTTCTCAAGTGATGGGACACATACAGGGCCATGGACCATCCTGCTATCAGTGCCAGGCTGAAGTTCTCCAACCTATGCCACATCACGTGACAATACTCACAAATTATGTCCTGTGATGATTTAACATTAATGTTAGAGGAAAAACACTTTAAGTACCACAGACTCTGTCTAGTGTGTAACCTCTTAGTAATAGGGCAGAGTTGGGAAGAACTGTTAATACAGAAATGGAACCTTTCAAGGTTCTGGACAAAGGAGTTGGACTCTTGAGCTATTGGAAGTTAGCCATGCCTGTTCTCAAAAATCTGATCCCCTTACTTTTGCTTCATGTCTAAATAAAAATATCCTAGAAAATGATGAGACAGAAATCACAGTGACTGACTAAAAAAAAAATTAAAGAGTACATGTTCCAACTTGCAGATCTTTGCAACAACAAAAATAAATATTAAAATCTCATCCATTTGAAAAGAGAACTTGGAACATGGGTAATCCTAGAAAATTTCAAGGTATCATGTACAAATTTGTTATGCAGAACTACAAAAAATTATTTTACATGACAATGTTAAAAAAAAACCATATGACATTAACAGCAAGGAATTTTTTGATTACCCATGGTAATTAAAAAAAACTTTTAGATATAAAAGGCTTGTGTCTGATTTGAGAGTTTTAAAATAGTATATATAGAATTTCATATGCTAAAAATTTTATAGCCACTTTTCCAAGTAGAACAGCACTTAGATTTAAAGAAACATATGGAAAATTCTCCTGTGGCTATAAATAAATTCTATTTGGTTCAGAATGAAGTCATTTAAGCCTTAGAAGAAGGGACATGCAATTAAAAATATTTTTTAAAAATGTAACCATCTCTGCAACATTAAATTATTTTTATAAAATAAAGCCATTTTCACAGCAACATTTCCTTGAAGACAGAAAATTCTACATTGCAGAACCACCTCATATTTCCAATTATTTAAAATAAGACTGCAGTAGCAGAAAAAAGATGGGTGCAAGTCCCTTCCATCCTGTCAGTGTGATTAGAAAGATGGAATGGAGTCTACAAAGGGATGTATGGTGTGATAAGAAACAGACATGACTAGGTCACTCCTGCCAGAGGAAAACCGCTGCTGCAGAACAGCAGCTTCCAGCAGAGCAAGTAATATTCTACAGTGCTGGCAGGCAAGGAGCAGTGACTCAACAACTTCATCTGGGTTTGAGACAGTGCACACCAAACTTACAGCAAAGCTTTCTTTGACACAGCAAGCACTGACCTTCATTATTAAATCAATGCGTTAAATGTTATCAACAGATGTTTTAAACATTGAGCTGTATGTATTTCCCAGCAGTCAGAGATTACAGATTGCATTGGTCCATAGTCACTGCCAGGAGCTTGCTATACCCTTGCTTACTAATGCCTTTTCAAGAAGTTTGAAAATAAGCTTACCATTTGTTGATGACACATGTGCTAGTCATTGGCAAGCCACCCCTTACTGTACAGTTTCTGTTTCATTTGAATAGCTCCACTATCAGAAAACATCTAATTTTTCTCTAGCTAGAGTTCTATCTAGTACAAATGGCCAAAAAAAAAAACCACCCCAACCGATGGCATGTGAAGTGTTTGATTCAAACAAATATCTCATTTTTCCTCAGATCTATTACACAAATTGGATATTTTGATGAAACTATTTATTTTAGATTGGTGTAGTGGGTTTAAAGAGATACTCCTACTTTGCACCCCTCATATGAACCCATTATTAGCAGTTTCTAAGCAAAATATCTACATGACCATAGTTTAGTCAAACATTGAAGAACTGAAGTATTATCTTATTCCTTTTTCAAGCTGACATGTTTCTAAAAGTCAAATATCAACAGAACAGGATACTTTTGAATAGTACTAGAAATGAGCAAAGCCTTTAAGGGCACAGAGACCAGGAACAGATATTTATTTTCATCTAATGATTTTGATCTCTCTGTGATTTGCTTTAAAGTGAGCTTCCTCATTTCACTAATCAAATTCCAATGGAAAATAGTTTTAAAACTTATAAAAGTTGTTTCAGTTTATTCTTTGCAAATAAGGAGCAAAGCAAGAAGGCAAAAATAAATTACAAGATTTCAAAATCTCAGATGCTGAAGTAAAATTTCCTCTTTGACTCACCTTTAAGAAAATACCACTTTAAGCTAAGTCCTTGAGGAGACAACTCAACTATAGAGCAGTAACCATTACTCCACAAACTTGAATTGCTGAGAATTACAGTTTTCGATTCCAGACGGTACAAATAACAAAATACCAGTACAAAATGTTTGACATTTCAAATTATGCAAAAGATTAAACCAACTGATAAAAATAGACTCCTCAATTACTCTTCAGGGATGCAATAAGAGGGACAACAGTATTGCAAGAGCTGCTCTTGGCATACAATTTTTAATAAGCAATATGTTAAATTACTGGTGGTATTTTCTTTTGGCCTTTGGTGCCAATAAAAGGGCCAGATTTAGAGCATACTCTTTAACCTTGAAACATCAAAAAGCAAAGCCTAAATTTGCAAATAGGTTCCAGGACCTAATGTAGGGTCCTAAACACCTTCATTAATGCAGGCCTAGGGGTTTTCCTCTGTTTAGGACACAGATTCATCAGGTTATCAAAGCTGGGGTTTTTCCATACTACCTTAAGACATTTTTCCTATTTTAATTTCAGAGTTAATGAAGCTACTATCTTTCCACTAAGGAAAATCAACTCATTAACTAAAATGGTTCAGAATACACATGCATTAAAGTTTTTAAGTAGTATTTACTGATCTCTATTTTGGCTGAATACTACATCTAATAATGCTTCAAAGTTTCATAACATCTTCTAGGCATTAGTAAACAGAGTCCTTTGTATTTAGAGAAAACTAGAATGCAAAATAGAAGGAAATACAAGACAAGTAGTTTTAATAATTGTGAAAAACCACAACTTCAAGCACTTCTGCAACTGTCTCTTCATCAGATAGTGAATGATATCCAGCAATATCTTTCCAGATAATCCTAGCTCTTTTCCACCTCTGTATCAGCTCTGTCTCACTCATAACAGAATTCCATAGAGAAATACAAACTACAATTTATGCTTCAGAAAACAGGACAGGTGGCACAGAAGAAGAAACATGAGTCACTTGTAAGGCTAGTAAGAGGAAGAGAGGAAAAGGGGAAGAAAGCACACAGGTCATCCTCTTCTGGGTAAATACAGAGAAGTGAAAAAATCCTCAGAGATGCCCAGATGTAGAAGATTTGCATTAGAAGGGCCTAGTTAACTAACCTACAAAAAAAAGAGAGATTCAAACCCCCAAATTTTCTATCCCACAGTCACCTGGAAATGGAAATATATAAATTCCATGAGTTTTCACAGAATTACCCAGGGAGCCAGTGGAACACACCCTGAAAGAGTAAACACCCTGAAACAGTCCGCTGTTGCTTACAACCACTGTCTAACACAATGCAAAACCTTCTTAACACACAGGATAAAAGCAGAGGTTGTACATTAAAGAACTGCACTTCAAGGGGGATTCTGCAGATTGCAAGGCTGAGGGTGGAAGCTGTCTTCTTCCTGCAGGCCCACTGAAAGCAAATAAGAACACTTCTAATTACAACTTTATGTTTTGTAACTTGCAACAAGTAAACATTTATCTCATTAACTTTGTTTAGACACTTGCTTTGCATTTAGCTGTTGGCAAGATTATGCATTCACCCCAGTGAAACAATCTGTTGAATTCAGTGTTAGGCAAGCACAGGAAGGAAAATTTCACTTGTTTACAAAAAGTGCTATAGTGAATGGAGACTTTAAATGGAAAGTTATACTATGAACCCTTTAATCACAGGAGGTTTTCAAGCGGTTCTCATTAATTTCATGGAGACAATTCATAAGCAAATGCAGCAGAACCTGGCACCTATAGAATATTTCGTAATTTAAGAAAATAATTTCACCTTTAAAAATAGCAATTTTGTACAAACACCAGCCAAGCTTCAGACTTCTTTAAGTTACTGACCATGGATGTTTGAACAAGAACATGCCAGCCTAACAGTAAATATTTTCAGAAGATTCTTTTGCTTGGTTGGTGTTTTTTTACCTGTTCTTATCCTTGATCTCCATTGTCTTTTTTTCTTTGATATCTTCTTGATAGGAACATGAAGCAGATATTGGATTTATAAATTATAAAGTTATTTTTTAATCCTTTTTGCTTATCATCTCTTCAGTGGACACCAGAAAGCCCAAGCATATGAAAGTCAATTCAGTATTCACTCCATCCCTTTTCTGCCCAAGATGTCTCTGTGCATCGCCATTTGCTGCTTCTCCAGTTTTCTTTCAAAGCCACTTGCTTAATTGTTCACAGAAGTTCATTCTCTTATAATCAAGAACAGATCTCAGAAAGCAAGGAGGTCTTGTTCAGTTTCTTTAATATAGCCTGAATTCAGGATATATTCTTGTGCAATTGATTTCTATTTATCTTCTAGAAAAGGCATGGAATTCTGGAAGCTGCTGTTTCTGCTTTGTCTTCCCTTTTTTCTGGAAGCAGGCACAGTTGGAACAGTATTAGTGAAGTCCAAAGTCTGACATGTCTTTTCTGTCACACCTGATAGAAGATATTTCTTAACATCAGCTCAGGAGTTCTGGAAGAAAGGACACAAGGGAAAAAGGGGAGGGTCATTAATGCAGTAAGAGTTGAACTGAAGGGTATGAAAAAGCCATTTCCTTTGAGGGCATAGTTGCAGTTACCAGTATGGAGTGAGTCATGATACTAATTATAAACTGCCTTGTGCACTGCTTGTAGGCACTCGGAGGGAGAGCTGACACAGAGCAGTGAGCTTTCCTGCTTCTCCTCCAATTTAATACCATACAGTTAGCTCAGTAACAAACACACAGAGCTGCAAGTATGCTGACTGGATGGGTGTCATGGCTTAATGCCAGCTGGCAACTAAGCACTCAGCAGCTGCAGTCTCTCCCCGGTGGGATGGGGAGCAGAACCAGGGAAAAAGGTAAAATCTGTGGGTTGAGATAAGAACAGCTTAATAATTGAAAATATTATCATTAATACTAATAAGAATGAAGCAATTGCAATGCAAAAAAAAAAAAAAAAAAAAAAATACAACCAAAAGAGAGCCAGAAATAATACCCAAGAAAGAAAAGTGATGCACAAAACAATTGCTTACTGACCAATGCCCAGCTCATCCCTGAGCAGAGATCCATCCCTCATGGCCAATACATCCCAGTTTATATAGTCAGCCTGACATTCTAAGGTCTTCAGCCCCTTTGGGCTTAGCTGTCCTAGCTCTGTTCCCTCCCAGTTTCTTGTGCAGCTCCTTGCTGTCAAAGCAGAGAAAACTGAAAAACATTGATCTAGAGTAAACACTACTGGGCAGCAATGGCAACATCAGCAAGTTATCAACATTATTCTCATACTGAATTCAAAACCACGGTGCTGTACCAGCTACTAGGAAGAAAATTAACTCTGTCCCAGCCAAAACCAGTACAACTGGCAGTTGTTCTAGGATATATATTCCTCTACGCTAGATATTACAGTCTGGATATAAAACTATGCCATCAAGGAAAATAACAGGCTGAGCAGAGTAGTCATGGAGAAGGATTTTGCTCTTCTATTCAAATGGCTTGCAGCTAGGGGAAGAGGTTAACTAGCATGCAATGACTTTCCACTGGGAGGATTCAAACTCCTTCCAGCTAATCCCCAGTCCCAAGCTACATAGGTCAACATCTACCCTATGCTACATTTGGGAACTATTTCCACTGAATTTCTGTAGAACCAGAACAGTGTACAAGTGAGGCAAGGTGTGTGCTCTCAAGCTGCAGAAAGCAACATACTTCAATATTAAGGTATTCCCAAGGAAGATGAGTTTTGGAGAGCTGGGAGTACTGACAGTGGTGTCCAATTATTGTTCTGCATCTGCAAGCGTAAATCCTTCTCTGAGCCTCTGACAGTGTTGGCAAGTCTTTTCATAATGTGCAGTTGCATATGTCCCTCTTCAAACAGCAATGCACAGACATTCCTTCCTGACCCAGAAAGAAAAACAGCTGTGGCTAAATTGCAAAAGATTAATTAGATGTAAGCATGATACTGAAATACAAAGGGTGTGAAAGAAAGGGAAATAGAATCTGTGACTTGAATACTGTGGTTTTTTTAATACTTAAGGATTTTACCTACTCAGTAAAAAAAATGTTGAAATGTATGACTCCTGAATGCATATTTACTGTGATAAGCATTATGAAGAATTCAAGTTACCATAATATGTTAATAAGTGGCCTCAATATAAATTTTTCTTTCTGTGAATACAGATGCTGAAATGTATATCTACCTTATAAAGAAAAGTCCACCCTTAAGTTATACTTAAAAAATAAAAACCAAAGCAAAGGGCCTTACAAATCCAGCCCCATTTTCCCAGATGTGAGTGATTTCAAAGAGAGCAAAACTTTTGCAGCCCATCTGCATAATGGGTTGCAGTTGGGGGGGAATGCTAAGGGAAGGCTTTTTGGCTGCAGTGGAAAGCCAAGTTCAAGAGGCCCAGGCACTGGGTGTGCACCTATGGCTGGAAGATAAGGGTAGCTTATACCAGTTCCCCTAAAATGTCATTAGAAAAATCACACATGAAAAGTATTTCAAGTATTTTGAGTAGCTTCAATTGCCTTGAGGAATGATAAAGGAAAAATATGTTATAATAGAAAGTAATAGAAAGCTAATTATGACTTTAGGAGACAGCCTCTCCATAATTAGTGAGTGACACACTTTCTCAGACTCCATTCTATTTCTAGACTTGGTCTCTCAAAGATTGTCCTTTATTATGTTGCCCCCTTGATATGTTACTTTCCTTGGTACTGGCACATGCTAGGAAAACAAAAATATCTTCTAGGATTTTTGACAATGACAATTTGTTCAGAAAATTCAGAGGTCCAAATTACCTAAAGACATAAAATTATTGATACAATAAATAGTTTGCTTAGCAGAAAAGCACGTTCTAGCGCAGTGTGAAATGATGTCTCTACACCAGCAAATAATTCCAATTGTCCTCAAAGGTGCTTAGTCTTGCCAGCATAGATGTGACCAAAAGTTTGGTACCAGATCACATTACAATCCTAGAAATATTTCAACACAGTCATGTCTATGTTGTCTCCCATGGAAGGAAAGAGAGCCAGCTTGGCTGCCAGATACCAGATACAGATTTATCCTGGCACACTTAACTTAGTGACCTTACACTTCCCCACTGCCTGAGCTGGTCATACAGGTTACCTTATACTTTTATATGATACTGAGCTGCAGCATCTGAGAACATTCTCTAATTGAATTTATTGCTATAGCAAACCATAAATCTCTCCTGGAAGAGAAAAAAGCCAGTTACAATCAATGCCTATGCCAATTTTCTGCTCTGAAATTTATTACCTTTTAGGATAAAACACTCTTGCTGGGGGATTTTATGTGTGTCTTTAATTAAATTTTGGTGGAGGAGGTTTAGGAGTCAAAGTGCAAAATCAATCTTCAACTTTGTGGATGCCTGTGATTAGTTGTAGGTAGGAACCACAGGTATAGCTACACAAATACCTAATTTTGCATGCAAATGAGGTAAGTAGATATATATATGTACTGCTACAGAAATTTTAGTTTTAAAAACCATTCATGGTTGTCTGATTATCTATCTGTTCACTCTTCCTCCATCCTAATTAATATTAGGATCAGTCTTAATGAAATACACTGAGTTTCTTTCTGCAATGATAATGCGTTAATCAAAATTGTTATTTCCTTCCAGCAGCATGGGAAAAAAATACAGAACCATCAGAAATAATGAACACGATCCAAAGTTTTGAGTAGGAAATCTGTGGACAAAGTACTGCAGTAGCTAATGCTTAATTTATGTTTTAGACAGTCTAAAAGCACAAATTATTCCTGTGAACACGCAATTCATACTAGCTGAGCTCAAAATGATTTCCTATCAAATCAAATCCAAGACCATCACACAACTGCAGGTACTGCACAAATGTAAAGACTTGCTTCTCAGAGATACCTTTTCTGCAGAAATTTGAGACAGACCTGATATAGTGAAATACAATAACGTGACAGCAAGCTATAAAAGCTGGAAATTAAGTAGATATGTCCTTAGTATGTTAATTGTCTACACAGTTTTGGTGTATCCATTTTAACTGCAATGAATAGTCGGCACCATCAGCAGCTAGAAATCGGTGCCATCTGCAAAATATATGGTTCTGCATTTATATTTGAATTATGAATTATATATGAATTACAGGAGCTTTCATGCTTTATCACATATAATTTTAAGATTAAAAATATACTGAAAACATTCCAAAATGCCAATACTTTAATAATAATTATAGAGTTGATAATATTAATGGTACAAATGCTATTCTTAATAAAATCAATAAAAATGCTGTACCCTTGTTGATTTTTATATAGAGAAGAGAGTGCTTGCAGCTGTAGAAAGTGATTCTTTTTCTAGAATGTGATGAATTCGATGCATTTGCACAGTAGGCATTGTTGCTTTTTGATGAAGCACCACAAACATACATACAAGGATAAAAATATTTAACAGATAAAAATCAGGATAAATGTTGCAGACAGTTTTTGAAGCAAGTATTACTTGTACCTACCCTTTCCAAGGGAAGGAAGAGGAAGCAGTTATTCCTCTTAGGACCAGCACCAGTTATTCCTCTTAGGATGGTTACGAGCTGTCTATGTGCACTCACAGCCCAGAAAGCCAGTGGTGTCCTGAGCTGCATCCAGTGGTTGGCAGCAGGGCCAGGGAGGGGATTCTGCCCCTCTGCTCTGTTCAGACCCCACCTGCAGGGCTGCATCAGCTCTGGGGTCCCAGCACAGGGAGGACAGGGACCTGCTGGAGTGAGTACAGTGGAGACCATCAAGATGATTAGAGGGATGGTACACCTCCCTACAAGGAAAGGCTGAGAGAATTGGGATCATTCAGCCTGGAAGAGGAAAGACTTCATGGTGTCCTAATCATGGCCTGAAGGAAGCCTACAAGAAAGGTGGAGAGGGGCTTTTCCAAGAGCCTGTAGAGACAGGATAGATTCAAACTGAAGAGGAGCTTTAGATAAGAACTTCTGAAGAGATATCTTTACTGTGAGGGTGGTGAGGCACAGAAACAGGCTGCCCAGGGAAACTGTGGATGCTCCATTTCTGGATGCCTTCAAGGCAAAATTGGATAGGGATCTGAGCAACCTAGTCTAGTGGAAAGTGTCTCTGACCATGGCAGGAGGCTGGAACTGGATTATCTTAAAGGTCCCTTCCAACCCAGAACATTCTGTGTTTCTATGAGCTACAGCAAGGTTTTGTAGTTCCCTCAAGATGAGTGAAGGCCTTGTCCTGCTCTTTGCCTCACAGCATGGCAATCATCTGATCATCACTGAAATGTATTCTTTGTGAAAACTTCTTTATTATTAAAGGAAAGAAGCCAGCCTCCAGCAGCATTCAGTGAAGGCACAATGGTAAATAGTAGTTCTGATGTGGATGCATTTGTAGCACGTACTGAAAAAGATTTCAGAGTTGCCTGAGCAAATAGAGCAGCCAATAGCTCCAAAACCAGAAGCAGCCTGGTGCTGGCAATCCAGCACTGCCACAAACAGAGCTGACAGCCCTGTTGTTCTCAAGATTATTCCAGTATCTCTTCACAGCTCAATGCTGCATGGATACATTAGCTGACCATTATCTTAAACCATGGAGTTGAGGAAATTTGTCTCAGACATAAAAGAACAAGTTAACTGAATCAAAAAATAGGTCTCATACCAACTTTATCTGTTTCTTCCTTAGAGGAACAAAGCTGACACAATTCTTAAAATGTAATTGTGTTTAACACAAGACCTGCCATACCTCACTTTTGGAAAAGACCACTCAAGAAGTATGATTATATGCAACATCAGGAAAATTCTAAAAATTACTTGGAATAGTACAAATAAGTTTGATTCTGTGGTATTCAAATGACCTCACAGTAACCATCTAGGACTGTGTGGTTGAATTATGCATAAAGAATACTTTCATCAAATTCTGATGAAGTAAACTCAGATACTATATGACAATATCTCAAAGTGATTTCTCAACAATGCATAGCAGCTGAAGGAAAAGTCTTAAAAAACCCCACAAAACTAGGAGAAAGAGCCATGTGGTTAAGACCTCACTGCTGTTCTCCAGAAATATGAGGATTTTAAGACCTTTTCCCTGAAATGATTGCCATAAAAAAGGACAAGCAGAAGGAGAACTATTTCTGCTTATGTTGGTTCTGAATCTTTTAATGGGCTTTCCAATGAAATGGGAATCCGACACTGCCTATGAACCATAATACAGAAGCCTAAAGAGCACTGCAGTCACAAAGATATAAACAATGGGCTATTGAGCTGAGGAAAAAATAGCATATGAATTATGACTGAAGAATAAGATGCCTTTGGAGATACACAGCTTAATAGATAAGCTTTTCTTGCTCTAAAGCAGGGTACACTGAGTCTGAGCTGAACACTAATTTCTAGTGTCTGAACCAACCACCATAGCAACACACTGGTCTGTGCAGACTGGCCAAGGAGTTTATGAATTTTCCGACAGCAGGGTGTCAGTCTCACCAATCCTTGATGAGAAACCAGATGAATGACAAGATAGGAACTAAGCCCTTATACAGAAAATACTAAAATTTCAGAATAATTACATAATTTTTGTTGAACTCAGTCTCTGTAAGTGATACAGAGATGGAAGGAAAAGTAGTTGGTCAAGGGCTTTGAAAATACAATTCCACAGGAAGGAAGGAAACTGAGTATTTTTGCCAATTTCCTTCTCTCTCTCTTTTTTTTTTTTTTTTAATTTAGATTTTGTTTGGCTTTAGCTAAAATAAATCTCCTTCAAGCACTTTTCTTCAAGTGTAACCTGGAAAATTCATACTTTGATTATTGTTTTGCAACATTACTACTGGCTGAAATATCAGGAAAACCAAACACCATTCTTGGTTGCTTAAGGGCACTGTACTGTGCTGTACACAGAAAACCATATATATAACAGATACATGAAGTCTCAGAGGGCATCTGAAGTACACTTTGCAGATAAGCACTTATTGAAACAATAACTGAACTTATTCCAAAGATGAACTTAGAATAGTTATTTACTGTAAGGTCAGTTATTCCCTAAATGCTGAATACCTAATCTTGGTATCTAAATTCCTTATGCATTTCCTCCTGCACTGTAAGCTAACAGGCAGGTATACTGAACTGTACCAAATAAGAATACTTTATTTACTTGGTTTAGATGTACACAAATAACTCTTTGTTTACATTCAAGTGTTTAAAGCAGAAAAAAATACACTTGAGAAATTTTATTACTTACTAAGTAAATCAAACTCCAAGTAATACACATATATGGAAAGTTATCCTTTCACACATTGTGTCTAAAATTATTTTTGTTTTTACCCTTAAGTGAAGGGTTTAGCTACGTCCAAACATTGTTACTGATCTAACTTCAAGATTTCAAGGAGAGGTAGATGGGTTCAAATCTTGAAAAAAATTATCTTCAATGAGGGAAATGAATTGAAGTTTGACTTTGGCATTACTTTTCCCTGAATGCTATCAATATGATATGTGGCCTCACTGCTTTCTCTGGTCTCTTCCCCTTTGGTCACTTTGCAGCACAGATGGCCAGGAAGTAAGTATGGCTGATGAGAGTAGTTGTGTTTTCAGTTGGACATTCTGTCTTCTAAGGACAGTTCAGTGTCTATTTTTTCATTTTTGGGGGGTTTTTTTGGTTTTTTTTTTTTTTTTTCTTTCATCAAATGAGTATCTATTATTATATGGAAGTTCCTCCTTTTGTTTACAGTTATATGAATTCAGGAAAGATTGATAGCCACAAAGCACTAAGCTGTATCAGTTAGATGTAAATGTGACTGATTGATTTATCGATAGATTGTATGAATGTGTTTTGCAATATCTCATTCGTTAAATTTTGAGTTAGATGGAAATTCTTTGACTGCAACTCAGAAATCTGCATTTGACTGACAAAAGCCTGATGAGAGAATTTTGACTCTATGGTTACAGTATATTCCCAATACTTTCATGAAGGGGAAAATATTAACAATCCTCAAAGGAGCATTTATGAAGGCAAACCTTCTCCTAATACTTCTCCTGGCCTCAATTATTCTTGTGAAGAACCTTTCTTCACAATGGGTTACTGGAAAGTTAATGATGAGGTAATCTTGATGACATCATGAGCCTGCCAAGCCAGTCTGTCCTTTGGGAGGGATGAGATTTGCAGACAGCCCCAGTTTGAGGGATTCCAGGTGAGACAAATATGTATTGCTGACAGAAATACATCTGACAAAACTGAGCTCTGATTCATCTTGTCAGGACTGCAGTTTTGGACTGCAAGCTGTGTGCAGTGCACTTGTTCACTGAATGATGCATCTCCTACTCTGCAGTAGCTTCCAAATGATTTCTGGGTACAATTTGAGATATGGCCTTTTTACTAAGAAAGCCTCATTCACAAACTACTATAGAGCAAGGTAGCAAAGGCAAATAGCATTCCCTGATACTTTTAGCATTCAACATGGGAACCAAGGTCATATGGCTAGCAGGAAAAAAAGGTGCAGAAACTGAAATTCCCTAACCGGGGTAGGAATTAAAGTTAATTTACTCTAATTGGAAGTAATTAGATCATTTCTGAAATTGCCATTTTTGCAGGAAATATTTTTAATGAATCAGAGATTAGTACTTTATACTGGGAAAAAGTGTTCTGGGCAGTTACAGATCCTTTGTGCATCATGAGTAGTGCACTCATGCATCCCAGATCTGCTAAATGTAGGCTATAAACAAAAAATTAATAGATACATTAAGGAGAAATGCCTTAGTGTGCTCTCCTGAAACAGAAACTCACTGTTGTTCAGCCAGCTGGCAGAGAATTTCAGTGTTGATGTTGGTGATTTTGTTCTGTTTGCTTGCACCCCAGCATACCACAAGACTCTTCAGCTAAAGGTAGAAAAGCAAATCACATCAGTTTTGCCTTGCACCCAGACTTACCACAGGATTCTCTGACTTAGGCCAGGGAGCAAAATATTTTGTAACAACTGTTTGTTTGATACAGTAGCACTGTAGTATCAAATCTAGCATAAAGGCCCCCAATCTGCAGCTATTAGAAGGAATCACATAATTCAGAACCTACATCACAGCCACCTGAACAAATAGACCAGACCTGTGCAGAGAGGAGGGAAAACAAAACATTGCTTTGGATCAGGCTGGTCCTGACCTATGGAAGTGAGTATCAATGCTCCCTTTTTTGCCCAGCTGGTGGTGCTGTTTGATGCACCCTGGGTTGGGATTTGCCCTCCTGGCTGCCCAGGCTCACTGCTGACTCCCGCTGAGCTGCCCCTCACCATGAACCTCAGATCCCTCTCTGCTGGGCTGCTCTCCGGCCCAGGTTTGTACATGCACATCTCTTGTGGTTTGTGCATGTGCCTGTCATTTCCTGGGTGCAGAAACTGGCATATCAGATACACACCATGCCCAAGGTCAGAACCAGGCTGGATCTGGGCCATGCGTCTGGTGGATAGCCCTGCTCCCGGGGCTCTGAGCCCCCTATGACATCCCAATGATCTTGAGAGATTTGTGGGAACTTTGAAGAAACAGGGTTTGTTTTAGGTCAAAAGACCTGAAATTATGACAGCTACGTTGTGTAAAAATGGTGCTGCTTTAGCACAAAGTTCCTAGCACAGACTTCACCCTGCCTGTATCCATGACTGTGTTAAGGAGAGAGGCAGGTCCATGAGTAAGAAGTGGGAATATTTTGCAGGCTATAGTCTTTCTCCAAAACAATTCCACATAGTAACCAGCCAAATTTCCCTGCAAAGGACAGGGAGCTGTGTCAGACACAGACACAAGAGTGAGATCAGCTCTGATGAGTTCTGTTTATATACCTGGCAAAGGATATTCAGATCAGCCAACAAATACTTCTGAAGTGTTTGTTGCATATGTAATTTTTTATTTTTTGTTCAGCTACTGATGTTAACAAAAAATTCTTTTTGTCTTCATTCCCTCCATTTTTTTAAACAAAAAAAATCAGGAAGATATTTTTATGATTGCTACGCACTTGTACAAGTATGGATAGAATTTGGCAGACATGACCAGAAGTGTTTTTTCTCTCTGTCATTTGTCAGCCACAATTGATAACAAATGGTATGACATATTCTATCTATGACTAGTATGCTTTTAAGCAGGGAATCCATCTGCATTAATTTCTACTTTGTAAGTGGGGGGAGCTTGTCTCTAAACTGGGACACATTATGGTGAAAACTTTCAGCTAGGAATGCCAAATGTTGCAGAAGCAAGGAGATGAAACACAGCTCTGGCTTGATACAGCATACCAAGACAGTGCAGAGGAAGTATTTCAAGAGCTGAGACTACCCAAATCCTTTACAGATGCTTCCAATTGTGAAAAGCACTGAAATGTCACCTGTTCATGTAGCAGGCGCCATTCATGACAGCAACTGTTGTTGTAAAACATCTTTAAAACACTGCCAAGATTTGCTGTGCCCATGATTTAACACCACATCTTTCTCTTCTGTTGCTTCACAACATACACAATTCTACATAGTACTTTCTAGAGGGACATTTTAATGCCCTTTTTTCTTCCCCCCAATCAAAAATGCTAAAAAGGTGGCCTAATACTGAGAGAAAATGAGAGAAAAGGTCTCAACATGGACTTTTCAACACATCAAACAGCCGTAACATTATTTATAGAGAGCTATATTAAGCATCAGGTGTTGCATAAATAAATAAAGCTGCATTCATGAGTGTATGAAGAGTGTTTTGAACTACTTGATTAAACTGCACCTTATTAGTGAAAATTATGATTACTGATGAGCTTATAACAACAAAGCTCTCTCTGCAAGCACTACAATAAAAAGAAAGAAATGAGAAGCACACTTTAGATTGCAGTTGCTATGCTAATAATTAATAAATGAAGCCAGGCTGAAAGGGCATGTGGAAGATTTTTATACTATAGAGTTTAGGTTGACCAAAACACCACTGCAATTTGTCCTATTATTTTTGGCATTTTTTAGAAAACAGTAAGACTTCATTGTTACTTGGATTTTACAACATGATGAGAGAGATGCCAAAGATCAAGATAAAGAGTCAAGCAGGAGGCCCTGTAATAAAGACACTTAAGGGAGTCTAAGCAATTTTGTTGCTCCATTATGTTCCACAAATTAAGCTGGTGGCTTTTCCATCCAACTATAACATTAATCCATTAGTTGAAGAGGAGACAGGGTCCTTCTCATTTATTATTTATAAGACAAGGCATGCACAACTTATCTGACATCATCCTTGTGACAGCTAATGAGAAACTGCAATAAATCCATCTTTATGGATCTCTCACAAAAGATACAAAAAAAATCTCATACATAATGATCCATTTTTGTGTGGTAGGGAAGGTCTTGCTAACCTACACAACTAAATAGATTATTGTATATGATTGTGTATGTCCCAAAGGGATGAGCTTTCCACACCACTGCTGCTGTTCGAGGGATGTCCCTGTGTCCATTAACATACATTGCATAAACATCAAACAACAAGCATGAGTCAAAGAGATGTTTTTACCATTGAGAGGAGTAACCAAAACAAACAAGAAATCAATTTAAACAATTTAAGTTCTTCAGCCCTTAAATCTACTTTACTGTGGTGGGTCAACAGCATTAGGCTGAGATCCTGACTGGCACAGGGTGGGGAAACACAAGCCAATGCCAAGACCCAGGGAAACATTTCCAACACCAGTCTAATATAAGCATGAAGGTACTGAGCTGAAAAATGTTGGCACCTGGAATGAGGCTCTACATCACTCTATAGTGCAAAAATCATCCTCCAGTGCACATCTTGCTCTCTCTCTCACCCATGGAGAGACAGAGAGACTAGACAGAGAGCTGGCTCAGAACATGCAGGCAGGAGCTTGGCTGCACCTCTGAGCACAGAGAGCTAAGGACTTGAGCAGTATTTATCTCCCTACCTCTTATTTAGCAGTACATCTGTGGCCTGGAGAGTAGGAGAAATGCAAGGTGCTGCCATAGGACTGGGGCAGGCTGGGGACACTGCTGTTACAAAAAAACCTCATGGGAGTTGGTCAGAAGTGCTGGTTTGTGTAGGAATTGTTCTGGTGTGGAGACAAACAATAATATGGAGGGAGAAGTTTGAGAAGGAAGGGGAAGGTTTACAGAAGGCATTTCATGGGGAAAGTACAGGTAGCACAAACAAGGATAGAGGGCACAATCCTGAAATTCCCCTTCTCTCCCAGCAGGTCTCCAGACACCTGACATTAGCAATTTCTTTCTTAGTGTGAATGATTTTGTGGCAGGATTTGGCAACAGCTGGTGTTTTCTTGTAAAGGACATGGGAGCACTCTGAAGCAACTATCACATTCCCCGGGATCTCAGTTTACATCATTTAAAATCTGACAGTAATTTTGCTTACCTCTGCAGAGGCCCAAATTGCACCATATATGACTAACAAAGAGATAGGTAAATTATGCTGTCCTAAAATGAGAAAAAGTACAGGCTGTTCCTTTTGCTTCACTGAAGTTTAACTAAAACTCTGTTGTGATTTAATCCCAGACAGCAACTCAGTACCTCACAGATGCTTTGCTCACCCATCTTCCCCCAGTGGGATGAGGAGGAGAATCAGAAAGAAGGTGAAACCCATTGGTTGAGATGAAAATAGGTTTAAAAATGTAATTAAACAACAATAACAATAGCACTAACAATAATAATAATTTTCATGCAAAGGAATGCAACAAAAAGAGAGACAGAAACAAAACCCAAGTGAAACAAGTGATGCACAACACAGTTGCTGACAACTGCCCAGCCCATCCCTGGGCAGCAGCAACCAGCACCTCCCACCAGCTTATATCCTGCACATGACATTCAATGGTATGGAATATCCTTTTGGCTCGTTTGGCTCAGCTGTCCTTGCTCTGTGCTGCCTCCCAGCTTCTGGTGCACCTCCTTGTTGGCAGAGCAAGGGAAACTGAAATGTCCTTGATTTAGAGCAGGCACTACTTAGCAACAACTACTTCAGTGTGTTATCAATATTATTCTCATACTAAATCCAAAACACAGCGCTGTGCCAGCTACCAGGAAGAAAATTAACCCTATCCCAGACAAAACAGCAATTTAAATACTAGCATTGTTGTTTCCTTCCTCTTGGGAGACCAGAGTGCTAAAGCTTTGACCTTTGCTATTTTCCACCAGCTGTCATATCTGAAATAGGTGGTGATTGGTATATGCAGCCAGCTGTAACATTCTCCTGTAAGAAAAAAGAAACCAAACCTCACCCCTGAGAGGGGCCTGAGGCACATTCATGCCCTCCTGTGAGGTCACCAGAGGAGATCAAAATACCCGCCCCATCCTCTCATGAGTGTTTTCATCACCCATCAGAAGCAATGCCTTTTTTTTTTTCACCTGGGTGGAGAAAGCTTCTACAGGTAATTTTAGGGAAGACAATTAAGCCTCATTTATTTCTAATCTGACCTTTATGGCTGCACATTTTTTTGCACATGAACACGTGTAGGTCTTCACAGACACTGTGAAAACTTCCTTTCTCACAGCTCTGGTGTACTTCCATCACAACCAACAACTTGCTAAAAGTTTCAAACAATGACCATCCTCTGCTAAACTGATCAAAAAGAAGACAAAGAATGCTAATGAACTAGATAATCTCATTTAAAGATTTAGCTCAAGACTGCTAAAGTGCAAATATATCCATTAAATACACATTTAGAAGAAAAATGCCAACCTACTGTACCAAATAATTGTATGAGTTGTTATATTTTTAGCTGAGGCAGAAATAATTGCTGAATAATTGTGTGTATAACAAAAAATATTGCTGAGTGGATTAACACTTTTTTCACAAAAGACTAAATCTTCCAAAAAATCAAATATTTCCAATTCTGACATGCATGTTTTCAATTCTGTGTGTTATTCCAAGGATTGATACATACTGAGCAACTAGACATTATTTAAACTCTTCAATAAAATGCTCTTTTGCCTCTACAAAGCCTACACTTTAGTGTATTTTAACATAAAAACTAATACAGTATTTTAGAAACCCGGCTTTTGAGAGTAGGATCCAAGGGCCCCCAAAAATTTGAAGTCAGTGACCATGGGCTCATTTTAGATATGTGATATATCAGTTTTTTCTGGAAGTGCTGCTGTGCTTTCATGAACAGAAAGAAAATACAGTCTAAGCCTGACCATCTTAGGTCCTCAGTATTATACTTTATAAATCTATGCCTGTTGCCTTGAAGGTCATAAAAAAAATACATCTAAGAAACAGGAAAACAGCCAAGAAAGAAGGACAGAGAAACAAAAGGTTTTTTACTGGGCCCCAGAAACACCACATTCACCCCATTCTGCTGAAAACAATGGAAGTACACAGGAGCTGAATTTTTCCCACTGTCTTTACACAACAGTTAGCAGCCTGTAAAACTATTTTATCCGATAGTCCTGCACATTTTCAGTAGGTGAACAGAACTTTTCTATGCAGGACTGAGGGTTTTTTAAATATTTTTGTATTCTTGCAAATGATTCCTTTCTTAATCTTTGGAAATCCTGTTTCCAACCAGAAATTCTGCTTGGTGTTGAGAGGGTGGCAATCCTGACAGAGGGGAGGAAGGACAACGATGAGCACTGACAATACCAAGCCTCAGCATTCACAATCACTGCCAGAGCACTCCCTAGGTAAGAGTAATTTGCAATAAGCTCATTAAGGGATCAACTTGGTTTCTGATAACAAGCAATAAGAAGTTGTTTTGCAAATAGACAGCTGATGGAGCTCTTTTACCTCTGGGAATACAAGGTGAGGGCAACTTCCAAAGCAATGATGGTAAAACTTCCCTGTGGGTTTCTTGGTGTGGGGGAAGCTCTGCCTTACATCCCTGCCGAGAGGATCAGTGTGATGGGGCAGAAGCGCATTACCTTGCAGCCCTCAGCATCAGGAGCTGCAGCTCCCAAAAGAGATGCACAAAAGAAGGCTCCTCCTCGCAACAACTGCCCACCCTCCCTAACAGGCCCACACAGGCTGGTGACTCGTCACCATTACCCTGCTGTCACCTCCCCGACACCGGAGGGAGATCTCCCGGCGGTTTCTGCAGGAGCTGCATTAAGCACCACGGTGCAGCCACAGAGGACATCAAAGAGATAGATGATATTCTCTGGCTTAGAGCAAATCACCACAGCTTTATGTATTACTTAGACAGATGAAAGCAAAATTAATATTCTCATGAAATAACAAGGAAATACTCACTACTTGCATTTTTTTTCATTCTGCTGATAAGTGTAGTTTTAGCTACAATAAAAATTTTGTCTGATTACCAAAAAAAATTGCTGTGAAATGCAGCATGGTAAACTTGCCCTAGCTCTGCTTTTTCTCTTATTTTTAAAGCTAGACCATTAGGCCATATGCAGAATAAAAAGCAGCAAATCATTTGCCAAAGAAAAAGACATTGGATTTCTGTAAGAAAAAGTCTTATGTTTAAAAATATATACATCTGCTTCAGCTAGCAACAGCCCAAAGATAGGAAAGTGTACATTCCTTTGAGTAATAAATCATACTTGGCAGTCTCTTTGGGAGAGCTATGTTAAGATCTTAGTCTCCTGATAGTAACACACAGAGCCATTGACATTTCATAAGTTTTCTTACAACTGCATGCATGAGAAAAAATTAAAGTAAAGCACTTGGCATGAAGTAAGTTTGTATAGCAAATAATTCCAGGGGATGTGAAAAAATGCATTGTGCATCCCTGTGCTTGAAGGCAGAGCTGAAATACAGCAAGAGGCCTCTGCACAGGGAGGGTGGTGCTGCAGCAGTCTGCCAGCACATCTATAGAGCAGAGCCCAGATAAGCCATCAGGAAAGGAGAATAAGCTCATGTACTTTCACCCACCCTACCAACACACTGCAGCCTCTGAGTCACTCAAAAATCCCGTAGAGACAGAGACAACACAGTTATTTGCTTAAATACACTATGAAACGAGTCACAGTCAATGCTTTCTTCAGCAGAAATCAGGATACCCATGAAACATCTCCCACAAACAACTGCAGTGACCACGGGATCTGCTGTCCAGCTCGTACTTACATCACGGCATCAGTCGGGACAAAGCTCGGCGTTTAACTATTTCTTCGTAAGCTGCTTCCACGTGCTTGTCTGCTCATTGTGCCATTCCTTCCATTGATTGCTTGTGTTTGGCAGCATCTGGACTGCAAAATGATCCTTTGCCCCCTCTTTTGCAAAATCAGCAGGCTGCGGAGGCATGCGTGACTGCTGCTGCAGCCGATGTATCCAAACAGCCCAATGCAGCAGAGGCTTTAGCTCCCCCTTCCCAGCCTGGGTTTTTTCTTTCTTTGTCTGTGTGGGGTTTTTTTTAAAGAGATATGGTCCTGACTAGCCTCAGGTTTCAGGAGCACAATACAAGCTCCAGGCATGGGCCGGTCAAACAGTTGTGGAAGGATACCAAGGCAGAAGGCCTAAGTAATACAATTTTAAGAGACGTAACTCAAGATGTAACATATATTTGAACTGTTTCCTGAAACAGATCAAGCTCTGTGATTGGTTCTGTTTAATTCATATTTTTTCTTGACATTTTGTTGCTTTATTTCTTCATTTTTTCTCATTTTTTCAGCTTATACAATAGAAATAATAGGTTTTATGCTTATTTATTTCACTCATAACTCTCCTTCTACATCAAAGAATGTTTACATTTAAATGTTCACAATTTGAAGAAATCCTCTGTTAAAACTTCTGTCTGTATAGCAGTTTTAGCAAATATCTTTACGGTTCTGCCTCTGTTTTGCTAACATGGTAAGCTCACACTCTTTAGGACTTCCTTAAATTAATTTTGCCAGTGCTGATTACATCAAAAGTCAGAAGTCTGTGGGCTACCAGTAGCATCCCAAGCTTGGTTTCATTTTTTAAGCTGGCACAGGTAGCTTTTAGCACTTCCACATTTTTAAACTCATCTCCTTATTAATTTTACATTCATATTCCTATTCATGTGATCAACTGCATGAAGCAGACCTCAGCATTTGAGGCGTTTCTAAGATTTTTCACTCTCTCCCCTTGGTCACTCATGTTAACTTGTCAGGTTGTCCTCCAGGAAAACCAAGAAACCTTTCCTTTGAGAGCCCTTCTAATCTCACCAGTTGTATTTTTCTGAATTCCACATGCAAGTGTAGAATGCTGTCCCTCCCCTTGATCCAGTAGCCTATTCCCAGAAACACATCATTCCAACCTGTCAGTCTTCATTTAGAGTTCTGGACTAACACAGAACTTCACAAGAGCTTCAAGACTGGCTGAAATGATGAGATTAGGGATTTCTCCTGAGTCTGGAGCTCTCTTTTTCCTCTGCAGTCCCTTGCTGTACAGGTGATGGACTAGAAATAGCTGCTGTACAGGGTAATGTCAGCAGAGGCAGAAAAAAACAAACACAGAGTGCTAATTCAGCTTTGCATAGACAGAGGTCTCCTTCTTAGACAACTCCTGAACTTTACTACACCTCTGCTGCTTTTGGTTAGAAAAAGCCTGTTTTCCTGCCAATGAGCTGAGGCTGTCTTATGCCATGTTGAAGGTTAAAATAACATTTCAAATACTAAGAGGCTATTGCTGCATTGTATAAAAGAAAATGTTACTACTCCAAGGAAAAGAAGTCTGTTCTATTTTAAAGCACATCTGATAGTAAGTGAAATTATTTGCATTATCAGAAGCAATTTACCAGAAGAGGACAACATCCTTATATTTGGAATCCTGATCATGAAAGGTCAAGAGGAACCGAGAACGTAAACAATGCTGTCCCTACAATACTGCTTTTTGTTGCATAGAGATCTAGGAAAACACATATTTCTGGTCATCACATCTCAGCTTTAACCACAGAAACAGTAAGAAATCCTGTCTGAGTTCAAGTAAACAAAAGGACATTGTAACCAGGCAGAGCAGACTGTTTAGCCAGGAAAACATGCAGTGCCAGTCTCCAAAACATTGCCCCACTGGATAAGCTCCTGCAGCACAATGATCCCACACAGCTGTCGTGTTGCTTCTAGGTTTCACTGCCGAAAGGATTGGCCCCAAAGCAGTGGCACTCTGAGGAGGACCTTTCAGAGCAGGGCACGCGAGTCAGCTGCAACTGCCCGTGGCCATGCTGGCCACATGGGTCAGTAGCATGGCACCAGCCCTGTTTATCAATGTCACATTCTGAATGCAGGAAAAAATCCATATAGGGGGGTGGGAATGAAGCCACAGATGACACAGGAAACATCGCAAGGATAAGAGGCAATGGGGGAGAGGACGTCGAAATAAAAGTGCTCTAAAAGCACTCTCTCCCAAAGTGCTCAAAACCTTTTTAAGCAGCAGGCATAGAGAGCCCTCCTTTGAAATTCCATTCCTAGAGTGAAAATAGATTATGAACTACTAGCATTATTAGCAATCTTCTTATAGAAGAATGTCAGCTGAGGGCAGCCCTGCGTCTGAAAACTGAGCCTGAAAAAGCAGCTGGGCTTCCCACGCGGGAAGCAGGTGAAGGGCAAATTTCCCCTCCAGGGCCATTTTAAAACAAAGGCAAAAATAAGTATTTGATTGTTGCATTCAGCATCCCAGCTGTGAAAATCAAGTAAAATTAGAAGGTTCATTTCTGCTGCTGCCGAGTTTGGTATGACTTTTATTGGTGCTGACATGGGTGAAATACGGCCAGCCAGCTACTCAAATTAGTGGCCTGTGAAGCTGATACCTTGTGAAGTTCAGCTGCCTCCTCTTTCAGTCAAAAACATTTTTCTCATTTCTCTTCCTCTTTAATTTCACTTCTCTCCTCCTCTCATGCAGCACCCTCAGCATCAGCAGCTTCTCTATGTTGTCCATGAAGGGAGAGGCACAAAGTCACATCCCCTGATGCCTCTTGCATCACTGTGGCAGTGGCAGAATGGGGAGAGCTGGGTTCCTACTGGGCAGCACTGGGCTGGAGCAGCCAAAGCTGCCTCACTCCCCCTGCCACATACAGGGCCACTGTCACCTTCCAGTACAAGCAAATGGTTTCATCATCCAGATACATCCCACAGCCATCCCTGCAATGGGAGGAGCTGAAGCCTTCCTCAAGGGGCATCTAGGTAACAGACCCAGTTCAGAAGGTACAAGAGTGCTCTGACTGATTTAACTGTGGAAAATCTCATAAGAGCTGACCCAATCACTCTGAGAAATAAAAAACAAAATGAAAAATCTTAATCAATTTTTTTTTAATAGTGAGCTCTATTTTCTCCACAATTTTATTGGATTTTCCCAGGCACTGCAAGATCACACTCCTCAGCTGCATGAGGAAGACGGGCAATTTTCTGTTTAATTCTTCTCTCTAGCCCCAGCATAGCCAGCCTCCAATTAAAGGGAATAAAAAAGAATTTTAGCCAAAAAACCTTCCTACAAAATCCATGTATAAGAGACCTGCTCAATGTAACAGCAAAGATTAAGTGGAGTCTTTGAAGCTGGTGAATGTATAGCAAATAACTAATCAGTGACATTTTAAGATAATCTGAATTGTTGACAATCTGAAATAATTTTTTTAAATGTCAACAATAGTGACAGGGTTTTAATCATCTAAGGTTAAATATCCGGAACTGCATTAGCTGGATCTTGTAGTAAGATCACTGTAATATTTGAAACATCAACTCTTCAGCACAACCTGCTTCAGCTGTCTTAAATGACTCAGATGTGGTTTAAAGCTGCTGCAAGGAAAAAGTTTTAAAAAGAGACAAAATACGAGGAAGAGGTGACCTAACTGAAAATTCTCCAGTATTGTAGTGCTGAGACACCTGATTTTCTTCTGTTTTCAGTTGAAATTTTGATTTCTGCATTTTATAACCAATCATATCTGTGGTAGACCTCTTGTTAACCTAGATAAAAAGACAAAAATGTTATAAATTAGCATTTCTAGGCTGTGATCCAGGATGATTAAAATACCATCTTGTCCAGGCTATTAGTGCCATAACAATTTTAATGCCAGCAGGGCCAGGCAATTAGTGTTTGTGTGATTAAAATACCAGCCTGGTCTTCTAGAGCCATTAGTATGTTGCCAGTCCTAGCTATTAGTGTTAGCACCACCAACAGTGTGGAATTTTATAGTCCTTTGAAATTAATTTAGGCTCATATTAGCTTGACATGATGCTTTTTCTTTACTTAGATTTTACCTCATTGAAATACACATATACATACTTCAAATATTTACATAATAATAAGAAAAAAATATTTTTGTTTGTTTGTACCACTGTGATAATGGAACATTTAACATATTGTCTGTGTAGAAGGAGTCGTGAAAAGACTGGATTATCAAGTAGGAAGTCCAAGCAGGGAAATTAAAACAATGATGAAATTTTTTCACCCTCTGACTAAAACTTAAATGCCAGCTCAGTCAGTCAGTCCATGGCACGCAGCCAGAGCTGTGCAGCCTGACTGACCCCATTTGCCCAGGGCAGTGGATGCATTAACCACTGCAGTGCAGTGCAGCCCTCTCTGCATCCCAAGGTGAGTGCAGAAAATGTGGATGGGTCCGTGGAGGGAGTTGGCTTTGACATCAAGTGTTCAAATTCAGGAGATGGGCTTTTTCTATGATAAATACTAGGAACAATAATGAGAGGCAAAATTCAACATTAGGGGCAAAAATGTCATGGCAGAGACCTTGGCTTAGGCTGTCCAGGAAAAGTGAGGCCATGAAGAATCACCTTTGTAGAAGCAGATTCCTGCAGAAGGCTAAAGCCATGTCACAGCAGATTGTTGGGCTGTAGCACTCAGGCCATCAGTGTTCAGCTCAGAAGTGCACCTGCTCTGCATCTTGGGACCTGTGTAGCATTTGTATAGATGTATATCTATATACACTCTCTGTACTCTCTATATAATCATACATACATGCTTATTGGCCATTTACTGCAACTCTGAATTTTCTCTTATTTAATCAACTCTCCAGATAGCCATGCAGTCTTATTCTGTGGCCACTTTGAATTCCTAAAAAACCTTCAGCAGTGGACTCAAATGCCTTTGGAACTCTAGGTAGACAGGTTTTCCTGTATCTTTTTATGCTGCTCCTCTCAGTTAAAGTAGGTATGCGAGATATGATTTGCACTCACAAAATTCATGTTGACTTTCTCACAGTCTCGTAGTTATTCATGTGTTCTCTAATTGTATTCTTATAAATCTTGTGGAAGTGTCCTGTAGAGATAATGAACAAACCAGTCTATAGTTCCTCAGATCCCTGTTGGAGCCCTTTTTGAAAAATGGTCCCATCCGTTTCTTTCCAGCACTGTGAGAAACAAAGGGTTTTGAAGGAGCAGTTGCAAGCATGGACAGCCATTCAGGTATTTCCTTTACGAGTTGTTAAATTAACTGATTTTTGAAAATCTCTAGACCCTGGCAATTTGTTATTCTTCATTTTCTCTACTGTTCTATGTATATTTCACTCCAAGGCAGCAACTCTGTGCAGTTTCCGTCTGGAAGGATGCCAGCATGGAGATTTTCCTGTGCTTTATTGTGGTGAGCAAAGATGCAAATAACTGAATCAGCTTTTCCCATGATGGGCTTATGTGTTTTGTTTACCATGGAAGAGTTTGAAAAACTAGGTAGAATTCGTTTTGCACTTTTGCAGGTTGTTCATCAGCAATCAGCTCAGAGCTGTGTCACTTCCAGTCTCTGTTTATTTATTAATTCATCTCTCCTAAATGAGAAGATGTTTCACATAAGCACTGGCAGCTAATACCTCCTTCAACACGATATCGCAGGGAGTGTAAGGCAGGCCTGAGCTAGCATGAGCCACTGTGTTCATCCATGCTTAACACATTATTTTCTACAATTTAAATACCAAAGAAATTTACTCAGGAGGGAAAGATGAAGACTCATATATAACCATTTGCAGACCCCCAGTGGATGTCAGTAAAGCTTTTGGAAAACATTTTGGGGATCTCTCATTTTTCTCTCTTGTACTGCTCACTGGATGTCATGACAGGACAGAAGAGTAGGCTGTGTGAAATCAGGGATAGCATGAGTCAGATTGCAGTGTCAACACTCTGCACTCTGACTCCATCCAACAGTCAGAGAAAATATTATTTATTATTTTAGTAAGTAATTGAAAAAATACTATACAAAATACTGATATGTTATATTTTATGTGTTTATTCAGTAGGTAAATAAATATGAAGGAATTTTTATGTATTTATTTATAAATATGTTTCTTTCCGAAAACTACAAACCAATTTGATAATCTTAATAATTATTATAAAAGTTGTTGTAACCATTATCTTCTGGCATAGTGCACCCATGAAGAAGGCAAGTGTGATCTACAGGGGATAGAAAATGGTTAGTTAATAATGAGTGAGAGCTAATTACAAGATTCTGTCTAGTTCTGATTAGTCCAGTTAAGCAGGATGCCAAGAAGACGTGGAGAACAGATTCAGAGAAGCCCTAGCAAAACAGTTAGAGAAACAATATTCACCTTAAAAGAAAGAGATTAAACCTCCTTAATTTGTTTATCAAAAGAAGGTGAAAAAAAATATGACTGATCACCAGCAAAAGCCATGGCTAGCCAGGAAGCAGAATGTTTTTCTAACCTCCTGAGCAGTATTAATTTCTTATTCACAAACACTCTTCTCATTTTTTCATGCATCATTTTCCCTTTTTTTGTGTCTGACAATTTTTTTAAGCAGAACTTATCCTTGAGTGCCAAGTTAAGAAGTATTTCCCTCCCAAACAACCTTCCTAAATCAGCTTTCACAAACTTGTTGATAACCAGCTCTGCATTCTACCTTCCTAGGGCATGTAATGACAGAAGAAGGGCCAGTGACTAAACTGAAAGAGGGCAGGTTTAGGTTAGGTATTGGGAAGAATATCTGCCATGGCAGTGGTGTTCACTGGAACAGGCTGCCCAGAGAAGTTGTGGATGTCCTGTCCTCTGAAGTGTTCTTCAAGACCAGGTTGGATAGGGGCTTGCGAGCAAGCTGGTCTAGTGGAAGGTGGTGACCTCTGACACAGCAGAGGTGTCAGAACTGAATGATCTTTAGGATCCCTTCCAACCCAAACCATTCTGTGATTCTATGAGAATTGTCCCAGTGAGTCATACCAACCTCATGGAGCACAAGATCAGCACTGTCAGTGCAGGGACTTTTGGTCAGAGCTCTAGGTTACACACCTGGATCTCTCAGGTGCAGTTTCTGAAAGCCTTGGCACCTCTGTGATGAGCCTAGAGAAAATAAATCCTCTGCACCATTCAGGGGTAGTGACATCAAGTGTCTGCTGGCAAGAGAGACTGAGCTGCTTCAACAGTGCTGATACTCACAAGGCTGTTAGTCACCTGCTAACTGGGGGAATGGGGCCCCTCCCTGAGCCACCTTGAGTCCGTGAACTCAGGAAACCTGCCTACAGTTCTGAACACAAGAGTTCAGATATTTTTTTCCTGGTATCTTTGTCAAAACGAATTTTGTTTGCTTTTTTGTGCATTCTGTGAGAATTGTTTGGCAATGACAGCTGGCTAGCAAGTCTTTAAATGGTGTGTAGGATCTTAGGGGGCAAAACTGGAGACTATAGCAAATGAACCCCATCACTGCATCCACCAATTCAGAGCCTTCACAGTGGAGTTATGGCTTGTGAGAATCCAGGACACTAAAACTGAGCAAATACTGACTATTTAGCTGTGATTAGCATAATCTTGACCTCAATCTATTAAACTCTGCTGAGAGGCAATGTATATTAGGTTAGGCAGGATGCCACATAAACACTTGGAGCAGGAAAGGAGTGAGCAGATGCTGGTCTACCAAAAATCATGTAGCCATATCATTTACCTACATGCATGGATCTGCTTCTAATCAAATTTTGCAGATGACACCAATTTGGGGGGAAATTAGTGAATACACTTGAGTTCAAGTCATTCAGAAGGATGTAGACAGGATGGAAGAATGGTCCAGACTTATGAAATTTAAGGACAAGTGCAAAGCCTTGCTCCTGGAAAGGAAGAGCCTCTGGCACCTGGCTGATCCTGCCTGGCTAGTGGCAGCTCTGTGGAGAAGCAAGATGAGCATGAGCCAGCAGTGCCCTGGCACCAAAGAAGGCCAAGATATTGTGCTGGTGCAGAGCCAGAGACCAAAGGATGAAATTATTCCCCTCTACTCTGCACTTACTGTAGGACTGCCAGGCCCCAAATACAGGAGAAGCATTGACTAGAAGTGGATCAAGTTTAGCAGAGGCACCCCTTTGGTGGTGGATGGAGCATTGGCCCTATAAGGAAATGCTGGAGGAATGGGATTGCTCAGCCTGACCCAAGATGACTTGAGGAAACCTAACAGCTCCTGGTGCCAACAGGGATGTCACTGAGGGGGGGCCAGGTTCTTCACAGCAATGAAGGACAGGAAGATGGGAACCAGCAGGCATATTTTGAAAGAATAAAAGTTTAAAATAGAGTGCTGGTTTGGGCTGGAATAGAGTTAATTTTCTTCACAGTAGCTGGTAGGAGCTGTGTTTTCGACTTGTGCTAATAAACAGTGTTGATACCACAGAGATGCTTTCCTTGCTGCTGAGCAGGGCTTGCACAGGGTCAAGGCCTTTTCTTCCTCTCACCCCATGACACCACCAAGGAGGCTGAGGGTGCACGAGGAGTTGGGAAGGGACACAGCCAGGATATCTGACTTCAACTGGCCAAAGGAATATTCCAGACCATATGGCATCATGCTCAGCCATAAAACAGTGAATGGAGGCTGGCAGGGAGGAAGCTACTCAGGAACTTAACTGTGCATTGATTGGTGGGTGATGAGCATCTCTTTTCATATTCATACATAATTTTTTGTGTATGGGTTTTATTTTGCTTTCTCTTTGACATTTTGGTGTCCAAAGAGGTGATGCACTCTCCGTCTTTGAGATTTTTCAAGCCCTGACTGAATAAAGCCCTTATCAGCCTGGTCTGCCCCCAGACCTGACTCTGCTGGGAGAGAAAGTTGGACCAGAGGCCACCTGTTGCCCCCCTGTTTATATTAAAGTCTTGTGATCCCATGATCCTTCAAATCCATCCTCTTGAAAATGTGTCCTTCCAGTGCATTAAAATACTGGGCAGACATGACAGCAACAGCTCCATTTCTATCCTGGAAGCACATGCAGAGCCACCTCTTGCTGTACCTTACCTTGTACCTGCCTGAGATCCAATCTCAGCACTGCAGCTGCCCTTCAGCCAGTTGGCTGAAACAGATTTCTTGGGTTGCTGAGTGGGAGAAGCTTATTCATCCCTCCTTATGGTAGTACTTGGTTAAAAAAATCCTGAACAAATAAAGAAATAAGAAAACACTGCACCTTTATCTTACTTTCATACATGCAAACAGGTAAAAAATTATTGATGAGAGCCCCTTTATCTCTCCATTAAGAAGCTTAAATGGGAATTTGGGCTCTCTGCCTTGAAGACACACATGTAGGTATATTTACATTAGATACTCCAGAAGGTAATAAAAATCCCACTGGTGAGCAGAATGAGAGTTTGTATTTGTATCTCATTCTGTCCTCAGTTTATCTCATCTCATGCATAGTTCGGGTCATGGCTAAAGAGTTTTATTCCCGGACCAAATGCATTGTTCATCATTTTTTATGAAACTAGAATCTTCAAGTTTCTTCAAACATATAATTTAGGTATTTTGATTGAAAAAAATCCAGAATGCATTAAAAAAAAATAGAAATATTGAATTATATAAGTGTACACTGACATTTCTTTTATTCCACAAAACTAATGCTACAGGAACAGATAAAAATCTGCAACATTACTGCTAGAGGAAGGATGAAAGCATGTCTCTCAAACTGGGATGATAAAACTCTTGTGTTGGGACTGTGTATCACTGAAAGAACTGAAAATTACATCTGCACAATTAGTATAGGCACTAATTATTCATAAAACTGTGACCTATCATGCTATAAGCTTTAAAATATAGGCAAATGCTCACATTTGCACCTGCCCTGGCATTGGTAATAGTAATAGAATCACAGTCAAAGAAAGGCAACCATTCCCTGGGCTGCATCAGAAGTGTGGCCAGCAGTTCAAGGGAGATGATTCTGCCCCTCTGCTCCTCTCTCATAAAGCCCCACCTTAAGTGCTGTGTCCAGGTCTGTGGCTCCCAATATGAGAAGGACATGGACCTGTTGGAGCAAGTCCAGAGGAGGGCCTTGAAGATGCTTAAAGGGCTGGAGCACCTCTCCTGTGGAGACAGGCTGAGAGAGCTGGGGTTGTTCAGTCTACAGAAGAGAAGCCTGAGACCTCAGACCTTAGCCTAGACCTTAGCAGCCTTCAAGGAAAGGAGGAGCCTACAGGAAAGACAGGGAGGGACTGTTTATCAAGGAGTGTAGTGATAGAATAAGAGCAAATTGTTTTAAACTGAAATAGAGCTGTTCTACATTAGAGTTAAGGAGAAATTCCTCCACTGGTGAGGCAGTGGAACAGGTTTCACAGAGAAGTTGTTACCCATCCCTGGGTATGTTCAAGGCCAGGCTGGATGAGGCTTTGACCAGCATGTCTCTCCTCATGACAGAGGGTCTGGAATGCCATGAATATTAAGGTACCTTCCAACCCAAACCATTCTATGCTTCTGTGATAATCATAGAATCATATAGAATCATAAAATTGTAAGATCGGAAAAGATGATTATGTCCAAACTTTAGCCAAGTACTGCCAAGTCCAAAAAAAAAAAAAAAAAAAACCAAAAAACGTGTTCTTAAATGCCACATCCACAAATTTTTGGAACACTTCTAGGGAAGGTGATTTCACCACATTTCTGGCCAGTCTCTTCCAACGCACAATCAACCTTTCAGTGAAGAAATTTTTCCTAACATCCAGCCTAAACCTTCCCTGATGCACCTTGAGGCCATTTCCTCTCATCCTGTCGCTTGTTACTTCGGAGAAGAGATCAACCCCCACCTGGCTAGAACCTCCTTTCAGGCAGCTGTAGAGAGGGCCAAGGCTCCCCCATGAGCCTTCCTTTCTCCAGGCTAAGGTACCCAGTTCCCTCAGCTGCTCCTCACGGGAACTATGTCCCGGACACTGCACCAGTTTTGCTGCTTTGCTTTGGACACGCTCCAGCACCTCAACGTCTTGCGGTCACAGCGTTAATTTCTTCTCATTAATTTCCGTCTGTATTCCCTTTTTCACTTCCAGTCGGCTTCCCTGGCGAGCGCAGCTTTGCTGCGGGCGTCAGGGAGCGGAGGAGCCGAGGGATGCTCCCTCCTCTGGCACCACGAGAGGTCCCCCCAGCCCCGCCAGCCGGGGCTGCCGGCCGGGCTGCGCTGGAGCCGGGCGCGGCATCGCTCACACAGCTGCTGGCGCCTTGAGAAAGCCGCTTCGATAAACTTGGGGTCATCAAATGAAGCACCTGGCTACGAATTTTTTTTTTTTTTTTTTCCCCCGCAATGGATGTATCTGTATTGGGAATAAGAACAGGAATAGTAAGATCCGGCAGAGAGCAGAGTCTGCTCCTAGCTTATCCACCCAAGTGTGTAATAGTGGATTTATGGTTCTTTTACCTAAGAAGGTGTTTATAGTAATGGTATTCACAAATTCCTGCCTCGTAGTCTCATCTTTGGACTTATATGTGCCTGTGTTTGAAAGACTGGAGTTACATGTGTTGGTCTTTTAATATGGTTAGAAAAAAAGAACAAAACAAAATAATTAGAACTAGGAGGGGGGAAAAGACATTGACTAAATACATGGAATAATTAAAAAAAAAATTCTGTCTCTGGTAAACCCTCAAATAAACGCAATTATTGTCTCTTCTCTCCAAAGCTACTTTTAAAATTATAATGGATGTGCAAACATTTTGCTGCCAAGTGGAGGCCCCTGGCAAAATGATGTGCGTTAAACTTTTTCACACAGCACTTGCCACTGAATCATATTTGGACCTGCATTTTGGTAGGCATCGAGATGACTTCAGGCAGGGTGTGCTCCAGCAGAATTGTGAATATGAATAAAGGTCCGTGGTAGTGAAAGTGACACATCTGCAATATTCATCAACATCAAGGGCAGGTGCAGGCAGCAGCAAATTAGCCATTCTCTTGGGTTTGGTCAATGCTTCATCTCAATGGTTGTCACTAATTTTTTTTAAATTAATTTAAAATTATGTGAGAGACCAGCTTGTTGTGAATTAGCTGCTATTGCAAAAGGTAATGGTAGAGGAACAGATTGGCCTAGTTGTACAATTAGAAAGAACCAGGGGCTAAATTTGGTGAGATTGTGCACTAGCCTTAATCCAACAAAGCATGCATTTAATTTTAAGTTTGTAAGCAATTCATTGACATCAGTATGACTGTTCTCATGTTTGAAATTATGCACCTGTAAAAACGCCGTACAGGATGGGACCTCTCCCTTCAATACCCTGAGAGTGTTCACACAATAATGCTCTTTGTAGTGTCTGAAAATCTGGTTCTTCAGCTTCCTTTGCCTACAGTGATACAGCCTCATATGAGAAACAGGTCATTTTGGGCCCAGTCCTGCCGTGAGCTCCCCTTAGGCAGATATCAGAACCATGAAAAGTTTCTGTAGCCCAAACCTTTTAAAGCCTGTTTGCACTAACTGCAGTGATGAATCCATGTGCCTGTTGCACTCTTTCCCCATCAAACTGAGTTTGGAAATATGGCAAAATGACTTCAGGTAATTCAAGATCATTGCTGCATCGGGGGAACAGCTTTAGCTTGTGTAAAAATTATCCAGTGCCTTGTCTTGAAAAAATGCCCTGTTCACTTACAGCCTCAAATTCTGTAATTGACTTGTGATTAGGACACTGTAAGAATGCAGTCCAGAAGACTTAAATGTTTGTTTACCTAAGCTCCCTAAAACCCTTGCTCAATTCCCAGATAAAAAATGTTCAGTAAGTGTACAGCACTGTTAGCAAGCGAAGCTGGGAAGTGAGGCTGTGCCAGAATGCACAGAACACCTCAGGTGCCTCAGGACCAAACCTCAGAGAGGCTCTGCAACACACAAAGCACAGCGTGTGTGTTTGCATGCACCGGTCATAAACGCTTCAGCTTAAGCACTGGATGACCCAGGGGAAATGAAATAACCTTGTAAGCGGCTGTTTAGAAGGGGAAAATGTTATCCTGTCATTAAAGAGTGACGAAGGAGAGGAATAAATTTCCAATCCGAAGACATGAGCTGAAAGAATTTGAATTCCTTTCTGATGCTAAGTGTATCAGGCTTTTGAACGGTGGCCATTGCTGCAAAGCTCCTGTGTGGTGAGCCAGGAGTCAAGTTCACCACAGAACTGTCACCATGGAGGAGTCCATGAGGACTGTCCTTCCCAAAAGGCGCTGGCACACTGGTGGCATGAACCTGTGTTGGAGTTTAGCCGCACAGTGAGTTAGAAGCTTTATGAAGTGCCAGGTTGATGCCTTACTGCAGTGCCTTCAGCCACGGCATCAGCCTTCTATTTGGGTATATCAGAGAGACAGGAAAAATGTTTGTGTGCAATGTGTATTCCTACAGGCATTATATTCCATTCAGAGAAAATAGAATCTGACCCTTAAAACAAGCTGCTGCAGACATTAGAGCACAAATTTCAGAAGCAGTTTCCTTCAGTCTACCAGCTTTGTACTTAAACAATGTAAAGTTCTGAAATTTGTGTTTAGTGGATATTCCTGACATAAATGGAAACTGAAAGAGAGAGTTTATGATGCCTTAAGTTTTAGCTTTCATATTTTTCAGATTCCGTGCTGCGTTGTGTAATTCTGAGCTTCATATTAATTGTTAGCAAGTTCTCTTCACAGGGAAGGTAGACAAAACAGTCCTTTTCCAACTTGAGACCAAAGACAAATGTTACGAGCTCCAGGCCAAAAAAGTATAAATGGCGAATTGAAGAGACAAAGAGGATGGAACTTCATAACCTAAATCTGTAATTGGACAATTAATTAACTCCAATATGCACATGGACCAAAACTTATAAAAGTGTGAGACCTTTTGACCAGGCATCCATTTTGTGACCATTTTGGGTTCATCTTGGGTGTAGCCCTGGCCAGACTCTTGTACTGCCCAAGGTGTATCCCTTGAGGCCTTTTAAGAAATACCTACTTTATTCTTAAACTCTGTCTAGCCTCTGTTCTATGTCAGCCTTCTCAAGGTGTCAACTTCTATACAAACATATATACAAACACAGATTGGGGTTTTTGAAGCCAAGTGTCTTCTAAAAGTCTTAGCAATTGTGTAGAAAGAACTTGAATAAACCCATATGGTTGCATCAGCTTTGAAGAATGAAAACATATGAAATGCTTCCTCTTAGGGCACACATTTCTGTGTGTTATTAAACTATTTATGATCACACATATTTCTATAGGAGGGCTTTTTCATATTTTTTTTCATGTTGCAGTGTCTTACTTTGCAAGGGTTGGCACCAGAATTACAATAGAAATGGGGAAACTATACCATATAAAGTGTATATATCAGCGAAAATTCATGCATGGAAGCACATGGAATATATAAATACATATAGAGGGAATGAGTAAAGTCTCATGTAGCAGTATGCTACACAGCACTGCTCTTGGGTGTCATGTTTTCCCCCCATCACTTCATATCCTCTTTTTTCCTTATCTTCTTTCCATGACATGGAAACAGTGGTTCCAAGATGCAGTCGCTGCCATGGGGTACAGAAGGTGCCTTCTGTCCTTTCTCTTCACCTTCTGCACAACTTTGACTTCACATTAGGGAATCACCCTCCTGCTGCTTTATGGACTGACTTCTCCAAAACAAACGTTTCTGGAAATGCCCCATTATCTGCAAAAACCCCCAGGCCCCTGAATATGTTTTTTCATGTCATTGATATTAATTCAAATCCCATCACTGCAGTACAAATTACAGCTGAATTTGGCGTTTGCTGGCTTTGAAGCAGTAAGGGAAAACATGTGTGTAATCATTAACATCTGCGAATTTGCACATTTTGAGGCGCATTTTTAAATTAAACAAATGTGCTCTCTGAAGATCTTATTAGTTGAGCAGGAATAAATCCTACAGCTATATTGAAGTCTGAGGTGCAAATAACAGTAAAGCTCTGTCTTCAGATGCTCAGAAGAGTTTTCATAAAATATTCTACCATAAAAACTTTCAGAAAAGCCTACAGACCATTGTGCTGAGAGTAGGGCAGATACATAAAGACTGTGTTTTTAGGAAGAGGTAATAAAAACCATACCTGGATAATAAAGACCACATTACCTCTATTCATATAGTTCATCTTGCTTATGTCCTTACATGGTCACTGCTACTGTAGCACTAAACACTGTCCAGAGGCAGGATTCTCAGTTTGAAGTGCCCCTTCATTTTTTTTTTTTTCTTTAATACATTCAAGAAGTTTTGACACATCTAGGAGTTCACCAGCAACCCACCGGTGACGTAGCAGACATTATATTTTTTAAATAATCATCACATGTTTGAAAATGCCTAATCAATCTGCTCTCTGCCTCTGCTCATTGAAACGTGGTGCTGCCCAGAAGTGTTGTTCCCAGAATCCAGCAAATGGTTCCCAACAATAGTGGAAATATTCCAACCATTTCCCCATGACTCTATTTAAAACTGTACCCACACACTGAGAAACATTTAAACATTTTAATCCTATTAAATATTTGGACCCATAGAGGATAAATTTATACCCAAGCACTGGAGTTACCTTTGTAAAGTTTAGAGGGTTTTCTTTTTATTTTTTGTGGCTCTGCCTGAAGCACAACTTGCTGCCAAGGTACTTCATTATCTACATCCAGCTCCCTGACTGGCCAGGCCAGGCATCTCTTGGAGCTCACTGTAGCTTTTGCCTGGCTCACATCCCCACATATCCTTCCCATAAAATCCAGGTATCCAAGGTCAGGTGACTGGCATGCACATGGGTTCACCCCAAAATGTGATCCAGACATGGCCTTTGTGCACATTCTAAGTCAGAAACTCAGATGTTTCCCAGGTTATGGTGTCTAGACATAGGCTTAGTGCTTCTGGGACAATAATTTACATTTTCCTGCACATAGGTTTCTCATCTGCATAGTGGAGGTGAAATGGTGCTGTCCACGTTTCTTGCTGTCAGGGGTAAGAACGGTCTCCTGAGTTCTTGTTGAGAGTTGAGACATGCACAGCCTAATTTCTGTTTAGATCTCTAGCCAGTATTATAATTAACACATGCACAATAATTTGTTGCAAAGCGTTAGGGCATCTACATAGAGCATATCATACTTCATACTATGAGAAATCAAAAGGGCCAATTAGATTGTAGTTTGATCTCTCAAGGATATGTAATGTGTGCTTCTCTGCTACAACCTGACTGTGGTGATGCCACATACCACATAAATTCAGAATGCTTACAAAAAAAAAAGAATGTCACACCACCTGTTCTCATCCAGCTTTTCTTTTTTTAACTAAAGCAACTGCGAGTGAAGCGCAGACTTTCCAGCCAAAGAATCCCTTCAGCCAGCATCCAATTTCAAAGGGTTCCTATTAAAACTGTATGAAGAGAAATCCAACAGGAATAACTCTGGGAATGCAAAAGCACAAAACCTGCTAGTTTCAAATTCCATTCTGGAAGATGACCTATTTTTAGAGACAAATGAAAAGTTCTGCTTCACTTTAAAACTGTTCTATTTCTGGAGCTCCAGCAGCTGCCTTCTCAATAAAAATGAGTAATAATAATAACTACAACATGTGAACACTGGCCTTCTCACAAGGGCTTGCAACTTTTAAAAAACATTGTTGACAGTCACTGCAGCAATTGCATCCATAGCCACACTCACCATAAGTGAAAGTAACTTAAACTTTTGGCAGCAAATTTTGTCAGGAATTCTGCTAGGTAAATAATTTCAGTGCAAGCTGTCAGGAAAAGTGTGTGTCTGGACACCTGTTTTTCATTTATAACATTGGATTAAGTTCGTCTCATCCTGAAGGCAGGAAAAGCATCATTGGAATCCATCTGTGAAAAACTGAGTAAGTGATAACTTATGCAAGAATGCAGAAATTCCCTTTCAACTAGAAGTAAACAAAATGGGTCACTGGTAATTAAATTATTGATTAACTTGGCCTGCCACCCATTCCACAGTGCTAACTGATGTTTATACATTTAGACAACACAGCTCACATTTGAATAAAGGAGTCCTGACCATTTGAATGGATAGTTACCTCCCAGTTAATATATGAATATTGTTTTTAAAGATCAGTGCTTTCTGGGCCAGAAGGAGAAAGAACAAAAAATGTGGAGTTTAAGTTCTGTAAACAGGGGGACTCTGTGACCATCTAAAGTCTTTTCTACCAGCAGATTTTCTAACCAAACTCCTTTGGGTCCCCATTAAGAAGGGCTTTATTACAGCTGAATCAATGATATAGATATAAAACAAGATGCTAGTGTGGGGGCCAGGCTGCCACACTCACCTGTGCATCACACATTCATATAAACGCACGAAGCTGTGTGACAATGTTTCATCCTTCTCTGTGTGAGTGTGCCACAGCTATTGCCTTCAGCTAGCATGCAGCATCCATATTATGCTAATGGCCTTAATTCACAGCTGATGAATTTGCCTTTAACCAGTAAGTGTGGCAAAATAGGTAAATGCACATCTAAATGGTTCCATATTAGTATCAGTTTTGCCCAGAAGTGAATGAATTACATTCTTACACAGTGAAAAAATAAAATATCACAATTTCTACATCACTCAAATTATTTTTTTCAACAAAGAATTACAACCCTCAAGTAAAAAGTCATTGTTGTAAAGATGACACAAATGTCTCAAAAAAAAAAAATTAAGGCAAATCCATCATTGTGCAATTAAATATGTATTTCCTTATACAGTTGCACTTGTGAAGAAGATATTAATTTTGTTTGAGGACAGAACAGCCTCAAATATACAAAAAGGATTGAATCTGAAATTAACTCTATCTCAGCCAAAATCAAGACAGCCTCTGTTTTATCATGTTTGCACCTAAACTAGTCCTTTTTTCCCTCACTAGTTCCTGTATTGTTAGTTGCCAGTACAGCAACTCATTTTCATTACAGAAATCTAAACTGTGAAACAAGTGCAACATAATAGTTAATCAAATACTATACAAATAGAAGCATTTGTATCATGGCCTTAAGGGCATTGGCTGATTTTAGATTGGAGTTTTATCTTGCACATCATATCATCTAGTCTAAAATGTGAATATAAATATGAGCAAAGACATTTAGGTAAGCAATGTCTAAGCAACTTCAGCACTGTCTTGGTTTTGCAAAACAGCTGCATATAAGGCCTCTTTCTTTCTTTCTTTCTTTCTTTCTTTCTTTCTTTCTTTCTTTCTTTCTTTCTTTCTTTCTTTCTTTCTTTCTTTCTTCATTATACCCTGATGTTACATAGACTTACCCATTTTGAGGTGTTGGTTCCAATTCCTCTTTTGGGAATAGGTCAAGGTGAGAAGCCAAATACAGCTTCTGACAAGAATAATTCAGCAAGACTGTTCTCAGAGAGACACCCTTAGATGGGTTCATTATTTCATCCTAAGCAAAATTTGCAGCTGTTAGGTGCTGACTGAAGACCTTCCAAATTTTTCCTTTTTGTTGTGGATCTTTAGATATCATTAATTTTGTATATGTCTGCCCAACATGTCTTGACAGCGACTTCATCTCATATTATCTGATAAGAAAATGTAGAATAATTTACTGTTATTAATTATAAACTCTTTAAGTGCTACTTTGCAAACACAGGAGAAGCAAAGTGTACTTACATAAAATGAGCAACCTATGAGTATGCCCTGACAAGTTTTGCCTTTATTCCCAGCAAAACCTCTTTTCCTTATGACTTCACTCCAGCTGGTTCTGGGGAAGGAAAGATAAAAGGGTGCTGGGCTCTGCTGCACATGCTCTGCTCAGCCATAGGCACCTCTCTGAGCTCCCTCAAACCATGCAGGCAACCCAGCTGCCTCCTGGTGTCACGCTTCCCAGCACCCACAGGGCTGGGAGCATCCTGGTCTAGGAATACAGCTGTAATAATAAAAGGGGTGGAATTAAATTTAAAATAAAAGTAGCTATGTAAAAAAAATCAAAAGAAAGCCAAGTTTGCCACTCGTTCTACAGCTGTGCAGAGGCTTATGGGCATGTCTCTGTGCTTTGCTACCAGTGGTTGCACATCTGCCAAACCCATCTCCCAAGCCTGGCAGACCTTCAAGGCATCTGTATAAACAGAGTCCTGAGTTTAAGGGAAAAAATTTTTCTGAGAAAAATTAAGTATCTAGTATCTCATGCTACACTAGCATGTTTGCATGGATGTCAGTCCTGAGCTGGCCCTTGTCTGGCAGGTTCAAAATGCAAGTGCCCACACCTGCCCATGCAAACACAGCACAAAGGTCTGTATTTTTCTGCTCTCCATATATATTTTTTTCTGCTCTCCATATGTACATATATATGCAGATACATTCCTTCCCAGTCCCTCAGAACTATTTTTCCAATTAATTTAACATCACTAGCTGCAAGATAAAGCCTTCTCTTTTTTCTTTTTCATTAAACCAAATTCTCTCATGATGAATATGGATATAAACCTGCAAACCATTATTTCCTTTTCTAGTCTTTAAGGGAGAAATTCAGCTCTGGCACAGATGGTTGTATATATCATCTTGTCCTAGATGAAAAGATTGCAGAAAAAGGGACTGCAGGATTATCCAAAGTAGCTCAAACTCTTAGGAGAAAACTCTCAACTCCACTGTTTAGTTGCTGCATAGTGCTACAGCCTCCAGCAGAGAGTTTTGGGGGTGTGTTGCCATGAAGTCAGGGATCCCCACAGCCATGCAGTGTGCCTGGCAGCAAGACATGAAGGTCTAAGTTTGCAAATGCTAAACTGCAGGCTGCTCTCTCCTAAACTCTCTGTGCTGTACCTCTAATACTGCTGCAGGAATATTTGGATCCATCTACTCCTTGCTCGTTGATCCTTAGAATTCAGTAACAAGAGCCTGTGAGCCCACAAAGCAAAACAAAAAAAACCCCAATTATCAAGAGCTTTCATGATCTGATATTTCAATCTCTTCATGGATTAACCTAACTAAATGGAAGTAAGTGTCTTTGCTGCAATGCCAGTTCAGCTATGAGGTTCCTGCAATTCAGCATGAAGGAGGTTTATCAAATACTCTGTTAATACATTACAGTACTGAGTCCCAAGCTAAGACTGATGGAATGAGATAGCTTTTGATTATGGAGCAGACTTTCAAATGAAGCCATAAGTGCCTAATTCTTTGCATTTGAGATTGTATCTGAACATTTTTTTTACAGATCTCAATCCCTCTGAACTTTAAAACTTTACAATAGCGTAATTGATTTTAATATTTCCTAAGCACTTATCTGATATATGAAACTAGATACTTTATATTGTGATTCAGCCCTCAGGCCTTAAAATTTGTAGATACAGTTACTGTGAAAAATGAAATGTAAAATCAAAAATTGTATCTCTAATGACAGTGTTAGATTTCTCAGTTTATTGTGTTAATGCTGTGATTAATATACAGCCCCTGTGTTTGATGTAAAAGGAGCCCACAATTGTGAGAATTTTTGTCCAGTGTTTTGTACTATATTAATAATTGACTTCACTGAAACATATTGTTAAAGACACTAACTCAGCTATGCAGCAATGTTTATAGCAGGATTTACAGGATAATGTTTAGGATCTCTAGCACTTCTGCCATGACTATGTCATTTTAATGTCCACCAATGTCAAAGTCCACAGACAAGTTAGATGCTTGGAGCACTGCTGTGCAGTGAGGCCACATGAACATCTAAGTGATGGGGCAAAAATCAAATTCATAACCAAAATTAAATATTGAAGTGTCCACACTACCTGCTGGAGTCTGAAGCATCTGCAAATGGGGTATTTACAGGTGAGCATGCTGACTGTGTAGCCAAATACGTGAACCAGTAGAAAATGGGGAGAGAAGGGTAAGTCCCAGTGCCAGCATCCTGCTGCCAGATCTGCTTGCAGCCAGCTCCAACCAAAAACATGTATGGATGCCTTCTGATTAAAAAATGGTTGCTCAAATTGCATAGGAATTTTGGATCTGATCATCCCATCTTTCAAGCAAATGGATTAAAAGGTGGATTGGTTGTCTTCACCCAGACTCACTGTTTCATCTACCATCAGTGAAGCAGAGCAGAACACTTTGGGAAACTTCTTGCAGCTTTTGGATTGTCTACCTAAATTTAGCCTGCTTAGACTTGTTCTCACCAGAGAACAACCATTGTTCATGAGATCCTCTACAACGTCAGGACTGGCTATGACAAGAGCAGAAGTGGGGTGGCTGGAAAACAAGGCTGGAAAGCAAGAAACTTAGCCCTTTCATCAGTCTTCATGCAGAGGAGGAATATTAAGGAGCTTTCACCAAATACAGCTGCTCCACTCATCCAGAAGCTGGGAAGGCAGTTGGGGCAGTCAGGTGAATCCCTCCAGGGCTCACTTGGCCAATGCTGGCACAAGTAGCTGTGATTTCAATATCACAGGTCAGCAGAGGTGAAGTGGTGAATGGATGTCTCTCCTGCTTTCAGGGCAGGAAAATCATAAATTATAAACTAAATGTAACATCTACAAAAGGATAGCTCAGGTATCTTCACATGATTTACATGTTGCTGACCTTAAAATTGTGCCTTAATACAAATTGAAAATGGGGATGATGCATGCTTCATAAGAAAGCAAGGGGAGCCAAACCTAGAAAGCACACCAAAACATTTATTTGTTTGTTTTCTCTGTGTTTTTCTTTTTTCTTAGATCACTCACTTTATGGCTACACCGCCAGGTGCCAGTCAAGAGTGGGATGAAAAGATACAAAAATAAAGCTGCAATTTGTGCATTTGAGGACCCAGGTGCCACTTGAACATGAGATGTTGTATTCTGATTACAAAGCATCTCACAGGAGAAAATAAACAGGACCAAGCACAAATACAATGAGGACTAATTTTAGCCCTTAGCCTCCTGTTTCACTGTCTTGAACTGGAACAGAAACTGCAGAAAAAAAAAATCCTGTAAGCTGAACCTCCATCTTGGACACATGGATATTTCTCTATGTTATTTGACACTCTCCAACCTGTCAAGTTCTGCTATCACTCAAAACCATTTATAACTTGTTAACATGGTGGTGAAAGGGAGCTGAATATTTTCCCAGAATGGCATTTACACATTTTAATAAAGATAAATATCTTGATCATTTTAAGGCCACATAAAATAGTGCAGAAAAATAGCCTTTTTTGACAACTGGAAACAAGTTCATTTGCTAGAAGGTGCTAGAATTTCATGCAGAAATTAACCAAAATTATGCTGACCATTGGCAGGAGCAAAACATATGCCACAGATTTCTTGATCATTTCATAGCTATATTAATCTATTAGAAATAATATTGTAGGAAAAATTCTGTGAAAGCTAAAGAAAACTCAGGCTGGGGAAGAAAAACTACTGTGGCCTTGAAGTCGATTTCTCTAATAACCATGCATTGCTTAAATCCTGAAGGGAAATCAATTTATGATTTTTACAAAACTCACATATTTTCATCATGTTTTTGGGAAACTGCCCCAAATTATGTATTCAATTATTAGATATATATAATGTGAATGAGTGAAGAAGGTAAATTCGGTATGTCTTGGTGAATTAATGCAGATCTAAGTCCTGTCACCATGTATAGAAACCTAAGAAAGATGTAATTAATAAAAAAGCTGTGAAATAAAGTGAGAAAAATACAAGGTTTAATGAAAAATAAAAATAATGTTAACTTCATCTCTGCAGTCCAGGTATGAAAATAAAATCCTCCTTAAGAGCTTAGCAATGCATCTATAACAGGCTAAGTCCTGAAGCCCTGAATTAGAAGAAACTTTGCATCTGAGCCAGCATTTGCTGAATCAAAGTTCACATTGAAATGAGGTTTCCCTCTTTGAAATGTTCAGTTTTCTTTGTTTCTTTCAGCCCTCCTTCCCCCTGCACCCACCACCACACAGCCTCTTTTTTCCCTGTTCGTTGCCAGAACACAGAAAAGTACTTTAAGCATTTTTCCCAGCCCCATCTGAGGAAAAACATCTAACTAAGTGAGATGCAAATAAAAATACCATCTGTTTTCACATCTTTTAAAGTGTCTTTTTTGTTTATAATTTTAAAAAATTACCTAATTTTAAAACCTCAGACTTTAAATTATATCTTCATTATGCCATGAAAACTAGCAAAAGAGCAAAGAATTAAGAAAACAGGTTTTAAATTAATATTTTCTCTTTCCCTGACAAGCTTTAACAGAAGCAGCTTCAAGAGTGAAAGAGTTAGCTGGCAGAATGATATTTAACCCTTTTGATCCCAACTTTGATCTACATTTTTAAAAGGAATCAGCATGTTTTGTATGCTTGCCCAACTTACCTCCCCAGTTAAGCTTTTGAGATAAGTGCATTCTCCTCTCCTCAGCTGACCACCAAAATGAAAGCTTCATGCTCCACTTTTACATGTCTTTTGCTACGAGTTACACTGCTGTCCCAGAATAGTTACTGAGAGAAGTTAAGACCGCTGAGTCACTGGCACTCCTGGGCCCAAAAATGAAATCTTTGTGAGAAAATAAATTGCTGAGATACTACCTGCAGGCACAACTGGGCACTATGAGAAATAAATAAAGAAAAAACAACAAGCAAACCAACTAAAAAAATCCCAAGGTTTTGTGGGTTGTGTCTGTAACATTTCCTGAAGTCCAATCTTGAGGATGTGTAACTGTAAGTGTATAAAACTAGGCTGTACAACAATCATATTTGGTGGAGAGGAGATACTGGTATAGAAAGTGAGTATCAGCCACTTTTCCAGTCCCTTTATCCCAGGATTCTTGATGGCCAAATTAATCCCCAGTACTGTTATTCTAATACAGTACCTCATATGAGTAAGTCTAATTCTACAGAATTAGAGCAAAACCACAATGGGAGGTGCCATCAGGCTGTTCCCTGTCCTTGGGATCCCTGTCCCAATGGGCACACCTTTCTTCATGCTATGGAGGTCCCCAGAGGGTTTTATTTGGAGCAGCACACGCAGCCTGCTAGCACACAAAGGCTGAAGTAACAACCAAAGGAATTGACCTGATTTGGGTGAACATCACTCAAGCTCCCATCTGACTTCTTTGGGAGAAGGAAACTGCAGGTGCCTTGAGGCAGAGCAGGGCTGGGGCACAAAGAAGAAAGCAGCAGTGACAAGCAGCCACAAGCCTCCCCAGGTGCCACCTCCTTGCAGAGATGCCCCAGCTGCAGGAGCCACAGGCTGCTCTCAGAGCTCCAGCCACTGCTGCTGCATGGGACTCTCACGGCACAAAAAGAAAAGCCACCCACCCCTAGTTAAGAGGCATCCTGGTCATCTCCTGGGGCTATGCTTCCTGCTGCAGTGCGGTGCAACCTGCAGGGCTGCCTGTCATGTGAGGCATAATTTGCTCTTCTTTGCAAAGCAGAAGTGCCTTTGACCCACAGCCTGGATTCAAATTCAACTTTCAAGGTTTTCTAAGTGGTGCTACATTCAAAACTTTCCTATAAATTAATTTCAAGACCCAACAATTATCTTAGACAAAAGACTTGCAAGCTCCACTGCTGTGTTGCTGTGACCTTCTCTCGCAGAAGCTTGGGTTGGAGTAGGATATCCTTTCCAAATATAGCATCCCCCAATCCACATTTTACCTTGGGAACCTCAGGTAGGCCTCAACATACAAGCTGAAAATTATTTCCCCAAGTGAATCCACCCCCCTCAGAAGCGGGGTCAGATGGAAACACGGATGGCATCCGTGAGTTCCAGCATACAAGCCTGATGCCAGTGATTTGGGCTAATCCCACTTCTCCATGAGCGTCACATATTGCCCAGGGTCCTACTCAGCTCTTTTACACAACAAGGAATAAGCCAGTTGTATAAGAAATTTCATCCTTTGCACTACTTTGGAGTACTATTTATTTGGGCTGGTTTTGGCAGTCTGTTTGGTTAAAGACACTAAAACCAGATCAGGCTGCCTGATTTCATTACTGTGCTAGCACTGTATATCCTTGCTGGCGGAAAACTGTTACATTGACGGCAATCACTGGGAAGCAACCTGCCAAATTACAAAAAGGTCATTGCAATTTACACCCAATAAAGAAGAAAATGTATTAAAATACATTCCCAGGAAAACACATCATTAAATGGATGGCACACAAGATAATTCAAGGGTTGCATAACCTTACAATCCAGCCAAATATATATACACTAAAAAAAATATTTGCTGATCGTCTAAGGAACCATTCGGGAATTTTAGTAGCTTTTTAAAGCATGTTACTGTTATCTCTTAGTCGTCAGTAAACAACATTTGCAACACTTTATACACGTCAGTGACTTGTTCCAAGCAAATGATCGCTGCTGCTTCAATATGTATCATTTAATACTTTATGTGTTTCAACACCAGTGCAACTAATTTTCACTTCATTCTGAGAGGAACTGTGACTCAGATTTATATGCTGATTTCTTCCCCACTGCCACATGCCATAAACAATCTCTGACCATGCTATCTTTCTGTGTCTTCTATTTATCCTCTTCCTTCCACTCATTTCATATAAGCATGTGGGAAAACATGTTGAGTGGTTTGGGAGTTTATTGTTTGTTTGTCTGTTTGGGGCGGTCTTGGGTTTTTGTTTGCTTGAAGGGGGGGTGTTTATTTTGTTTGTTTGTTGGTTGGGGTTTGTGGGTTTGTTTGCTTATTTATTTTTGTTTTGTTGTTATTTTCTTTTTCCAGAAGATAAACACTTTTTATTGTTTTCTATTTTCTTTTTTTTTTTTTTTTTTTGGCTTTTTTTACTACCCTGGTTCCTTTTACATCTTTAAGTGTTTGTCTTCTGAGATCCCTATCCACCTGCCCAGCTCATGCTCCATCTCTTTTTTCTGAAATAGTCTGTGATGATCTATTTGTTTCAGATTATAGCTGATTCTCCTCATTCTATGCAGACAAAGTGGGGTTTGTTAGATCAATATTTAACCAGGCCAGTAACGACTGGGATCATCTAAGCTAACTCTCTGAATAGTACTGGCCACAGGACTGCCTTGAATTAACTTCCCTCTCAACTGGAAGAGACCTCTAGAAACACTTATGAACTTGATTTAAATGATTCCAGTGATGGTAAATCCACCACAACCCATGATAAACTCTTCCAGGGTTTAATTAACATCTCTATTAAAAATGTGTGCTTTATTTGCAGTTTGTATTTATCTGCTTCATCTTGCACCAACTGGAGGCTATTAAAGCCTAGTTCATTTTAGAGTTCAAAAAGCCTTTTCATAGTGAGTTTCTGGTTTTGATATAGGTACTTAAGCATTCACTGAGTCTCACCCTGAGGCAAGTTTTTGAAGACTCTGGTCATTACTACAGCCCTTCACCTTCTTGACATGTAGACATGAGACCCCAGGACTCTCCTTTCTCTAAGTAAGATATTTTTTCTCTAAGTTCTGTGACCATCTAAAGCCACCAATAATATTTCAGGTTGAGTTTTCAGTCTATACTTCACTGCTTGCACATCCAAGGATAGAAAGTTTCGTTTTCAACAAAGCACCACGTTCTGATGAAAATTGTCTTGAAAATTTCCTGCGCAGGAGACTGAGACAGGGAGACAAATATCACAGCCAACACCTATCAGGACACCATTCATGAACTGAAGTATTACTACTGGTAGCATCAAGCTGTTCTTACTAATGGCAGGTGATGGTACACTCAAGTACCAAGACACAGATGATCCTGCATTTACAATCTGCCTTTTTCATCATTTACTTCTTCTCCAAGCATTTCAATATCAGAACAAAGTTTCATATAGGTGCACTGAGAATCATTTTGCATCATCTTTCACACAGATCATCCCAACAGGCTTATTAAAATATGTATGTATGTTTCAGTATTTAAAGAGAATTTTTTGATTTTAAATGTTCTTCCTCCCCCCAAAAGTACTTGAAGTGAGCTTTACATATTCTGAGTCCATTACAGGTATTTACTCACCATATATCTTCATCTGCTATGATAATCATGGGTAGAAAATAAATCACATTTTTCTACAGCTCCTAGAAACTTCTACAAACTTTGACATTTGAAATATATCAAAAGTGTCTTTAAATGGTATATCATGGGCTTCTGAACTGAAAAATGTCACTCACTCATAATGTGTTCTATAGAATATTTTCAATTTTATTCTTTCATAGCTGTGCATCAAAGCAAAATTGAATTTAGAAACACGAACATAAATATCCCAAGCAGTAACTTTCTGCTACTTCCATGACTTGTAAACATTTTAGACAGGAACAAGTTAAGACAAACCAGTTGCAGATCCTCAAAGTCTGCTGAAATCAGCAATAGAACTACCCCTGACTTCGGTGTCTGTGAGCCAGTCCCTTAACACTAGGACTGGAATGTTTCATTCACAGGTTTTGAAAAAAATTATTGAAAAAATAATTCACTGGTGTATAAAATAGATGATCTAAAGTTGTTCATTTTAAAAAATAAACAAGTAAACCAAAACAAAACCCAAAGCAGAGCAGCTGAGCTTGGGAAATAAAGAATTGACTCTACCAGTAAACCTCTACTGCTCACCTCAATACACCAAACTTTTCTTATATAACTTCTCCCATATGTGCACATGTTTGAAATCAAACTATTTACTTCACTGAGGTGGAAGAGAATTTAATAATATTTCTGGAGTTTAGTGATGCCAATATAATATAAATTCTACATCCTGAGGCACTCAAATTGAACAATGTTTCTTCTGATTGCCCCTGAAGGACTGAATCCCCTTTACCAAGAGATGTTCACCTGGGAGTGTTTGGGGGACCTAAGGTTCTTATAGAGAGCTGCAGCAGTTTGGGTTTGACAGTGTGTGTAGTTTTACCAGTAGGACAATCTTCCTAGCAAGGCCTCAAGCATGGTGTACAGCTTCTTTCAAGTTTTAGTGTGCCCTGCAGAAAGCTGGGTATTATTTCTTTCTCAGGAAAAATCCAAAATTTTGCAGTAAATGAGGGGAAATTGCCAGAAATCTGTGACCTCAAGGAGCCTTCAATTTTTTAACATTTTCAAGAATTTTCAAGTTTTAGTCTGATGAGGAAACATCCATTCTGTACCATTTGATAGTAAGTTGTTTTTATTTCATCTTTCTGTCTACATTTCATCTTTACTATGCTGTGGACTTGCCTTTTTAAGTCTAAACAAGCCTGGTACAAGGCAGATCCCATCTCTCAACTGTATTATTTCTGGCTTTCTCTGTGACCTCAGGAAGGCAATTCTATTTCCTTACAGCCATACAAATAAACTCACATAGTTTCTCAAACTTCAGGGCCAGAAATATTTTAAAACTAGGGCTGGGAGTTTTTCTGGAAATTTACCAACTTATTCTGAAGTAATTACTTCAATAAATTCCAGTAGCTTCACGACTGTGGGCACACCCTCGAAATGGAGACAACAATTCTGCAGCAAGGGATAAATTCCACAACAAATCCTCTCCATAAATTACTGCCTCGGCAATGATATAACAATTCCTCTACATCTACACATCTGGTCTTGTTTTTAATATCTGCCAAAAGATTTTGAATGGATATTTTTGATATGAGGTGATTTTGTCCTCCTTTGTTGTTGTTCTGGTAATAATTCTCACCTATTCCTTTTTAAAACTAATTGAGAATTTTCACCTAGAAGGGTTCCCCAACTTAAGACATTACTATCATAGTTACTCTTGTATTAATTGGACCTTTTATTTGCTGTTTTCATGGCAGTAAGAACAAACTGGCTCTCTTTGCTATTTTTAGATCAATTGTGTGCACTTGTTCTACAGTAATTATTTTATTTTTCAACACTTCTATTACTTTGGAAGTGGTTTAGCTGTCTTTTGTGTAACTGGTTGCATTCCATGCCCAGTATGCTCACCTGTCATAGCATTCATTCCTGGACTCCTTTTTGATGGTTTTCTAAGCTTTTTTAGCAGATAAATAATATTAAAATATATACCATTTTCTTTCTTCCTAGAATTGTCATAAGCATATTTAAACATAACAATGTGACAAGTATGCAGTGAAATAAATGAGAGCAAAATTTTGCCAAGTGGTATTTGTCCATAAGCACGCACATATCTTCATGTGCATGTGTATTTGCCAGTGTAAACACTGGCAATTATGACATTTTACCATCCCAAATATTAAAGGCAATTGCCTGCAGAATGTCTCAAGAACATTTTCCTTTGATCAAAGTTGATATTTCAGTCAACCATTGATCCAAATGAAAATAATTTACACAGGGGATAACTTAGAGCAGTGGAAAAAAATGCAAGGTGTTGTTATTAAAATATGATCAAAAGTGAGAAGCATTGGTAGTGCATTTAAAGACAAGGTGACACAGCTTTTAATTTCTTTCCCTAAAAGTACTTTAGAGGCTTGCTATTAGGGTGCCCATTCTTCTCCTGTAAGCACTCAGAATCTTCACAGGAGCAAAGGCCAAATGTCACATACTATATACCCTGAGATCTGAAGGACACAGGAAACTCCAGGCATATTTCAGAGGATGAAGGTGGTAGCAGTGCAGTGGGAATTCATCTATCCTGCAGTAATTTGGGGAAGTGCAGAGCACGGAGCTTGGTGTTACATTTCCTGCTGATGCTGGGGCCCCCCACCTCCTGCTTGCTCTCCTCCTCCTGCAGCCAGAAGCCACAGCACTGCTGGCAGCCTTGTGCTGAGGTCTTATCATGAGAACTGCATCTGAATCACATGCAAGTCACAGCTGAAAGGCTACAAGCTTCCTTACCCCGGGCTATGAGATGTATGGAAGTGTTTAAACAAAGCTGATTTCAAAGGCCAGAGTAATTTTTGGTCCTGATCCTTTTGGCCTTGGTGCAACTCCAGAGAGCTGAGTAGTCATAAAGCACAAGCAGCAGAATGCATTTTGTTTATCTTATCCAGTTTCACCACTTAAAGCAGTAGAATTAAAAAGCAATCAACCAAAAAGTAGTTCTTAATCACTACTCCTTGGTAGGGTGGGAAAGGGCAGGAGGAATGAAACCACTATGAATATCAAACTAGCCAAGATCTCATTAAGTGAATATGATCTCCTACAATGCTTAAACTACTGGCCAACCTCAGTGCCTTCAGGGAGCTCCTCACATGTGGCTCCCGTCACTCTGCCCCCAAATCTGCCTCCTCTGGAAAAAAAGACATTTGAGGGTTTGTCTGCCCCTAACCCCTCTCTCAGGCACCCCCAGGAGAACCTGTGACAGCGGGTAGAAGGCAGGGCTTGCACAGCAAAAGTCAGGACTAAGAATCACACAGGGCTTCCTCCACAGGCCGTGAAGCAATCCCCAGAAAAGAAGGAGTACAGCTGCAGGTCGTTCTCCTTTGCGCAGAGCTGGGACATCCTCAGAGAGCAGTGATCCACCAGGCTGCAGACTGGCATGGGAAAAGGAGATAGCCTGTCTTGCTTACAGAGAACTTCTTTGGGCACCAAATAGCAACTCAGCACAGTGCTAAGTCCAGGATAATTTGTTCTTCACCATGCTGTTCATTCAAACTGCTTCTCACCCTTGGCTTAGTCAAACATTTCTGCAGTTACCTTAGAACGAGCACTTGGCTGGATCCTGGAATTAACACAAGTGGTAGGGACTGACGTAATTCCCAATGAAGCAAGGGAGGATATGGGATATCTATCCAGCTTGAGAGGGACTCTCTGGGCTCACAGAATGGCAAACAAATTATTATTTCCCTTAAAAGACCTTGACAGGAGATTTTCACACACATTTCCCAACCAAGAGGATATCACATAAATTTTACCATGGGAAGGGGAAACCTGGGGAATTCTGATAACCCAGAAAAACCTGTTTAAAACTTCTGAGCTTAGGGCATGTGCATATAAAATATTCTTAAAAGGTGGGTGTATGCATGGAACAACTACATCAGATTATACACACTTCCACCTCCTACAAAATTACATATGCAAAAGAGGGAGGCTACATTTAAAAGAGAGAACTGCAATTGTCTGCATCAAGATAGACACAAGTTTCAGGAAATTACTTTGGCACGAGACCTGGAATACTAAATTGAGGTATAGTGATAAAGGATAGAACCATGACACATCTTCAGTTTAGATAAGGCTGCACAGCATCAAGCTGTAGAACGCTGGTTTTACACCATGGCAGGTGGCTACAGATTCCTGCCAGACAAATGACAGCTAAGAGGCAGCAGCACTTAGAGAACATAAATCACACTAACCAATTGTAATATTCAGAAATTCTAACTAGTAAGAGCTCAAGTTACTCTATGGGTGGGCAGAATGAAAAGGACTTTGAAATCCATCAGGAAGTACAAGACTTAAAATATGGGAACAGGGCTGATTTTTCATACTAATTGAAGGGCCCTCTAATTCTGCTCACGGTATCTTCTATCTCACCCTCCTACTGAAAGGAGCAGCTGCTTACTGGGAAACATGTGAAAACGTGCTTCAGCACACTGTACACATGAGACTTTGAAGTTAAAATTTACATTAGGAAATCTTCAATTTAAAGTAGATAAATAAAAACTTTCTTTCTAGTAAAGTGAATAGTTCTATTTAGTTCAACCAGCAAGCAAAAATGATAAAATGAAAATTCCCTGTGTTTTCCTTTTGTAACTTAAATAGTTTCAAAGTAAGTAATTAAATTTAAAACACTTATGTATTTTATTTTTCAGCATCTGTGTTGCTTGTTCAGTGATAACATTTTGTCACCCATCATAAATGTAAGATTCTTCACTTATTTTACTGTCAGTCTCTGTCCCTCATGCATGAAGAGAAGCTTATAAGCCAAATAAGAATTTAATGTATTTTTAGTAATTTTAATATGTTTTATGGAGAAAGAAAATGGAAAGACTAAATTAAACTGAGGGATCAGAATTAACTCAGAACTTACAGCATACTGTATCTTTTGTTTAAGCAAGCCCATTTTTACAAAAGAAACCCCAGAAATAATCACTGCATTTAATAAAAATATGAAGAGATTCTACCTTAGACAGAACCCACTTCTTTATATTTGGAGATGAAACTGTTAGGATGTCAAGCACAAGTCAACTTGTGGCTTTCAGGAATATTTGTGAGGATTTTATGTGTTGGGATTTTTTTTTCCTATGATCTGTTACAGAAATTTGTGTTTTCTTTTGAAGCTTCTTTTGAGGCTTTGGGCTGTGCCACCTTGGCAGGATTTGTATAACATCAGCGCATATGAAGAGCAATTCAATGAGAAAGGAAGTGTCATTTTATTAAAAATTTGGGCTTTCTCTAGTTATCACCCATTTACTCTCCCAGAGCAGTAAAAAGTCAGAGAAAGAACCTCTTTGAAGAAAACTTAGCAGTCATATCATGGTGAGGACAGTGGGAGACTTCATAGTGTGATTTATAGGAAATGTAGAAAAATAAGTCCTCCAACACAATCAAACAAGTACAGACTTGTCAAAACTTGTGTTTATTTTTGCAAGTAATGGAGTTTTCAAATATTAGATTTTTTTCCCAAGTAAAAAGGTCAAAAATGATAGTAGGGCAAATATAAGAACTATTCTTTGAAATTAATTATCCTTTATATAACTCCTTATGTCTCCACCTTCTATGCTATTTGTAAAAATACCAAAATCATTATCATACAAGGAGACTCCTTTGTTCCCTTTCTCCCTACTGTACTGAAAATGATTTCCAGATATCAAAAAAGGAATGTATTTCATATTAGTATCAACATCAAATTCTTACATATTTCCATACCTACTAGCTAGTTTTGACAGCTGTCCATTTTTGGGGGCTAAAGAATTTATTAAGTAGAACTGAGGATTTCTTTGATACAAAAATTTGGTAGGATCTCAGTACCCCGGCACAGCATAATTCAATCAATGGGAAGTAGAGCAGAAATTCTGCACGAGTTAGTCCTTAACCTGAAAGCTTTTTTACCACATCTTTTTCTGCAGTGCTGGACCATAGTAGCCTTTATTCTGTTCTGCCTTTTGTTGGTTATTTTAGTGTTTCTTCAGTATTTCTATTGTAGTGGTCATAAAAAAATACATCCTCCTGTTAATCCCCAGTGTTCTTCATACTGACAAACATCTGTAAGATGCTTCTGATTCTTTCAGACAGCCACCTCAAAGTTTATTTTCCTCTTCTGTTTACCTTAAAAGAAGGATGTCATTGCACTAGGGGCTGAGAAAGGAGAGAAGTTGCTGTGTCTCAACTAAGCTGTGGAAGCTGCTCATGCCTGTTCTAAATGCAAACTTCAACAGAACAAAATACTAAGTCCAAGTATGTAGTTATCCTATAATCTAGCAGCATACACAGGGGAAATTATTCTGTTTCAACTGTTAATATAACATGATTTAGAGTCCAAGCTACTGGTTTCAAATAGATTTAACCCATTACAGATATTGCAGCTGCTACTGTTATGTGAACCGTAGCAGCAACACCATTAAATGTGATTAACCATTACCAAGCATTTGCAACAGTACCAGTTACCAGTATATTTGAAATTGTTTGGAGAAAAAGCCACAAGCATTAAACAGAAACACTGGCCCTTTACACAGGAGACATTGTGACAATTACAGCCCATCCCACCCGCAGCACATCTGCTGGCAGCATTCTCCTCTCTGTGGGCTGAGATCGCTCAGCTGGACCGGTGTGGAAAGCCCTTGTGAGCTGTGTGCTCAGATGTTTCAGGGCGCTTCTGTCCACTACAGCAGCTCTTTGGGATACACATAAGTCTCTCTGCAACTGCCAGAAAGGAAAGAGATGGGCTTTTGCTTCAGACCTCTGCGAGGTAGCATTGACTACCAGCACCATCTCAGGCCAGCACAGAGACCAAGAAGTCTGTTAGTGTTCCAGATTGCAAGGCAAGAGTATTCTATTACCATCTGTATGGCAGTTGTCTTTTGTCAAGTGGGCAATTCTCCTTATCTCTCTCTCTGAGTGATCACAATCACTTCTCCCTCGGGAGGGGACCACTGCTGATAACAGGCTATTGAATGTCACTGCATGGCTGATAAGAGCTATAACATCCCATTGTGAGATGCTCTGCTCGGAGGGAGGAGCCAAGCATTCCTACCCAGATATAATCCGGGGATTCTGAAACACCAGCATGGCTTTCTCCACTGGATTCCCCAGAGGAGCAGCAGCTGCCTCTTCTTCCACTGGATCTTCGGAGGAAGAATACGTCCTTTTCTACATGACTCCCTGCTCCAACAGAACCACCCCTGACACTTCAAGAGGACTGCGGCCACTTTTCCAGTTGGACTGCTACCGACACCCTGGCCAACAGGGTGTCAGGTTGAGTTCTGACTCTGTCAGTGTTGTTCTCGTGTACTGGATTGTTTATTTTATCCTTTTATTTTTCTTCCCTATTAAAGAACTGTTATTTCCTGCTCCCATATTTTTTGTCCTGAGAGCCCCTTAATTTAAAATTTAGAGCAATTCGGAGAGGTGGGGAGGGTTTACATTCTCCATTTCAGGGGAGGCTCCTGCCTTCCTCAGCAAATTCCCGTCTTTCCAAACCAAGACAGATTGAAATCATCTCACCATGCCCACACATACTGCACTCACACCTCCCAATGGCAATGTGTGGATAACCTCACAAGTTATGCTATTAAAGACCATTTTATGTTGTAAAAGGACTTTTCCAAAGTGGGTTGCTACTGCTTGGTAGTAACTTGTTACTGCTTGGGGTGTAGTCTACCTGTACTGAGGATGGCAGAGCAGTGGTGTGGCCTCACAGGAATACCCAAAACCTTTCTAGCTGATTCTGCTGTGGCAAACCCACATCAAGGGAGAGGCTCTGGTCTTTTCAGATAAAATGTTATTTACGTTTCTTTGCCCTCTCCAATCCTTCCAGAGTCAGCACGCAGTTGTACTTTTCTCATTTCTGGTATTAAAGAAACCTTTCAGAATGTAGGGAACTAGGACTAATAGCCCACTTCCCTGCCTGAAAACATTCACAAAGGACCAGCCACATCTGTCAAAAATGTTTAAAAATCAAGCCAGACAATATTACAAATATTAGTTTAAATGTGATCTCAGCTGTAAACATTATTGCCTTCTAAAATAGCGGTAGGTAAAACATTACTGTAACACAGCTTTTAAAGATTCTCAATGTCTCACAAAGCATATTTTACAATTTTTTTTTAAAAATGATAAATTATCAAGTCTTCCAAACTCAGGGAAAGTTATCCAGTCTTCAGTCCATCCCACAGCAAGTGACATTTAACCCACACAGTCAGAACAGACTGATTTACATCCATTCTTTACAGCTGAGTTAAGGACCTTTTCTTTCATTCTTGTGTTGTCTCCCACATATATCAGCATACTTCACATGTAAAAAGAACTCCTTCAAGATAGATTAACTCCCATGTGAGATTATTACTAATATATACACATATGAAGCATTAAAGAGATGAAATAGCAGCAAACTAAAAAATACCAGTTCAGATTTATCCTCCTCTAACTAGGTAGGGAAGGAAAGCCATCCCCCATAAACTGTTTTATGGACTGAAATTTAAAACCTTCAGAGGTACATAAAGTAAATACACTGCTGAGCATTCGTAGTTTAAAACAATAGGAATGGCCAAGGTAAATTTTTCATTTATATGGCAGGAGGAATATTGAATTTTCAAACAGTGATAGTTGTGAAAGAGTGGCCCTCACTCTCACTATTTCTTCCCTTTTATAAAGACACAACTAGCACAGATGCAGGAAAATTTCATTATGCCTGAATATCAGATATTCTGATATATAAACAATCTTTTCAAGAAATATTCAGCCTTGACAAAGCACAAAATAATTTCACATATACACGTTTGTCTATAGTAGATAAATTTCTAATCATAAGGATGCAAAGATGTCATTCCCCAGTGCTCCATTCTGCTCAAGAGTGCTGACAAAGCACTTCCAGTGTACGTTGTTGTGGTGGCTAAGCAAAACTAGGAGCTCTAACTGTCTGTCCCACTTCTTTGGAAGAAGATTCCTTCAAGGGGGGTCTAAAACAAAGTCTCTGTCACTTTTGTGACAAGTCTAGCATTTTGATAACCCCTTTTTACTCACAGCTTAAATCAAGTGAAAGAAACTGTGTCTTTCACAGAATCGTTTAGGTTGGATATTAAAAACAAGGTTCTTCACCCAGAGGCTGGTTGGGCACTGGCACAGGCTCTTCAGGGAGGTGGTCACAGCAGCAGCCTGACAGAGCTCAAGAAGTGCTTGCACCGTGTGCTCAAACACATGGTGTAGTTCTTGGACTGTCCTATGCAGTGGACTCAGTGATCCCTGTGGGTCCCTTCCAACTCAGGGTGTTCTATGATTCTGTGCTTCTAAGAGGTAGCTCTGAACAGAAGCCCCTGATGCACTGTTCCCGCTGTCTCTGTTGGGAGAGCACAAGCAGTCAGCTTGGAATGGTGTGGTGACCTCTTGGAGGTAGGTCTCAAGATCTGTGCGAGCTCATCCATGCAGTTTTCAGTGTTACCTCTCTTCTCTTGCATCCAGTGAGTCTTCAGCTTTTACCAACTTGCTGCATTTTGTTTACATATCAAATTTCCTTGGGGTTGTTATCTTTGTTCTCCATGCCAGAAGAGAGAGGGGGAAAAAAGAACCTTCGGCTATTTTTGCTGCCCTCCTTTCTAGAACTCCTTGGTCATGAAATATTTAAACTTTTCCCCACAAGGTATCAAACAACATTATCATTATCTTTAATTACAAACTAACCTGGTGTATTTTTATAATTAAAGGGAAGTAAATAACATTTAGAGTTTAACTGTGAGCTTCTGTGGAAGGCAGTGGTTAAATTAAATCTCTTATTGGAAATACAAAATACTATTCACGAAAGATGAAGGTGAAATGGACATAATGACAGACAAATTGAATCATATCCACAGTACCTTCTATTTCAACACAAGTTTCTGTATGTTTTCAGCACGAAGAGAAAGAGCCTAGCTCTAAAAAGCAGCTGGGGCAACCATACCATGACACTAAAATACAGCTTTGCTCAGAACTACGTTTCTTGTGAAATAGGGATGAAAATTACTGTTGGCACATCCTTAATTAAAAGGTAGCTGTCAAAGCCTTTTAAACCAGAGAGATTACTAGTTCCCAAAGTGCAAAGCTTATACTCTCCTCCTTCTATAGAATCTTCCAATGTGCATGTCTTTTCAAAGTGTGTATGCTGAGGAAGAGGCACATGAAAGCCATGGATATCAAAAAGGCAAGACACTTCTCAACATGATTTTCAAAGGATTAAAGATCCACTAAGTAGTACAATTATTTATACTGATTCTGTCCATTTTGAAGTGGTGGGACATGCTGCTCCCTACATGTCAGGCAGAAGGAATCAAGGAGCACATGATGTGCTGCACACTGCCTTTCCCACAGGATGGCAGGCAGCATCTGCTCCCTGGCTCAGGGGGGGTCTCTGCCCCACCAGACAGCCCAAGCCGAAGGCAGCCTGCTCACTCACCAGCCACCCAGGGCAGCATCTGTCCCTGCAGGCAGGGCCTCAGGGAGCCTGCACAGGCTGTGGCTGGGGACAGGAGGATGAAGGGCCTTCTGCTGAGCAGGATATGCAGGCAAGCTGCTTTTCAGCAAAGGAGTCAACACCCCCACAATACCCTTGTGTGATCTGAGCCAGGCAACAGTGAGCTTTGGCCAGGCTGAACCAGCAGGGCTGAAGGAAGAGCAGATGTGCAGAGTGACCTACACAGTGCGTTGGTACTGCTCCAAACCACTGGCAATTCAGTCACTTTCCCATAGCTGGCTAAAATATAAGCTTTTAATGGTGAGAAAATGTTGTAGTAAATCATAGTGCCAATAGCATGCACAAACATATTTACAGCACTGAGGATCCTGAAAAGTTCTTACATCAGAACCTTTCATTTTATGTTGCTAAAGATAGGGTCTTTATTATAGCACTTGCTATTTGTAATTCTGTCTTTGAGTTACTGTAACATTATGCAAGGCCCCATACTTTTCAAGGTTGCTGTGCCATAAATCCTGCCTGAAATGTAGCACTAATCTGTAAATCTCTGTGCATTTTCATAAATACCACAGCAAACCTCTTAATTGCAGATTATCGTCTTAATGCAAATTTCAACATATTTTCATCTGTGTTCACCTGCCACTCTGCCCACTGACTTACTCTGTGCTAGAGGTCTTTTCCAGTGATTTAGCATCTTCCACTGGCTTTCGTTCTTAAAATGATGTGTGGGCCATCATCAGAAAAAGTCAGCTTTCATGAAGTTAAACTCTCTATGTAATGGGATTTGGCCTGTGTCTGCACACTCCTATCAGCATAATGAATCTAGGAAATAGGTGTATTTGAAATCACACCACAATGCCTCAAATGACTGGTATTTGATACATCCGGATAGTAGTGGTGTTCTGAGGGCTCCTGAAGCCACACCTGTCATCAGGTATATCCTGAACCCACTGCTGGCTAAAGTTTTTTCCTGGCAGCATAAATAGCATGAACAGTACTGGGCACTTCACTATTCAGACAGGTTTACACAACAAAAGCCTCTTGTTTTCAGTCAGCCAAAATTCTACCACCACCAAGCACCAAGTCTTTGAGTAATGAGATCTTCTGCCAGGTACACCTACAGCTTTGTGATGCAGGGCACTGGAAACAGGTTGGGCTCTCTGAATGAACAATGAACAGTTGTCCTGTACATTTATTGGGAGGTAGTAAGATGCCCCCTCATCCCTTAGATATATGAGTCTCAGAGATATCAGATGTCCCATCACTACCTCATTACCAGTGTTTGTTCATTCTTTTTTCTGTGGCTGATGAAGAGGTAAAAAATGAAAAAATACTTATTCCCTACTTTTAAATTATTTATGTATATTTACCCAGTGGGGATATGAAGTGAAATAGAGAGCATGCATAAAAAATGGATTATTCTAGCTGTTCCCTAATCCCAGTAAGGTGCTTGTCCATCAACCCTGCTCACTCAGGTTGGATAAATCACAGGAATAATTGTCTCACAAATGTCCAGAAACACAAATTTTTTTCTCCAATCAGAATATCTCCAAGTAGCACTCGACAGAAGTTCTTGCTGCTCAGCATGACAGAGCTGATGGCAGCCTGCATGTAGCCTGACAACACATAGTATCAGCCAACCTGCTTCCAATCACTGCTTAGCTCAGAAGATGACACAGCTAATTAAAACCAGCACCTGAGGTCGATATAATGCCAAGCTCATAGGCAAATCTGCACTTTGTCCCACCAGCACCTCACTGAATCCTCCAGAGGGAAAGCCAAATCTTGAAATTGGTGGCCTTTCTGCCTCCTACAGGAGGAGACCCTGCAACAAAGCTCTGCTCTTTGGCTGTGGCTGTAACTCAGGTCATAGAGTGAAGTAAGGCTGGGCATTGCCTTATGTGTTTTATTGAATTTAAGTTGTTGGCATGTTACAAACACTTTCCAGCATGTGAAAGGGAAGGCCAAACAGGTTCTTCCATTAGGCTCTCAGTAAAGAAATTTGAATACTGGCACGTTTTTGTTTGGCACAAATGATACCTCTGTAGGAAGCCCAGCACCTAGCCAAGGCTGGAGAAGTCAGTGTAGCTGCAGTTTCCCAGAATGTGAGCACAGCATAGCTGTACAAAACAGGTACTTGCAGCTGCTTTGAATTATTTATTTTTCCTTATCTGAACAAATAAAATACTGGGGACAGACATACAGAGGCTGATGAAATAACAAGCCTTATTCACTTTAAACAAATGCAGCAAAGATCATCAAAGATCAGGAAATAAGACCAAACCATTCTGAGAAATCCTTTCATACATGTTTTTCCTGTACTAGTGATGAGTGATATTTCATAAACCTTTCACAGCTGTGAGTACCAGTATCAGGAAGTATCATGAGGTATCAATAAGTATCATGAAGTCATGGGTGTTTTAGTCCTACTACAATCTTTTGCAGAAACCGTCGGTGTGATTTCAGAACTGTCACTTTTGTACCATGGAGGATACAGGATGTCTTCTTCTAAAATACTGTGCTCAGTTTTGATCCCCACTACACAATAAAAGATGTGAACAGGTTGGAGAAGGACCACACAGATGAAGGAAACCTGCCCTTTGAGGAAAGACTGAGAGAACAGGACTTGTTCAGCCTTGAGAAAAGAAGGTTTAGGGGAGACCTTATCATCATGTTCCAGTATTTAAAGCATGGCTACGAAGACAATGGAGACTGCCCTTTTACAAGGAGTCACATGGAAAAGATAGGAGGTAATGGGTACAAGTTACTCCTGGGGAGAGTCCAATTGGACATAAGAGGAATATTTTTCTCAGTGAGAAAAATGAATCACTGGAATAATATCTCCAGGAAAGTGGTGGATTACCCAACATTGGACAATTTTATGATTTGGCTGAACAAGGTGCTGGGCCATCTTTTCTAGGCCATGCTTTTGCCAAGAAAGGTTGGATCAGGTGATCCTTGAGGTCCCTTCTAACCTGGTATTTTATGATTGACTCTATGATTGAGAATAACTTCTGACAGTGGATACCACAAGGCAGACTGGTTCTCAGAGGCCTGAGGTCTCCTCTGTGTTCACCTCTTCTGTCTCACAGGACCCACTTTGCCATCCTCTTCTTCTTTTAGGACATAAGGATTCTCTGCTGAATACTCCAGTCTGCTCTGAGGCAGGTGTTTCAAAAGATAGAGAAAAGGATGTGAAAACACAGAGGGTTTCAAGGCTCTGCCCCTTCTTTCCCTAGAGAAGGGAGCCTCCACAAGTAACTTCTGTTCTGGCTTGCGGGACAAAGGCAGGGGCAGTGTAGGGCCAGATGCTGCAGGTTCATGAGGAACAGAATAAAAGATCACTGCAAACTGTTACACGGACATAGCTGCAGCACCTAAAACTTCTGAAAACACTGCTGATGATGGTGAGTATATGACCCAGAATTACCCTATAGATCTACTCCCATTCTGCAGCTTCTTGTAGACTGCATCTTCACATGGTTCCTGCTTACAAAAGGAGTCCAGTAAGACAGACGGCTTAGTCTGGACATTTGCTGTGATCTTGTGGAACATATAGGAATCCAATATCTCATAGATCATGGCACCCTTCAATTGCTAGTTATTACAACTAAAACTTAAAACAAAATCCCAAGTGTTGGTATGGAACAAATTTTCCCTGTTTATTTCAGTATGAAAAGTTGTGGGTATCAAACAAAACAAGTCACAAAGTCCAGAATCAGCAAAAGAAGGAATTGCTTCGTCCAGTGTGATGTGAAGTTGCAGAACAATGGGGGCATTTTCATTTTACTGATGGCTTTGGTCATGCTATAAAGTTCAGTTCATTCCTTTAAAAATTGTATGCTTAATAAACAAGTGCATAGAATAGGTCAGAAGCTGGGATATAACACATAAATAATGGATCCACTATTCTATAGCTCAATGTTTTGAGAGCAAACAAGTACATCACTCAAAAATAAATCAAGAAATAAAACACTTTGTCATGCAAGGGCATGCTCCACAGAATAAACAGGCTTCTAAGAAATTACTTTTTGGTGGAAATTCAGTAAGGAATTTTAAAAAGTTGCCCTCTCGTCACTTATAGTATGACTTTGAAGATACTATTAGAACTTATGATTGCTTTTCCTGAGTCATCTTCACTTAGTGTTTATAGTCTCTTGTTTTTTCCGTTGTTTTCAACTATCTTTTCATAACTCATTGCTTTTTTGAAGAGCACAAAGAGCTTTAAGGTGGGGAAGAGTGCAAAAATATGTCTAGGGAGAATAAACTGAAACTTTGCAAATCATGAGCTAGGAAATGTGTTAAAGTAGATACAGAACTCCAGACTGAAAACAGATGAATGTCAGAAGAAGAACATCTGCTTTGAAAAAAGTTGGCAGCAGATCAGCTGAGCCTGATGTCTTTTATAACCTCTGCTCTTTTGTTTATATTTTTCCTTATTCATTTGGTATTTTTATGGCTGTAGCTAACATGGAAGATTTCTTAAGGACAGTAGGATAAATCTGCGAATACTTCATACAGGAAAAGTATAGTTTATCATCTATAACCAGGAAACAGGGAAAAAAAAAAAAGAAAAAGAACAAATCTATCAACTCTTTCAAAGTAGAATATGTGAAAAAAATGATGTATTGCAACTGGGACTGCAGACAATTGCTAAGGGATTAGATCTAGTTACTATTTCTTCTGAGACATTGATTCTGTTCAGATGTCTTCTTAATGATAGTGCTATTTATCAAAGCTGCCTATTTAAGAGTGGTGACAATCTGTATATCTTCTTGTCTTTAATTTCTTCAAATAAACCTACTCTTTTCTGGGAGGTGAAACTCGGCCAAAAATTACACTGCTGCTGCTCTGTGAGTCAGTTACTATATATCATCATCTGAGGACAGGTTCTTTATGTCTGAATACTCAAAAATAACATGCAGGCTAGGCCTCAGTTCAGAAATATGCATTCATTTATGTCCTATTGAGTGTCTCCTACTTAAAGGTATGGACATATAAATACTTTGCTATGTGGATATACAGACGGAATTAAAGGAATCTCAACTGTCTCCCCCTCTTGACTTTTGAATATGATTATAAGTTTTTTAGTGACTAAGATTAGGCTTTTGACTGCAGAGGGAGTGAGTGCCCACAGTTTGCAGTCACTCCATGAGGAACTTGAATTGCTCAGCACAGAAACTTGGATTTTTGTTTGCAGTATGCGTACTTTGGAATATAGCATTTAGGCAGTACAGGATTTTTCATTTGAACTACTGAAGTGAACTCCCAGATGCCAAAGTAATGACAAATAAGGGAAACTAGAATTGTCTTGTTAAGGTCTGTACTATGTAGCACACAGGAAACGACAAGTATTACTTGAGCATCTTAACTACTGCATTCCTACAGGTTCATGCTTCAACTAAATAGGTACTGAATCAAAGCTCTGGTATAAAAGAGCATTTTAGAACACAATTTCAAATAAAGCACCTAAAAAATACCACTTTCAAATAAAACACTGACCAAAAAGAAGTCACTAAACTTGTTCTTAGTTTGTTCTTGAGTATTTGTGGGGAAAATAAAGATGGGGAGAGAAGGTCAATTCTGCTTGGCAGAAAAAAGGGAAGAGGAAAGGAAAAGTAGTACAAGATATGTGAAATAGACTGAGAGTGTTTTATTTATGGGGAAAATTCTGAACTACGACGTGGGAATAAAGGGCAAAACTGAACAAATGCTTGAAGATAGAGGCATGGGGTTGTGTTTGCAGTGTCTCTATGATCAGACATAAGTATTTAGAAACAACATTTTGTCTAAAATAAGAACATTCTTTCTAGTTGCAACTAACTTTGTGATATTTTAGAAATTATTTTGCTGGAGTTTCCTTAAGGGAATGCTTCTGAAATTCTGTGTTTTGATAACAACTAGGCAGGTGGCCAGCTAGGATCTCTACTCTGGATCACTGAATTGCACATCTCAGATTTGTTTCTTCATTCCCTTTCTTTCCACTTAGCCTGATTTCATTGCATCTTCTATAGAGCAGTAAGAATTGGATTTGGAGTTTTGGGGGGTTGATATTGTTTTCTGCAAAACATGACATCTCATGGGTGAAACCTCAGTGCGTTTTAAGAGTAAAGGTTGGGTAATTAAATGCTTTGAAGAAAAGGGTGTGCTACAAGGTATGTAATTTTTCTTTAAAGTAGGGCGAGAATACAGTGCTTCAAAAATATCTGCTGACTTCTGAAATACAAATTACAAAATCATTGAATCTCTCATTTCAGCTACATGAGCAATACTTCTAATCAAGCTTCAGCAGCCTTAGGGAAGTCAATTCACTGACACAACTCCACCAGCACCTCTGGAAAGAGTCCTAGGTGATTACAGTTTGCAGGCTGGTGCAGAACTTCACCCACCCTAAGAGGCAGAAAATCACAGTGGACCATTTCACTACAAGTGAAAAACTCTATGTAGAAGAGGGAAGAAACTTTGTGTTCGCATTTATTGAAACAATAAAGAGTGAAGACATGGCAGAAGCTTCTTTCTTCACTTCTTGGATGCGTGTGAGGACAGGTAAGGGCTGTGAAACTTCGGTGCACAGTAAATTGAGAAGCGCACTATTGCCCTAGGGATGCTTGTTGTTCTTATTTAACTTCAAGAACACTTTCAATACAGAAACTTTTGAAGTTTCAGAACCAGATTATTTTGGGTTGTAATTCATGCAGAATTGCTTTGCATTATTTCAGGTATAGTATTACAAACAATTATTTTTACATTATTCTAAAGGGAAAGCAAAACATACTGAGGGAAACTGAGGGAAACTGGATGGTCATACAGCACAAACCAACACTATTCCTTTGGTTTAATTTTAGCTAAAACTTACACAACTGAAGATCTAACACAGTGAGAAAAAGTAACTTGCCTCCAGTCATAGCCATGTAATATAGCCAGGAATAAAACCACAATTTCTGACTCCCAATCACAGGTAAATTAGCTATTACTTCCTACAGCGTGCATCTACATTATCCTTGAGGACAACCTCAAAGCCAAATTCAAAACTTTCCATGTTATCTAGATGTGTCAATGCCCGTGAGGCTTCCCTCAGAGTGATCCACCTGGTGAACCAAGAGCTAAAAATCTCCACTTTGCTTAGATCTCAAGGTACTCATAAGGGAACAAGTCAAAGCTGTCTCCTATGAAGACCCACGGGGGAAAAAAACCCACAGGCAGGAAAACTGCAATAAAAATTCAAGACCAAAGACAGGCAAAAAAAAGCTGTTTTCTCCACCCAAGTCATGAGGTCGGAGACCTGCTATTGCAAAACACATAAATGGCAGACAGAATTTTTCTCCCTGAAAATCAAAAACTAAGGGAACTACATCCAAAGCTAGTACTAACTAGAGCAAGGTGCACTGCAAGTGGCTGTGCAGAGTGTTGCAGACTAGGGTGAGTCTGATGACACACTAGGTGATAACAGTGAGCCAGTTTTTCAGGATATGCCAAAGGGTCTTGATTTTTCTGCCTAAAGGTGCTGTATCTGAACTTCTTACACATTATGACTCCCAAGGAGCTGACAAGTGCTGAAGCAGGAAGTGGGAGTAGGTATCAGCAACACCTGGCCTAACAACCCCCCTGTGATCCAGCAGAAACAGGATGTTAGCTTTTCTCAGGATGGCAATGCAGATAATGCAGGTGGTTGGATTTGGGTATTCTAAAGCATCTCTCCTGACCACAGGACTGACTTGCCTCATGGAACAACATGCCCCTAATGCTTTAGGAGAGCAACGATCAGCACTTCTGACATCAACCGGGACCAGGATAGATAAGCATTGCTTCAGAGATAGTGCTGATCCACCATAAAAGTTTCTGGAAATGGTCTTCCACCTCTATAAATCAGTATCTCATCACCTATCATCAGGAGACAGCAGTCACAGTAGATGTGCATGATGAAAGCTTGTAACTGCACCAATGCTGCTTGTGTGGTGTTTATAACAGGATATCCAGCATTTATGCCACACTTAGAAAGGCTCCAGCTGGCACAAATAGTGGCTGCATGGCCAGTGAGTGGGCTGTAACAATGGCACTGCTTTTCCTGGGATGGTTCCTTATGACAGCTCTCCTCTCTGAATGTCTGTTGGAGCTCCTGTCTACTGAGGCAAAGCAAAGGGAAGAGGTGCAATGAAGAGGTACAGACAGCTCATGTATAAAGCAACATGGTAAATCATTTTATATATATGATACAAGTACATAAGGCATAGCTTGAATATTATGAATATTAGATGTATTAAGAATAGAGCAGGGGTACAAAGCCCTTTATTTGGCTTGACTGTTACTTCCCCAAATAATTTTCCCCAAGAATTAGTTATATTTAAGAAACATCTCCAGAAAGTTCTTATTTCTATCAACTGACAATCTTTTATGGCTTTGACCCAGTTAAGCACTGGCTATGAATAGCAGCCCTGGATTTTGTTCTGTTTCTCTAAAAATTCTTAAAGAGGAATCTAAGAGCCTGAGATCCTCATGTGGTAAAAAGAGAAGGATAAACCCACTAAATGTTTCTCAAGGAAGATTCTGTCTAAATTTAGAAAATTTAAGCAATTAATTAAGAGACCATCTGCCTCTGCAGGACTTCCTCTCCAGAGACACCTCTCTGGTATCTCACAGAAATCAGAAGTGCTTCTTCCAGAAAAGCTTTTTAGATACCTAGAGAGTGAATAAAAGTTGGGTCCCCAGTTTCAGTAATTTCTGTTCCTACCTCAGTAATTTCAGTGATTAGAATCAAGCATATAGAGAGGAACTTAATGGATTTCAGACCACTTGTGCTTGAATGCCTTGCCAGGTTAGTGACTACAAGAGAACGCATGAACTATGATCAAAAAGTGTAAAAGTCAAGTGTCATCTTTGGTAGGTTCTGTTTCTGACTCTAGTCTGTTCTGTGCTTTATACAAATCACAATATTATCCTCATTTTATGTAAGGAAAAATCATTATCAGCTTTTGGAAAAAATATTGAACTATGGAAACAACTGTTGTTATTATTACACACATCTGGCCAAATTTTGAGGAGCCATAAAATAGGAAGTAGCAGACAGTTCAGGCTGACAGACTCCACAGTGAAAAGTACTGTCATAAATGCAAAATGCAATGCCTAAGCTTTAGAAGGTTAGATTGGCAATAATTAACCTTACTTCTCTTTTTCATATTTATGAAAGAAAGATCAAATACCTCTAATAAACCATCAGGTCTTGGTTTTGCTTAAAATCCAGAGAAATCAGAGGTGCTTTCTGTGAAGAGCTTTGTTCTTAAAGCACTATTGAAATGGAAGGGGTTATTTTAGTTCAGCACAGCCCACCCATACATTTTATTTCACTATAAGCATTTCCAGTTTTACCATGAAAGCTACAAATGGAGTCTTATCAAAAAAAACTTTCTGGTGATAGAGGGTTGTATGTCAGAAGAATGTAAATTAATGTTGAAAGAGAAGTAAGAAACCTGGATATTTTTCTTTTATTTATAATAGGTGGAAGTGAAAATTAGAGAGAGAAATATATGGTTTGTTCACATTTTTTTCCAGCAGTGTATACCTGAAAGTCAGTTCATTACCTGCACCATACTCCTTTGTACATGCATCAGCTCTTCTCCATCTCAGTTACCACATCCCTCAAAGGCCTGCCCGCATCGGTGACCCAAACCAATAATTAAACCCCGTCCAGCCGGCAACAGAATTACATTCCGCAGCACCTTTTGTAAGGATCTCAGGTCTTTCTGGAAATGTTCCTTGCCGTCTCCGGGAAGCAGAGCGCTCCTCGCCGGCCCACAGTGCGCCGTCCCACCAGCAGAAGGCTCCCTATCCCACCGAGTGCGGAGGGAGCATCCTCCCCGAGCGGCGGCGGCCGGGCTGCGCCGGGCAAGGAGAGGGGGACGAGCGCGGACAGAGAGGAGGCTGCAGCCCACACACGAGGAGCAGAACGAGGGATCTCCACCGGACCCTCTATCGCTCCCGCGCTCGGCCATCCAGTGCCCATTATCCGCTGATTGTTCGCTTTTGTTTTAACGCTTAAGGCAAATGGGTCTAGCGTATTGCCTCCTTCTACTTTTGCCTTTTAAATGAATTCTCGGTTACTCGGTGTGCAAATATTTGCATGCGACTACCGGTTGACAGGCTCGTATCGCTTTCATCTGCACATGTGGTATGCCCAAAGGATGGGAACTTCAGTGACATCTTCAATATGGCTGATTATCCTAAAATCCATCCTGCTTGATATTTGTATGTTTTATTAACAGCTGAAGTACAGAGGGCTGAATCAATCTCTGTGCCAAAAGCTAACTTAGCCTCAGATGGCTGAATATGAAATTCAGTAGTACATTTCTTCTGCCTTTCCTCTGCACTGCAAGAGAGAAAATCGCAGCAGCCTTGAGGATTTCCCTGCTCGCCAGGGCTACACAGGACCCTCCAGCAATCCTCAGAGCTACGACCTGCAGCAGCACAGAGAATGTCTGACCATATACTCCCATGACCCCAAAAGCCTCCCCCTCCCTCTGCGGAAGTGCAATGGTGACCACTTCAAATCTTCTCTAGCTAAAAAATGCCTTTACACTGAAAAACACTTCAGTGAGTTACTTATGGCAGCTTCACAGCTCATTTACGTAAAGGAATCATGAGCCACAGATGAATCAGGCTCAAATAAAATGATTTGCAAAAGGCCACACAGTAAGCAGCAGGGAGGACGTGAGCCAGGGACTAAGAGCATGCTCTATTGTGCTTGGTTTTGCCAGTGCAAAAATCCAATGCCAGCGTGCAAAATGCACCATTTTCTCTGCTCCAAATCTCTACAAAGATATAAACAAAAGTAGTTTTTCTCTTGTGATACAGCTGCCTAGCAAACCCACCTTCATGTCTGACTTTCAGAACTTTATGGAAGACTGTAACTTCCTTTTGCAGACAAAATTATAAAGCATCTTTTAAAGAAAACTTTCTAGTTACACTATTCTCTCTCCTCGGGAGGAAACTTAAATGTAGTGAAGACTTTGAAGTGAGCCTTGGGTTTGTTACAATGGGCTAACCTGATTAGAAATCATGCAAACTCTTGCTGCTCCTTAGCTGCATTCCCCCACAGGCTGTATTACAGCTCTCTAACCAGTCCCACAGCATTGAATGATGTCATGGGATCTGCAGCTCAGCGAGATGAAAGGGATAAAGCGGAACCCGCTGGCACTGGGGAAAGCTTCCAACACACAATCCACAACACAGCTTGGGAACTCAAAAGCTACAGATCCAGCCACTCAACCCCAAGCGTTTCAGAATCGTGTGCATTCTCCCAGCACAAGCAAGGAGAGGGGGGAAGAGCCAGCGCAGAGCACTGAAAGGGAGCATTTGAGCGCAGCTACCTGCTGGAAAAGGAGCTCTTTTTCCTCGCCAAAGCACTGCCTTTGATGTACGGCAACTGATCACTGATCAGATTACAGGCATTTGGTCTCAGTGCTCGTCTGCCTTTGATCTGCATGGTTAATTTTATTTTCCCGGATTTGGAGTTTCGTCTGGGCTTGTGCTGACATACTTTTTTTTTTTTCTTTTCTTTTTCTTTTTCTTTCTTTCTTTCTTTTTTTTTTTTTTTTTTTTTTTTTTAAGGAGGTAAAAGCATTTAATACAGAAGCTCCGGCGGTGCGAAGTTAAGCTGCAGAAACTCTGTCACTGGAAAACTTCATCAGATAACAGGTACTGAATTTCGGGGTTGTTCAGTTTCGTGTTGCATGAATTTAAAGAATTATAAAGTTCACATAAGCAATAATACTACACACCCTTGTGTGAACAAAGTTCAAAAAATTGTTTGTAATTTATGCAGCATTTTGTTTGCAGCTTTTGGGCAGAGTTATATAGTGAACAGACTATCTAGAATAATAGACAGAATAACTGAAGCAAACCCAGTATTTTTCAATACTTTGGGGATACATAAGATTTTGGGTTACACTGCTCATTCATACCATCCATAGTTTTGTAAATTTGTATTTGAATTCAGGTATTACATGACTCAGGGGAGTACTTATTTTCTGAGGAAAGACCAACCATATCTCCTGCACACTGTAATACTTTGTTTGCTCTCAGTGCATTTATTAAACTGTGTCTTCTTCAGACAACACTTTTAAGCATAATAGTTCCATACTTGAGACGAAAAAAAGTCTCCACTTCCACAAGTTATTAGAACTAAATTTATTTTACAAAAAGAAATGCTTTTATTTTGGTTGAAGGGGTTATAGCTCAGCTGTACAATATGAAATATTGAAAATAAAAGTAATCTTCTAACCTGATGACAGAAGTTTCCTCTAAGGCATTTTAATAAATATATTAAAGAAATCTTAGGTTTGTCTAGAGCAACAGCTAGTTTTGCTGAACCTCGTAGAAGTTTTGCTGCATTTCAGTGATGCAATTTCCACTCACAGTGTTTTGTATTCTGTTCCTCAAACTCATATTTATGAAAAGTATTGTGTTGAAGAAATTTTAAGACATTTACTCCAGAAATTCATTATAAGGGAACAATCTTTTGAAGGTTTAGGATTATTCACACATTTGCAGTTTTATAGGGCCAGATCTTTGTGTGAGTTTGAGCCAAATCCATGAGTTCTGTGCCTGCAGCTGGAGTCAGACTGTTAAAATAAGACTTGAATTCCTTCTGTAGTATTTAAATATAATTTAGATTTTCAGAAGAACTTAGAACCCATAATTGGGACCAGACTTGCAAACATTCCAGACACTGAGGTCTTTGAAGATCTAGTCTTAATGGTGGCTAGTAATACTGACTTATATAGTCTTAGGTCTAAATTTAAGTGTATATAAATTTTAAATGCATTTATTCACAAATTGCAACTAAAAGTCAGCATAAATTACAGCTGTCAAGCATCACTTGAACACTATTCTTTAAGATGTCTACCAAGTCCACAGGACCTTCAAGATGTTCATGCTTCAGTATGGACCATAGTGCAACATGCAAACCCAAATTTTAACAGTCTGCTTGCATCTGAGCAAGATCAAGTTATCAACACTTCCAGATAAATGTAGATAGCTTTCATTAGTCAGTCTGTAAAGTTTGTTTCTTGTAATTAAAACAGTATTTGTATATATAAAACTTCAATTTACTGAATATCTAGAGATAATATGCTAGACACAGATTAACTAGGCCTGACTTGGAATCACTTAGTTTTCTAGGCCACCAATTAATTCATATTCTTACTTAACAAGTCAATTATATTATGAGGAAAGTAATTAGTGCTGTATGAATAATATGTGTCTAGCTGTCAAGGAAGAATATATTTTAAGGCATAGCCAAAGTAAAATGTAGTATTTCTCCCTAAGAAACAATGATGTACTAAAATATGTTCCTGTAACCCTGAAAAGATGGCTTTATTTATTAATTCTATACTTTGCTGATGAGCTTCTCTGCCTTTCCAGTCCCCTCTTGCCTGCTGCTTGTTTTCCAATATGTACATTTATTTTCTGAGGAAATTTGTTTCTAAACTTTACCTCTGCTAGGTGTAAAGGAGAAAGGGAAGCAAATTTTAAAAAATAACACAAGGATTCTTTTTCCTCAGAAGTCAAAATAGCTGTGCAAGTCTAACACAATTAAACTATGCCTACAAGGGTCTGACCTGTCACACAAATGGGTGAAGTTGCACACAGGAGGAACACTGGTTAATCAGATAGATTACATTGTTGAGTAGGATTTGTATAGATAATTATTTGCAATATTTAGGCCCTGAAAATGCATTTAAGAAACAAAGTTTTCTAAAATTTGGTAAGAAGCCCCAAGGATTTTAGGTAATCCCCCAGATATTTTAACAAAGATGGGCGTCAACTCAATTAAGCTGAAAAATATCTTTGCTCGTCTGTATGTAAGTGAGGCTGAAATGAAAGCACACTTGAACACATTCAAGCATGGTGGGAAGAGGATTTCCAGCAATTTTGGTTGTTTTAAATAGCAGTTCTCTGACAGTTTAGCCTGTCACTGATCTGACTTTTAAAGATTAAATAGTAATAATTCTTGGCACTAGTAACTTTGATTTTACTAAGAGCTGTATAAACATTAATTAATCCTCAGGCTTAAGCCTTCAGAAACAAAAAGTTCACAATGCTTTTTCAAGCAGATCTGACTAGGAAACTCCCAAGTATACGATTTATTTATTAAAATAGCTTGAGCAATTTCTGATTATAAATAGAGCCATTTTCAAACAGTGTGCCTTAGATAACATCATAAACATATTTTAAGGTTTGTAATAGTTAAGATTATCAAAAGACATTGCACAGTTATACTGACATCAGTTTCCAACAGCTGTCATAACAAGAGTAGATCTATCTCACAGTTGACTGGGGGAACTGTGTTAGCATTTGAGATATGGAGATAACAACTTCCTATTGCTGTACAATTTCTGCTTCCACATCAGATATGTCACGCAAGTTAGTCTTATCAAAGGGGTCAGCTGAAACTGCTTTCCAAATATTTCTGTTTTGCTTTCTCTGTTGTAGTGAGAATCTCTGTACTAGTTCTAACAATTCACTTCAATTTCCTGAGAAGCATCATGATTTAAAACAATGTAAACTCTACAATTCTCAATACCTTTCGGTGATGAATGTAACTAATTCACCCATTTTACATTCAGAGGGAAGATTTTACATGCTACAACAAGGACTTAAATGTTTAAGTTTCAGTGTTACAGACAACACGTTGCTCTGAGTTCATTAGCATAGTAACCCACTGTCTGATGAAAGTCTTAATGTTTCTTTATATGGTAATCCTGAGTGTTTAGTCAACACTTCAAGAACTCTGAGGTATTTTAATACCTTTGTCAAACTATACTGCTTTAAAACAAGTATCTGAAACATACATGATGATTCTACTAAAAAGAACTCACGCAATAGTTTCACTGGTGGCTCCAGAAAAGAGATAACATACAAAAGATTGTCTGTAAATGGTGAGACTGTGTTCAATGCTCAGTGCTGGGCAGCAGCTGCTATTCACAACAGATGGGCTGCTGTTGTGCAGCAGCATGCCATTCCTCACTGAAATTCCAGCCTCTTGCAGAGCTCCTCCTGGCAAGGGTCCTGAAGCAAAGCTCTTCTTTGAAGGCCCTTTAGAAGAGAATTACATGAAAACCCTGTACATTCAGAGTTGTTTGGGTTTTATAATTGGAAACAACTAGTTTTGCAGCAATCATTTCTCTCTTTGCATACAGCTTGCTGGATTTCAATAAGCACTCCTTGTTTTTAGAGAAGCCCTTTGGCTGGTGATCTTCAAACGTTTTTGGTGAGGAGATTCAAAAATTCTGTTGATTTAAAAATGCTTTACCACCCAGTATAATAATTTGTTCATTTTTTCAGAGCCTAACCCTGTTCCTTGTGTGTCTACACAGTTGTCTAGACTGTAAGTGGATCATTAACTTTTTCATTAGGAGTAAAACTAATAATCTGAAATCACGGAGGCAGCAGTACTTTTACCAAGGTCTCCAAGACTAGTTTCACCAATGTTGGAGCATCACTAACTTCAGAAAAGCTCCTAATTTGTGTCACAGTAAGTCGCAGTAACACCCAGCCTAGCGACTATGAAAAATTTACTATCCATGAAGGGCTAGATTTCTCCATTTCACCATAGATATTCACATTTGGTATTGATACTGTGCTTACAGCTGGGTGACTTATTACCTGCAGAATGGATGAAATATTTCAGTATAAAATATTGGATGGATAAAAATATTATGGATAAAATATTTCAAAATATTTTGCTTTGATCTAGCAAGAAAAAAAAGCTACTCAAGAAACGATAATTTGCAATGTGTTGTCAGAAAGCCTCTGTCATGCTTTTTGGGCAGGAGAGGTGGAAAGGGCTTTGCTGAATTACAGGGACTCATTGCACACTCACCTGAACATGGCCAAGAGCCAGTACCTTTAGAACAGTCTAGCAGTCAAAAGCCTGAGCTACCTCTGAGGGGCATCAGCAATGCCAAGGCTGCAGTCGGAACCCCGGGCAGCATATGGAAGCAGAGGTGGGCACAGGATAGCCCTGCTATCCTGTCCTCCTGGTGGGATAAAAGGGACACCACGTCTCAGTTGTGATTCACCCTCGCTTCACACCAGTGGTAGGAGGCACACACCCCCACTCACGACCTCCCAGTGCAGACACATGGCTCGCTCCATCCATCCATCCATCCATCCATCCATCCATCCATCCATCCATCCATCCATCCATCCATCCATCCATCCATCCATCCATCCATCCATCCATCCATCCATCCATCCATCCATCCATCCATCCATCCATCCATCCATCCATCCATCCATCCATCCATCCATCCATCCATCCATCCATCCATCCATCCATCCATCCATCCATCCATCCATCCATCCATCCCATTGGCTGCCCGCGCTCAGCTGACGGGCCCGGGGCGGGGCGGGCTCGGCGCGGCGTTGCCGGGGTGACGGGGCGCCCGCCGAGGGGAGGCGGCGGCGGCGGCGGCGCTGCGGGGCGAGCGCTCCTGGGCCGGCCGGGGCGGCCGTGGCAGGTGGGTGCGTGCGGCAGCCGGGCCGCGGAGAGGGGCGGCCGCGGGGGAAGAGGCGGCTCCGCCGGGGCACCGCGGGCTGGCCGGGCACCGCCGCCCCGAGGCCGCCCCGCCTGGCACCGAGCCGAGCCGCCCGCCCCTGGGGCCCGCGGCGGGCGGCGAGCTCGGGGATGGCAGCGAGCTCCGCGGAGAGCGCAGGCTGCGGGGCGGCGGGGGCGCGGGGAGGGCTCGCCGGGCCCCTGCATCCCCGCGGCCGCTCCGGCTCTGCCGCTCCGAGCCGCCCCCGCGGCGTCCCGCGGTGGGTACGCGGGGCACGGCGCAGCCACGGAGCCGCGGCTGCTGCGGCTGGTGGGTTCTGCAGGTCTCGACGGCCCTGGAGTGGCTGCTCCACGCCCCGGAGTGCGGCGAACAAAAAGCCCTTGAGAGCCGGGCTTTCATGTTCGCAAGCGCTTCTCGTGTCTGCTGCGTTAATAAGCTGCTGTTTGCTTCAAACAATATTAGAGCTGGAGTTGAAGAAATAGGAGCTCCCTACTTTTTCTTTTGGCTGGTAAGAGGTTTAAAAGCTCCAGTTACAGTTCGGTTTATTGAAAAGGTTTTGATTGTTTGACTTCCTTTCCTGTCTCCATTTAATCTGACCTTGGACCGAAAGCTTTACCTGATGTTTGTGAAAAGTCTAAATACTTATTTACCACCTTTATATTTACAATACTTTAGAAGGATGCTTTTAGCAAGTTTATAAAGTGGTCCAGTAGCATTTAATATGAGTAAGTGCCAAATTGATTCAATCTGTAGGTAGGTTTCTTAACTACTGCATCTCTTTCAAGCACACCTTCACCATCAGGTGTAAAGCGAGTTACTTAGGTGTGTTGCCTGGGAGCATGTTACCATAAGAGAAGAGGGTTGGGTTTTTAGAGTGGGTTTTTTTGTTGTTGTTTTTGGTTGGTTGGTTTGTTGGGGGTTTTATTGTTTCTTTTAGACCTAGAAGTAAACTTCTTTATTAGTTTACTAGTAAGATGCTTAAAATGTCTCTTAAGGAGGTAATAAGTCACTTTTTCTCACTTTCAACAGCTTGCAATCCTAGCATAAGAAAATTGTGTGAATGAAAGTAACTTGTGCCTGTGGTTTTTAAGACGTTGCATACCATCCAAAACTGCTCAAGGCTGGCTGGATAAATGTAGCATATTGGCATTGCCCCATTGCAAGGTGCCTTAACCAGCCCAATGCTCTATAATTCATGATCCCTAAAACTTACTTTGAAAAAGAACTATTAGTATATTTTGGTGTAAGTGAAATATGAATAAAATACTGGCATTCTCAATGTATTACTTATTCACATATCTGAGTACAAAAGTGCAAGTGCATTTTGATGCTGAGCTTTCATCTAGCAAACCAGTGTCTCCTAGAACTTGAGATGGGTGAGATGTATTAAACAGAAGGAGCAACATTTTTTTTACCACAGTTTTGATGTTGTGTGAGTAGGCTCATCAGCTTTGGTGAGAGTGGGAGTTCTTGTGTGAATCACAGGCTCTGATCCTCTAAAACGCTTTGTTTTTGTGTAGGAAAAATGTTGCCACATTGCACCTTTGTTACACTATTTCACTCTAATATCTAATTAATGATAAGCTGGGTATGTTGAAGAACACAAACGATAAACTGCTTTATCACCATTATTCCTGTAAAGACAAGGACTTCAATGAACGTAACTTGAAGTGTGTGGTACTCAGAAGCAGCACAGATATTTCCTGGCTGTGTCTTGTGGCCCTGTCTTCTTCTCATCTCCCTCAGCCCCTAAAATACATCCAAGTGTTTTTGATCACCAGCAAGATTCTAACTGTTATCTGCTACCTCTGTCTTTACAAAATTTGAAATAAATCCATAGCAGCCTAATGTCCTACATTTCATGTATGGCAGGTTCATAAAATACAGATCTTTTCAATGTGATATTTGTTGTGATAAATGTGCCCTTACTGACAGTATGGAGTTTTTTCCCCCACATTTCTTGGAAGAGTTGGAGCAAATGCGGTCAGACAAGACCTCATTTACTTCACAAAAGGGAAGACTACAAGAGTTGTGGTCAGGGTGTAAGGGGAAGGTGTTCTGGACCTGTGAGACAGAAATAACAATGGGCAGTGCTGTGGTGGAAGTTCTTGTCTCTAACTTGCTCCCTTGCTTTGTCTTTGTCATTGCAGCAGCATGAGTACTTTCCCTTCTCTTGTTTCTTGCCCTTGGGGCACTGACTCTGCTAAAGCCATCTGCTACTCTTTGTTTTATTTCGTGGAGTTGACAGCTGCGGGTGGGAAGTAGGTGGTTAGAAAGGAGCTGAGACCCTGTTTGTTGGATACCAGAGACCTCTGTTGGCAAGATAAGATGATTATATTTTCATCCCTCTTTCTTACCCAGATCTTCTCAGAGTACTCTGCCAGTGTTATAGTGTGTGGAAAGTGTAAGTAAAATCAAGTAAAAATATCAAATCAAATATGGGAAATTTCAAAGACCTGGTTGTGAATTAACTGAGAATTCACAACTTCAAGTTAAATCAATGTGAAGTTGGCAGTCTTCACCATTTCTGAAGTTTCCCTTAGAAGATGGATGATATTGACTTCAAAGTTTTGATGCTTCTGTGTCTGAAAAACCTGCTAGTCAGCCATAATTTAGTCATGCTGCTTTGATTCTTGAGGTGGTGTGTCTTTCACAGTGGAATTTGAAGTCTTTTGGAGAAAAAAAAGACATATTTTTCTGACATGGACTTTGAAGTAAAATGATGAGTACTATTCCAGCAAGATGGTAAATGTGGGAGTAAATGTTAGAGGGCCATGGATTTTAGAACCCTCAAAGGCTGGAAGTTCTTACTTCCACAATACATTTATTACATGTTTCTAATTTATTGTTTGATATTTCCCTCTTTATGCATATGCATCGTAGGCCCCAAATGACCTTAAAATTATGCAACTACATTTCCTAGTGCAAGTTCCCTATCCTGAGTTCAGTACATTACCAGTAATGATTGCTTTTCCTTGAGTATTTTAGGCAAGCATATTACTGTTAACCTAATAGGATGTTTTTGGAATGATTTAGTGACCTCAAAAAACTCTGTCCACAGATTTTTTTCTTCTAATAAAGCTGAGTATAACTGAACTCAGTTTAATATCAGTATCTGGACAAGAGCAAATAGTCTTTAAAGGTATGGAACCTCTGTTTACTCACATGTGTTTTAGAGGCAAAAAAACTTCTAATAGCCTCTTACTTGAAAGCATGAGGTGAATGGCTAGTGTCCAACAGACGTCAGTATAATGCCACTTGATGGCATGAGAGAAGAAATTTGCCCAATGGCAACCTATTATTAAGTGCTGCAGTCTCTGCTTTTTAAGCAGGACTTTTTACCAAACTGTAGATGGAAACAGGAAACATGCAGCTGACACACTTGTCTATCCTGTGGGACTTGCATTCAATACAATGAGTTATTAAGGTGCCTTTCAATTTTTATCAAAACGTTGTCATGAAAGAAGCATCTTATTTTATTTGTCCTATTAACAATTGTTATTTCTTGTACACTGGCTCATGTTAGTCAGTATAGAGTCTTTGGTGTTGTTTTGGCAGGAGTGGTGACAATGGGCACAATGATGGCATGATAGAGTACCAGAGGCATTCATACACGTCTGCTGAAATTATTTAAATGAGTTTTGGTGCTGCTGAAGTGCTCTGAAGTTTAATGTCCATAGACCTGCAAGCTTCTTTTGGAATCTTTATTGATCATAGAAGACTCATTATATAGAAGATATATCATAGGCCTGAAGCTGTAAAATGTCATGAAACTTGTAATGATCAGTCAAAAAACTGCACCTTAGGGTAAGTTGGAGAAGTCCTTGCTAGTTTGATGCCAGTAATAAAATGCTTGATTTTAAAAATTTACTCTGGGTTGTAGAACTCCTGGTGATTGGACTTTCCAAGACTGTTATAAAGGCAGTAGATTTTCTTTTAAATAGAGAATATTTCACAGCTGCAATCAAATTTCACACCTAACTGTACAAAGTTGTGGTACAGGATGGTTTGCCATGTGCTTTTTATGTTCTGAAAGTCTTTGAGATACTTGCTATAAGAAGATCATCTTATAACACGTAGGGCAATTCCACAACTGAGATTCAAGATTCAGCATGACCAGCAAGATTTTTAATATTGCTTTTTGTTCTGCACTGGCATTCGATTTTTATTGCATTGTGACTCCAGAATACTAAAAGATGAAAATACAAAATTAGCTTTGTTTCACTATTGATCTTGATAAGTTGTGTTTATACTGATTTTTTTAACAATATTAAATCTTCAAGTTATTGCGTATTGGAGAAACGGTAGAGGAGTTAATATACCTGGATTACATTAAGCTGATATAGTTTTATTGTAGATAATTAGTCTGCAGGGCAGTTAATTGGGCTGTTCTTAATTTGCTTTATTTTTTCCGTGCTTCAGGTGGCTTGCACAGAAAAAATAGGCCTCTTAGATTATGTTACAGCTCCATATTTTAGATCATTAGGCTTATTACAGTTCAGCAGTATTTTTTGTATTGAAAATTCAGTGTGAAACTTGACACAAAAATAAACAATTATTAAACTTTTCAGTTTCTTTTTGATATGTTACAAGTCTATTTTCAGAAGCAAATGTAAATATTGAAACTTAAAATGAAGCCTACTCTTAACCTTAGGAAGAATCCTGGTTTTGAAGATTTGGTAGTATTCTATAGATGGTCATAATTGCATTAGAACTGTATTTTAATTATTAAGTAATACATATGACTTGGAGTAATCACTTGACATTCAAATGTAAGAAATTCAGTTATATTTACAACTTTATTTCCCTTTCACACTTCTGTAAAGTTTTAAGTCCTGTAGCAATTAAGAAAGCACATGAAGTATTTATTTTTTCCACTAAACACTATTATGTGAAATAAAAAAGTTAAAGGGGACTTTTCTCCCAAGTCCCATTAATTTCAGCATGATTCTTTGAATCAATATTTAACCAGTTTATTTCATTTAACTCTTAGGCTTTTAGCTTTTCTGTCTTGTCTTCTCTGAATCAAGTGAAGTCAAGCTTGTTTTACAGGACTGCTTTTCTGTAATGCAGTGTAGAGTGGTTTATTGTACAATGATTCTTAGTTATTTTTAAATTTCTTCATATATTACTCTTGAATTTCTGTAGCATTCCTAAGGGAATGAACAGCAGAATTGAACAGGATCAAAATTAAGGCTTTCTTGATACTTATTTCAAGGTTACTGAGGTGCAAAGTGTCACAATTTGTCTCTTATCTAATCTGGTTTTACTTAGAAGATATTTGGTTACTTGCTGGCCAGTACGTGATATAATGTATGGTGTGTGTATTTACCCATTTTCTATGCTTCTAAAAACAGACGAGAAACATGTCTTGAAATTTCTGAGTTCCCCTTAACAGTATTTTTACTGTCTCTGTCCACCATTTGCTCTTTGCTATTACTAGAAATTGTTTTGTTCATTCATGCCTATTTTTTTTCAGCATTAGAATCGTCAGCTTCTCATGACTTCAGAACTTTTAAAATTGGTTGACTCTCCTTTTTCATTTCTCTAGTTATCCTACAGTACTTTTCACATGTGTTTTGGTCATCCAGAATTATTTCTGAGATTTTTCCGTTTAATGTTTCTTGCCTTAATTTTTTCCCCTCAGACTTAGAAAAGAAACCTGTGTCAAATACTAGATCTGTATGTATTCGTATTCCTTGAGAGTATGTCTTCTTTTTTACCCATGCTGACATGCATTTAATCTGGTCATTGTCATTGGCCCATAGACCATTGCCATCTCTAAGTGAGAAATAACCATAAAAAAGTCATCTTGGCTTTCCTCTGGAGTGCTGTCTGACACATCTCTACCTACTCTGTTCTTTCTAGTAGACTTTTTCTCTTTTTACACTTCAAGATACAGCTTGTCTTAAAAAATATCAATAGTAACACTGATGTATACTTTCTTCTTGTTAACTAGGGTATTCATGCAATAAAATGTGGAATTGTGTGTTAATTATAGTTTTTGTTCATTCTGGTTGTATATTTTTGAAAGCATATTATGCTTGCAGTAGTTCCATGTTGGAAAGCATTTTGCGACTGTTCCTAATGTTTTTCTCTGATATTTTCCCTTTGGTTTGGGTTCCATCCTTTGTTTTGTCAGTCTCTACTTTTAAATGATAAAAACAACATGATGTATTTGAAGAAATTTCTCTTTGTCTGGTGATCACATACTTAGTTGAAGAAATATGTACAAGAAATATATGCTAGGGATGTTAGATTAATAAATGCTGATCTTCTGTAATCTGGATAGCCATCTCTTCTTTTGGGATTTAAAACTACAGAAACTTTGTGTTTATTGTCTTGTCTTCAAAAGGCATATGATTTTTAAAGCATATGTTTGTTGTTTAGCAGCTTCCAGGAATCCATTTGAGAATGTTAATGGCATTGACAGACTGTATTTTGACATGGCAAGTGTCATGAAGTATGATGGACACGTGACTTCTGCAATTTAAGCAATGTAAATATAATGATTTTTTTTTCTTTTTATATTTTTCTAGAGAGAAAGGTTTAATCACAAGAAATGGATGCTAGAGGATTACAAAGAGATAATAAACTGAAGGTGCTTGTCATTTTACTAGCATATTTGGTAAGTTAAAGATTAATATTTTCCCCCATGTTGAAAAAATTGTACTGAACACAGGAACTGTGTCTTTTGTTTTACTCATTATTACTAATGCTAAAGGTCTTCAAATGCTGCATGCAGACAATGCTTACACATTTTATTGATTTGAGCTTAAGCTTGGTCCACTGATTCATATAACTTCTGGCTGCTCCTCATACACAATTACAAAATTTTACCTTGTGAGCCTCTTCATGAATGAAGGAGTGGACCCGAACAGAAAATATAAGTGGATATAGGGCTGTGGAGGTGATGCTCTTCACTTCAGAGGTGGCCATCACTTACTGCCGTGTGCTGTACTTAGTTTAGGTGCTTGGAGGATTCAGTTTATGGACAGAGAGTAGCACAGCACAGAATTACCTTGCCTGATCAGTGTACTTAACTCTGGGTTGCTGTAGAACTAAGGGTAATTAATAATTCAGAAAGTTATTTTTAAGATCAGAACATGGGTTTATTTCTCAGATTTAATATATTTTAATGAATTTAATTTTTTTTTGGTTTTGTTGTTGGTTTGGGTGTTTTAGCTAAGTAAGGTAATTTGTGAGACTGGAGACTGCAGAGAGCAAGAATTTAGAGACCAGACTGGAAACTGTATCCTCTGCAAACAATGTGGTCCTGGAATGGAACTCTCAAAGGTAAGGAAATCATCCTTTCTTGAACTTAATTTATTTCTGAGAAGTGCATTTATGTATTTGATCTAAAATGATGGATATCTGTACTTACATGAAAATAAGTACAACTCTTTTGGCATTTGAGCCTTCTGCAGTTTTTCAAGAACCATGTTATCTGTTTCATTTTATATAAAATGCTCAGTTCAGAAAATGATGATGCCACTTATAAAGCAGGCAGTACCATCTGGATGGGCTCTCAAATTATTGTTTTAAAGGTAACAACAAAGGAGGGGAAAAACTACAAAGGGGAAAAAAAAAACTACAGGGAGTTAAGACTGCATAACCTTACTCTGTAGAAGAGAATGTGAAAAATTAATTTCAAACCAGTGATTGATACAGACTGCTGACATAGAGAGGCTTAATTTTTACAGTGCTGGCATTCACAATTGGTTCTGGATTTTGGGTGACATAGTTTAAATATTTTATAAATTACTTTTTTGTCTTAAGAGAATGCTTTATAATTAAAAAGCTCATAAGTAAATAAATACAGAATAAGATTCAAATGAGAGCGAATATATTTCCTTAGAACAGGAGAGAAATAGATGATTGTTCTGTTTTCACTAGGTCTGTGGTTGGAGCACTTTAGGAAGCCAGATTCAGGCTTTAGGAAGTCAGGCTTGAACAATTTCTTTGTTTTACAATTCATTCAAAATGTTATAAACCTAATTCTAATCTTTATCCCACGTAAAGTAATTGAAAAAGTTGAAGCCAGAAAAATACATGATAATATTTAGAAAGCACATAAGAATTTCTTTTGATTTCATGGAGAAGGAAGTACTATTGTGAATCTTATGCAATTGCATTTTGCTTTTATAACAATTGCAGTTCTTCCAAAAGAAAATCCCCATACAAGTTTTTTGAATTACTAGGATTTTAGGACGGTGGAAATGAATCAATGAAGAGGAATGCTGGCTGTGATTACAGGCTGAGATTCAGTAGAATAGAAAGTTCACTTGGCAAAATTTTCAACAAAATTCCAAGTGTGAATGCAAGTCACAAGGGGGATCTTAGTGGTTTTCAGTTCAGAGAAAGTAGGTGCATGAACAGGGATAGAGAGCAATAAAGGAGAACATAGCTGAAAGGGAGGAACACATTGGTATTCATTAACTCAGCTACTGGAGGTGAAAGAGGCAACAAAATGTGTCTTGGGAGATTGGATATCTTGAGGGAGCAAGAGTGTCCTGCCAGAGACCTGAGGATGGTAAGGCAAAGAAGAGTGCAGGGTGGTGTCAGGAAGCGTGAGTAGACCTACCAAGACTCATGCATGTGTAAAACCCTTTCTTGAGTGTCCAGCTCTAAACCCACATCTCACCCATTGCTGGAGTGTGAAGCTGTGACCCTGACATAACTGTGCAGTCAGATCCACACCTGAGGGGGGGGCCATAAAGAGCATGACGTGTGCATGCAGAAGGGCAAACTCTGTCTTGTACTTCTACTGAGAGTGTAAAAAGGATGCTGAAGGTGGAATTTAGGGTGTTTAAGGGAATTTGAAATGTTTATTTTGAAAATTTTTTAACATGAACCGTTACTAAGTTTGGTCTGTATGCATGTTCAAACTGCAGGGGGAAAGAGAAGCTTTCAGTTTATGGCTCTGTAGTTCCTATTATGTTCAGCTCTGAAAAAAAGCACAAGTTAAGTGTTGTGGCTTGTGTGAGATTTGAAGGGATTTACTGAAATTGAGTGACACCTTTTCTGTATCTCTTGACCCCCTGTGGTGATTGTTCAGTGCATTAACAGGAATACTTGGTTTCACACTTTAGTGGGAATCCCTTTGTGTGTTGGGCAGCATTAGTTAGGGTTTAGTCATACAAGCAATGCTCTTAAAGCAGAGATTTAGACATGACTTACGACATGGATGGGGTTTAGTTTGGATTTTTTCAGATTGGCCTTTAATTTGAGAACTCAGATGTTTTAGGGGATGTTTTAATTTATAAAGGCACTTGTAAATGTGTCACTTTGTAACAGTGGGCCAGTACTATGTGCATTTATATAGTCAGATAACATACTTATCTAGTAGGCAAACAAAACCCAAAAGCATAAAAACTCAGACCCTCAGTAATTACACTCCATTGAATAAAGAAATGCTAAACTAAAACAACAAGATTATAGTTTGCAGTAGTACAGTATTGAAGTTATGCTTTTGCTTCACCTATTTTTGTTTACAGACTGATAGTTTACAGACTGTTTACAAAACTGATAGGTTTTTTTGTTTACAGTCCTGATTCTTCTAGGACTAGTTTGGTGTTTTTGAAAATAGGAATGCTTGGTTAATTTCACTATGTGAGCAATTACTTGTCACAGACAGTAATAGACTTTCAAAAATATTTTTTCTTTTATACTAGAAATGAAATAACAGATTTTGTGCAAACCTAAGTGATTGGAATCGTAATTTCCTCTATAAATAGAGGTACAGTTCTCTGTGAATGATAGTGAAGGATGTGATGCTGTGGCTGTAGCTGAAATGTGGTTGAAAGTAGTCATGTAGAACTACAGCTTGAAGCAACAAATATGTAAAGTCAAAGGTCAGAATGCAAAGGGAAGAGGCCTTTAATGATACACTTGAAGTAATTTGCAGCCCAGGAGAAGTTTTGTTTGCTTGGTTTTTTTACATATGAGAAAGTAATGATATAATAATGCTTTATAATGTTTAATAACAGTTTCTTAACACTAAATAATATGTCAGTTTTCCTATTAAATATTTAGTGCTCCTGGATAAAACTAGATATACTGCTAGATGTGTGAGCATGATTGTGTGTCTAAGTGTATAGTAAAATGCAATGTTAGTGGTGAGGTTTTTGGTTCAGTTCCCCCTGAGTGTTTGAAGCAATTGACAGACAGGTTTCATTTTTATATTTGTAACAAAACACATCAGCCTGTATTGTTGAATGCAAAAGCCCAGCTTTTCTCATCTTGTGTATGAAAAGTTACTTTATCTGTTACAGTCTAAATATGTAATTTTCTTTCTTGTCATGACTGACTGTACAAAAATACAGGGCAAAAACCCAGCTGCACAGACTGCATGTATGTATATGTGTCTACATACCTGTGTATATATACTTATTTTGACAACTTCAGTTAGATATATTTATCTTTGTTGCTATACTCTATGAGCATTTCACCTTTCTAAATGAGGGAAATGCTGTTGCCCTTTCTCAATTTGTACATGAGACACTAACATAAATCAACTTGCATGTGGTAATGCAGGAATATTTTGGTAGAACAGAGTAGACAGAGGCCATAGTGTGTAACAGAAGCTTTCTCTTCACAAGGCACCGTATGGACAAGACAAAGGGTGATGGACACAAATTGTACCAGAGAATCTTTTTTTTTTATAGTGAGAACATTCTTTGACTGAAACAATTTCCCTAGAGTTCCCATCACTGGGAGCTTTTGGGGTGCAACTGGACAGGGTGCTAGATCATCTCAGATCAGGTCCCTGACCCATGAAAGTTTGCTTCAGATGTTCTTTCAAGGCTCCTTCTAACCTGACTGTTCTGTGATTCAATGGTGAGTCTTGTAATTTTGGTTGCAAACCAATGCTCAGTCTATTGGATTGACCTTCCTCTATAGGTAAGCAACTTCAGACTCCCTCGCTAGCATGAAACAAAACAAAACCAGCAAAAAACCCAGCCTTATTTTATGTAACTAATTCTGAATCTAGACCATTCTTTTCAGCTTTTACTGTAACAGTTTAATAGGGCTCTCTTTTTCAGAACTGTTTTTGGAGTAATTTTTTTTCCTTCAAGTAAGAAAGAAATAGTACCACCCTCAGCTTTTCCTTTCTGATTGCCTACATGCTGTTCTAACAGCAATGCTGCAGTGTTACATTAGCTTAGAACTAAAATCCATTGATCACTTATGTTAATTGTATTTTTATTAAGTACTTTTAACAAATTGCCGTCAGAAGAAAGGAAGATTTGTTCTTGTATCAATGGAATTGATGGAGAGGAGAGTGAAAGCTGCTTCCCATGGTTTTTTTGCTTCTATTTGTTAATTTAAAAAAAAATTCTGTATAGCCTTTTCTTCTCATAAACGTGTCTTTGGTAATGTTTGTGAAGCTGTTGAATCACTGAATTAGCTTAGTTTTCAGTGTGGGCAGTCTTTGTTTCATGTTATTTTGTTGTTGTTGTTGTTGTAGTTTGGGGGTTTTTGTTTGGTTTTTCAGGTTTTTTTCTTTTTTTGTTAAGCCGTGCTTTCTTCTGAGGTGGGAGACTGAAATGGTTGTGTTGATTCAGAAGGAAGTGTTTGCTTCATGTGGCTCAGCATTATTGCATTTCTCATTCACTTAGTACACAGCAAAGCATCACATAGTTAAGCACAAATCATTTAATATCTTTTATTCTTTTGGTGGCTTCAGTTTGCCAGTGCCTGAATAGTCATTGGTTTGGCTTGATAGTAACAACCTTTCATCCTATCTTATATATGTTTCTGAAATAAATCAAGCCTTATATATTATTGAAATTTATACGAATCACAATTAATGCAGAAAAAAAAATGACCTAGTTGATGTTGCAGCCATTTTCTTAAAGATGCTAAAATATGGAAATGGAAGTCTTTCCAGTCCCTTCACCATTATTTTTGTAAAGTTATCAGCTGAGCCAATGCACTGGGGACAGTATATGTCAAGGAAGGAATAGAATCCAAGAGGTGAAAGGGAGAGTGCCTGAAGCCAGCGCTGCCACCAAGTAAGCCAGGAGAGACAGCGGGTGGGACAGAGGCAGCTTGATGGTTGCTGAGGTGGGGCTGTGTATCACAGCTTGCTTCCTTGCACCAGGTGTATGGTGGGGAAAGAGAAGACTTGCATGTTGTCTCAGAAAAAGGAATTGGGAATTAAACAGGCAGCTACTGTTTGAAGCTTCTCCTGGATGTGACCCACAAGAGCATCAGAGTGCTGTGCTGGGACTGACGGGTTGTCACAGTGAGGGCGCCGAGAGCAGCTGCTGCCATGTTTAGCAGTCACTCTTAAATTTTCAAAGCAAGAGAGCTGCTTGTGAGGAAGCCTGCCAGATCTCAGCTCAGGAGAGGCCAGCATGTGTTTCTGGAAACTGGAGCAGCTGCATGTAGGCATGTCAAATCATCTCCACCGAGAATGAAACTTTTCTGACCTTAGCTGTGCACTTTGACACGGCAGCGAAGTCTGATGTTTGCAGCATGCTGTTGCAGCCTGTCCTGCTCAGAGACTTCTGCTGATAGATCCAGCTCATTATTGGATTCTAGATGAGGCTGACCCACAGCCTGAGGTACTTTAGGAAGCTAAAACTGTGTGCTATTTAAAAAGGCCATGTACTCAAAGGTATTAGGAAAAGCTTCATTTCCCTGCACCAGTGTAGTGCCGCAACCTGTTACATGACCCGACACCAATTAAGTGTCTTAATGCCTGGAAGACTTTTTCTTGAGAATACCAAGTATTCTTGTAATCATCGTGGCATAAGTGGAACTGCTTTGGCTGTGTTGTCTAGGGATTTACATAGTTTGTGGATAATCAGTGGAACTAGAAACAATTCTAAAATATACTTGCAGATTATGATCTTAATGATGCCTGAAAGCATTTTTTAAATGAAATTTGAGGTTATTTTAATTGAAATAATGTTTAAAATCTAATTTACTCTTCATTTACTGTCTGTGTTGGATTCAACTCTTAGGGAAAAACCATACCACTTAACTCCAGTACCCTTTATAGTCTGCTCAACTTATTTTTGGTCTGTCTGGATCAATGTTCGGGTAGTACATGGTGAAAGAAAACTTTAACAGTGGCCTGGTAGTTCTTGAAGAAGTGTCTGCATTATTCTGTGCTTTTAATATTTTTAGCTAGAAACAAAGTTATGAGTTTGGTTAACTAGGTTGCTACAGATTCCTAGGCAGGCTTGACCAGTCACCCCACTTGATACCTCAGTGAAACACTTCTGAACAGAGTTGTTCTGGAGATACATCAATTAAAGGTCAAGAGATGGCACATTACTGTGGTAGTGAAAGCTGTATAGATATCAAGAAAATTGAGGTGCATTTGAATTTTGAAGATTTTTTGGTAGTTAACTTGAATTCAATTTCATAAAGAAGTGTTTGAGTTTTATGGCTTATACTGCATATCTTTTAAAAGAGAAAATTTTTATTAATTGAAAAGGGAAAGTAGAAAGGGAGGAGTGTGCTAAGTATTCTTCACAGAAAGCTTTGCAACAGCAAAAATAAAGGCAGCATATATTTGTGATTTTTTTTTTGGCACAAAAATAAAAAATTTTTTTTTGAAATCTAACTGATCGCTATTACAAATTTTATTTCTCTTTTCTGCAGTTCTGAGGTCAAATGCCACAGGAGATGAGCTCTCTTTTAAAGTTTAGAGTGGGAGGATGGAGAGGATGAGGGGAGTTGGGAACTATTCAGATCTCATCAACCATATAACTTGACAGCTTTGTAAATAGAACACAGAGAAAACTGGTGCACTTCAGTTTTGCACATGCACTGATAAAAAATGAACAGTCAATTTTTTGTATCTTTGCTGGACTGCTAAATTATAAAGTCCAAGATTTCAAAGGGTTTGAATCCATCATCTAAATCATATCCTTCAGTTTGGGGAATGTGGTTAATTATGAATACAAATCTTTTTGAAGTTCTGCCTGGTTTACAAGCTTAAATATTTATTTGCACCTGCCAGGCAGTTAACTACCTCAAATATTATGTGAACAGAAAAAGCACATACATAAAGTTTTAGTTGTTATGAATTGGTATCTGTGGAATTCCTGGCAAGGACTTAGAAACCATCTTTGAAAAGATGGGAGACTGTAAATTCCTTGGGCAGAAGATTTCTTTGTGTTGCATCCACCATTTTTATAGCTTTAAAGTAAACTATTCCATGATGCAAAGGATCACGAGGATGTGTCCATATCCATACATCCAGCTATAGCAAAGCAGATCTGATCTAGAGACAATTTACTCAGCTTTGGTAGTTTGGGCCAGTGAGTGAAAGTGTTGAATTCTAACTTTTTTTCCCTGCTTGTTTTTTGATCCAAAGCTTCAAAGGTAGTCTGGGAAGGAAAACTTAATAATTAAGTTAATTCAAGCCTTATATTTGAAAGTTTGATAGGACTTGGAAGGGACTGATTCCAAGTGATTTATCAAAAGATCCAAATGTAAATGGTTTAACTGAGTGGTATAATATATTCCACAATGCTACTGTTTGGATAAGCTAACTAGAAAGAGTAGGTATTTAGAAAGAGTGTGTCAAAGATTAATGATATTCAATTAAAAAGTTTATTTAGACTTAGGGAGAGCAAAATCTAACACAAGTTTGTCTGGTTCCAGTCCCTAGTGGTAATCATCTAGCTTTGTGTACAGTCTTACAATTACATAAATGAAATGGAGTGTAAAACTTAACACAGGAAGATACAGCTGAAACTGACATGGCTTTGGCATTGATTCCTAGGAGAAACTTGTCAATTTGAAATAAAATTGTATAAAATTCTCTATATCTGAGGTAAGTAAAAAAAAGAAAATAAATAGTTTTATATTTTTTAAAGCTTTTTGCCTACAAGCTTTAATATGTTCCCAGTATATCACAGGAGGACCGTGCTGTACAGTGTATGAAACTGTAGGATGATTTTTGTTTTTTTACTAACTGCAATGATTTCTCTGTCTGCTCCTTGATCTGAAAAATACTCAGTAGTAACAAACTACATTTCAGCTAAAAGAAAGCAAAAGAAAAACTAAAAAGAATTGACTAATTTTGTGGATCTAGAGACTAAATTTATGGATTTGTTTTTACTGTCTTTTTGTAGTTACTTTCATAAATTTTTCATTTTCTACATACTTGAGGGCTTGTTCCTCAGAGGAGAGTGAAGTTTTTTCTTAGGAAAGAGCAAAGGAATAAAGGAAAATTAAAAATTCTTAGAATGTCCTGTAAAATGCATCTGAAGTTGTTTGTTGTTACTTTACCATTTCAGGTTAGAGGCCTATTGGCCAGCTTGATCACAAAGCTTCTCCCGTAGATGCTTTCTCAGCACAAAGCCTTGGAGAATCCAAGTGTGTTGGATCTTGGAGAATCTGAGAGTGTTTCTAAAATTTAAAAGCTTTTTTTTTGCTGCAGATTTGGTTAGGTTGGTGACTTTGGAAAAAGTTTTTTGTGTGCATCAAACCTGTGCATGTTTATGTGCATCAAACTGGTGGAAACCTCCTCTGAAGTTGCCCTAGTTGAAGATTTCCTGCAGCTTTCCCACTGGGAAGATGCCCTAATCTCCCACTGAAAATACATAGGAGAGCAAGGTCCCCATATTGTGCCTTTCCTAATTAGTTCTTTCTGGCAATTTGTTGTGTTCCCCTTGCAGTTTTGTGGTGTATCACTAATGCAGCAAATCAAACTTCAGCTACCGAGCAAAATTGATAGGATATTTGGACGATAAAAGGGAATAGCAGCTCCTGGTAACTTGGTAACTCCTAAGATGTTGATTGATAGTTCTTGGTAATCAGTTCATAGGATTCAGTCCCCAAACTTTTATATATGGCTTGGTGTTTGTCTTTGCAGCTTGTCCATTGTATTAGGTGCCCTTTTGCAAATGCATGGAAATGATACCTTTAAACTGCTAAATTTGGAAGAAATAACCAACCATAATAATATTACTTGTATAGTAAAATATTGTGCCTCCCTGTGATCTGCAGATCTATTAAACTTTTCTGACAGTTTGAGAGCTGTTAGAGCTGTAGTGGGTTGAGTTTTTGAGATTCTTAGTGGCTAAGCAACATTTTGTGCCTAACTGATGGTCATTAACCAGCTCTGGTTTATTTGGTAACTGAAGTCCTAAGCTTTTGAAGATCAGTGCACTCTCTTTGGCAATTAACTTTGTTCACCTTAGCTATGAACCTTGATATCAAAGTGCTTCTTTGCTGTTTTTGTAACTGAGTAAGTGCCTTCATACTTCACTTGTCCCAGTTTCTTCGCTTTCACATGACTGACCTAATTAAAAAACAGACAGCTCAATAATTCTACCATAAGCTAGTAATAATGAAACTGTGGGAGTCCTTGAAGCCCTTTATCATTCAAATACACAGTGGTTTCATGAATAAAGTGGATGACTAAGTATTACTTATAGAAGTAAGGGAGATTATTAGCAGTGGAAGACGCATTTGAACTTGCTGAAAGGCTGGCTTTTGTCTCGAGAAAGACCTACTCTCAGTAATAATTACAGCAGGTCTTCATTTTATCCCAGCATTCTCTTCTTGTTCACGCTTTCAGTGACTGAATAGCTTGCTATTGCTTGTTAATCCCTGCAGGAATGCGGCTTTGGATACGGGGAGGATGCGCAGTGCATGACATGCAGGCCAAACAGATTCAAGGAAGACTGGGGCTTTCAGAAGTGCAAGCCTTGTCTGGATTGTGCCTTGGTTAACAGGTTTCAGAAGGCCAACTGTTCTGCCACCAGCAATGCACTATGTGGGGACTGTTTACCAGGGTAAGACTGTTTCTGAAGATGAGACTTGAACAAATTCTAACCTAATTTACATTAAAATTGCTTGTTGATGTTTTCTGGATAAATGTTGGTACCCTTTGTGTATGTATGAAGGTCCTGTGTTCTAATCTTGGCCTTACTGTATTATCCCAACTCATCATTTCTGAATTGTAGGCATAATTTTCTACAAAAATGGTTTGATAATTACCTACTTGGTCTGTGCGAGTATTGTCTGTACAGCACCTGAGCAAAATACCTCAAACAGTGTTACTGGTGACTTAGTTCATTGTTATAAACATATAAACATTTTAAAACATGCACTACTACCTTCTTCAAAAATTATCACGTTATTTGCTCGCATTTTTTTCCCTCCTTAGATCAATGCCTAATAATTCTCATGCACATAGATTCTTAGGTCAAAAGCAGTGGTTGTGGTTTACTGTCTGAAATTTCTTTCACCTTTCTTTTCTTCAAAATTCATAAAGCATGATCCTAGCTGAAAATCATAAATTAATCTGAAAGAATTGTTTGCTGAAACTGCTGTTATAAATCAAGAGCTGTGCTTCATTTGTTGTCCTGTCATCCCAAAACTCTGTTACTAATTTTCTGTGTTTGTATTATTAAATCTTAAGATCTCTAAAAGGGTATTCTTTACATTGTTGCCAAGTTCTGATATTAGAAACACCTGCCATGAATTTGTAAAAAGACATTTTTGTTGCTTTTTTGAACTGGTAATTTAACTGATAGGAGCAGTGTATGAGAACTGATTTGCAATTGTAACAGCCTTTGTATTTTCAGAGTATATATTTCAGAAATGCTTAGAAGTTCGTACATTTGTTTGGTATCTATATTTCAACTGTTATATTTTATATTTTTTTTTACTTAATTTTTTTAATACCTACTGTCAAATACCTGAGCACTGTTGAAGCTTCTGCCGTTACTCCTTCTTAAGCTAGAGGTGAAATCTCTTCATTTAAAAGCACTTAGTACAGGTTTGGTAGCTAATCTTAGCTTAAGTCACTGTACAAGAAGGTGCAGCATTATAGATGTTACTCACAACTGCTTTTGATACTACTTGCAGCCACATGGTAAATTGATTTATGCTCTTATAGCAAATTAATGTAAAAGTATTGTAGGGCTTACTTGGTTGTCAGCAAGGAGATGTTCTTCCTCTGTAAACAATATAAGCTGAATTTTGGAAAATGAGAAAGGATTAAAAAAGAAGCCACATTAGGACATGAATGAAAGGTAAAGCTCAACTGGAGGACATGGGAATGCTTCTCAGTATTCCAGTCAAGAATGCCTCCTAGATAGGTGTGTTGGGTATGTTTTAAAATGAGAGCTGCTTCTACAGCCTGAGTTTTCTGGCAGCTAAGCTGGAAACAGGAGGAAGGAGGGAGGGAGTCATGGCCATGGCAAGGGTAGTCACGGGACACCTGGTCTGGATACCACCACTCATGCCTGTCCTTTAGTTTAGATGCTGCCCCAACAAATGGAGGATACAGGTAGGCCAACCAAATAGTTTAACTGATGTTTTACCTCTCAGCAGCCTTATTTATTTCTGTTTAGCATGGGTTTACAACGTGCCATTCTCAATTGTTCAGCTTCAAAATACTACGGTGAACATGTCAGCTAAAAACAAATATTAACACATTTTGTTCAGAGTAAATGATCACAGTGACCCCTTCAGTCTTGAAGCCTGTGGATCTGTTTCTGTTCACATTAATAAAGTGGGAGTTTCTTGAGCAGTTGGAAAGCTGTTTGCATTAGCTGATAAAAGCTTCATACTTTCATGACATTTGCAGTGTTAGGAATATGACATCAGTAGAGTTAGTACCTTTTATTTAATGTGCCACTACCACTACAGAAAAAAGTCCAGGTACTCATTTTGAACAGGCCACTGCTGCTGATTCTGTCTTAGTACTGTGTAATCGTTGGAAGACAGACAGACAGACCTATTTGATTAGGAGCTGTAGGTAAGTTCTTTAGGGGGTGTCATACATAAAAATTTGAAATACAGCATTCTAAAGTTCTGCTTTTTCTTTGGTGCTGCTCTTGTTCCCTGATTGGGAATGTAGGGTTTTGCCAGTCACTGTAGTCAGTATGATCTTCAAACATTAGCTCAGTAATAAAGTTCTTGAAGGGTCTTTAAATAAAATGTCCCTGATATCCAGCATATTATATATTTTTAGAGGTGATAATTACCTTGTAATATATAGATCAAATTCTTCCCTTTTAGTTTTTAAACATGTAACTAAGCTTGCATAAGGTAAGTTCTTAATGCGTGTCATTAATGTGTGTTGTGATCTGTGTGGAAAATGGGATATTGATTTCTGTCCGAAATCTCCAGAACTGTTTATTTCTTCTGTGAATATAAGATTATAGAGACCATGCATTTGGACTAACAGATCTAGATGTTTTCCTCAATTTGTTTTCAATCTGTCTTGTCCTATTAATTAATAGCTACTGTATTTTTGTTTACTTTTATTTACTTTTATTTTCTTCTGTTTCCTGATTGTTTGCATTGAGACCCAGACTGACAAAACTTGCAGTTATAGAAGATTTTGTTTCAACACCTGAATTATTTTGTGAGGAATAATAACTGGTTTCGATTAACTATTTTTTCACATTCTTCTGTCTTCTAGATTTTATAGGAAGACTAAGCTTGGAGGCTTTCAAGACATGGAATGTGTTCCTTGTGGTGATCCTCCTCCTCCGTATGAGCCTCACTGTAAGTGCTGGTTTTCCTGTTTTCTCTTTTAACTTTGAAGCCTGGCAAAAAAAAAAAAGTCAGTCACAGTTACAAACTCTTTTTAAAATTAATTTCATTGTTGGTAAATGATTTTGTTCATACATTTCAGCAGGCCCAGCAGTATCATTGAGAAGTTCGCACAAATAGCCAGTCCCTTGCGGATAAACATTCCTGTCACACCACATGGTCAGGGAGTCTTGATTCCACTTCTGATCTTGTCTTATAATTTTTTAATTTCTGTGTTAGTGCCAAAAGAAAACCAATCTTCCTAGACCCTCTGAAAACTATTAGGTAGGGTAGTATCCTTTCCTGACATCCAAAAAGGTATTTGTTGATCCGTTTCAAAATGACTTTTATACTATGGTTACAGTGAGAGAGAACAATATAGATAATAACTTTATATTCTTGTGTACTGTTAAAAGGAAGTAAGTAATTGGTTTGTCTATTTGCTTTTTGCCAATGAGAGAATTAGAATTTCTTCAAAAGGAGAGAACCTCTTTATTCTGTAGCAGAAGCCTTGTTACCACTTTTCCAAGACTGTTGGTGGTCTACATTGCATCATGTTTTTAATTCAATGAAAAGAGTAAACTATTCTTTTTGTGTTTATTGCTGTCTACTTTATAAAATAAAATATTCATGTGATTCAAAATAATGACGTAGAAAATCTTGGGGTTACTTGTTTGTTTCTGTAACGGTGAAGTTATGTTTTAGGAGTTTTTTTTCCCTCTAGTTCAAACTGGAACATTTGTTTATAGAAAGAATAAATTGTCCTGAAATACTTTCAGGGTCCTGAAATACTTTATGCTACTTTAATAAATACACACAGTTTCTTATAAATATCCTTTCTTTTTTCTAATTGTGTAAAATTAAAATAGAACCAAGAGTATACTATTCTGCATTAAACCCATATTGTTCAATAGTTTTATATTGTATTAACTTCAATGAAACAATTCTTCTTCAGCATTTCATACATTGCTTTAATAGTCTTTTGCAAATAAACCAAACTTCCTTCTTTTTTTTCCATCCTAGTTTTAGTGCCTTTTGGGTAATAAACTTCTAAAACCAGATTTTCAAACATTTTCCACATCTATGAAAACTTTTACTTTTAAGGACTGCAAGACTCAAAGCCGGTAAATCAGAGAATAAGTCAAATAAGTTCTAATGTTTGCAGCAGTAACTCATGCCCATGTATAACATAAGCCTAGAAAGTAAATTCAAAAATGTTAAAGTATTTTTGTAGTCTAGACAATATCTCAGAGTGTTTAGAAAGAATGTTCTTCATATCAAACACTGTCGGGTTTAATGCCAAGAATGAAATGCTGATCTCGACTTACTGAAGTAAATCACTCAAATTCAATGAGTTGCAGAAGTTATTTCTAGACAGAGTATAGACATGCCATTTCATATATGTATGTATTTTAATTCCTTCAACTGGGCAAAATCAGTATTATCCCCTTCATCTGTTTTTACTCATTTTTAATCTACAAAAAAAAAAGAAAGTTAGTAAAATGTAAAGTGCAGCAATGTCATTCTAATGAAGGATCTCTAACTCATAAATTCATTTTACGTGTTTTTTTCTCTTTTTTTGTTCGTTCCCCTCTAAGAAAGTGTGCTCTTCAAACATGAATTCTGTTCTCTAGCATAATCAAAGAAGGGAAGAGGAAATTATCTGCCTTATCATTCGCCTTTGACTGTAGTTAGTGACTTGTGTATTTCGTATTTTTCAAAGTCACAAGTTATTCTTTTGAAAAGGTGATGAAAGAACAGTTGCCAAGTCTTCTGAAATAACTCAGATTGTTTAGTTTATAGTGATTTGGCTTTTGTAATTGAGCCTGAGCTTGGATCCTAAATTGAACCATTAGGAAGCTATTACTCATTTTAAATGGACAACAGGCAACCCCATGGAAAAGAGCATTTTCTCTGGCACAAGCTGCAGTGGCAAATCCAGATTAGAGACATTTTCATTCCCTACTCTCATGGCTGGCACACCACCTTTGGCTAAATGACAGAAGTGGTAACAGCAAAGTTGTGAGAATTGGCAAGTATTTCTAGCTTTTACAGAAGCAATAATGAAAGGTTTGAAATCATTAAAATGTTTCTTATTTGCATAGTAACCGCCCATTAAAATTCTAAATAACAGAAATCCTACATGAAGTACAGTTGCCATATGTTGTGGTGGTTTTCAGAAGGCTTTTGTTCAGAATTTGTGTGTTGATTCTTCAGGTACTAACAGCAGCTGCCTCAGTTTTGGAAAGTGTATATGCCTTCCTCAAGCAGCCTAGGAATTTTTTCCTACAAAAGTCCCTAAATGAACTGAAGTACTTTGGAGTTTTACTTAGCGTTAAATAGGGGGAAATTTAGGTGTGAGTAAAAAATATGATTCTGTAAGGGTACATAAATAATGTGTGGAACATTTTACATGTAATGCTGAAAATGTTAGTGGTGTATTTCAATAATGGATATATTTTGATAGTTAAGACTGCATTACTTGAAGCTAAGTGGAGACACACCATTAAATGTGTGGGACAAGGCTCTCAATGATCAGAGCACTAAGTTCTAATTCTCTGCCTTTCTTATCCTTCTCTCTTTCCACTGTGAAACTGAAAGTCAAATATTAGTGCAGCTAGCTCTTATGTTACAGATGAAAAGGAAAAGTTTAAATGTCCTGTTTCAATGAATTAATTGTCCTCCAAGGTGTGTGGCAATCTTTTGTTTGCTTAAGAACATTACCATAAGGGCACAAAGGCTCACAGCCCCCTACCTGGACTACAGGTTCATGCTAAAGCTGAGACGTGGATCAAATTCTTTCTAGTAGCAGTTGATTATTACCCAGTTAGCTATAAATCTAAATACTTGCTTTTATCTCCTTTCTGTAGACATTTTAAAACAGATCTGGTTTAAATATTTACTCATGAAAAAATGAGTTTGTGAATTGCTGGAGGCAAAGTTGAAAGGATTCTATAATGAACAAGTAAAGAGAGTATTAGAGGCCAGGAGAATTGCTATCACCTTTGTGCAAACTTTAAAGGGGGACACAATGACTTATGTGTGTTTTTAAAATGTCAGACAATTAAATACACAATTATATAGTTATATTTTAATTTACTTAGTTCAGGTAAATAAACTGTACAGACCAATCTTATGTATTTGGTCAGCATCTAAACATTAGAATTGAAAGCATGTTTTTAAAATTGTGATTTATGCTCACTTTGTAAACTGAAGACATTTTTCTCACCTGAAGACTTATTTTTTTTTCTCATCCGAATGACAGAATATGAATTCTTTGAACTGGGTATTAGAGTGGAATTAGAATTTATCTTAGATGTAAATTCTGAAATAGAAGGTAATATAGACTGTCCAAAAGTGTTGAAACAGTAATGTTGATATGGTTCAATGATTCTTTTTTCTCAGTACCAGTTTAGATTTGCAGAATTCACTCTCCTGTCTGCTCAGGCCACTGTTGTGCTTTCCCCACAGTTATGCTTAAACTGTTACCAAAACTGCTCAGTAAGCTGGACTGTGAATCTATCTGTGATAGAAAAAGAATTAAAATAACTCCCTTCTAAAGGTTATTTTTAAGTCTAATGAGCTCATTGACCTCAAAACACTTGTGGTGGCACAAGTTAAGCAGAGATGTGGGAATGGTTCAGGTAACGAGAAGATTTGCTGAAGATACCATTGCTTTCTTGGAACAACCTTTATGTTTTCAGCTAGTCTGTCTTGGAAAAGAAACAAACAAACAGAAAAAGCCCAACCACTATTAGAAATCATACTTACCTTCTTTCAGTCATAAGAAGATGGCAATTAAAATTGAAGCAAGAGAATTATTATGTCAGATATTCTTACAAGTGGTTCCTTTTGTATTGTTCAACTCAAAATGTAGAGAAGCCCCAGAGTCAAAAAAATACTTAATTTCTGGATAGGCTTTCTACTAAGCAGAAGAGCCTGTGGCATGGACCTTTTTTGGGATGTATTACAAAAATAGTTCCTAGAACTTCCACATTAATGTTCTTTTCTGTATCAGTCTAAAATCAATGATGTTCCCCTTTTATGTTCAAATTCAGTGTATAATTTGGCTGTACAGTTAATTTGGAATAAATTGAGAGAGTCGAGGAAATGAGAAAATTAACACCTAGGCACGAGAGAGTATTTTACAGCCAATCAGCCACCAAAAGAACAGACTTGTTTTTTCCAAACTTTGCTTTTTTCTTCCTCTAGTAACCACACTGTTACATTTATAAAAATAGTAATTTTTTGCATCATGAACAATTGCACAGGTTTTCCAGCCAAATTAATTCTTCTTTCTCCATGACTATTTCTGCTTGTCTTCATGGCATAGATCAAGGAGCATGGGAATCTGGGGGAGACAGGATGGGGGAGGGATACCATTCCGTGTGGAGCTTGGGAAACTAGCCTCTACATGTTCCAGGAAATAAACACATTCTTTGCTTCAATGAAGCAGAAATGTTTTGTTGAGTAAGTCTCAGCAGTGGACATATCTGCACTTTGTTTGTAACATCATGTGCATTTGAAATAAACCGGCAATCAGGTCTAAAGTTGCTTCTTTGCTATGAACCAGATTGATTTCAATTTAAAGAATGTCTCAAACTAGAAAAGAAACAGTTTTTTACTAAGGTGTGGAATAAAAGAAGAGACTATGGCTTGTTGAGACAAAATGCATAAAGAAGACCATTAAATGTGAAAACATTTTCTTGAAGCATCCATATCTTTAAATTTTGTTCCTTTAAGGAGCTCCTATGACATGTTGACTGCCTTAACTAAGGTTGATCACAAAGTTCCCTTTATAGTTTTCTTGTGTAGATTTTTTTTTTTTATTAGTTACTTTCTGTAGGTTTACAGTATTGTTTTATCTGGGAACTAAATATAAGTGTTCTGAAGCTGAGTGTCACTCTTCAAATCTAAAAGGTATGTTTCAGTAATGAAAAGTACTATTTAGGGACAAAATCTGGTGTTGTTTCCTTCTTCCTGGTGTTAAAAGTAGATGGTGTAGGAAAAGTAAGATTTCACTTAGATCTACTTATTTACATTAACAAGATTAGGATCTTTGACTTTGCAAACTTTCCTGTGAGTGTAATGGGTATTGGGAGTATGCAAGGACTAAACATCAGAACAAAGAAGCTGAAAAGCTAGAAATTGCAGTCTTCAGGGTTAATAACTTACATTGTTTTGTAAACTGGAAGCTTGCTGGCTACATGTGTATTCTGTAAAATAATTTCACTAGTGGTAAAACAGAAAAAATCCCACTGTCTCAGCTTTGCTGAAACTTTTTATATTATTTCATTAAACATAAATACAGCTTTTTAACTTGAGAGTAACTTTTGGATGACATTCAATTCCACATTAGTTCCACTGTTTATATAGTGGATTTTTAATTTATTTGTGTCACTTTCTTCTTTCTGTTTACAGAATTTTGTGATTTTAAAGCTGTCAGGCTCCAGATAATGTTTTTCCATCAATTGAGTTTTTCTGTAATTTTATTTAGTTGCTTTGTGCAGTAAACTTTGTGTTACTAATGCAAAGCAGCCTTTCAAGGAAGGCTGCTTATGTGCATGAGGCAAATGGCATCTGAAAGTATATAGCAAGTGAAATTATTCTTAATTAATTCTTAATTATTTGGTTCTGTTCCAACATAAATCCCCTTCTTATTTCAGTATTTGTTCTGATTTGAGATTACCTAACGGCATCTCTCATAGTCCTCTTTGCCATTTTGAACACTGTGATAGAAAGCAGCTGGAATATTGCATAAACCTTTCACAACATTCATGAGCAGTGATAGCTAATTTAAGTACAGATAATAGCATCATTAGCTTATAAATATCATTACTGTTTTATTACAGTGACATTGCCTCCCCATTGTTTCAAAACTGAAATGTAGACTTCTGTAAAAATGTAGTAAGTCAGGCTGATATTTTCCATATGTGACCTGCTGATAGAGTAACTTATCTTCAGGAAGTCTGAAACAAATTCCACAAGGTGTTTAAGAGAGATGAGAATTGCTATTCATGTCTTTAAAAGTTTTATTACAATTTCATTTCTTTCACTCATCATAAAGAGAGTTAACTTAGGAAATGTAAATGTTTTTAGTTCATTGTCCTTGGTAATTGAGTTGGTTCTGACCCTTTAGGGTTCATGTATAACTTAGAGTCAAGCTCCTTTTCTTACTGTTCTGAATTTACTTTATATGTTGGACTCCTCTTCTAATAAAAGTCATAAAAAAGAGAGGGGAGATTTTTCTCTATTTTATTAACAGAGATGTTACCACTAAAATGAGTTTAAATAGTTCTGAAGTGTTACTTAATGGAGAGAAAATACAAATGCATTGCAGTTTAATCATGTTCTAAAACTTTCCCAGCTTACTCTCATCAACTTTCCTTGCATGTACCTCTCATTCCTGTGCCTATATGTATGGAAGCATTTCATTATGTAGCTTGTTAACATTACATATGTATTATGGGTAGTAGACAGAAATGGTCAGAAGTATTTCCCTTGTTTCTATCTGCTATCCTGTCTATGCCTCTTTAAAAAAAAAAGGAAATTAAAAAATAAAACCAAGCCTAAACAAACCAAAAAAGGCTACAAATTTCGAATAGAAGAAAATTTAGCTTATGAATTGAAATGGCATTGCAAGGAAGTACAACTCCTAAACCTAACAGAATTCCTGTCAAGTGAGCCAGACACTTACCAAGGAATTTAGCAAGGATTTACCAAGGAATCAAGATTTGGAAGCTGACACTCTCAGGGCATCCGATCATTTGAAAGTGTTGAACTTGTGTCCACTTTGTTGCATTATCCTTAAATGTTTTCTACCACTCACTTTAATTTTTTTACAGTGAAAAATTTGTTTTATGAGAAAGATTTCTAATCACATCTATTACAGCTTAATTCTGTAAAACTGTAGGTGTGAGGGCTCTTCCAATGAATTGATTCACTTACTTGTAACTTCTGTAGAGCAGAAGCACTCAGTATAGCGTGTCTGCTCTATTATGAAAGTCTGCAGTAACCTCAAGTAATGAGTGTTTGAAACTTCTTTATCTTCTCTGAAGCTCTTACAATGGCAAAAAGTGGGGTCCTTATTTTGTGCCTGCTACCTAAAGTCTAACTTAGATTTCTTTGCACAGTGAAATTTCATTTCACTGAGTGTGTTTCAAGTAGCCCAGTTCAAGCTACAAACTGAAAGAACTAGGCTAGTAGCAAATGCTTTAGGGGTATCTCAGTATAGGTAACATTATCCCTGTCAAGTATCTAGAGGTATGTAAGGTGTAAATATTCAAAGAGACCCAGGATTCTGACTCCAAAATTGCATCACCAATGGTCCTGCTAGACAGCTACCTAACTGTGCAAACATTTAAAAGCCCAAGGGAACTACAACAATTCATTTGGTCTCCAGGAGTATTCCAGTAATTCTGGGTCCGGGAGGCTTGGACACATTGCAGCTTTAGTTTAGGCCAAAAGTTTGATTTACCTGCTTTGCCCTGACTGCCCTGGAAGGAAGTACATATGTTTGGACTGAGCAGGATACTCTAATCAGGTGTATAATTGGACAATACAGACCCCTTTCTCTATCACAGCTGATCCAAGAGGTAATGGAATTGGAATTTAAGGAGGCACCTCCAGATTTCTCTGTACCCTTCAGTGGCCATCCAAAGGCTTCTGCAACACTGAGCAGTTGCCTGTGCAGCTGGCAGGGAAGCCATCAGGATCTACGAGCTAATTGCTCTGTTGCTCACCTCTGAACAGTCTGTTCTGTGGTGCCTTCTGGTGGCAAACCCAGCAGAGCAGGCTGGGATCGTGTCTGGGTGTCCTTTTCTTGGTGACTGAGTGCAGAATTCTTCCCTTGCCATGAGTACTGACTGGGTGTTGGCTGTCTGCTGTTACTCTTTGGTTCTTGCACCTGCAGTGCGTTCCTGTCCCAGGGGTGTTCCCAGTGCTGAGGGTGCAGCCCAGGTGTTGCCTGCTTGGCACTGCAGGGCCTGGGCCTATTTGAGATCCTGGTTTCATGCCTTCTCAAAATAGCAAGTTGCAATACAGCTCAATACAGTTCAACAGGCTCTAAGTTTGCTTGTTGAGAAAATTACAGTGTTTATAATTTTCACGTTCTGACTGCAACCCAGTCACGGTTAAATAATCGAATCTAATTTACTACTCACAGCTTTTTAAAATGAGGGGAAAAGCATATCTGCTCTGTTTCCTATTTGGATATCCTGGTGAAAGTATACCAGTAAGACTGTTCTTTTTTTGACTAGAAATTGTTCAAACAGTTAAGAATTTGAGTTTTTGAAGTACAATTCAGGATATAAAATAGTGAATTTCCATTTAAATTATTATCTGACTAATCAACTCAACTCTATTCCCTACTTCCTGTGTGTAAAGTACGGGTGGTTGGGTCAGACTTTCTCTTTCAATTATTCTGCACTTTAATCTCAAATAATGGGCAGTCCTCTGTTTGGTTGTTACTGCTTTTGTATTATTAGAGGCATTGAGACTGACCAGCAAGTCATAAAGGAGGTCTGTTGATAATATCCAATGGAAACTTAAAAAGCTGAATATGACACTGTAAAGGCTTTGCAAAGGTTTAATGCATTGCTTTATGCACTATAATGAGTGATCCTCTACATCAGGGAATGAATCTACACAAAAGAATCACTAGAAGACATTTTGCTGTGTTAACTGGTGTGGGTTTAGCCCCTTTTAATTCAGAAATATATTGTCTTCTTGTCTTTCCCTCATTATAATTGCATTTACACTTCTGAAATGAAAATATTTTCTGTGTAAAAAGACAAAATATCCTTGATATACAAATAAATATTTCTGTGGAGTATGCAAGACGAGGCTATGGTTCAGTAACAGAGTTTGCAGTAGAAATACAAAGCCAAACAAAATTTAGATTTTAATGCATATGTCTTGGTAGTATTTCTTTCTGGAGGCTTTAGAGAACTTGCTTTGAATCCCCCTTTTCTCTGTGTCAATTTCCCAGCAAATTGTTAAACCTTTCCTTTAACTACATATGGTAATTATAATATGTGATTTTTCTTTTGACAAAACATGGTTTCTTAGATTGATTTCACTCAGGTTTCCATAATTAGGGTTGTATGAGATGGATTGTGACATGTTCTTCTGGATCAAAAGATATGTAAAAAGTTCCATACTGAAGAGTTTTTACATATGAAGGAGCACTGTAGCTTGTGCAACAGAGGAAAAATACCAAACTGGAAAAGCCTAGTTCTTTCCTAGTCCTTTTCTGCTGTTACTTTGTGCAGGCTTGGGTAACACCAGTGGGATGCAGCCATAAGGTTTTCTCTTCCAGAATTGGATGAGCTTGTGTCTCACACTTGTGCTGATTGTCTCTGACAGATACTGCTGCAGTTACAAAAGGCTTTATTGCTCACAGCCAAACATCTCCTGTCATTCTACATCACTCTCTCTTAAGTTCTGAGTTAAGAACTGGGTTGGCTTTGTTGACTGAACACCTATCAAAGCACTTGGTGGTTATTATTGAGGACATGGATCATTTCTTTAATGCCTGCATTACACTAATCTCTGGATCTTTACAAGAATTTTCCTTCCTCCCAGTTTTTACTCTTTGGGGGAAACTGCTTTTTCCTTCCTTGCCACAGAAGACTAGATTTCTGAGAAGAGGGAATTTGCCTTCCATTGCTTTTAACTATTATGTATTTAAGCATGGTGAATGTTGCCAGTGGCCCATAGGTATGACAGTTGTCATTTTAGTCTGCTAAAAACAATTTCAGAACTGTAAATTTAAGTGTTATTGTAAACTTTTTAAGATACATGTTAAGAACAGAATTGTGAGGGTTTTCAGTTTGCTTTCCTAGATGAACACAGTGTATCTATATTGTTCTCATTTATCCCTTTTTAATCCTTTTGACCATGATGACTAATTTGTCTGTGCTGACAGAGTAACAGATCTCAGACAAGGCATTTTCAGATATTACAAAAACAAATGAATGAATAGTGAAGAGGGAGCCACATTAGTGCACTTACTGAGATTAGAAGGTTGTGGCATAAACTCCTACCACATTCGTTGATGGCAGAAAATGTACAGAAAGGAAAATAATGGAAAACAAATTATAATTTCTGAACCTCCTGAAGCCATTCATTTATTATGACTGGGGGGAAAGAACAGAAAATTTTGAATACTAAAGTTTAAAACTTTAAGAAAACCATCTATCTAATATAAAATCTAGTTTAGTGTTAGCAGTCCCTACTTAGTAGGGTGTTAGCAATATAAATATTAAATTATTTCAGAGTGAGCAAATATAATGTAAATAGCTCCATAATACAGATGGAAATCATAGAATAAATTAGGAATAGAAATGTCTTTTTTTAACCCTACTTGTTCATAATCTCAGGAAATGTAATATATAAAATATATACGGTCATAATCCAGTTAAAGTAGATGTGAAGTTTGACCAAGCTGAAGTGCTCAGAGTGGCCTTGGCTGTCTAGTTTCAGCTTGAGAATTGCACTAATTACATGAAATTCATTTTTATCTACTAAAGCATGTATTAATGTATTTTGGAGAGAACACAGTATTCCACAGTGTTCTTGGAAAATACATTCCTTGTTTCTTGTTAGAATATGATGGAAAGTATATATCTTAAAATGAAATTAGAAATGTCAGCAAGTGATTTTTAAAATAAATTGAATCAAATTTCATTTATTTCATGAATTCACATCCCAAGCTCATGCAGCTGATAATAGGAGTTCACATAAGCAGTACCCATCTGGCCTTCAGAAGGTTGTACCTGATCAGTTCACCACCACACATAGGGCATATTTTGTATCTTTGTTCTAACTCACAGCTGGTAACTCTGTCTGCTAATCCCAGGGAAAGCTGCAGCTGGAAATGCAAAACTACTTTTGAACTTGCCTATCCTTTCCCAGAGATGTCTGAAGCCTTGAAGATGTGTTTCTTTTATGATTCCGGTTAAATTAGTGAATAAATTGTTGCATTAAGAGTGAAGTCAGGCAATGAATCCTCAAATACCCATTATAAGACCATGTTTTATATAACAAAAGAAAGCTGAATGACCAAAGATACTTAATTTCACATGCTTTCATATAATAAAAACTCACTGCAGAGCTCACTTCTTTATTACATTTAAAAAATGATGAAGTAATCACTATTCACTTCTAGCTTGTTCATCTAAAATGTGAACAAGCAGTTTGCAGGCATATTTAGTTTTGTTTCTTGACACTGTTAAGTACAGTTAGAACATTAAATTCTCAACTGCAGACTATGAGAATTTCAATGTGTTTTTTCAAAGCAGCTTACCATACTTCAGTTTCTAGTAGTAACTTGTGCAACCTTTCATCTTATGAGTCAATCCTATAATTAGTATCCTTCTTTGCCAGAGGCATACTGCATGTTTGTTTTAGGTACAGAAAGTCTGCAAGAAATTTAACTTAATCATTACTTTTTAATGTAAGAGCTGGTTAGCTCAATTACACTAGATTAAAGTGAGCTTGAAATTCCTGAGTTACAGAGAAGGGGCTAATCTGTGACCTGTAGTGAATAAGTACCATTTCCTATGGTTTTTGCCTTATGTGCACTTAGTAGTGTGGGTAGCCCTTCAGCCCAGGCTTGCAGTAGCTATAAGCAATTATCTATTTTCTGTATGGAGTGGATTTGCAAGGTTCTTATTTTACTTGGCCATTAGGTTATTCAAAATTATTCTAGGATTGCATGCATTGCAGTAAAGCTGCAAAATGTTTTTTTTCATTTAAGTTTTGCTTTATTGTTTTTAGGGGCAATCTGAAAAAAATAAGTACTGGTTTCAGCTTTTCAGTATTTTTTAGACAATTTCTAATTACAGAAGCATTAAACTGTTTTAAATATATTCATTTAATAACATGCTTTTAAGCTGTATTCAGACTGAAAATACTGGTTCAAATGTATCTCTCCTAGTCCCACAGGGAATGGTTGCATTAGCACCACTTCAGAAGCACTGAGTTTTGGTACCTCTGGTGTAAACCCATGCTGACTGTTGTGACTTTGGGCACAGAGTCCAAGCAGTGACTGGCATGTGAATATAAAATACTGCTAAACAAGTGCACAGCAGTGTGTGTACTTGCTGCTGGTAGATATTTTACTCAGTGATCTTATAGGTCTTTCCCAACTTCTGAAGATTCAGTGATACTAATTTGCTCAGCTACAAAATTCTTTGGCTGTGTTCCACTTAAATTTCTTGTTTTTAAGAAAATACAGAAGAAAACGTGGAGTCTATTTGGCTCAACCTTTCCATACTGCCAGCTCTCTATTAAGAAAATCATTGTCAAGCAAAAGAACACTGAAATACCACACCAGAGGACTGGAATTACCTGGAGGACTAGAATTGGAAGTAGGATAAAATGCAATAGCCTTATAACAAGAGTTGTGTGCTGAGAACCTTAGCAGTAATGATTCATTATAAACCAACACCTCATGAGCTGGCAGCAGCCTTATAGAAGAAGGGCCTAATGTTCTTACAGATCACTTGTGACCTTCAAATTATTGTCCTCTACTTTGCTCACCTTTGATTTTTTGGGTGACAGACCTCACACATTCTCGCTCTTTCTGGTTCACTTGTGCTAAAGCAGTGTTCTGCCAAACTCCTCTTTAGCAATGATCATAGAATAATCTCACATGTTATTTTGGGCAGTGACATGTCCCTTTGAGGAATAGTCTGTGACTGTTTCCTAAAGACATAAGCTCTTTGTTAGAGCTTTTTTAACTAAAGGCTTGTGTCCACCAGTCTCAGTAAAGTTTCATTTCAGCCTAGTGATATGATTCTATGTGCATATTACTGAAAGGGATTTATAGTTACCCTGTCTGCATGTAGAGATTTAAGATGGAATTAGTGCACCCTGATTTGGGTATCTAAAAGTTAAAGCTTAGCCCTGAAGTTGCCAGCCCAAACTCCCAGTCAGGGGTGAGAATTAGGTACCTCAAGAGTTCAGGTAAGCCAGATAAGGTGAGCTTCAGTGACTAACACTAAGCAGTCTTTCAAGCCTTTTCAGGATAATTACTTCTCAGGATATTCTGTTTCTGGCTTTGTTTTAGAAAGAGAGCCTAAGGTGTCTAGCTCTGGCTTTGTCTTCAGACCTTCAGACTTCTATAGTAATGAATTTCACCTAGATGCCGATTTCAGATTAGATGAAAACTACAATCCAACACTGAATATTTGTGTTTGACTCCCTAAAACCTGATCTTGCTCTTTTTTCTTTTTAATTAATTTTGAGGAAAATTACTTTTCATACTGTAGATTTTTTTCCACTCCTGCTATGTAAGTAAAAACAGAAATAAAAAACTTAGAAAAATATTTTTCTTACTTTTTGATAAAATGTCTCTTAAAAACCAAAGCCCATATTCTAAGAGAACTTGCTAAAGTTAGAATATGCCAAAATTGAGGCCTGCAACCATGAGATTCCCTCATATATAGTTACTCTAATACAGGTTGTATTTACATTGTTGCATATTATTTCCCACTGGGCCATTGTTCACTTAAAGCACGGGACAGGCAAAACCTGTAATTCTGTAAGTCTCACTTTATTTGCTACACACTATTTTATATCCCATGCAGAATGTGAGGTATTAAATACTGCTGGACTTTTCTGGGGTTCTGCCACTGTAAAGAAGTTGTTACAGATTTTGCAGTTGTGATTGATTTTATCTTTTCAATGGAATTGGCGTTAAATGTTTAACATCTGTTAACACACTGAAACAGAGGAAGTCAAAGGCCTCAAAACCCTTCATTGTTTCTTGACAAAACCAGAGTAGGATGCCACCTTCTTGGCTGTGAATATGTGTAATGGTTACAGCTGTGAGCTGGTGATCTGAAGTTGTCTCTATATGGTGAGATCAAGGGTGGTGTTTAAAACAAATCAGACTAATTACACCCTAATTTCTCCAACCCACACATGCCCCCAGCCCTCCCCATCCCCTGTGGAGAAAGTTTAGGTGATTCCCTCCAAAGCAGATCTTTGCTTTGGTCAGATGAATCTCATTTGTAAAGCTTGACTTTTCAAAGATAACCTTTCAGAATGTCTTCTGTATTGTATGGCTAATTCCTACTGCCTTCTGTTAAGGAGGGGAGATGTTATGTTTCAGATTAAGTAATATAATAAAGCAAGGATCTGGTATATAGCAGCCTTTTGTTTGGTATAACTTGACTTTCTGATCCCCACAGCTCTAAGTGGTGAATTAATAACTGCTTTTCATAAGCTATTGTCATTTCTGATGTCAAAGCTACAGCTTTTTCATTTGTGGTACAGTTTGCATGTGCATGCACACTGATGCACTGTAGGTAATTTCTTTGCAGTAAATTACAGCAGTTATGATTTCTGCACTAATACAACAAGCTGGGGATGCATGGCCAACTTCTAAAGGTGTTAACCTCTATGTTACAGAATTATTAATCCCATGTATTTTGTGTTACTTACCCCACAAAAAAGTGGTTTTAAAAGATCTTGGGATTGCAAGGTTAAAAACTTTAAAAATACTAGTAGCATTGGTTAGGCAACTCTTAACCTTAATTCAGAATTGTAATTCAGCTCAATGGAGTGTATTATGAAACTGTCTTAATTACATAAACATAGTTTTTGTTTTCCCTAGTGCAGACTTATTTCTCTACCCAACATGTGCCTTGTGTGGAGAATTTAAGGTAACTTTGTGATATTTAAAAATAATTGTAAACAGGAAAAATGTAATTGCTGAGCAAGCCTAAGTCTAGTTTCTTTAATTTTGTTCTGGTCTACATAGCACGTGACTGTCGGCTGTGCAGAGGGGCCCTTACTCCTTCTGCCAAAGCTTTACAATTCAGCTGAAGAGGAGAAATAAGCTTTTACCAAGCTCAGCTTCTAGCCTAGTGGCTAAAACTATCTCCATGAAGGTGGTAGAAGAGTCTTCATTTGATATGTCTTGGCAAAGAGCTCTTAAGCTTTTTCAGAAGGCAGAAACCTCCTCATTACCTCCTCTTTCAAGAGCTGCATCTGAAAGGCATTAGAAGCCATGCTTGTGTTTTGTCTCTTAATTTAATTTTCAAATAAGATCATAGATTTTTGTTCTCCATAGAGTTTTAAGAGAAGTGGAGGCTCCTCTCTGCCTCTGAGTAATTTATAGGAAGAGCAAAGTGCATTATCCTTCTTCAGGTTTCTGTATCTATAGGCTGAGCATGGTGACATAAGGAACTGTGTTACTCATATGACAAATATTTCAGATTCTATTCTGTATTTAACCTTTTCTTCACATGGTATAGGAAGTATGTGACCTAATACAGGCCTCTAGCTCCCCAGATAGATTTGTATTTTAAAATTACAGATTTTACACCTTAACTTTTACATACTTAAGCCTTGTCCCTTAGTCACTTTTCAAAATGGATACCAAAATGCAATGGCATCAATATTTTATGTGTATTGACTTTTAGATTACTCTGAATTATCTGCAGTCTGAAAGTTGTGGGTCTTCTTTTTTTTATTTCTCATATATTATTCTCTCAATTTGGAAATAACCTTTTAAAATTTTAATGTAACAAATAGTCCAATAGTCCAGTGTTGAACACACATGCACATACTTATGTGTTTCCAGATCCCTTTGAGTACTGATTTTTTATTATTCATATCTAATAAGTAGGCTCTTTCTGCATGGGATTTCTAATACTTGGAAGAATTTCCATGGCATTTATATTTTTCATATTTGGTAGCAAAAAATATTAGTACATTACAGAGAGTTTGACGAGTGAATCCTAACTATCAGGATTTTGTTTTCCTTTCCCAGTTATTTCAGATTTTAATTTTTAGTCCAGGAGGCTAAACAAGGTAAAGCTACTAAAACTTTGTTGAATTTTCTGGTAGCTGCTGGAACATCTAGATGTCTGGACTAGGTAAGTTATTTGGCCAATTCAAGAAGCAGCTTTTTGACCAAAATAAGGAAATTATTCCTGCACCTAATTTGATATTCAAATAGAGTAGTTTTTCTTAATGTATCACCTATTGATATATTTATTTTTGAATATACAAGCACTGTTTTCTAAAGCTTTAGAAACTTTATTAATTAATTGTATCACTGTATACTCTGCTATTCTGATGACAGAGCAGCTTGCAAACAGAAGTAACATAGTTGAGTACTGTTACCTTTACAAAGAATTTTTAAAGCAAGGACAAAAGCCATAGTTCTTGAAAATGTACTGCATATACAATGCAATACATATTGCATAGTGGTGTTTGTGGAAATTTATGTCAACACACTTAGGGCACAGTCTTGCAATCATTGTGAAATCTTCTGCTTTACTCCCTGGGTGTTACCACAGCTGAACCAGGATAAGGAGAGAAATGTTTGGGAGAGAAAGTGAAGTGTTAGAAATTGCTTCTTGTTGAATCAGAGACAAAAACTCTTTTATGACTGATTTACATGTAATTTCTTGTTTTCCTGGGATTTGTACAAATAAATACATTGATGTGTATGGAAGAGCATGGATGTTCCCTGCCTAGAGGAAGGCTTAGCTGCTCTACCAGCCCTCAGGCATGGACACAGGACAGAGCTTTGCACACTGTCATATTTCAGCCTGCTGAAAACCAATCTGTGCACCAATCCAACCTCATCACAGAGCAGCTTTAAGAGCTTGTTTGAACCTTTTGGAACAGATCTGTAACCTGTATGCATGGGATTCACAATGTTCAGTTACAGTTTTGATTAATGCAAGTGGGTTATTCTCTATTGGCTAAAGAGACAACCTTCAGATGTGCTTACTCTTCTGCTTACATGAGTGCCATGGTCATTTAACTGGTGAATATGCAGGTAGATTCAGAAGGGTTCATGGCCCCCCTCTCCTCCTCCCTTAGCAAATGGGTGATGGCAGCAGCTGCCCACATGAGCACAGTTTGCTTTTCAGCAATACAAACTCCTCCTCTGCTTATGTGGGCCGTGTCTTGTTGGAAGGGTTTTGGGACTGAGAGCAAGAGAGTGTGTACAGAGACTGAACAGAGCAGAAACTGTCATACACAGACCAAACTGACTCAACTTCTGCACAGGGAAATTTTTGTTCTCTAACTGGGTAGTCCTAAAGATTAAATAGGACTGCACATACAGAATACAAAGTACAAAAATACAAAAAAAATACTTCGTGCTTTCATTTTTTATTGAAAAGATGAAACAGCTTTCATAGCCTGTGTGGGATGGATAAATTCTAGAGTTGGATTTGAACAAGAGAATAACCTGAAATAGCGTGTTCTATTTCATAGAACATGTCTGGCAAAGAATGTGTTTAAAAGTACAAGTTAGAGGTGATGTAAGAAAATAGATTTTCTGCTGTATCAAGCAATCTCATATGTTCTGACATAAGCTTTATGGGACATTAACTCATGAAAACACCTAAAAAAGGAGTTGAATTTTCAAGAAAATAGGTGTTGCCCACCCTGAACTGTCACCAATGTAAAGTTGGCTTTTAGAAGCAAAAGTCAGAAAGAAAATTGTTGGCACCACCACAGTCATTACCAGCAACACAGACTTGGTGCCATCAGATCACGCTGGGCATTTCCAGTTTATGGAGGAGAGATCTGTCTTTTCTTATTAAGAACCACTTATGTTGGGGGGTAGAATGTGTAGTCCAGTGGTGACACAGATTTCATCCCACTTCCTCTGATTTGTTTTTTTTTCTTACTCTTGGGTTTTTTCAGGTTATTTGAGGGTAGCAGTGGTCTGAGCTGTTCCTGTCATGGACTTTAATGTTCACATGCTTGACAATTCTGGAAGTTGGAAGCTTTGTGTATGAAACAATGTTACTTTTGTGCCCGTACAGTGGCTCAATTAGATCACCATGGAAATACCAAGATTTCACATCTCTGAATTGCTAAAAGAAAAATGTGTAGCAGAAGTTGACTATGTGTTACAGACATTGTGGTGTGTATCCAGTACTGTGGAGTTCATATATATTTTAAATTCACATACACAGTGCAATTGTTCTACTATTTTAAACATAAAAGCCTGTCAGCAGCTGGAGTTTGTGAAAATACACAGTGCAAGAGAAATGGTCTTGGAAATGAATAAATCAAATTTCAAAGATTTTAATTTATAAGCATATTTTTCAGGATTTCCAAACAATGGATAAATACTTGAATAGTCATTTTCTCCCCTAGGGCTTTTTGGTACATTTATTAAAAAAATAACAAAACCAGCAAAATAAAACAAACAAAAGGGAAAAAATTGCAGTCAGCACTTGGAGCACATTTGAAAAATGTGGTTTGACACGATGAACTTTGGGTGTAGGCCGTGCATGCAAAAGGCTGTCTTTTTACAGATGCTGGGAGACTCTGTCCCCACTGGTTACCACAGTCTCCAACAGTAATGTTTAATAAAGTCTCTTGCCTCCTACTTGAAAGACCAGGAGAAGGGAGGCAATCTGCCGCTTTGTGAAGACTCAAAGATATATTTGGGGAAACTTGCTTTCCATTTCTGTTGGTGCTCAGTAGTATATAAAACATAAGTATTTAGTCTGTGTATACAGATCTTGTGCATGTAGTATCTGAATTGTCTATATGATACTTAAGGATATATAATACATCCTTTTGCTTGCTTGGGGCTAGGTAAACATATTGCCTTCTTACTTTTAGATGAATATAAACATCTTTACTTTTTTTTTTTTTTTTTTCCAAAATGGAAGAATTTCAAAGTGAGCCCCGTTGCCTTACACCGGCTTGCCTTTTCCGTGGATCAAGGGCACACACACAGATAGCCACTGCAGTGCAGCTGACAGGCAGTAACTTGTTAAATTACATAACTTGAGGGTATGTCTGAGCCCTTAATTCTTGTCAAGTTAAGGTTGATACCACGGAGTTGGGCCATTCAACATAAAGGTAATGGGAAAACAGCTTTTGTAATAGGCAAATATTCCTTTCCCCTGTCAACCAGGAATACCCATATTCAAGGAATTAACAACATTTTAAGCTTTGCATCTTACTTCCAATCCTGATGGTAACAGATGGCACTCTGTACAATGTTACCATTTTACTGCTTTTAAGTGCAGTTTGGATTAACTTTGTTATTTTGAGTAAACTCTCTTCAGGTTAGCATTGACTGGGCAGGTTAAGAAAGAAATCCAAACATAATATTCCACATTTTATTCTCCCCAGCTTTACTAGTTAGTGTATGTTTCCTGTATCCATGGAAGACACATACAGCATTGCAAGTTATTTTTCACATGGTTGATCTAGCACAAAAAGCTTTCTTTTAGGTTTGCTGATTCTAGTAGCTACTGTAATTAATCATGGTTCTGAAACAAAAGTACATAAATAAAAATGGAGAAAACAAACATGAAATCAGTGACAAAGGAAGTCTTTTTATATTTTGCCCTGTCTCTTGTTGTTTGGTATAATAGGCTGAAAATTCAGCTATTCTGTTTATTGGCAGAGATTTTAGTGATACAGCTGGGATTCATATGTTCCATATTAGCTGAGTTACTGCTGTTTAACTGTCTTGGATTAAAGTTTGCTTGCTTTCAAGGACCACACCTTTGCATATACTGCCATTGTAATGTAATATTGATTAATTAAGGGAAGAATGTGTATTTGGGCTTACTGCTCAAAATTATACAGGAGACAGTTTGATATTTTGGGTAATTTTCCTTCAACATTAGCTCATTTTCAGAATATATTAGAACTAAGACTTTAAAAAGGAAATTGATTTCTTAAATAAAATACGGATAATATACACATGCTTTCCACAATCAGAAAACAGTGTGCACCTCCTCCCTCCTTTCTGAATGTATCCCATGCAGTTCACAAAGTGTTTAATTGCATATTTAAATTTAATCATGTAATCATCTAATAGATGTAAGTACAAGTTTACATTTAAAATGCAACTCCTTGCTTTACTGAAGTGGGACCATTAAGCCTGTGAAAAGAAAGAGTTTATGAAAATGAATACATGTCTGAGTAACACTGAAAGCAGAGTTCAGCAATGCCCAACGGGCCACTTCTACAATAGCAATCCACTTCTGAAATGTTGGTCTCTGCAGGGAAGATCACTATCATTATAATTAGAGCTAGACTACAATGGACTGCTCAGGGTAGCTATTCCAAAAAGTTCTTTGAAGGTGAAGATGAGTGGTAGACATTCTCAGGAATAGAAAATTGCTTTCTCAAGTGAAAAAAAAATCAACCAAATAAATCTTAAATAGCTAGATGGCTAAAAAAATTTTCAGTTTTGCTATCCCTATTCAAAATGAAATCACTGCATTTCCAGTTTGAATATTGCTGGTGGACCTTAAAGAAATATATAATTTATATTTTCCTAGAATACATCATATGCAACCATACTTGAAAATAGATGTATTTTGTACAGAAGCAAATGAACAGAGACAAAAACATAGAAGCTTTTGCCTGGGAAAAATTGGGGAAATTGGGGGGAAATTAGGGAAAGATGGGATTTAGTCCTAATTCCTAAGAGGAACCTGCTGGTGATCTGGTCAGCGTGGTGGTGCCTGGGAAAAATTCTCCTGTGCTCTTTTTCTTTTTTGCCCTTCAAAATTGATAATTCTTTTTTCTGCAAATTGTGAAGAAATTGCTAAGAACTGTTTAGTGCTCTGATGTACATTAATACAAATAGGTGTATTCATATGAAAAATTGAAGATGTTTTCAGATCAATTTTTTTATTGTCTGGTTTTTAAATTCTTGTCCAGTTTGTCTTTAACCTTCTAAAGACTAGATCAGGCAGTTAACTAAAATTGAAAACCTGATACCAAAGCACAGTCTGATCTTCACACCAAAGCCAGCACACCTTGCTATATAGACAGGATTTTATGTGTATTTACTGCTCCTCACAGATATCCTGGAACTTAATGCAGAAATTTTTTCAGTCTGCTTAAACTATAAACTGTAAACTATAGCTGCAAGAATCCTAGAAACTGAGTGAAAAGTTTTTTCTGTGGAAGATTGAGGTGCTCCTGCCAAGAGCATTCGAGTTATGACAAATTATTATGACACTTATTGCATTTTCTTTAAAAGTAATATTGGAGTTGGAAAAGAGGCCACAGAACTTAGCTCTGACAGAGAAAGGAGCATGGCTCTGCTCTCTTTGCATGCTCCCTCCAAGGATTTATACAAACTGATGAGGTTCCCCTGAGCCTTCTTGAGCTTGAGCCATCCCAGCTCTCTCAAACTTTGATCATAAGAGAGAGACTCTTCAGTTCCTCATTTTTGTGGCTCTCCGTTGTACTTTCTCCAGTTGCTCCCCTCTGTGCAATTTGGCAAGTTGAAAGCATGTACAAAAGATCTGCTATGAATTTGCTCTTCAGATTTTGATGTGACAGTGGAACATAATAGTACAAATTGAAGGTAAATGGAAATATTTAAGCAGATGAAAATGCAGTAATACTTGTTTCTCTTCATGCTGAAATCAAGAAATGAGCAACTAAACTAACTTTGTTCTGTAAAATGGCCATGGTCTGATCTCTCCACTTTTTTATATTATCCTATTTACTAGCAACTACATGGTACTATAAGCTGCAGAAACTGGTTTCATTTAATTCATTTGGTGGATTAGTTCTTTAATTTTATGGATTCTTAATTTCATACAATAGTGTTTTTTCTTTGGCATTAAGTGGTCTAAAGTCTTAGAATTAAGTCAGTTTTTGAAAATGCCTAGGTTTTGTCAATTCCTATAGGTATTATAACAAAGCAATACAGTATCACAAACACTTTGGTGCCCATGTTTGATGTGTGTAGAGGAAATATCTTAACTATTGCAGAAAATTATTCCTCAGTAATACAATTCCACTGATTGCACTGGCTAAGCTTGGAAGTTCTTTCCTGCCATCATGAAATTGCAGTAATGATATTGAACTATTGTATTTATTTACAATTTGATTAGAGGTTTTAATACACTTTGGCAGACATTTATCTCACAATTTAAACTTATGACTGCATGGACCATTTCTTAGGATATTATAGTCTTTAGGTTTTAACCAAATATCTTCTGGGGTAAATAGGCACAGTAATTTAAATAAAATATGGTTTGTGGTTTCTTGAATTTTGCTGTCATAGAAGTATTCTATGTTTTATTCCTTTTTTCTTATTGAATTTAGGAAGACTTCACAATAGATTGAAATAGATGGGCTGTCAAATTCATAGATTGTTTAAAAACTAATTTAATTTTACAATAGTAATTTAAGACAGTTTCAACAGTTGTAGTTAAAGTTTTGATTATTTAAAAATATCTCTCCCTTTCCACCTAAAGGTGAAAACATTTGTAGCTGGAAACATTGCTTATGTCTTCACTAATTAGGGTATAAAGTTAATCTGTTGAATGTTGACTAGAGGTACTATCTATTATTAAAAAAAAAAATCACTGAAGAAAAAGATTTTGCAGAGTTGAAATCTTGGGTTTGATCTTGGAAGTGACCATGGTGTCATGCAAAGCAGGATGATAATTTTGACAGCATTTGAACTTCCGTGGGTGCCTCAGTGCCCAGAAAGTTTCCTTATAAGGGAAGTTCATGTATTTGTGCCTCCCTCTAGTGGATCACTCTCTCAACTCTGCCCTAGGAAATGTTCTCCATATTAAATTCATGTGGCATTGAACCTTCAAATGTCTTTGTTTTCATGGTGAGGATCTGATTCCATTCTCGTGGACAGTCTGAATGTGTTGCTGTGCATCTCCACTCATTATGGCACATTTTGCAATATGTCTCTTCTAAGACTCCTTTTCATACTGAAGGTGCTGATGATCATATCTACATGTGCAACTAATGTAGCACATATGAATACTTTTTTTTTTTAAAACATTCACTTTTTTCTGTGCCCCAAACCTCTTCTGTTTCCCAGACTTTCATTTATATGACTATATTCTGGAAATGTCTGCAGTTTGCCTTAATTATTATTTAATTATCTTTCAGGTACTACCAAGGTAAATCTTGTGAAGATCCCTTCAACTGCTTCCAGCCCTCGAGACACTGCTCTGGCAGCTGTTATCTGCAGTGCACTTGCAACAGTGCTCTTGGCTCTTCTCATCCTTTGTGTTATCTATTGCAAGAGGCAGTTCATGGAAAAGAAACCAAGCTGTGAGTTTCCAGTTTTTACTGTTTCTGGGTAATATTTATAGAGTGGTATCAGTTTGGCAGATCCCTCTGTAGGTAAAGAAATGAAATGTCTACATCATTTAAGCAAGTTTAGATTGAGATGGTCAATATAGCAGAGCCCAGGACTCCATCCAAGTTTGCCAACTTGTGACAGTTTCAGCTGCTACTGAGAAAATGCTGTGTAAATGCTCAGAAATACTCCAATTACATCACTCTCATGCCATACTCTGCTAGAGGCTGCACAGATACATTTGGACTATTCATGATCCAAGATGGGACATACCAGAGTTGCAATGTCAATGTGGAAATACCAGTTTTGGAAGACCTGTGCATCAAATGCTATTGTGAAACACAGGTTAGGTCATCAAGATAATGAATGTGGCCAGTGTAGATGAGAGATTTGTCCTTAACAGTTTTGGTTTTATGGGCACATTCAAGATGAATTAAATGCCTGAGACAGATCTATAAATTTCATTTAAATCATTAACAGCTCATCAGTGTAATTTGTTTATAATAAACATTTTTCTGTCTCTTAATTTAAATTAAGAAAGAAAAAAGTGAAAAGCGCTCTAGTTCCCATTTGTAGTTTTATAAAACTTTTATTAAAATGTGTTTATAGCATTTAATGAACCCTGGATGCCAAACAAGAATACTGTCTAGGATGAATTGGTATTGTTATTGCTGCTTGCAGTGCAAGCAGAAATTAAAAGGTTTACAGAGGCATTGTAAGAATTGTTCCTCACCTAGAATTTGCTTTATACATGAATTTTAAGAAATTCTGGCACAGTGAATTCAGACTTCCTTTAGTTAAGTGCAGTGACTTGTTTGCCTTGGCCTACAATTATAGAGATTAAAGGTAGTCTGCTGTTAATATAAAGCTCTTGAAGATAATATAAACAAAATCCCAGTGGCTGAAAGCTGACTCTGGAAAATTTCAGATGGGAATCACTGAGAATCATTAAACACTGCAAAAATGCAACAGTGAATAAGATATACTCTCAAATCATCAAAATGAGAGCAGATGTCTTCCTAGAAGAGGCTGTAGTTGAACCAGCTGTTCTAGGCTTTGTTGCAAAATCTGTGGTTTACATTATTGGAAGCCACGTGGTCACTGTGGGTCCTTCAATTGGAAAATGTATGGACGTACTTTATAGCATGACATTACACTTTCTGTGGAGATAGAGGGCTCTGAGCAGGAGAAAGGGTAACACTGACATGGATTTTCATTCACTTTGTTCAAAGGGTCTCTGAGATCACAAGACATTCACTACAATGGCTCTGAATTATCATGTTTTGATAGACCACGGCTAAGTGAATATGACCACAGAACATGCTGCCAGTGCCAAAGAAGTGCATCACAGACATGTGGTAGGTTATGTCTACTGAAAGGTGACTTTATTTTATCTAACACTTAAGTTGTGGCAATTCAACTGCAGAGCTAACACTGTCAAACTAACCTTTGTCCTAGGCTAATTTCTTAATAAGCAGAAAGGATTTTTAAGTAGCTATTTGGTTTTTTTTTGTTTGTTTGTTTCTTCCTCTATTCATTTCAGTGACTTCACTTGAAAAAAAAATTTAAATGTCTATCTCATTTATTTCTGAAAGAAATAGCACTGCATATGGCTTTGAGATTTAAATTAGTGTGAAGGATTTCCCAGAGAGTATCTAAGAATGTGGTATGAATGCTAAAGGACATTAACAACCTGGACAATTCAAATCATTGCCATTTTGTGAAGTCATATCAGAACAGATGCAGTTATTACATTTAGAAACAATAATAAGAAATAATAAGACAATAAGAAATAATAAAAATTATTAAGAAATACATAATTTAACACAAAAGCACAGGATTAAATATCATCCTGATAGCTTTACTCAGAATGCTTCCACTTATGTGTATTCAACTGAGAAGAAAATTAATTTAAAAAATAGGTACTCATGACTGGCTTCTATGTTACTGCTAGAGGAAGGGCTTGGCTTTTATAAATATTTCAATTTTAAAGGAATAAAGATGTATTAAAAAATGTTTTTACAGCAAGAAATCTCCTGCTGTAAAAACATTTCCTCAATTCATGTATTATAATGTAACTGACAAACTAATACTCAAGTTTGAAAAAGATCAGAGACTAAGTTTATGCAGAGCTTTGATAGTTTTAACACTATTAAAATTAATTTTCATTCCTCAGGACCAGTTCACTTGATTCCCTCACTGTGCTGTGATGAAACCTGTAGCATGGAGCACAGCAGCCACAGCTGTGCTTTCCACTCTCAGACCACGCTCAATGAAAGGTAACTTCGTTTTACAAATGTGTATTAAACATGAAGTATTGTTTTATGCAGTTAAATTAATATTTATACAGAGACAACAGCTGCTTGAAGTCGAATGAGGGATTTTGATGAGCTGTACCCATGTCATCCCATGTTGTGCAAGAATAGGTTTATGGTGAAAAAATTAGGTATTACTTAGTAAATGCTGACTTGATCCATGGGTTTCTCAGAAGAAGTGGCTTCTCTCACAAGCAGATAATGTTCCTTCTACTCTGTGGCACCCTATGGGCTTTGACCACCTCCTCTTCTGCTAATAGTTAGCAAGTTGCTGCCTAAACCCATGAAGCTGGGGGGATTGAAGTACAGTTCACAAGTGGAATGAAAATTTTTTTTAAAGGACTGCAAGATTTGAAATATCTATTATTTCTGAATTTCTAGCAGGTTTTAGCTTTTATTTTCTCCCAATCAGCTGAGTGTTAGTAGTAGTTATTTTTACAGAAGGGCCACGAGCTAAATATATAAAATTTATGGTGTCCTTCAGAGTTTCCTGGTTACAGATTTTAATACAGGATGTATTTATTTCTTTTAGCTAGAATGATTTTCCATAAAAGGTTTAAATTGGTCTTCAGCTGTTTTGTTCTTATGGCCACATGTTACTAAAAACGTAGAGGCGGCTTCTTCATAAGTATTGTTTGTGCAAGGTGACTTAGCGACCTAAGTACAAATATCTAACTTTTCTATAACAACTTGTTTAAATACCAACAAGCTTGAGTCATCCTTGTATACCACCGAGGCTGACAAATTGAGAGTTGTGTACTTGTTGAGGAATCTTTTGGTTAAGGCTTTAAAAATAACTGTAATATCCATGCTATGTGGACATCAAAGATCCTGTGGTTCCTTCCAGTAGAAATGGAGCTTGTGCCAATTTCCTTTGCCAGAATAATGCATTTCCTTCAATTGTGGTGCAATGTCCTGACTTTTGGCCTCATCTCTGAAAATGCTTTGTGTGTATATCAGAGCTATTAAAGTGTCCTGTTTTGGAAATGAGTAAGGCTACTTAAAAACTGTTCTAGGCGTGTTAATATGGGACGAGTTTTGTCACACTGCATATCAGACTTAATATAGCCCTTGCATTTTTAAAAATCTGCAGACTGTTTTTGGTAATAAAACGTTGGTGTGACTTCCTGGCTTTGTTAATATTTATTTTGGTGCGTATAAATAGTGAAAAACACTACTGGACTTTCAGCAGTGTTTGGCACATGTCACTATTATCATGCACTTTAAATACACTCAAGGTAGATAATACTGAGTTTCCACTTATACTTTCTTCCATTTTCCATTAAAAAAAAATAATGCTTGCTCTTTTTTAATATTATGTCCTTTACGTGTAAAAGAGAATAGAGGAAAAACTTTTCACATTTTGAAGGCTAGACAGAACAAACTGAAAAATCTGACGTGAATACGTTTTCAGGTTTAAAGCAAACACAGTTTCAAGATGCCTCATTGCCTATTCCATTCTCCCAGTCTGAAGCCACTTTACTTCTTTTACTTCCATTAGATATTCGTCTTTCTACAGACAGAAAAAATTTTAATTTGGGGAATTAAAAAACAAAATCAACCAAACCCCCCCAGTGTTGGAGATTCTAGACTCTGCCCAACCATCTTTGTTGCTGCATTTTAAGCCTGCTACATCTTGTCTTAATACATCCCTATCCATGCACTGAGAAAAAAAAAAAAATCCTTCTTCTTTGTGACAGTGTTTATACCTGACCACTACTATAGTATTTTTTGTCATATTTCTGACCCTAAACAACTCCAACTGTAGTTCATGTTTTGTGGAATCCTGGATTCACTGTCCGAAGTATTGGTCACCAGAGCTTTTGGCATTTCCAGCCAAGGAACAGACTGTATTCCTTCTCAAGAGAATTAGTTTGTACAGCATGTCTCTAGAGTATTAATATAACCCTGTTAAACCTTCTTGAAATACCTATTACAAATGATCAGTAATTAAAATACTGATAATATTTTCTGGAATGCTTTGTAAAACCATGCGCCTTTTATCTTTCTGCAGAGCTTCTGATTCTGTTGGAGAAATGATTCCTGCTTTCCTTGGTTCTCTTTCACACTCTGCCTGTGGAGACAACCCAGATGCTTGGCCTCTTATGCAAAACTCAGCTTGTTGTGACAGCATTTCTATCTGTGAATCATATTCAGAACTGGCTGGAGGATCTGCAAAATCCTGCAGCCCTGAGACTGAAAATGCAGCCGCTGTTGAATTGGATAATAACCAGGAACCAAGTGAAGTACTTCTTTCAGCTAAGTCTCTTGATGGAAATGTTGCAAAGTCCTTTGAAATCTCCGAACATAGAACATGCACAGAAGTTTCATCACTTCAGAACTCGGTGACTGCTGAAGGCCAGCCAAAGACAAAGTGTAATGGAACAACAAATGACTCTACGGACTGATAAAGAGGTAAAAAACATAACTACAAAGGAATGAGAATAAGTGCTCCAGGCATGTAGAGCTAGATAAATATAGAATTGTAAGAAGTTCTAGGGTTATATTTCTCCATAGGTTACACCTAGCTATTGCTGAAATAAATTAAACCTCTACAGGAGATCCAGCAGTTTCACATTTTTAAATCATTAACTAAATTTAAAAGGTGTAATTACTCAAACTGTGGTGTTGAAATATTATTCAGAATACAGGGGTAAGTCTGTACATCAGTCAGCTTCTATCAAGGATTTTTTTCATTAAATTTCAAGAGAAAAAATCAGTTTAATAGCCTTGTCAGGCTAGCCTTTGTTTATGAGTGAGAACTGAGGAATTGGCTTTGCTTTTTTGCAAACAAAGCATAAAAGACTTACAAGTGTTCATTTAAAAATATTTACAAAGCCTTTCTGTGGAGTTACTGCAGGAGTACTAGAAACGCAAGAGAATCTCAAATGCCTTATAATGCCATGTATATTCCCATGTCATCAGATAAAATGTAAGTTAGTCCATAAAATGCAACTTTATGTATAAAAGCTCAGAGAAAATGAAGGTCTGAGGTCAAAATGCAAAGAGGTAATAAACAATTGTCTTAACTATGTAACAATGGAACTGTTGCAAAAAGTCACATTGCTGCTGCTTCATCATGTATCTTTTTTAATATTAGCTGCACTCCTTACTTTTAAAATGGAATTTTCTACTTTTGGAAGTAATCTGGGGCCTCAAGTAACTAATTGGTGAAAGGATCCCAAATGATGGCCTGTGTTCTGATGGCAAGTGGTGTTGTTACTCCAGGCCTATGCAGGCTGTGGCTGGAAAGGAGAAACAGTCTCCTGTGCATGAACTCAGAGGCAGGAACACAAGAAGTTGCCACTAATATTAATAATGCACCAAATTTAATTACGAAAATTTTGGGCCATCTGCAGAAGTAAAACTGCATTCCTTTGATCCTCTTCCATTTGGTTTGCATTAACACTTTTGTGTCATTCCTAAATATGAAGTAGAAAGTAATTAGTATTTAGCAAAACCCACACATATTCTGAAAGCATGTAAGTGCAGTAGTTTCTTTGTAAATCTGGCCTTCATTGTTTAGGTGACATTGTCAAGAGGAGGAAAGGGAAGGGAGCTGCCTGTTAAATCAAGAATGGCCTTGCCATTGACTTCAGGGGAACTTACCCTGAAAATCTGCTGTGCCACTGACAACATCAGCCTTGTCCAGGTGGCACATCCTTCTCTCAATGTATTATTTAGTGCAAAGCTTTGTCTGTAACAATGCTGGGCACTACCTGCACATGTGTCAGGTAGCAGCACTGACAGTTTTATTTTTGTGTGTGCCCAATACCATTTGGTGACATTTGCATTGTGTAGCTGTGTGTAGGAGGGGAAGTGACATGGATACAAATTCAGATTTCAGCACTGCTAGTTCCCAGCAGTTCTTGATGTTTTAAGGGAATGCATTTCTCTATTAACAAGATTTTAAAAATCAGAAATTTGTGGGTGTTTTCCCACCAAACCATGCATCAACTTCAGAGGTATGCAATTAATATTACTTAAGAATTTTCTTAGATCAAAAGAACCACAAGATTTCAAAATATGACTACAAAAATTAGCTTTTATTGCACTATACTTGTTACATTATATGAACTGTAAATTTTCTTATTGATTTCTGTGTGTATGACAGACTCTTGATTTCTGTGAGACAGCTTTTCTAGCATCTCAAAATCCTGTATGCTTTGATAGTTTTCTGCTGTCCTCTATTACTACTGAGATTTGTGTATAATTTTGACTAATCAAGGTCTTCAGGAGGGTTACTTTTTTCCTTCATTTTTTTTCTTGTAATAGACCCTACTGATTCATTTTGTACAATTTCTCCCCATTCAGACTCTACAGTGCATCATTATATGTGCATTTTTGGCAGAGAAATTTCAGTAGTGTTCACGGGACAGGACCAGGACTAGGCTTACTTGAGATGCATCTTCAGGATGAACACTGGCCCACTGTACAATTTCAAGACAATAAGTTCATCTCAGTCTATAGCATTTTTTCCCATCTGGTCTTCATCTTTCATGTCTTTTTGAAATATTTTGAGGCAAGCATGGTCTTTGTACTGCCTGAGGATGTATTACAGTCTTTCACAGGTCAATGTTTTATTATTATATTTCAAAAGAATTACACAAAATCAGAATATACCATATTTTATATATGTACACACTGGTCTAAGCTTTTTTATGTGGGTTTTAATACAGATTTAATCTTCAGGTTTAGGTGAATTTTACAGCAAGCAGTAAGTATACCTCTACTCTTTTAGTGTTTAGTCAAATACAGAAGTGCATACGGGTTTCTTATGAATTTATGTAACCACTCTTCTTTCACTTTTTTGTAGGGACTGGAGCTGTATCTCCCATCACTAAAGCTGAATGCTTCCCTTACACTCCCCTGCTGATTCTCATCAAAAATACTTTGGTCTTCAGTGTTGCATGGTATCCAATCCAGCTGGAAAAAAATGGCATCATTTCACACCTTCTGAGCAGTTGTGTCTGAGCTGGAACAGCTGTGAAGTTAAACTTCAAGGAGCATCCTATGAGGACCCTGAAAGTGGATTTATGACCTTTCCAGTCTCTATTTCTATTTCCTCAGAGTCTCAAAAGGTCTAATGGAGTGAGCTTAATAGTTTATGTAAATACAGCAAGAAATAGAAATACTTCAGAGTATTTGGGGGGGGGGGGGTCTCAAATATGGCTACAGGTGTCAGAAGATGTGGGACAACACGGTGCCAGTTACTCTGCCTGCAGATTTGTGCATACATTAGGATTTTTTTTTTTGCTGGTTCTAATTTTAAATAGTATTCCTGCTATTGAAGGATGTAAAATTTATTAAAAAAAATCCATTTCTGTTTATAAAAGGATCACCTATCAATAAACTGAAGCTTTTATTATGTATTACATTATAGTCAATAAGCTAGTTTGGGGAGTTAGAGAATTAGCATGTTACAGTGTGTGTGGTTGAAGTCCCCTCCATCCAATTATTACATTTTTGGGAGGTGGCATTGCTCTGTTAAGTGTAGCAGGAGATTAGCTTTAAGTTAGATTTAGTTTAATGAAGGTCAGACATATAGATAAGGACATTGTGTTTAATTAGTAGTCTCAGTATTGGAATACAGCACTTCTTGTTATAGCGTATAATTTTGAATGTTGAAATAATTGTAATCAACTGTCAAATCAGAATGTCAGACTATAGCAGGTGTGCCATGAAAGTGTTTATACAGTGAGACTGTTACCAAGATTTTTTTATTAGTGCATTATTTTTAAGGGTCAAGCTCTGTGGTGAGCTGATTCATCCATTTAGGAATCCCTTTCATTCAAGACCCTCTGTCCTTCTCACTGTAGTACTGAGTCAAGTCAAATTTTGCACACAAAACAGAAGAAGTGGCTTGCTTTATCACATCCCTTAATATCACTTTTTTCTCAGCCATTTTCATCCCTAAAATAGTTTTTGCTTCTGTGGATAATGCCAGTAACCTTCACTGATTCATGACACTCAACAGGCTCACACTTGTCTGTGATGAGCTCTAGCAATTATTCCTTAAAGTACCCAATGTGCCTTGACTAAAGCAAAGCAATCAGCAAAACAGATGCCAACAAATTGGCAATAAATATTACTCATCTTTCCACACATGGTTTGTGTGGCAATGGAAATGTTGAGACAGTATTCAGAATCCATTATGGAAAAAGACTTTTGCTTTGAAGCACACAGAAGAAAGTTGGACCTGCACAAAAACAGATAAAAACAGTACAGGCAGCCATGGCAGAGAGGTGCTCCAGCTCTTCCCCAGTGAGATTATTCCTTTGTGCAAAAGCCATGAATAACACTTCCCAAATTCAAGCCAATGTGAACAAGTTATCCAAGAGATTTTCTGGCTGTTGTTGGGTTTGGTGTTTTAAGTAGTAGATACCACCTTTTGGTCACTGATGGAATAATAAGCAGTTATACAGTACAATTACTCAGATAAATACTTTCACATATATATTTAAATATGAGTAGTTTTGAATAATTTCTTTGTATACTTTCATACATTTAAGAAGTTACAAAACATTATTTTCACTACATGTGCATGAAGAGATGTGTGCTTCTTTGTATATACTTTGTAAATAGGAAAAAAAATCCAATGTGCATTTCAGTATATGGCAAAATATTTCCAGAACATACAGAGATTTAACTTCTCACTAATAACAGTTCTTGAAAAAGCAATGTTCAAGAATTTTGCCAGCATCTGCCACAGTGTGTTTTCCCATTGGAATTTAAACTTTGTATAATTGTTTTTATCCAGCAACCCTAGAAAAAGAGACTTTTTTTTTTTTTATGAGTGAAAGCTTGAGAGCAAATTGGGAGGAAAAAATTAAGAGAGTGTTTTTTAGCTCTATGTGTATATTTTGTATATACTTTTTTCCTTAATTTAACCAAATTGGTCTTTTGTATATTGCCTGTGGCAAGCAATGTTGTACATGCCAATAGAAAACGTTCACTATCACTGCATTTAGACTGCCCACATGTCATGTCTAGGGACTTACAGTGCTGTTTTAAATACTCCTTTAACAAATGTAAATTAAAACCTTGTATAAATTGTTTTGTAATACTTTTTCTACTTGTGAATAAAATATTATGTGAACCAGTATTGGTTTGTTGACCTCAAATTAATAATAGCTTCCTGTACAAATTTAGTGGTGAATTCTTCTAATTCTTTTAGAATTCCACAGTGGGGTAATTACATTAAGGTTATGGTAGAATTTGATGCATCTTTGTCTTGAGATGTTTGCAGTTTAGCAGTAACATCATTCTTCAAGCAGGAGGACCCTGAAGAAGCAGAAAATTAACATCAATGCTTAAAATCATAGTGCTTCAAAACTGTTTAAAAATTCTGCTTCTCAAGAAAGGGGGAGGAAAAAGAGGTAGGGGGAAAAAGTCAAATTGCTGTCTTTACAATGTCTTAGAAAAGAGCGCCTGGTGCTCCACACCACTAGGTTGTTTCAGACAAGAGAGATAAGCAAATAATGAGAGGAGCTGTATTTTTGAAGGAGGATTGGAGTCATGGCCCCAATTTAAATGAATAAGAAAGGAATAGCACAGTCTGACTGACTAGAGTAGAAGACTGAGACGAAGGAGTAATTTGATAATTGCATAAAATTGGTCCTTATGATAAAGCCATAAGCAGTGACTGGAAACTGAATCCAGATAGGGATTGCAGATAACATAAAGCCAGGGTGCTTGTGCTGGAGTGTGTGATTTTTGGGGGGAAAGTTTGAGGGAGACTCAAAAGCTGCTCTGTCTCTGGTTTAGTTGAGCAAATTTCACATTGGTTCTTCTCAGTGTAATGCTGTTATTTCTACATTATTTGAAGCACATAATTCAGAGTTTAACTGGGGATCTCCTGCCCAGAATAGCAAGGACTCCTTATACCTCTGTGTCCATGTGCTGCACTCCTGAGCAGTCCTGTAATTGTTTTCTGCTCTGACTGCCGCACGTCCAGCTCGCCTGAGAGTCCTTGGAGTTCACCTGGAGATTTGCAGGTGGCATCTTTGGGAGGTCACCTTGTGCCAGGACAGGGATCTTCATGACTCTCAGCGCTGCCAGGGTGGCAATGGAGTGCCCCTGACAAAAATTTATAAAAATATAATCAGTAAACAGGAATTGGAAAACAGATATTTACTCTATGTGGAAACAAAGCACAACTCAGAACACATGACGTACATGACCACAAAATTTGCACAGATATTTGCTCACATCAATTACTATATAAATGTGATTAACCAGGCTGCAATTTCCCATCCAAGCTTTCCAGAAGGTCTAGAAAAAAACCCACCCACCCCAAAATCTTTTCCCTGCTTGCATTCCTATTCAGTACAACAGTATTTCCTGCCTTTTCTGCAAGGTAGACCAAGCCCTTAATCCAGTCCACCCCATCCTACCAGGAGTTTGAGATCACATGGCTTTTCCCTTTGTTGTGGGCTCTTTGAGGGCCTTTGGTTTGCATTCCTATGAAGTCCCTCCAAGCAACAACCTCCATGCATTAAATTAATCCTCTCACTGTCTTTGGTGATGGAGGTTTAGATCACTACCTGCAGCACATTCCAGCACAGACACTGCTGCTTTGTTTTGCCCTTTAGAAAAAGAGGGATTGAAGGAGGGTGCAGTGTTTTATCAGGCATGGAGCACGCTGAGGCTGGGCACTGCAGAGCAGAGCCACACAATGCACACTTTGTGCTGGCAGGGTGCAATTTAATCCATATTTAGTTTTGGCCTGAGTGATGGTAAAACCCACTTGCTCTTCACAGAGCAGCGCATGAGCCGTTTCGATTATGTCCCATAAGGCGGCGCTTTCAATGGGATAAAAATCATCCTGGGTGGATTTGCTGGGGAGCCTGCTGCTTCCCACAACAGCAGTGAATGATGGGATTAGAGGAAATGTTTTCCAATAGCCAGCTGACAGAGAGGGTGGCAGACTGGGGGCACACTGAGGCTTCTACACAGCACCACAACTCCAACAGCAGGGTCAGCAGAGGAGGACTGAGGGGGTTTTCCCATCATCTGATTTTCTAAATCCTTATCACAGTTGGATTTTTTTTTTTTCCTTTTGGTTGATCTGACAAAAGGAGATTTGGCTTGCTCAAGAGGTTATAAATGACATTTTTCTAAAGCATTGGTGGAAAAGCAGACAAAAAGAGAAAGCAGCTTTTAGAAAGTGCTTCCCCTGAGCCTCAGTCTTTGTGGAGTTTTCCATTTCTTTTGCCCAGGTTTCAGTCTCAGTTTATGGATGGCTAATTCACATGCTATTTAGCATGCAAAAATTCCCTTAAGTATAGCAGCTAATATATCAAAATCTGGTTGTAACCAACAGTTTAAGGGAGAGCACCGATTTACAGCTTAGAAAAAATATTAAACCATTGGAATTCCAGAGATCATTTTGATGTGCCCCAGATCTGTATCACACAGTCAATTGGAACAATAAATATATATAAATACAGAATGTGCACAAAATAATGAACTTGTTGCCTTGCACATGACCTGAGGCAGGGCATTGTCCAGGTCAGTTAGTAATCTTATTCCTAAATCCTTAAACTTGAGGAAATTACAGAACACTGTGGACCAATTCAGGGGAGGCCTGTACATCCACCACACAAGCACTTATTCTGCATGTGGCAGAGATTACAAAAAGAACTGAGAACATTAAAAAAAAAAAAAAAACTAAAGGTTGTGTTTCAGTTTTTTCAAATGCCTTTCAGCCCAGGCATCCAAGCAGACATTTCACAGGCCAATATGGGAGCCTTAGGGGGGGAAAGCTGCACACAGTGGGTGTTCTACAGACCAATATTGAACAAAATGGCAGCAGTAGAGGTTATTTGTCATTAAAACAAGAATGAGAAAAGGACATCTAGCTTTTAGTGCACAAAAAACAAAAAAAGAGCAAAAAGGGGCCATTACATTGCAAAACATATTTTAAAAGCCAAAGTAAAGCACTAGTCTACAGCCACTTCTCTAATTTCATGGTCACCTAAACACACATAAACTCTGCAGCAGCCTAAAGCAAAATGAGGCAGATCTGGAATCAGCAGAGTAACAGCATTTACCATGCCAGTTTTGTCCATACCTTGTAAATGTTCTTTTTTCATTATGATCTTGATTCCAGCAACATCTGGTAGCTGAGTTTAACCTGAAGAAATTCAGCAGCAAGTATCAGCTTGGCCATTTGTTGTCTCTCTGTTGCAAGAGAAAAAAGAAAGTTTTGACCAACCTGGTGTTGGTTTACGTTGTTAGATACAAGAGTAGTTGTGTTCCTTTAACAGAGTTTCAGCTTTATTAAACTTTTTTCCTAAGGATGTTCAACAATTAAAACTAAGGGGACACAGCACCAGAGCAAGAGTGAGAATATCTTTCTGACTGTAATACTAAAACAGACCCATAATATTCCAGCAAATAACACTTGCATTTTGTCAAAATTAATCACCCTTTTTGGATATTTTGGTACTACAAAAAGACAAAAAAACCTTGACTGGAAAAATTTATACACTTTGACAAAATGCTGTGAAAATTTACATGAGGAAGCTTTCTCTGGGAAGGTTAGTGCAGCTACTCTCCACATTAAACCCTCAGTCTAATGAAATCCTCAATTTAAATATACCTTTAAATATACTTCAAACCTTGGAGGATCTCTTGCTTACTCAAGGAGGACCAATCAATTTTTTATGGGCAAGAACTACCTCAAAGTTATCTTCATACACTGTTTTTCAACTGGGAGAACAGATGGACTCAGGCCGAGGAGACTCTCAATCCTTTAGGTGATAAAATGCCTATTGTATTGATGGGTTAAGAGAAGCAAGCCCTGTGGGTTCAGCCTTCCCATTAATACAATGGGAGAAGCTGTGGGATCTGCAGGGAAGAGCTGAAGAATGCCAGAAATTACATCTCCTGTAGCTTTCAACAACAAATAGACAGCGTTGGAGTTGACTCAAGGTGCTGGCAAGTGCTGTAGAAGCGATTCCTGAAAAATATCTGAGTGCCAGATGATGCCTCCTAACACACAGAGTGTCACTGAGGAGGGCTTGTGGCATTTATGGCCCAGATACTTTCTTCTCCTAGAGAAGAGATCTTTGAGTTGCCTTTCTGCAGCGAGTGCACTCCGGGCAGTGGGGGCAGCAGGAGCAGTGCAGGAGGCACGGGAGAGCAGGAGCAGTGCTGGCATTTCCAGCACATGGCAGCCTCTTGCAGCTGGTTCCCTCTGCAAGTCTAGGGGTGCAGACATAAGCTGTTAGTGCCCCAAAATCCCCAAAGATGCAATATTGCACCTTCTGCAGATGTATCAGTGCTGTAACTGCAGCAGCTGAGAGAGGGAAGTGAAAAGCAATTACTATCATCTCTTAGCTGAGGGGGTGAACCAAAAACAACTAAAAGTTTTGGACTCAAGGCTTCCTTGGATCTGCTTTCTGATGTTTCCTTTTCATCCAGTCCAAGGTCTACAGCTGCTGCAGCTCCTCTAAGGAGACCCCTGTGGTTCTTACCTGATCTTAGGGAAGAGAAGTTGGCTTTCAGTTTGGCCTTGTCACACTCCATGCTGTGAGAGCTGGAGGGTTTAAATGCCTGACAATCTCTGATCTTTTCCTAATTGCCTCAGGTTTTGGATAAAACAATAAAAAGAGTGTTTTCAAATTTTGCTTAACTTGCATTACATTTTCTCATGGGAAAAAAAAAAAAAAAAAGGCAATCCTAACACCACCCGGAGCCCTAAGAGCCCTGGAATCAGCTACTGCTTCATGCTCTTACTGCTGCTCTGTCCTCTGGCCCGGTAACCAGGCCAGGAAAAAAAACAAAAAACCCACATCTTTGACCAGATCAACCCCAACCCACACCAACAACCCATTCTTTAAAAGCCTGCTGTTGAACCACTGCCTATGGGTAGTTCAAACAAAAGAAAACAAAAAGGGGAGGGGGGGGGAAAGAAACAGGAGAAAAAAATTGCATAAAAGTTGTACTGGAGAATCATTCAGCAAAATTCCCAGTTGTGTATTAAAAGCTCAGCTAAATAACTCTGGGCTTCATGGGAAAACAAGCAGGAAAAAAACCTCTTGTATTCTCTAGAATTACCCTGCCCCTCAAGCATACCAGGCATTTTATCTTCTTAGTCTTTATAAAACATCCATTTTGTAAAGAAGACATGCTGCATTTACCCCTTGCTCTTGACACAGGAGGATTTGTCCTCCCCATCCCCTGCCCCCTGTCAGAAATAGTAACACAGTGAAGACTCTTTCCACTCAGGAAAGGAATGTCTCCCTCTCTTATCCCCTCTCCTCCTGTTTTATGGCTCTTTCCTACTCTTCTGCCTTATTTATCACTGCTGCAATTGTCAGGTACTTGTTTGCCTGCTTTCCTCCAGGTCTGCATTTCCCATTCCCCTCAACTGCCTAGTCTGATCTTCCCCTGCCACTGGCAAACAGAATTGGGGGTTTAAGTTCATTAGCTTGGAAGATGTAACACATGCACAAGGTAAAGCTTGCTTTTAGAAAGGAAGAGAGCTCAAATTCAAAGGCAATCTACCAGGGATTTATTTGGGTGGGTTCCTATCTGTGGACAGCTGCTTCTGAAAGGGAAGAAAATGGCAAAGGGCTTAAAATGGTGATTTTTAAAAATTTTTTTTTAAGTGCATGCCCTGATCAGGATTTATCTGCAAGAACCCTCCATAAAAACTAGGGACAAGAGATGGTCACAGCAGGGAGACAGAGCTACCCATGACAGTATGTAAAAATTGCTGATAACAGGACTTACCCTCAGGTGCTGCAAAATAATTATCTGTAGAAAAGATGAGACAGGTCAGTAGGGATGTGTAATGGTTTAAACTAACTGGAAACACAAAGCTGTCCTCTTTTTTTTGGTGTGGAACATTCACTTTCTCTTCCCCGAGATAATCTTACCACAAAATACTACAGCAAAACAAATAATCCTTCATATCAGATCCACTTTGCACACCTGGTATTCAACTCAATTTCCTGAATGGGTGAGTCAAAGCAGGTTGGGCTGACCTGTTAGCTGAGACACAGCAGGGCATTCCCTCCTGTGCTCCTAGGCTGGTGGGGATGACACAGTTAAATTGGTCTCCTGCTTGGAACTGCTAATTAGAAATCAGCCCAAAGTTATAATGGTTATAAGTTATTTGGTTACACTCAGTTAAACAGAAATAATTTTAGCAATAATTTTTTTAAACACTTCAAAAACTTTAGAACAGCCAGATGGAAGAAGTGGAAGAAAGAATCCAATCTAATTTTGGCCAAAACTGGCAAGAGTCCTCATGGGCGCTGGGAGGGGATGCCTGGGCAGGGAAACACCCACTGCCTGCAGGCTCCCTGGCAGCACCCTGCTCCCACCTCACACCCTCATCTCTTCAACTTCCCCAGCTATTGATGCTGAACAGGTCTAGTGTAAACATCCTAATTATATATTTTTATATTGTGCTGTTATAATCTTTACACTTCTACAAGAAAGAAAACTACAGGGCCCTAAAGTGGGGGCTTTCAAGAGCCCCTTCAGCTGCTAATCAGGGCTGGGCTCTGGCTGTTCCAGTCCCTCTGCAGCTCCTCACCTGCCCCCAGTGAAGGCAGAAGCGATGCTGTGACCATGGCTCACAGCAGCTCCTCTCTCTGTCCCTGCAGCAGGAGCAATCCTGCGTTATCAAAGTGTTTTGTTGGTGTTTGCTCAAAGCCTTGTAGTGGGTGAGTGCTTTTTGCACAGGAAGTGTGTACACCATTGCAATGTCCTGCTGTGCTGTGACATGTGGCCACAAAGGAGCGTTTACACTTGGCCTGCTTGTCTCAAACTCTTTATTAGGTGATGGAGTGGAAAACTGCAAACTGGGTCAATGAGTGAGCCTTTTTCTTAGCACCACTCACGGACCTCCAGCAGCTGAAGAATGTACTTCTGTCTGCAATTAATCCATCAGTTTGTGGTGTGTGGAAGCCCAGATCCAAGACTGTCTGAAAATGTTGCCACTACCATGTGTAAATTCTTCCAGTGTTCTTCTGGGTTGGGATTTAATTAAGCAAAAGTGAAGTCTCAGGCTGACCTGGACAAGGAGGGGGATTCCAAACACCACAGAGAGCTGGCGTAGCTGGCAGCCAACTCGGTGCAGCACTGAGGAGTAGAAGCCATGGGAAAATGAAACATATTCATCAGCAGTGCCAAAAGGGAAGAAAATCAAGATGGAAAGTAGGCTGTACAAAACAGATCCTAGAAAAGAGTAACATTTGTATCATGCCATCTGGGATTGTATGAAGACAGTGACAGTGGACTCTCTCTCTATGAATGCTTCTGAAAGCAGTTTTTAAGAAAGTCTGAGTAAGGTATCCAGGTGATTTACACGTTTCCAGTCAAAACAAAAAACTCAACATTTTCTTGGCGGGCCTCAGCAAGGTTTAATTCCCTCTTTAGAGCTTTGTGAATTCCTTTTTGAATGAGCACAGCTGTGCACATTTCAGTTCAAACCAACCCATAAGAACACGGTTCCCAGCCCCTGAGTTCAGCAAGGCAGCCGAGGATGTGACTTGAGTGTGCTTGCAGCAGCTTCACCAGGACCATTACGGCTCCCTTGGGACCAGCTTGCTGTAATGGCCCTTTAATTACCTCCTCCTTTGCTAGCTGATCCCACCTCACTGCTCTGAGTGTGAAACTCAGACCTGGATCTGTAATTTAAATACTGTAAACTTCCAGCTGAGCCAGCCAACAACTATTATCACTTCAGCATCCCTTTTCTGGGAGAGAGAGAGGAGGCATGCTAGACTCAGGGCAACAGGAAAAGCCACTGAAGGCATCAACACTCTTGGGACATTGACACTGTGGCTGTGCTGCTGAGCAGCAGAAGCAGGCCCAGTCTCCACTGGTGCAGCCCTCTTGTAGAAAATCCACCAATTACCAACAACTTCATCCCCTCAGTGTCACCAGTGCCCAGATTTCTGGGGACATCTTCCAGTCCCTGCAGCAGAGATGGCAATTCAGCAGCCTCACTGATAATGATCCTGAAAGTGGAGTGAGATGTGGAGGCTGCTGGCAAATAGCCCAGTGCTCCTGAAGAGTAAGAAAATTCCAGTTTGGCTGCCATGGGCCCTGACAAGGGATGTTACAAGCCCCAGATGACCTCTGGGCATATCAACACCTACTCTTTTCTAACCACATCATGCTGAATCCAGTGCTTCCTTCCACTTTGAGCTGGTTTATTCACATTTAAATTGCTTAGATTAGTAATAATGAAGAGAGAAGTTACAGACACCCCTGCCAGACACTTGCCTGCCTTTCTGTTAGTGTTCTGTTTGGTTGTTGGTTTTTTTTTTAGTACAAATAGCAGTGTCCAGGAGGCTGTAGTATTTATGGTATAGTAATAGGAAAAAGGCAAAGACAAGGTAGGAGAATGAGTTGGCTGCAGAGACAGAGTTTGTCTCTCCCAGGACCAGCTTTGCAGGGCTGGAGAGCAGCACCTTGAGTCCAGATGGAATTTCTCTATAGGGTAAGTCAGTATAAACAGGGTAAATTTCTCTGGAGGATTTACTCAGGTTTGATTTCAGTTCACTAGAAGATGGTAAGGAGAAGTAGAAGTACAATTGGAAAGACCCAAAACTGGCTTTGATAATCTGGCATAACAAGGAATTTTCTCCATTTTGCAGAAAACAAAGCTTTTCACCTACCCCATCATTTTCCCCAACATTCAGGGGGAAATAAAGTAGAATTATAGGATATCAGCCAAACCACCAGCTCAAATTTCCTATTTCTCCCATTTCCATGTTCATACTGTGACTGAGGTTCCAGGTCTTGATAAATAAACTATCCAGGAGCTCACTTTTAACAAAGCCTCTCAACAATCACAGAACCCCCTGCTGACCTTGGCCCTTAAACACTGTTTCAGAGGTCCAGAGCTAATGCAGCATTCACACACAAGTCCTTTAGTTGACTGAGAGCACTGATGGATTTTCTGCCTAGAGCTGGAGCACCAGAGGGACCTTTGGGTGAGCACAGTATGAGCTGACAGTCACCTTCCCCAGTGCTGATGTTGATAAGAAGTGCACAGGCTGTCTGCTCCAGGCTGAAACCCCAGGTAAATAATGGAAAAGGAAGAGCAAAGCTCAAGGCTCCTGTTTGCTCCAGCAAGTCCTGCACTCCTGAAGTGACCTTTTCCATAGGGTGTGGTGACTGGGATCTGCAGTGGTCTCAGCTGGAACAAAGGCTCCTGACAGCCAGAGAATGAGTTGCAATATGGGATGAGAAACAAACCTGAAGCAGGGAACTAAAAAAATACAGGCTATAACCAGAGAGGAAGAGGTGCTAGACCAGCTGACAGACACTTCTGACAGACCGAGGGAAAGGCATGGGAAATGGGATAGCTCACAAAGGAAGAAACTGAATGTCAAATTAGCTATTTACCTGTAGTCAGCTATTTCCCTGCACATCAGTTTTTCACGTACATTTGAGACTGTCATAAGCAAACAAACAAACAAACAAACAAAAAAAAAGCTGATTTTCTTGGAAAACAGATTACAAACTGAACAGACTATTAAAACCACTTTGTCTTGGGAATTTGGCTTAAATACCAGATTAAATCAAAGATAGCTAATTTGATTAAGCAGAACAAGTTATCTAAATCCCTCCTTAGGGAAAACACCGCCAGCAATTCAGCACTGTTTTGCAGAAGACCTTCAATGTTAAACAGTTTCAACAAGAGCAAAACCTACAGACACATGGCACTTCTCCATGCATGAGGGACACATTTGCTGGGCAGGCTTCAGGGCAAGACAACAAATTAAATTTACAAAAGCTAAGAAGAAAATTTGCCATGTTGGTGAGGAATCAGGAGTGATGAGAACTTACCTTGTCACAGTCAGCTGATGTTATAGACCCCAATGGCACTGCCTCCTTCTTGCAATGGCACCTCCAGTTCTTGGGGAATTCCTTCCCCAACCTCCCTGTGACAGCACAGGGAGAAAAGGCAATATCTTTGTGCAAATGTTAAGAGACAATGAACTGTCACTTCAACTCTCATTTGTAATGAGTAGGATTTACTCTGGTTAGCATGAATCATTTTGATAACATATATAATTAGTTTTATAGAAGTTTTAGTATGTTATAAAAGCTGCTCTATCACTTGTGTTCCCCCGGGGCTCTCTTATAAAATTATTTTGTTACAACTGTATTCTCCTTGGAAGTGAATTGCAGACAACTGAGCACATTTGTATGTCAGAGGCATTGTAAGCCAAGGCATCCAAGGCAATTTTGATGCCTTTTTCATTTCTAACACCCATGTGAAGAAATGCAGGCACTTGTGGGCGCCAGCCCTACCAGCTGCCCAAAGCCAAAGACACTCTCTGCTTCCAGGCTGCTGCTCAGCCACCTCCACACAGCCCCTGGCTGCCCACAGCAGATGCTGCAGATCAGCAACCCAGGAGCTGGGATGCTGTCAAATGACCCTGGGGGAAAACACTCAACATAAATAACACAAGTCTTTAATAACTTCATTTGAGCTACAGAAAGGTATGTTGGAAGAGGATTTGTCTCTGTGCAGTGAGCTGCAAGGTGAGCTAACTGGATTCCATCTTTGTGAGGAAGAAAAGTGGGGCTGGTATGAGAATGCACTAAGTGAAACCAGCAAGCCCTTCTGATCTTATACATGTTTTTTATTTCATATGCATTTTAAATACTGAATGTAGGCTATGAGCCTTGTAGCTACTCCTGAAGAGCACCATTAATAAACAGACTATTTTTAACAACTGCCCTGCTAATCTGCTGTGAGTATGCCAGAGGAGCTTGATGAGGTTAAGGGCTGCTGCAAACATCAGCCAAACACCTTCCAACACCCACCTGATAAATTATTCACGAGGAGCAGGTGCCTGCAGTGTATTGAGAGCTGCTGTCCTGTGGCCTGTAACCTAAAGGGGCTTATCCACCCTGATTGGGCCCAGCTTGGCAACGCTTCAGCTTCTTAGTGGGTCATATTCAGGGCATTTCCCCAAGGCCCAGCTTTCCCACAGCACGGGGAAGGTGGATGAGAAGTGCTGTTAAAGCATGATACAAACTCCAGGCTGAATGGGCACCAGCAGCTGTGGACACGGTGGGAAGAACCTGTCATGCTGCCATTTTGTTTTTCCTGTGACAGGATCACAACCCCTGGGTCAGCCACAGCCCAAAGCAGCTCTCTCCTCCTCCTTCCCTCTAGGTCATGTCCAAGTGCAGCTGTAAGAGCAGGTGGAGATGGGGCATTTAGAGGTGCCTAAGGAGTGAAGTGAAAAGGTTGTAAGGAGTCAGAGGGACAATGACTGAAAGGCACTTCATAGAACCCAAGATGTCCTGAAGATTAATGAAGAGCATCTTCTGTGTCTATTTTAGTATTGTATTACATGATGCTGTCAATGATGCATGAACTCACTCATGTATGACAGACAACAAAAGCAAACAATGGTGGTATTTGACAAATGAAAATTTGTAACATTAAAAAAAAAAAGTCCAGTACTTTGAGGTGTTCTGGACAGAAACTAGAGTTCCTGACACTTCTAATCCAGCCATCTGTGGCTCTCTCTAGTTACTGGAGCAAGAAAAGGCACATAAAAGAACTGGTTCAACCCCATCCTTAGACTGGTAGGATATATTCCATTTTGAGGATGTCTGTTTCTTCTCAAAAAGAATGAATGCAGCCAGAATGGCAAGTTTTAGCCACTTACAAGCTGCCTTAGAAGCTACTGGCTCTTTGGCAACTGCTGGCAAGAGGCATCCCACTCCCTTCCCTCTGTGCTTTTAAATCGACACAGCAGCAGAGCACCGAGCAGTCATCCTGTCAGATCTGTATCGCCACTTTGCTTCTGGTTTAAGTAGTTTGTGTCCAAGAGATTTTTTGGATACTTCCTCCAAACAAGAAGTTGTAATGATTTCCTACAGCCGTGCAGCTCCGCATGCCAGCTGTTGAGGAGCAGCCGCAGTGGACTTGAAAACAAACAAATCTCAGCCCAGGGAAGATCAGAAGGGCCGACAGACAGCCCTACTGGTGCTGATTTATACTTCCTTATCTTTTATCTCCTTCCCTCTCCTCCCCGAGCACGCTAGCTGCTCTCCCACGGTCCTTCTCCCCGGGAAATCCGTGTGCTTGCCTTCTGCTATCATGCATCTTCAATTCTTAAGTTCTTTAACTCCTGAATTCTTTCTAATTTTAATGTCATACTCCCCTTTTGGTACACTGCGAACCTGCTGGGGCAAAGAGCCAATTTGAACTTGTTCCCAAGAGCACACAAATAAATCTCTGGCTCTGGGAACACAAAATCTCCACTACTTTGCCCAGAAGCAATGTGAAATAGCAGACACCCAGTGCCTCCCACTTCACAGCAAGCAGAGGAGGTGCTCTGGCTGGCACTGCTTTTCCGGCTCTCCACAGAAGACAAGGGGAAGCTGCCAGCAGGACAGTTATCCAGCAAGCACAGGCTTGCTACCCTTGTGGAAAAACCTCCTTCTAAAGACACTCTCCTCACTCACAGCTTGTTGGAGCACAAAAGGTGGCTCCTTCCCTCGTGTAACTGAGGCTATAGGGCTTCTCTGAATTGATCTGAATTTGGGCAGGTTTTTCTGATGTACATTTCTGGTGCTGATTAGTCAACCCCAGCTCTTCTCATATGTTGTCCCTGTCCCTGCTGTCAACATATAAACTAAAAATCAGGTGCAACTTTGTCTAATTTCAGCTACCAGTTCTTGTTAAACACTTGTTTTCAGATCAATGTTCAATCTTTCGAATTTATGCTTCTGTATCATCATTACATTAATCTTCTGATAGACTTAAATGTATATTTTCTAAGCCATCAATATTGCTGTTATAATAATCTCTTCTCTACATTTCCATCTCAGTGTCAACTATAATAGTAAAGTCTCTTACTTTGATATAAATTCATTTTTTATTTTTGCACAATGATTTAGATTCTGACTCGCTGTACAAGCAGCTATTTAACATCTGCAGAAAAGTTTTATCAGCATATGATATGAATTCTTCCATCTGGCATTCCACTGAACACAAAGCAGAAACATTTTTGAACACCTCTGCCTTTTCTGTTACTGGCAGTGCTGTAATTTCCATTTCAGACTCAGTGCTGTGCAAAGAAAGCCCTCTTTTTCTCTGCCCAGGCTTTTAACTCAGAGGGTTTTTTGCTTCTGTATCAACCCATTACCATGCCTGGTTTCCAATCTATATTAAATTCTTCTCTCTCTGATTTCCCTTCTCTTCCCTGCCTTCTTAACTACTGCCTTTTCCTCCTGTTATCTTCCCTGAGGTTTAGAGAACTTCATCGAGCACCAGCTGTATTTATGTCACCTGAAAGTAATTATTACACAATATTTCAGTCTCTCTTAAGTGAATCAGAAAAATAATCACATCAAACATTAAAAAAAATGAAAGCAGTAAAGTTCACACCTCAGACTTTCAAATGTAATCCACCTGTGCTTTTCTGATGTTATAATTATGTGTTATTATTTCAGGATTGCATAAGGGTATAATTTCTTCTGAAGATGTTCACTACTTATTTTCCATAGCAGCCAAAATCCAAAACATTGTAAAATTTCAGATTAAAAGCATGATGCTGAGTTACAGTATTATAAACCAAACTTTTGGATAGCTGGTTCAGCAGCCCCAGTGGGAAAGCATGGAATGCTGGAAAAGGATTACAGTGGTTTTTACATTTATGAAGAGTTACACTGCTGGTCACAAGAGAGGTCTCATGTTACTGAGAGTACACATTATTTGCTGGAAAATAAAAGTCCCTTGAAAAGCAAAAAAAAAAAAAGAAAAAAGTATCAGACATTTGAACAGCTGGAAGCATTTTCAGAAACTATCAAAAAAAGAGAAAAAAATTTAGAATAATATTTCCCCTTCTGTAGTAAGACTCATTGTGGTGGTATATAATAGGTTCCCTAGAGGCTTAATCATGTCTACTGTTCAATCCTCAAAGGTTATTTCATTAAAAAAAAAAAAAATCAGTGGAGACAACAGAGTTTCTTCATAAAAGAACCTGAAGCTGTCCTTCTGAGATGTATTTATTTTTCTACCAGCTCTCATCTTTGTCAGATATCTCACAAGTCATAAATCTGAGCAATAAGCTGCAATCCAGCATGCTCTGGCAAAAGGCAAGATTTCTTTCTTTTCTTTGTTGACATCTGATTTCATATTAGGAAGATATTGTTTGATGCCACTTTGATAAAACCTTGAAAAGACTGTTGTTTGCAGAAGGATCAAGTGAGATGGTGAATTAATGAAGTAACAGCAGCCATGAACATAAAGGAATGTGACTACTACACATAGTTTGAAGAGGTATCTGTACACTAAATCCAATACCACTTGAATTTCTTTCAAATTAAAATGTAGGAGCAATCTCTTAATTGTAAATGCTCTGCTTATTCCACCAATTATGATGCTTTATTTTCTTTACCGCAGCACTTCCAGAGCTGTGTCAGCACGAGGATTTCCGTTTGCTCAGTTCTTTTTGTCACAATGAATCTTTCAACGTGTGCCAGCTCCAGATAAACATAATCGCTAGTTTGTTCCAGTACAAAACCCAGGCAACAAACAATGAGAGGCTCCCTTAGCAACACCCTTGAATTCCCTTTGAAATACACTTCCATTAAATACCCCACTATGGGCTGTTAAATTTACATTCATCAGCTATTGTATACTTTACAGGCCTTCCCCCATCCTCACAATGTGGTTCTACTCACACCTAAACTGACACTTACTTTGTGGGTTTTTTAATGACTTTACTTACAGCAAAATGCCCACCTAGTTAGCTAAGCAAAACCATTCATTCTTTCCTCTCAAGGACCAACTGCAGACACACAGTGGAGTCAGTCAGTAGTACAAGAAATAAGCCTAGATGTGGTACAAATCTGAAAATGCACTCACTATGGTTTAACCAATGCATCTAAAAATGTCTAAACCCAGCTCTACCAGAATGACAGTGCTACTCACACAAGGCAACTTACACCTTGCAAAAACAGGCAGTGAAAAAAATTGGGTAAAATACCAAACAATACCCTTTTGCACAGATTCTGATAAAAAGAGGGCAAATCGTCCAATCAGCTCTCAATCTTATTTATCCCTTCCCAAACACTCACTTTTTCTGGCTGGGTTCTTTTACCTTTACTTGCTTCTCTCTCAGTTATTTGCTCTGATCTCTCAGCTTTGGTTTTCTTTCTCTCTTGCTTTTTTCACTACATTTTCACTGAGCAGGACACTTACAGTGCGTTTTATAACAGCCTACAGAGGACCTCTAAACAAGGCCATTCCTACAGCAAAAATCACCAGGGTTTTTTTGGGGCTGTTTGTGGTGTTCTGGGTTTGTTTTTTGTTTTTTTGTTTTGTTTGGGTTTGGTTTGGTTTTTTTGTGGTTTGTTGTTGTTGTTGTTGTTGTTGTTATTTTCTGGGCTTTTTTTTTCCCCCAAAACACCCTCAAATACAATTTCATAATTTACTTAGAGGGAAAAAGAAAAACCCACTGATAACATTCCCTTTGTTCATCATCCACTATATAACATGCAACTGTACCAAACTGTTCCAGCCTATCCTGGAAAAACATTTCTGTTCCGAATTATTTTGTTTCCCCTCCAAAACCCATCCTCTTGTACTTTAAACAATTCCCCAAGCTCATCCACTCATCATTAAAAGGAAACTCCATGTGAACAAACATGCAGGGACCAGATCATTTGTAGGGTACCTGTTTTACTCCTTTGTCTCTCTTATGTGTTGCAACATATCTCTTTCTTCCACATCTAAAGTTTTCCATTACAGACCAGTAGGACCACAGATTTACTTCTCCCATCTTTCTCTTCCTTATCTCAAATACAGCTCCTAGTCTCTTTCTTTCCAATTTTCCCTTTGTTTCAAACACAGTTTGCTCTTCCCAATGCAGGACTCCTACAAAAAATATGGTTAAACAAAGGTAAAGAAAATCCATGAGCACGTGAGAAAGACCTGTGTGAGCAGTTCTGGGCCATAACATCAAGAGGTAAACCCTAATTGTGAATCAATGTGTGCACCAAAAGACCTTTCAAACCCCTCCAGTCACCCTGAATATGAGTTCAATTCCCATTTACTTTCTTCCAACAAGATCGAATTTTCTAACAGACCATGCTAGAGGACTTGCTCTCCCAAATTCCATGCTTAAACTCCTATGCAATGGAAAACAGTCATTTCATAAATGAAACCAAGTGATCCAATGAAAGTATTTATTAGCATTCCACCAACATGAACAGACAAACTCTAAAAGTGTTCACCAAAAAGCAAAACCAGTCACAAAAATATTTTATCCACAATTTTGAAGACATATGCAATCTTCGATAAAAGAATTCAGTTCTGTTGTTATGAGTCCATGATAAAAGTTTCAAAGTCATGGTCTAAGTCTGAAACAAGGGCATCCACAAAATCTTCAACTGAAGGGGATTTCTGCAGCATACCTACAAAAGACAAGACACTCTGCATCAGGATGCTGTGACCTTGACAGCTTTGTCAGTGATAGCACTTACTGCTAACTAACTTTGAATGTCGCTACACAGCAGAAACAGCTATCAGATTTCTTTGTCAAGAAAAAAGTGCAATTATAGTGTAGAGGGATTATTTAATTTCTTCAAGATACCTGTTACACATTTTCACAGAATTGACAGGTTTCAAGGCTGTTAACTGATTTTTGTCATTAAGACCTTGTTTAAGCAGGGAATTATATCTGTTTTAAAGCAATGTAACCGCAGACTCTGTCATTCCTAAATGACTGAAACAAAATAGTGATTGAGCAGGTATATAAATCTTTATTTGCTAAGTCTCAGTTCTGACCAAGCCAGAAAAAAATGTATTTTCTCAAAGCATTACACACATCTTAGAACCATTTAATTTAGCATTTAAAATACAGCTATATCCAAAATTTTTGACAAGTCACAAAACATAAACAAAAGCATTTTCAATATACTGCAGTTTTAGTTTTGCTTTTTTACAGTACTAGGACTTACCTTTTTTTAAGACTTTAAATTACTATATCTGTTAGCTGTAGCACTTGGCTACACAATAACAGACAAGAAAATTAGCATCATGAATTAGAATCATGGCCAAGTACTTTGTCAAGTAATTCTATAAACGGAGAAACTAAAAATTTCACCCCTTCCTCTCCAGAATCCCAACTTTTAGATGGCATGAGAATATATCCTTTAAATTATTTTCAGATGTTTCTTTGTACTTAACATCACCTACAGTTGGTCTTTTCACTGTTATTAAGATTTTCAAGATTACACATGAAAATTTACTGCATAACTTGTACCAGAAAAAAACCAAAAAAGCCCCAAAAAACAACAGTTCAACTGCCAAATAATGTAAAGTTTAATCTTTGTGTTTCTTTGAAGTGATCTTTCTGGCATCTGCCAATGTAAATATAACCTTGTTCTACCCTTTCTGATCGGTGTACCTACTGAACATAAATTTATATTCTTTCACATCCTCAACAATATTTGCTTTTGATGGAAATTATAATTGCATGCTGCTAAAAGAGTATAATCTTTTACTATAACACAATGATTCAAAACCCATCAGGAAACACACCAGCTCAAAGTAAATTGGTGTGAGCAATTAAAAAGAATTTTCTTGCTAAGACCTTACAGAATTCCATTTCAATCTGATTTAAAAACATGTTACAAGTGTCAACACAAACTGCCATGGCCCAGTAGATTAATAGCAAGCACTACAAGGAAAACAAATCTCACACTATATATAGATTGACTGATATGCTGTTAAATAAAGTTTGCATCAAGCTATTTTCAAAATGAAAGAGAACAAAATTAATATTTCCAACTACTTGGTAAACTTGTCATCTACTCTAATGTTAGAAAAATCACAGTGGAATTACTTGTAGTTCACAATGAAAAATGGCTTGCTGTGTGCTGGGCTGAGAAACAGATGTGTGCAGATACCCAGCTACTGATCTGCGCTCCCCAGAGAGCCGTGGCCTCTTGCAGACTCCCTCTCTCGGGTTCCTGGCTGGGGAACACGCATATTTGCCCCCTAGCAGCCTTGGAAAAATTCCAGTTAGACTCATATTTTCCTGCAGTTTTTAAAGAAGAGGAGAGAGTGCCTTAAGAAGGTGACAGGGATGGCAGCCCACTGGAACATGTACAGTCATTCCTTTTTCACCAGATATCAGTATGGAGAGATGACTAAAATACTGCACATATGTTACATAAAGATGGACATAATAGATATAACCACCACTGCTCGAGCCCCATTATACAAAACTCCCCTTCCATTACTGACTTTATAAAAAACAGCCAGTCTGGATGATGCTCAGCCAATTCTTTGACACACTAACAATTATTCTGCCAATTATCAATACCTTGGAAAAAACCAAGAGCCAGTAGTATAATGATAGGCAGAAGAGAAGAAACTGAAGCTGGGATTATCTTCAAGGAGATTTAATTTCCCCTCCCACATAAAAATGGCAAATCATAACAAAAACATTCCAACCATCAACATTATAAAATGAATAAGAGAAATATAATCAATTACAGTATACTTGGATGTATTTTAGGGCAGCTGAATACAGTCTTACCAAATATCACTTGAAACTTGCTACAAATTGTATTTATTTATGAAAACCAAGTTTGCTTTAAATATGTAGGAGATTCCAAAATCATTCTGGCAATGGTGATGTCAACTGACCTCCATCCAGTAGCTCCAGCTTTTGATAACAAAACCAGATTTCAGATTTCTTGCATTAGTGGTTTGTTGCACTCCTATTTTCCCAACACTGACATCAAAAGCAGACACTAACAGACTTCACTTTTGCAAAGAAGGGATGGAGAGTAACTGAGGTCATTGCTAAAGAACTCCTACTGTAGTGAAATGATCATGCCCTCATTAAATAAATAATTACAGATTTTAGAGTAAGACAGTTCCAAAAGAAACAGGCAATGATGGTATTTCTGTGTTTTAACCTCTAACTCTACACTGATGTGCTAAAGAGTGGTCGTGTCTCTCTTCAAACCCCATTAAAATATATCAAAGCAAGATCAGCTTTGATATATTGTAAGTACTCAGCACTTCAGTCTAAATGATTTAGCAAGATGTCCACAAGGTCTGATGGTTGCAGTTTTCAAATTTAGGAGTGTATTTTAATACGTTCAGCCCAACTCCTATTTCAGCTCAGTCTCTCCCAAGCCTAAGGCAACTGCATAGCTTATCTTCACTGCTTTGAAGTTTCTTTCACATTACAGCACTGTGGTTAACCACACCCTTTTGAGAGATGGTTAGCTATAACCTACAATCACTGAAAATTGAGAGAAGAATAAAGCCTGTGGCAAAATTTGGCCTCTGCCCCCCTGGAACACTAATTATTCTGGGTCCATGTAGTTTGAGCTAACATATGTTGCCGTTCATATCACCTTCTAGGATTTATGCGTATTTCTTACACTTGCAAAGGGATATATAATCATTATCTGAAGATTTTTGCAGCCTCTTCAAATTATAACTACTCCATGAAGTACAGTCTGAGGCATGGAAAAGCAAATTTTCAAACAGCTTTGGAGCAAATGGGTGTTTATTTATACAGTCAGTCGGTTTGGTTACCGTGTAGGCTCAGAGCTGAGTATGACTGTCTGAAATGTCATACGGCATCAACAAAGCAAAACGCAACCTCACACACATTTTGCACAAGGATTTCTTCAGAAGCCCCAAGGACAACATGACTGCACCAAGGCACTGCAGGAGAAGTGCACTCCAGGATATGCTCCATGCTCTTAGCTCCCAAAACATCCAACCCAGTAGTTTTCACACTGCAGTTCACTTTCTGCCTATGCACCTGGGTTTCTCTCCAGCCAGAGAGTGCCAAGGGAGAGAGGAAGGAATGGTGCACACCTGAATCTTGTTCAGACCTGCAACCAGCACACAACTGGACCTGGAAGGGATACCAGGGTTATATAACTTCAAAGGAATTTGGAATCCCTAATGCCATGTAATCCTAGGAAGGAGAAAATCTGCAAGAGCCATGTAATCAACACAAAATCACAGAGGAATGAAGTTCTTCTCAAAATGTTTTTTTCTCTAAGGAAAAATTTAAAGAAAATAAGCCTCTCGGACAAAACATTGTCTACCCATTTTCAATTGCTCCCGATATCCACATTTGAGACTATTTCTGTATTTCATTGACTATCAAGGGGGTAAGATAAAAAAAGTCTCTTCAGAAAATGTTTAAGAAGTTCTCAACCTCTATGATTTTGGTTTTTTTAAAGGAAACAAATACCAAGAGAATCAAATGCAAACAACAACAACAACAACAAAAAGCATACTGTGTTTCCTAATTAAAGACTAGTTCAAACAGGAACCTTGTCAGCAACTCCACAGGTCAGGTCCTTTATCTTTCCTCATCAGAACATCTATGGAATAATGTTGGAGAAAGATGAAAAGCTAGGGTCATATCCAAAAACAAAAGAAAAACAATAGATAGCTTCTGAGAAGAAAATCATAACAAAGAAGCTGCATAAATCAAATGTGCTCGTGAAGTAACCTGCTATCAAACAGCCAATGAACATGGCTAACTTCCTAATGAGGTATGGAAACACTTCAAGGGTGAGGCTGCAGATGCGCATTCGAACGTCAGGCATGTGCAAGCCCATATAAAAAAACCACCTGAAATAACAACCTAAAGAAGTTTCTGAAATAGGGCACTAGTGAGCACAGATTCTGGACTGTTTCTCTGAAGAGGAGTAAAATCAACAAGCTTTAAAGTGGAATCTGTCTTTAATCAAGTATGTTTTGTTATTTGCTATGGGAGCACAGTTTTGCAACTGATGGAAACCAACAGAAGATGGAAGTCAAGTAGTCTGGAATAACAATAATGAACAAAAAAGCAGCAAGAGAAAACAAAAGCTCATTGAACCTAAACAAATTGAATTGTTCCTACTTTTCTCCATAAATTCTCATTTTTTGTAAGAAATACAGACCATATAACTTTTTTCATCAGGTGTGTTCTATGATTTAGCTTCCAATAATCCCAAATCAGCAATCAAGTTATTGTCCTATCAGAACATCTGAGTCACCCCAATTTCATTCTTTAGGGAGTCATTCAAGCACGTTTGTTAAGTTTTTTACTTAACTACTTTTACTGTCTACAAATGAACATCACAATAGGCACAGACAAAGAATCTGCTGATGAACACTTGCTAGTTTTACAATCTTGAATACCAGTTAGGATTTCTGAATAAAGAGAGTAAAAGTGAAATTCAGAATACAAAAGTGGCCAGGGAGATAAACTGAAGCAAGGAAGATGTATCTTAGATGGAAGAGGATCAGATCATGGTATACTTAAGAAAACTGGGCATAAACAAGCCCACAGGCCCTGGCAGGATGCACCCCTGAACACTAAGGGAGCTGGCCGATGGCATTGCTAGGCAACGCTCAGTAATCTGTTAGAACAGGAGAGGTACCATAAGACTGGAAAAAAGCAAAAGTCATGTCTACAGGAAGAGCAAGCAGAAAGAACTGAGGCTGGTCAGTCTCACCTCAGTCCCTAGGAAGGGACCAGCTAATCCTGGAAACTGTTTTCAGACTCACGAACATCAAAAAAATCAGGATTCACCAAAGGCAAGCCATGCTTAAATAACTTGATATGATGAAATAACTGGCCAGCAGAAAAGAGGAGAGCAGTGCACGTCACCTCCTTTGGATCTCAGTGAGCGCTTTGACTCTGTCTTCCATAGGATCCTATCACATGCAAGGGGGAAAGCCAGTTTTACTTCCATAGATTTTCTGTAAGACCATCCATAGATGAATTTTGAAACCTCTTTCAAATAGTACTTGATTCACAGAAGCACACTGCCAGCAACTTCAACATAGTTTCCAGGACATTCCAGGAAAATTCCATGTTCAGTAAAATAAAGAATATACCCCAGAAAGAGATCATAAGCATATCTGGTGTTTAAAAACATTTTGTCTTTCTCCACCATATGACTTACAATGTAAAAATTGGATAGGCTTGTAAAGATGCACATTCCTGTCTTGCAAATTCTTAATCCACAGTTCTGGGCTACAGTTTTTAAAGGTTACAAACACAAACACTTCAAGAACAGTAAAGAGAATTTGGGAAGTCATATTGAATTAAAAGTAACCCAGTAGATCAGAAACAAAAATAGACAACCTAAAGAATGTATAGTTGCTTAATATATGACAAGTCTAAGGAGAGCAGAGGTCATGGCCTCAAATACAAAGAGATGGGTCAAAGAACTGAAATGTTCTAGTCAGGAAACTGGGCCAATCTCATGATGAAATACAGACACGTTACCACTGTCTTCCTTATCTGTAGAAAAAAGTCCCAGAAATTCCAGTCTGCTAAAATGGAGTTTACAGAGGCCAGTGAACTCATACTCATTCTTAATACTAAGAATTTCAGAGAAAGTTGAAAGATGTGCCAGGACTTAGCCAGTGCTCACCTTACAAACAGCAAAAGTAATGTTTGGTTTGAATTCTGCAACATTACACAGGAAGGTCTTTACCCTGATTTCAGAGATTTGAGATAAAGTCAGCAGTTTCTCAAACTTGTTTCATTCTCCTGGCATTATTTTTTAAGGTATTAACACACTGAGTATTTTTGCTATGGGTATGAATGATTTTTAAAAGTTATTTTCCAGATTCAAGAGGCAAATATTGTAATGAGATGAATAATGAATTGTGTTTCTTTATTACAGTTGTCAGAGCTGCATTTCATGAAAATGAACACTCAAAGTACTGATACAGCCAAAGATATTTTGATGACACTGAAATGATGAGGCCAAACCAAGTTCAACTTCTCCTACACAAAATAACCAGAGATTTTATGAATTCCATGTATGGAAAAGTTACTACTTTATTGTATCCAAGAAATAATGCAATCTATCTTCCTTCAAGTTTATTCTGAATTCTTTAGACAGCCTTGTAACACAAACATTTCAGCCCAGCTATCTGCGTGTACTCCACATACCACGAGGAGTTCTACTGACCACGATACGAAGGTGATGACCAGTCCACTTAAATTTTTCTTTGATAAATCCAGTGAACATCATAATTAAAGTAAAAAGACCAAGTTGGGAAATGCAGTTAAGTTGAAGTTCCTTTCTTTTTGCAGGGGAATAAAAGAGTTATAACTGGTTTCCTACCTTGCACCATCAGCATGGGCTCCTTTCCACCGCCATGTGCCAGCATCTCTCTACGATAGCGCTCCCCCATTGCCCTGGAGAAACACAGGTGTTAGAGCCATCTACAAACACAACTGGTCCAGCCTGCACTCAGGTTTGCTTCTAGGATCTCTACAGAACTCACAGACAGAGACCAAATGAAATTTTCCACCCTGAAACAATGGCTGGTGCCACACTAGCTCCTCAAATTCAAATTACATTTAAAATTCCACTATGAGGAACTGAACTAGACAAATTTTATTCATAGGAGTGTGTGTTGGTGCCTATAAAAGTTAATTTGTGAACAACATTTCAGGCTTCATTGTGCCAAAGGGAAAAGTTGCTCTGTTACAATGTCAGCAAAGGTATAAGAATGCTTACAATTTGTGACCTCACAATTTGCTTTTTTAATTTCACAAAGCAAAATGAGTAGGATAGCTCTACTAAGCTTTGATGTTGGTGACATGAAGCTTGTTTAATACCCACAGTTGCTTTGATTTCAACAGAAAATTACAAGCTATTAGGCATCTATGAATTTCAAGCTCTCTAATTACATCTAAATAGGGATTTCAGTGTCTCCCAACTGACACACCTGTATTTTAAAACACTGACACAATTTTTTTTGCACCAATGAACATGTCCCAAAGTATATATATACACACAGACATGTATATTTGTGTATATATATCTATTTCTCTCTCTGTGGTTATTTCCTGCTTTGTAGTACTCTTAAAATCAAGAGAAACACTAAAAACTAATTTGCATCAAAAAAGCCCACCAACCTAATTAGTTTCATGTTTTCCAGAAGCAACTAGCATTTCATTCTATTTAACATTTCTGTGTTTTTACCTATCAAACGGGTTCTGAGCAAAGCACTGTTTCCACACCATAGAGGCGACAGCCCTGGACATGAGGTAGGAGTAGTATTTGGCACCGTAGCCCACCAGGTGACTGAATCGCAGCTGCCAGGCCTGTAAAATGAAAAAGAACCCAAACCCCATGTTATCTTTGAAATTCTTTATGTTGTTCAACATTTCCTATGTATGCTGGAAGAAATCTGATCCTATTAATGACAAAGAAAAAAGAAAAAAAAAAAATAGCCAGCAGAAATAAATCCCAGAATGAAGAATCTTTTATCAGAAGAAGCATTTTTCAATCTCAATGGTGTATGTCCAGTACACTGATCATCAGGATTGAAACTATCTATAAACAGGATCAGAAGGGGAGAAAATAAAGCAGTAAAATAAATTACTCATATTTGATAATAGCTGCAGAGTTCTACTGGTCTTGAACAAAACCCACAATTACCCTGTTACAAGTAACACAGTATTTTATAATTTTCCATGTGGGTATGTGCGGTATCACACTCAGAAAAGTTCAATTTATAACTTTTGTCAGAAACAAAATGGTAACAGTAATTTGTGTTTAATGCTATTAAAAAAACCCAGCTTTCTGTGAGGCAGCCATCTTAGAGGTACACAAATTCCATCCACATGCAGTACCATAATTCACAGATTTGTCTGCACATTTTAAAATGTGTGTGTGTATATATATATATATATATATATATATATATATATATATATATACATATAGCAGGTTATAATCTGCAATTATGTTGCTATTCATTTATGGATTGTTACTTCACATAGTGACTCATTTGAGTGATGACAGAGGTTTTTTAATGCTTTTTAGTGTTGACTGTTTCCTTACGTTTTCTTAGCAAAGAAAATCAGAACTATCAGCCTTATCTTCACAGAAATCAAAATACTTTTTTCTTTTTATTTCCTTGACTGCAAGAGAACAATTTAAATTGTGACAGACCTCCAAAAGTCATCTGGTCCAACCTTTACTCAAATTAAAGCTAGGTTTGAAGAGATTTCTCAGGTCCCTGTCCAAAGTCTCCAGGGATGAAGATTTCATCACCTCTCCAGTGTGGTGTGTGAAGTAAGTAGGTCCAAATTGAAATGCTGTTTCCCAACAGATTGAAATGAGAATGGACAACTGTAGAAAGGAAGGAGTATGAAACTTCCTTTGGCTCCGAGGAAACTCCAAAGAGAAAACAAGTGCCCTATCTTATTGGCCTTCCTATGCAAAGTCAAAACTCTTAACATTCTTGTGATATGTCTGTTGTCATGATTTTTTCAGGTACTATATAAAAACTGCTTCACAGAGGAACTAGAACAATAACACAGCAAAACAGATGTTTTAAATTTAAATCCATGGGCTGTCAGATGCTTGTTCTTATCCTAAAGTCAATGACTGAAATTCTGATGAAGCCAAATAAAAAAGTAAAAGGGCATATGTAATTTTCCAAAACTTTTTGTCTTTGTGATTCTTTTGCACACTGTAATTAACAAATTCCTTCTTTTTTACGGCTGAAATAGACTATGCTTCTTTATTCAAGAAAGTCCTGACTATTATCTTACTCTCTCTATTACCTAAAAAGATCTACATGTATTCTAAAAAAAAAAGACCAACTGAAAGGGTGGGAAAAGTAAGTATTTGGCTTTTACTTAGTCTTTTTTCCTTAAAAGAAAAGGGAACAAACAGTGCTTCGTAATCTAAATTACTTCTAACAGCTGATGAGAAACAAGTTGCTAGCTAGGCTGCCTTTCCTGAGCAACAGCTACAAATAAAGTTCTCAGAGTTAGCCATAGTTCAGCCACTCAAAAGCTACTTTTTACAAGATGGTTACCTCCACCCTAAGACAGGCGCCCAAAACAAAGGGAATTTGCCATGGGTGAGGAATTGAGCCTGTACTGGTGACCCACACAACTAAAGCAGGAGTAGCATGGTTAAATGAGATGAAAAAAGATCTCCAGCCTTCAATTTTCCTATGGGTCTTGATGCATGATACAAATTCTTTAAAATTACAAACTTTTTCTCTTTACCTTAAAGCACTGTACTGTATCTCATTGCAATGCAAGTGTGTTACAACATCCAGCTCAGACACAGAGTCTCCGCTTTGCTTTGAAAGGTATTTTGGTTGCCATGTTTTACTTTATAGCTATAGTTTTTCTAACTAGTCCCTTAATTACAACCATAATCATTAAACTAAAAGCACATTTTGAAACAGAGCAGAGAGACTACATTTTTAGAAGACTGAGCAGGAAAACATGTCAGTTTCTTTTATAATAAACTTTAAAAGTTATGATTAGAAGTTTATACTCCTCTCTCTCTCTCTCTGGAATGTGGATAACTTTACTGATGAATTGGTTTCACATAATCAGAAATGGTTTTTAAGCTGCAAACAAAAATAATTTCCAGGTGTTTGGCATACTGAAGGATATTCCTACCTCTCCCATCAGAAAGGAATTACTTTGATAATCATATAAGCTGTAACTAAGACAGTATGTCTTACTTGCAACCTCAGATTACACTGTTTCCTCAAATGCTCTTGGCATTTAATGGTCTGCACCTAAACCAGCTCATCTGCACTTCCAACGTGATCAACTACTCAATTTATTGGGTTTGTTGAAACTCTGTATCACAATTAAGTAAGGAGAAAAGAACAACTTCTCAGCAATCTGTCCAAGATCAAAAGCTTGATATCGAAGTCAGCACCTAAAATAGCTTCAGTATGCTCTGCTCAATTTTGTTTGACCTTGTCTTTGCTAAACTTTACTAACGAATGTCACATTGTTCCCTTTGATAAGAAAAAAGGAAAATACAGAAAGACCAAGGAATAGCACTGCTCATCTCCCTCTCTGCATCTGGGGAGGCCTGCAAATATGATGAGGTTGAAATTTCAAAAATTTATTTGGAACAGAACAGTATTTAAAACAAGAAACAGAAATGGAGGATGAGTCAAACTGAAATGAAGATTGCTTTCCCGCTGCAAACAGCAGTAAAGGAAAACCAGTAACAAACAGTGCTATTCCCTACTGAAATTTGAAGCCTGTATTTAATTTTTTTTTTTAATCAGCACAGATTTTCCCCACTCTAGAGCATGAATAACTCTAGCATGTCATCATTTCCTGTCACTACTTTTGTCCAAGTCCTCACACAAAGTTCCTGATCAGGAACTCCCAATCTTCAATATTACCCAGAAATCATTACATTATTCAAGTACATTTTCTGATTCTATTCTGTCCTAACAATTAACTTTTCAAGACTGGACTTAGCTACCAATAAAAATATATTTAAACACTAAAACACCCATCCTCTACCCTAATTCACAAGAAGCTACCTGCCCACATAAAAAAATCTCTTCCTCTCCTCCTACTTCATACAGAGGAGATTATGACCTAGGCAATAACACGTTCAAAAACCACAAGAATATAAAGGCTACTGCTCCATTCAAAAGTTCTATGATGAATAAAAGACACCCCCCCTTACTAGGGTGATTATCACAAATAATATTTAAAAATATTTCTCACAAAAAAGAGAGACATTTTAAAAGATTATCACAAATATTTAAAACTAAATGATTGACCTTGTAGCATAAAACTCCATTTCTCCATGTTAATAAATTCAGCTATAAGATGACTTGATTTCTTGTGTTATTTCCAACAAGGAGTTATTTCTTCATTAAAAAAAAAAGACATATCAAATTCTCTTTTGGACAGGGTAAAGGCTAGACATGCAGAACTAGGGCAGTCTCCTTATTAAATGTTATATTTTTGGTAAGCAGCTAGAAAGTTAATGAAGACTCTGGGTAATTGCTTACTTCAAAAAGTTCCATGAACCCATTCCAGGAGTTTATAAAACAGTGCATTTTACAGCATAGCCCATGGGTTATGATAATATGCCATCCACAGGTCATGTTCATGCCTGCTTTTTATTCAGCACAACAGACTGCAATAAAGGTGGGTGACTGATCCACTGCTGTTATTAAACAGACTTTTTTCCCACCAACATTATCAATCTTTTCTTACAACCATGTCTGAAGCATTTCCAAAACTCCATGTGCAATGGCTTTCCACCCCATCATGTGAAAACAAAAATACCTTACTGATACCTTGTATTCTCATACCTTATTAGGAGTTTTTTTAATGTCCTTGTAGAACACATTCTTAGGGTAAAATTCAGTTCATTTTACTCTAGATACCTTAAACTGTGTCTTGCCCAAACTAGTCACATAGGCCTCCTTTATAGAAGAGGACAGAAATATTTATCCTGTTATCTTTTGAGAGGATAGGATTACTGCTTTAGGAGAAATTTGAGTAATTTACTACACTTTCCACCTTCTACTCAAAAGTTAAGCAGCTTCATTCATTTTAACAATATGGTAGGATCAGTTAAACTAAACTATTTTGCAGGTTACATTACTTTAGGATTCAATTATTTGTATTTTAAATTTAGAACTGTTAATATTGTCACAAAAATTATGTGATACAAAAATTTATATGTGATGGTAAAAAGACAAAATTTAAAGAAAATCTGTAGGTATCTTAATACGTACTAAGCTAGCTTTTGCTTGAGAGGGTAAACATGGTTCTGGAGGGTTCCACTAATTTCATGAGCAATCAGTACTAAAAAATCCTACAACATCTTTTGAAAATAAATCCTACAGAAATTCTTGACTATTGCTTGGACTAATCAAAACATTCTTCCAACAGTTTCTGCTGTGACTTTAGGTACTTTAAAGTATATCTATGTGCACTTCGCTTTGCATCTCAAGACAAAAAACAGAAGTAAGAACCTGAAAAGTTCCAATAATAAATTAAAGGAAGTACTTGTGTCATTTAAGACTTCTAATTACAAAAAGTGTGCTACAGTAATTACATCAATGAGCAAGTTGTTGAATTGTTTCCATGAAGAACAATATTTGATGGAGATGATATCTGGTGCCCTCCCTCTTCTTAATTAAAATCTTATTCTGGCAGGAAACCCAACAAAGGAGCAGACAACTTATCTCCTTTAGGGGCTACTGGGCGGAGAACCACTTGTGCCGGGCACTCACATGACACTGTTGCTCCCAGTGCCCTTGAATTTAGCTATCAGCAGGGGTAGAAAACTTGGGGGGGGTCAAGGGGAAGCTGCAGGCTCTGGTTCCTTGGAGCCAGGAGAGAAGGGCAGTTAGCATGGGAATCAGCACAGGCTATTTCCCTCTGCTAAGGCCTAGGTTTAATCAGTACCAGTGGAAATACAGGACAATGCTGCTCAGCCATGCAGACAAGCACACTTTGGCCAGTGCTTTGAAATGGTTTGATGAGTATCAGAGTGCAGAGTTTGCCAACTGTTTGTGCCAGTAGCTACGGGCAGTGCTACAGCTTTTTTCTGTAGCACTCCCTGACTGTAGAAACACCTCTCTCCATAGGTAAGCAGCAGCTTGCATGGTCAACTTACACTCTGGATTTTTGACCTCAACCCCTCGAAGTTTTATAGAATTACATAATCATTCTTCTGGAGTTTCACAATAATAATAAAATGCAATAAATAACCACTTTCTTTCCTGCAGTTTCTAATCTTGCTTAGAATAACAGAAAACTAATTTCAGGAAATCACATCTCATGCTGCATCTCTAACTCGCCTAGTATCAATACTCTTCTTTTTTCCAGTGCTCTGCATGTCTGTGTAAGGAATGGAGAGAACACAAAGTAAACCAAACCAGAGACACTGCTGACATTTCAGAGTGAGTCAAGCAAGAGATTAAGATTTCAATTTATAACACTTCCGTGTTTTTATTATAAAATGATAAATAAATTTAGCAAGGCAGGAAATGTAAATATTTTTGCAGTTGTTTACACTAAGGAAGAGGAAAGGAATTTAACATTCAATTAACCACTTAGGTGATTCTAGATATGTACCATATGGTCTTTGAATTGCTTAAAGAAAAATATTTCATTTTTACTTATAAACTACTCATGAATTTGAGCTGCTTATAGCAAAATCATTTAGAACTATCTACTCTATACCCTTTTCTCTCCTCCCAAGAAATGGACTGAGGGAAGGAGATGTGGGTCATAATAAAGAATACTGACATCAAAAATCTGTATGTATGATTTGTATTGCTTCAAATCTTTAAAAGGCACTGAGATATGAAAATGGATTCTTTATTGTGTCCTTTTACTGATCTTATCTGGACAAGTAAAGAGACAGTGTTACTTGTTAACATTACAGCTAGTCTTCAAAGTAAAATATAAGAAATTTGCAAACATACGATTTTCAAACAAATCTTTCATGTCATATACCATGCAATTCTACACAGGCATACATACACATGCAATACCCCCTCTTCAATTATAATTAGTAATTTCTATTATTGCCTAAGCTTTAAATTCATAAGCCTGAGATAAACAGAATCAGGTCCCTGTTTGCTTTGTGTACAGACTTGCACTGAAGCCCAAATTTTTTACACTACTTTTCCAATTAAACCTAATTTTAAGTATTGACCTATTATTTTAAAAGAAACATCATGAACACTGCTTAAAATAAGCCCTTACAAAGCCAAGAAATACCTTAAGCAACATGGTAACTGCAAACTATATTTGCAAGTACAACTTAATCAAGTAAAGTGTCTGAACCAACACTGGAAGACGAAATCACTACCTGTTTACTGTTTATCTACTATCTTTTGCTAGAGTCATTTTAGAAATGGATTTAAGGGATCACGACTCTAATCCTTAATCTGCCACAGGTGCAGTTTGAATTTAAAGAATTTACATTCACCCCATCTCAGCCACCTCCTGCGAAGCAAGGGTGCTAACAGTTCCTTTGCCTTGTTCTTTTCTGTTTTGACTTTTCACAGAAAGGACAGTCCCCCGTGGCACATGAAGAGAATTTCATTTTGACTCTCCAGGCTGTGTTTATGGCAATGAGGTATTCAGCTGTACGTATCACTGTCAAATATAGCTCCAGTAATGCAATCTCAGGGGGGAAAAAGAACATGTGAGCTATGAAAACAGAACTACATCAAACTAGATGAAGCTATCTCTGCTTTCATATATAAGTACAATACATCTAAACATATTCAGAATTTTAACAGGAGACGTATGCAACTACTTCTTGCACTGCTCCTTAAAAAGGTCTTCCATATGGTAAACATGGCAAATGCTATCACTAAAATATGTTTGAGTTTCATGGGGCTAACACTTGGAAAAAGAATTTCCTTAAAAGTGCTTCATATCTTATGATATCTGTAAACACTCTACTGCTGTAGATAGTTGCCCAGTGAATAGTGTCATACAACCACTGGAAAACAAATCTTCAGAGTATTTGCTATCACCATTTTCTTTATCATAAAATGAACTCAACTCCACAAAGACAGAAACCTAAATAAACCTTGAAAGGTGACTTTAAGAGCTTTTGAAAGTCCCAGCATCCACTTTAATACTGACCTCAGCAGGGCACCAATCTTCTTGAAATGGCTTTTAGCTATTAATTATTTATAGAACTATCACTTCCCCAGAGTTCACTGTGCACTCCTTTATTAATCTTTTCCTCAGACCCAGACTCTTCAACTTGATTTTACAGTATACTTTTAAAAAGGCTCATATGAAAACTAATCCGGGGACTTGCACTCTGTATAAACAACTTTAGTTTCCAACATGGCAAAGTAAAAAATTACCTTGAAGAGGTTACACAAACTTCAAGGGGTTGAGTAATAACATATGACTTCATCTCTCTTCAAAACTCAAAAAAGTGCAGTATGAGCAACATCAGTACCTTTCAAGTTACTGCAGAGGGAGAAGTGGAAAAGCCATCCTCTATGAAGGCTCTCTGGCTTCACTATGAAACTTATGTCTCTGTGATCTACAACAGGTTTCTTAAAAATTGCCTATGAGATGTAAGACATACAGGGTGTCTGCTTCCCTCTTCAACAAATGAGGGTAAAAATTAACAATACTTTAAAAGATTAGATATAATTTACTTGCTATAAATTATATCATTTTTCCCCTCCTACTACTTTCTCATTAATAAGAAACAAATAATCACAGCCTCAATTCTAAATAATTTTTTCATAAAGATTTTCAATACCATTCATATGTGCTCATGTAAATTTCTCTTTACTAGCCCAATACTGGATTTCCTTAACTTTCCTCATAGTTCCTGTTTCCAATCTGAAATTGGAAACAGGATTCCTGGTGATGTCCACTTAAAATGTCCCTGTCTGAAACTAAGCTTCCACCTGCTTTGTCACCATATTTTGTTTTCTGTGTGTTGACTCAGCAGCAAATCTACAGTTTGGTTGTACAATTATGATTTGCAAGTGTTAGAAAGCTTGTTAAGCATAGAGTTATGCTATCAATTACTTACATCCTATTTCCAAGATCAATCAATGTCTTCGGAAGAAAGTGGATTTTTTCCATCTTAGGCAGTTCTTTACAAAACTGGGGTTATTTTGCTCACTTGACTGTTCTCAAGGTACCTATGAGCTGCTTAGTAATTGGTGCTATTACTTCTTGAGTGACAAAATCTGAACAATTAATTAATCTACAGTTCCCAAGTTCTTCTCCCTTCATAAGAGCAGTTATCATAACACCACTACTTTTTCATGAGTTTGTGAGTGATAATTCCTCCAAGTCACTGACTGTTCTGACAAGCTTAAATATTCTGAAAATCTGACTACATCTAATCTAGTTATTCTATTTTATTATGTAATCTCACTACTGTTTTACTCCATCTCAAAAATTGCATATATTACTTACCTAATCAAAAATCACTCATTGTTCAAAAAATGTTGAGGCAGAACAGAATCTCACTGCTTTCTCTGACATTTACTGTTGCTCTTTCTCCCACTCTCCTCTTGCTTCTTGAGTAATTATGGAATTCTATTACCTTCTATACTTGCAATTCTCAACTCAGCATTTCTAGCCTTTTTTGTTCTGAATTCTTGCATTCTTTCATTAATTATCTCTAGTCATTTCTACTTTTTATTATCTTAATAAAGTTTTAAAGGGCTTGGTCCTTTACTGCCAAATCTTTTTTGCATCAGGATGGTTTGTATCCTTGGTTCAGTCTTTTGGATAACTACATAATGCCTTTTGAATCATCATACTTAGCTATGTTCCAGTTCCAGCAAATATCTGGCAGCCTTCCTCTTTTTGATGCATTGTTTTTAATTATTATAGCTGGGTTTGGTTTCTAAGCTGCTTGAAACTTCCAGAGTTTTACTTCTGGCTCATCAGAACTTACCTTGTATTCTGTTTTTCACACTTTTATATGGCTTTTACTTTTCTAATAACCTCCCTTTCTCAGACAGTCAGACACACAGGCTTTTTCTCCCACGGAGTTCTTTTTAGCATCTTATTGATTAGCACCGTAAATTTTACTCTCTCATCTGCCATCCAGAATTGGATTTTTAAAGGTGCTTTGCCAATAGCACCCATTCTACCTTTTAACTGTTTTTTTATGTTTTCTTTAATCTGGCTTTCAGTTTTGCTTAGGTTCTAAGGTTACATCATAGTTTAGCCTAATAAATCTAAAATGAATTTTCAAAGGTTCTAGACAGAATATACAGTTTAAAATTTAATAGGTGGCCACTACTTAGCCTTCCTTACCAATAATTTTAAGATTTATGTTCGCCACTTGAGTTAAGTTTTCAGAATTCAAAGCCACTTTTACCATCATAGGTTAAAGGTTATCTCTTATTTACTTTAAGCCAGCTGCCTCATTGCTTGCTCAGTCTGACTATTTATTCTTTGTATATGCATTACTGATATTCACATGAAATTTTATACAAAAACAGAGTTATATATAACTGCACATTAGTAGTCACTCCAAAAACTTAACAAGAAATCCTAAGACAACAGATGCCACAAGGACACAGATGGCAAATTCTGTAACAAGATACTTCACCTGAACTGCCAGCCAGCCCTCAGTGGGCTGAGGAATAAGCCTGCTAAAACTACACTCTCTTGCACACACGTTTTCTTCAACAACAACAAAACAGGAAACTTTGGCTCATGGCAACCTTGTGTGATGCAAAAACTATTTTCTCTCTGTAGAGAAGCCAGTTCTGTCTATTGACATCAACTCCTCCTCAGCTGACCAAACAGCCATGCCTCTGCATGTTCCCTGTTAATGAAAAACTTGTGTTTTCAGCTCCCATGGCAAGCCACATCTTCCCGTAGTGCCTGACAGCCTCCCTGAGCAAGCACTCCAAATGTTAGGTTGCATCTCATCCATTGATTTCCTTTGTCAGGAACATGACAGACATAACCACAGCAAGTTAAGACAAGGTCCTAGGTGGAGCTTTCCAAGGTCAGGATCCCTGTCTGGGCAGAGTCCTCCCAGCTGCAGGAAGAAGACAGACTAACAACCACACTGGTGATACACCATTTTCATACACATCTTTGCTCTAGGGTATCTCTCACAATACCTGCCTTGTCTTCTGTTGGCAAACTTGGCTGGCTAACATTTTTGGTCTCACAGGTGTTTTGGTCTCTCCAAACACTAGCAACTGTTGGCCATGCTGCCAAAGAAACTTACACTCTGGACAAAACTATATAGCCATAATTAAACCTGTAACCTGATGCACACTTTAAGGTACCAGTAAAGGTGGTCCTTCTGAAGTAATCTGTATTTTTAATATGTTAAAACAAAAAGGCATATAGGAAATTATTCAGTGTTCCAAAAAATATCAAAGGCACTCTGCATACCAACATGTTGCCTCCTATCAAAAGTAATTATAATGATGTGTGTGGTTAAATTCCAGCATCGCACTTTGTATTCAAGTACCACACAAGAAATTCAGCTGTTTCTGGAAAAAAAGCCTACCAGAAGACAATGTAATTTTGAAAAATGCAAAAGGGACTATTTGGCAGTCATCTAAAAAAGAACCCAGATTCCTTGTGCCTCGCTATTCAAAACCATTTTTTCCCCACAGTCACAGTCAAACCATCTCCCACCAAAATTCCAGATTAGAAAAGGTTACTACAATGGACAGACAATATATAAGTCCATAATTTTCTGAAAATAAGAATTAATGACTCAAACTACTCCACAAAGAAAATACAGGTATAATGATCTGGGCAGGTAGTGTTTATTGTACTACTTCTCCATTATTGAGAGCTCTTCCTGTAACTGCAGGAGGCTGCAAACTCCACTATCATTGCAGGGTCTGTTTACCCTGTGTGTCATTTTCCGTTACAATACTGAACCAAGCCCCCAGCAGGAGATAGGAATTATTATGCTTGGCGAAGGACTAGCAATGGCATATCATTAAGTTCTGATGACTGTCTCAAAGGAAAGTACTTTTCAAGCCTGAACCTGGGGGACATCAGGGGACTAAGCAACAGATTATGGGGAGAAACTTTGATCATGTCTCAGATTGATCAAAGGGTCACCCGATACATTTTCAAAAGCCTCTCTGGGCATCATGGGACAAACGTAGAAGAGACCAGGGGAGACACTCTAAAAGCAGACAGTATCATCAACTGCAAGGCAGGCCATAATTAATGAAAACCCACTTCACAAGAGATAAGAAATAAGCTATGATTTGAACAAAAGTTTGGAGCAAAAGCAAAGTACTGAATTCCCCACAGTGCACAGATTTTTACAAAATGTACATTCAGGAAGGAATGGCTGGAAAAAGTATGGTCATTACTATTTTGTTTATCTTGCTTACCTACAAGAATCAAAAAGAAGACTGGCTGCTTTTTAAAGGGATCATCAGGACTCAAGAATCCAGCCTGTGCAAAATTGCTATTCGCTTTCCAAACTCAGTAACACTAATCTCCTCTGGCAACAAAAACTGCTGGACTCTACAAAAACAGGCAGATACATTTCCTTGCCCCCTGCCTGGCAATCATCAGCTTCTGGATTCAGTAACAGAGCAATGAAATCCCAGTGGAATCTCATCCCCCAGGAGCCAGCAGTAAACTCTGTATAATTTTGAACAGAAAAGCAATGGCCAGCCAGAAATTGAGATTTGCATTATTTAGACCAACAAAGGCTAGTGGGCTGCTGTTTCTCTGTGCTTCCATCTGGCTTCCTTTCTGCCTCGCACATGGCACCAGCTCCCATGCCCGTCTGCATCAAAGGAGCCAATGCAAACATGGCTGTGTGCAATGCCTGCTGCCCCAGTGCCTGCAAAATCTGTTTGAATGGTAAATACAGACCTCAACATGACTTATTTTCCACTGTCTCTGAACAGGACTTCTTTTGCACTATCCCTCCTACTGTTGGCACGTAACATGCGATGCTTAGGTTTACCTCATACAGGTACAGCCTGTAGGTGCAGCAGCAGCTTTTACTTACTAGGTGTAGTCTATATGCCTCATTCTTAAAGCACTGTAACAAAAAGACACATGCAAATTGTCCTATTATCTGAGCTGTGCCTGAGAATGACAGAAGACACATGCTGTGGCTCTACTCCAGAAAATAAGTCTGCACAATAAGACTGAAGCCCAACCAAGTACATTCAGAGGATATTTACTGAGTTTACTTGCCTGTCAAGAGCAATAAAAGAGAATTAAGGTTCATCAGGAAGAGATAATGATCTATGCTTGCAGCCCTGACAGACAATGCTGCTACAGAAAAATCACATTGATGCAGTGAAGATCTTAACTAAGGAAGAAATACTCTTATCTAACGCCACTAACCTAAGATATAGAAGCCTGACTTAGCAATACATAATGGAATCTAAATGTATAGAGAACAGATAAATTCAAATAATCAAAACACTTTGTTTTCTCTGCCAGCTCTGTAAGTACCTAACCAAAAAACAGACATAAAAAGCACATGGTTCCTACTACTGTATTTTAATGTCTAGCTCTGAAATCAAATGAGAGGAAATAATATATACTTTTCACTTTAAAACCCTTACTTCAAGGCTTTTATTTTTTTTATCTAGACGACAAATTAAACATGCAAACATGTCTCAAGTTTGGAAGGAGGCTCAGCAAAGGAGAGCAAGACAAACTACAGACATTAAATACTCTATAGAGTACTAATGTTATTCTAATGCAATTTATGTTTATATTTATTGAATGTAAAATTAGTGTCAAGAACTGCAAGACAATTTAAATTTTCAGTAAAACATTGTGGAAAATTGCATTAGAAGTTCACAGTATATTTTGCTGGGATTAAGTTCCAGGCCAAAAGCTGCTGTCCCACTTCAAAATGATCATAGCCTTAGTACAAGATGTTACACTCTTATGGAGGTGTGAGCAGGGGCAGTACAGTTATGACGAGGAAACGGATCTCCCAACACCGTTCTCAGAGAAGGAAAGACATTTTGCTAAGGAGGAAAGTACATTTCCTTGAAGCAGCAAAAGCATTTGGGTATTCTGACCACAAGGTCAAACAGAGACAGGGGGCCAGGCTCCAGCAGGAATTCAGCTTCACACAGACCAGGAAATCCCATGACTGCCATATACAAACTACACCTTTGGCTGTCACATGATGTACAGAACAAACACATGTCATGATGAAGATCAAAATTAGACAGTTCAGTAGAACTCCAGACTTCTTCACTTTCAGATCACACATGAAGGCAAAAATGACATGACAAAGGTCACAGGAATACAGTGAGAAGAACATACTTCCGTTTCCTGCTTTACACTTTCTCTCATGCTGACAGCATACAGACACCAATTGCAGCACACCGTTTTGCTGCCTTTTATAAGCAGCATTTGAAACCCTTAAATGAACACTCTTTCCAATATATTGTTTCCAGTGCCTTCTTTACTAAGAAAATAAAGGCAAGGCAATGAAGTTCATCATTAATAGATTACATTTATACAAAAACTCCCCTTCTCTGGATAAAGTGAGTGAAAGAAAGAAAACTCTTTCAATATAACAATACAGCAGCAAACACATGAGTGTGCAGGGCAAGGGTGAGTAAGAGGAAGGGGTATTGTGCTATCAAAGAAAAGATGCAGCTTATACAGTTATTCTGCTACTCACTGTATTGGGTACATATGGCAATCCATAAACCTTCTCCTGGGTTTCCTTTAAAATTTCTGTGGTTGACTTTTTTAGAGGATGTTTACCATGGTAGATTTGGTCCAAGACAGCATAAAAAACCTGAAGAGAGAAAACACATTTGTCTTTGGCACATATTATTGGCATATGAAAACCAAAAAACACACAAAGAAAAGAATATGAGATATGGACTAGGGAGAGGGAACAGTTTAAATATATATGGTTTGGAAATCTTCTATAATTAGTATAACATACTAATGTTATACAAGCAGAGAAATAGATTTTTGGAGTTCATCAACCACCACCATCATGACCTTTCATAAACCCATGTTTATGTCATTTATCACACTGGAAGTACTAAACTGTCTGCACCTTTTGAATAAATTAAGATCTGTCCCTAAGGCCCTCCAGCAGTCCCCCTTTTCAAGAAAAGTATTTTTAAATTCCTATTTTGAAGTTATTTAAGCGAACACTGCAAAATAAGCTATTTCAAGATGTGTACATGCAGCCATGAGAACGCCTCACCCCTGCAAGGGCAACTTATGGCTTAGGCAGTGAACATAAGAATTATGTTAAGAATATTACAGAATCAATGAGGTTGGAAAAGGTCTCCAAGATTATCAAGTCCAACCATTGACCTAAAAGCACCATGCTCATTACACAGAGCGGCAGACGCTACGGAGTTTCTGCCAGAGCCCTGCAACAGTGTAGTACTAAGGTCAATCTTTCCTTTAATTTAGCTCTCACCATCAGAGCAATAAATTGCTTAAGCGTAAGCTTAGCTAAAAGCACACTGCACCAGGAGGGCACTTTGCCAGAAGTAAGAGCTGCTCCACAAGCAATTTTTATGCATGTGAACTACAACAGAATGCAGGTGCACTCTGTTGTAGTTCACATGCATAAAAATTCACGGGTGCATGACCAAATAACTGAAGTGTTCAGAGAGTGGGAAAGCAGCACCATTAAAAAGACTTTCCAAGCAAAGACAGCAAGGTGGAGTCTCTGGAACAGTAACAAAAAACATGAAACAGGCATGGACAGAAGAAATGATGGCAGCCTTGGTTTTTAGTATGAAGATTTCCTATTTTGTGGAAGTGCAAGGAAGACAGAGGACACTACTCAACAACACAAGATATTTTTAAGTGGTTTGATGGATCCAGATGCTTAAGGAAAGAGGTCAGGTCATCCTATAGTCAGCACACTTCATAGGAAAGTTGCAATAAGGAGCATCAAAAAGCTTTTTTGCAAGCAATGTAGCAAATAATTTGGCTAGAGATTCAGGCCCAGTCACAATCCCGGGGTGCAATACCATCCCCAATGACATAAACACACTGTTCCAGGAACTATAACCATGAAATTTTATGGAAAAAAAAAGTTGTTTGGAAGTTTTATGTTACCTAAATAACACAACCCCCTGAACCTCAGAAAACATTCTTTATTATGAAATGTTAGTAGAAATAATTCTGAACTCTAATAATTTATCAGAATTCAGAATCTTCTTATTTGTTCTGGATACGACATGTAGTTTCACCAAAATTGTGACAGTTTCTAAAGGAGTATATTCCTTCTGTTTGAATAAGCTGTCTTCTAACATACTGATAAACCCTTTGACAGTCTCTCTTGGCACACTGGGTTTTTTTCCAAGAAAATGTGAGGGTTATAAGCAGGGGGGTGAATAAACTGTGACTTGCAGGAGCTACTCCTAGATTTCCTGCTTGCTCCTCATTAGCCATGGCTAAGGAGGAGAAGAGAGGTAAGACTCAACTTGCACAATTACCCATTAATGACAGTGCAAGTTTTATGTCCCAGGTAGCAACACTGATCAAGACGTGCAAGCACTCAACACTGTCCATCTACAACTGCAGAGTAGCCAGAAACCATCTGTTCAGACTAAAAATATACAGAGAAATCTACACTAGACTGCAAAAATACCTTACTCTTACATATCTAAGAGAAAGAGGCTTTACAATGGCTTTGCATTCCTAGTCACTAGACTCCATTCTTTTTTTTTTTACAGTTTAACAAAAGCTACAGGTTTATGACAGAAAGGGTGCTTAAGAGTATGACCCGCAGTAAGTACCATGAATAGACCTGAAAATTACCTCATGTAATAGTCCTAAAAAGGTCACTTTGTCCTGTCACCTTAGACCTTTTTAACTCTGCAGTAGTCATTTCACACTAACTTCCCCTCTCCTCTCTACAAAACCCAAATCAAACATGAGGAACTTCAGCATCTAACAACAGACTTCAGCTTCAAGCTTCAGCACTGCCTTGATCCTCTATCTCCCATCTATCTCCCATCTTTGTCTGGACCAGTCTGCAGTTGCTGTTCAGTGATCTTCACAAGATGGGGGAACTGCATCTGCACTGTAGGGAACCTTCTTCAAAGTAAAATTTGGAGTGAAGTAGTTTGTGGTCAAGGAGCAAAAGCTCAACTCACAGCTAGGAAGTGGGAAAATGTCAACCGAAGGCCAGTGAAATGTTCTGCCTAAAGAACAATGTGGTGACAGGGAAATGAGTCACCGAAGTCAGCTATAAGCTCTCCCTTGATCCTGGCACATGTACAATGTGGGAAGAAAGCTGTGAGCCAGGCCACCTGGACAGCACGGTTAAAAAAACCATCCCTGAAAATAAACTTGGATGAACTTTATACCCACATGCATTTCCATCTACAAACCACAGTTCTGTGTGTTTACACAGGCCTTTGAAATGGGAAAGGGAAACACATCCCCAGACCACAGGATTTTAGATGATACTGCTGAGGAGCAAGCTAATACTTAATATCAAGCAGCAGATAGAAGATGATATCTAATTTCAGTAAAACATATTCCTCAAAAGACTAAAAAATATAAAAACGCCATCAAATACTCATTAATCTTCATACTGTCTCTCTAATTTGCACTTACATTGGTATTTATTAGTTTCACTTGATTCCAGTTCTTTCTAGCTCCTTGTCTGCTTAATAGCATTAATATGCACACACTTAGGCATTTTCCACTGAAGTTACTACTGACTGAAAGACTCTGGGATTCAATCTGCCTGGCAAAAGCCTTAGGAGAAGATGTATGGACTCTCCTATCTTTCCTTCTGAGTAACTGATTACACGACCTAAAAGAAAATTCAGAGGTATTATAGTTATGAAAAAGCAGCAATATTTCTTACTTTCATGTGCCAATAGACTTATTTTCTGAACAGACCACAGAAGAAGAACCCCCAGGTGTTTTCCACACTGCTGGAATATTTGTCAGCATTTTTTCTACTTTTAAAGGTCAAACACAGCTAACATAGCATCTAGCCATAAATACAGAATATAGTCTTTGCAAAATCTGAAGGAACAGTATTAGAATCATCATTCACAGTATTTTCAGGTATACAGTTAGCAGCACATATATATTTTGGCATCTGCAAATTAAAATATATTTTCTTCAATTAATTATTATACTTTTTAATTTGCATGACTTACAATATGCACTTCTAAAATTGAATGTATTAGCTTTGTATTTGCCATGTAGTCAACTTCTCTGGGACATTCTTTTGAATTATTCAACAGAACAGTTCTGCCAATTTGTCTCTTTGAAATGAGTGCACACTTCTGCAGGTTTTACACCTGGCATCTCCAAAAACATAGTGCGGAAAGTAGGAAATGAATAATATTATTCTGTATGGCATTGTGGTCATTTGGCATGTGTTGAAACTAGTTTAACTTAATTTACACAAAAAAAATTTGATGGCAAGCAGCCTGCTAAATCACTGCATCACTGCCAGCACCAGTCAATCATTAGGCACCCATGGGAACTTGAGCCCACCAGAAGTGGGTGTTCTTGAGCCACAGGGTCTGGAATGACTCCAAGACAGACTCTAAAGAGGCCCCAGGAGCAGCTGAGAGCCAGCAACAGCAGGGACATTGCAGAGCCCCAGCACAAGCAACTGATGCAATGACTTCTCCTTTTGGAATACTCTCTCCTGCACCACAGAACAGGGAAGCCATGTCACTTGTGAATATCTGTGTGACTTATATTGCTCGATATCTGAGCCTATTTAGCCTCCACAATGCCAACTTGGTCTCAAACCTTGACAAGATCATAGCAAATACACATAAAAAGTTGAAAGAAATTTGTCAGACTGATACATAGCTGTTATGGACAGAGACACTAGAAAAGAAAGGGTGCATGTCAAAGGACCTCATCAACCCTTGGGTGGCTACTAATCTATACATGTTCTGTGCCCCCATGAGTAAATCTCCACAATTAAGCATTCAAAGTAAAAATTTTATTTCAATCCAGATTTTTTTCCCCAATAAAAACTTCCTGTATTAATTATTTATATTCTTGCCCACATTCCTTCTGGATTATCAGACATATCTATGAGAATCTTTCAAAGCCAGCAGTGTGCATTTTAAAATCAGACCTCTAGAGAGAGTGCAGTTATATTTTCATGTTACGGAGGTACAGCCACAGGTAGCACCTGCCCAGCCAACAGTGGCTGCTGACAGCCAGCACTGCACTGAAAGCACAATTCAAAAGTCCAATTCAAAAGTCCATTAAATTTAACCAAGGAAAAATATATGTATACACTGTAAACAGTGTTCAGTCTGGCTTTGACTAGTATAAATGACATGTATACAACTTACAGGTCCACACTCCAGGCTTCTGATTAATTTAAAGTCTTCTATGTAACTGCACAGAGAAAACTGCAAATATTGAAGTTTCTCTTTCAGATCAACTTCAACTAACCAGCCCAACTCCTATTTGTAGACAGGGTTGTGATCATTTGGCCACTTCTCAAAGGAAGAAATACCAAAGATCTGTAAAATTGGTTTTTTTCACATCTCAGTAACTAACCTTCACTGAAGTATTAGCAGAGTTATCTCACCTAAACACCAGGCTAATTGTAGAAGGAAAAACTCTATGCTTCAGGCTTAAGGCAAAACAAAGAAGAAAACAAAATCACAGAGTAAGAACTTGTAGCACACTAAGCACAGCCAAATGCTTACGGTTAGAAAATCTTGGCTGGATGCTAATGCTACTGTACACATCTGAAAACTGCTGTTGCAGGACTGAAAAAGGCCAAATACCATTTTAGATAGAACTCTGATTTCCTTTACTTCCTTTGAAGAACAGCCTCACTGATTGTTTATGACTATGTGACAATCACATGACAAAAGACAATCACACCTACCCACAGAAAATAAAGGTTTATGAATTTAGTTACTTTTCCTAACACTGTGAGAGAGAAGTCTTACATCCTGACAGTTCAACCAGCAATTTTGATGTCACAAGTAGCCACTTTCATCTGGAGCTTCAGAAGACAAGGAACTCAAATCACACTCTAGTAAATAGATGTGCTGGTTTGATTTTACTGTGGTAGACTGTATCTCTCAGTCCTACTATATTTTAATGATCCAAGGTACACAATACTTCCTCTATTTCAAGTTCTCCTTAAACAATTCCATTAACTCAAGAATTCGATCTTAAACTACCTTTGGGAATTCTGATAATCCAACCATTTTCAAAAACTGTGGTTTTTATTATATTTTCCTATAGATGTAAGCATTTAGGTTTAAGCAGAAAACACAGAATATGTTCAAAAAAACAAACATAAAAATATAAAAATTCATTCATTTTAATTAATTTTCATATACTTAGATAACACATCTACATTAAAATAAAAAACTTGGTCAAATTATAAGAACAAAAACATGTTTTGTAAGTGCTGAATAGAGAGTAGAAACTCAAATGCAAAGCACATACCTGGAGCTGCATATCAGCTGCAGCACACACCTTTTTGGACTCACATAGTCTTGACACCATGTTTTTTGGTAGTGGCTTGAAAAAAAAAAAAAAAAACAGGTCACATTTAGACTTATTGTTTATTTGTAAATTGTGTTTAAATAGCTAATTACTAGAAGAGGCTGAAGATACAAAAAAATGCCTGGTGGCAATAAAACACATTTGAAGTGCTTTGCATTGAAGAAGGAAATATTTGCAAACAAAGCATTAAATGGCCAATTATGATATCAGCATTAATCTACACAGGAATAGAGAAATCATTAGGCGAAATCTGCTTGTTTTTCTATAAACTGACTCCACATTCCCTTATATGCCTATTAAAGATGTTATTACTATTTTTAGATATAAAGAACAGACTGGGGCAGTTAAAGCTGTCCCACATCATATAATTCATAATACTGAGCTTAATAATACTGGGTTTTCATAAATTCAACTGAGACAACATCCTTCAACCCTAACCCACATAAAAATATTTAGTTGTACTGAACAGTAAATATCTACCCTTTGAAATTTTTAACAAAGTTAAATTTATTCCACATCTATGGCAATAAAATTATCCATGCCACCACATACTGAAAAGTCAGAAACACTTTTCAAGGAATTATAAAAAAAACCTTTTGACTTTCCTTCCAGATGTCTGCAAAAACATCCAAAGACTTTTTATTGCCACATTTTCAAGAACATCTGTCTATGAATGCTTGACCTTACGCTTCTTCCACCATTTGCTGAAGCTTTTCAAGAGATGTTTTTCCTAACAAGCATTTATTTTTTTTCCCTAGCAGCTTCCTTAACCAAACAAATGGAATGTGGTTGAAATAACTGCATTCTTGCTAAAATGTTAAGGAAGGTACTACAAGTTGTACAACATGTATAGAGTTATGTTTTATACCTAGCATCTCTATGTTATAGGGATGCTAGGTATTAAACTTGACTCTAAAATCATACCTATGCTTTTATATTGTGTTGAAGCATTCAAGAAATAATCCAAGAAAGTCTACAGGTATGGCAAAGCCATACGTTTAGATACCCTGCAAATTATATGAATTCCAGACAAACAATGTTCACAGAATAAAACCCAGCTCTAGAGAAGGTACACCTAAGTGAAGAAATTTTATCAACTGACTCTAGAATCTCAAAGTCGAAGCAGGTAAGAAAAATTCTCTGCTTGCACAGCTGCTTTATGCAATACTTGCTAAGGCTTGCAACCTCTTCTCCAAGTCAAAAGTTAGCTAGGCCAAGCATGGTATAGAACCAAAGAATTTAATAAGGCAGAAAATCAAAAGAATCAAGACAAAAGTAAAAGTAAAATTAAGAAAAAAGTACAGGTCACTCTTATGACCACCTGTTAACAAAAAGGCAAAGGAGGAAAAACCACTTATGTCTTTCTTAAATCTATCAGTGTTACTGACCTGGCTCAAAGACTGTGTTGTGATCATAATTTACAACCAAGCAGAATTTGGCACCATAAAAACACTGACAAAATTAGATTAAATTGAAAGAATTTAAATTGATAAAGAGGTCACTTATTTTTCCCAAAACACCTTTGGGATCTTAAGATTTCAGGGAAGCAGAATTTCACTCCAGAGGGTTTTTCAAAGATCACAACTCCACTCCAAGGTATGTTTCTGTGAATGTCATGCACACAGATACACTGAGGTATTGAAATGGAGCATGTACTTTTTCAGGCAGTAGAAACTATTCCTCCTTGCTCCATTATGATCTCACACAGTTGCCTAATAAACAGCTCAATGAATTTAAAAAAAGGTATCAGCATTCTTACTTCACTTCTCCTGAAAGATAAATTCTCCGATAAAACCAGAATGAGACTGTCATCTTCCTTCTAAAAGAAAGACTTCACAGAGCTTTGCCTAAAACTATTTCATTGAATAACCATTTAATTTTTAAAATTTAAACACTACATGCTTTACTTTGAGCCCACTCTTCTATCCTTCTCCATTAAATAACTTTAAGATCTTGGAATGAATTTTTCAGTTTTCATGGTGCTAAAAGAAAAGAATTCCCTGTGTCCCCCAAAGCATGCTTAACTCCTTACAGTTGGGCAGTAATCGCAACACATTACAACTGTACTATCTGTGGGCTTATTCTTGTAATCATGCTAATACAATACTGTCTTTGTAATTCCATCTCAGTGAAAAATGAACTCAGTTCAAATTTGAACAGCTGAAACACTGGCCTTTATTCAAGAGAGCCTCCAAACTCACACAAGCTTAAAATTATTTAGCTCAGACCTACCACGTATCCCTGCACTTCACAAATGAAATTAAACAAAATCACAGTGATACAGAATGGCACCCATGCACCAGACTGTCTGCTTAAGTACTGTAATGCTCCCATTTTGGTATGGCTTGACTTCATGAGCTCACCTGACTAATCCAACTTCAGTAACTAATTATTACAGTCCTCTCTATTTATTCATTTTATCTCAAGGATTTTTTTGGTTTGAGTCATCTTTTGGATGAAAGGAAAATCAGGCTTGCTATTTTCTTGAAACAAATAGATTTGTACTGGCCAGCTTTTGCAACTAAGTTCAAAACACCTGCTCCTTTTGACAGGAGAGCTTGCAAGTTTTGTCAATCTTCAACATTCAACAGCACAACCCTTCAAAAGGGATAGAAAGCAGACAAGCTTTCTATAAACTTCAAGATATTTTGGACCAGAACCTCATGATCTACATCTAAATGAACTTTCATGTTTGAAGGTCTGTCCATCATTTTCTTTTCCTGCAATGCTACTAAAATACAATTTGAAACAGTTCACATGTTTTAATAATCAAAACACCTCTTTCTCTCCTCTTCCCACAAGCATAAGCACTGATTGTATGTGCAGATCCTCAAAGATGAATCCTTCTACAACAGACTTATATAGCAATGGCTAAGGTGAGATTACACTGGCAAGTTTTTCTGATGCAATTATGTTCAGTAGGAATATTAGAAACCTCACCACCTGAAGTTTACATGCAAAAAATAGAGTGTAGATGCAGCAACACCAAAAGAAGGATGCTTTGTAAAATTATCTGCATTGCCTCCAACACAAACTGGGTCAGTAGCAAGTCCACCTTCTGCCAACATCCAGCAGAGCTCTGTTGGCATAGCTGGTGAAGAAAACAGCTTTCTAGCAGCCTTCTAGCACAGAAAAGCTCAGTCTCTTAATCCATAAGAAGAAAATTAACTGAAGTTCTCACAGAGAACAACATACTGATTAAATGGTTTCACAATTCTCACATTTTACTTTTTTTGTCCACCTTCCTTACTTCCCCTTGAAAAGAGGGTAAAGTGGACTCATTTATTTTTCAAATAAATCAAAAACTGGAAAAACAAAAAAAAATGAATTTCCTACTTGCACAACAAGAGAATTAACCAGGGAACAAGCAGAGAAATTAAGTCCCAAACAGATCTTTGTGAAGTTAAAAATGTAAGAGAGATGGGATTTTCAAGTCAAAGTACTTCATAACATATACACAACAGAAAAGGTTGCTTCAATCTATTTGTATTTAAATGACAAACATAGAAATCTGATATCAGATTCTTAAAGTCAGCTTAGATGAATCAATATAAGCAAAAGCAGGTTTAGAGATGTTGGATAATGGCTTAAAAATGCATTCTACAATTTTTAAAAAGCAATTAAAAGGAAGGAATCTAATGCTCTCAAGAGCCACAGAGCAGTTTCAGGCTCTTCTTCTCATCATCCAGCATAATCCATTCTTGCCCTCTTCAAGACTGGACTTTTACATCAAACCTCTCTCAATTGCTGTCTGAAAAGGGAAGATTTCACCACCAATATGCAGAAGTAGTTTATGGAAATGCCAAATGGGACACAATGTCTGGTTCTTAGCTTTTGCACTGAAACGAAACATGGTTTAGATTTGTCAAGTCATTTTGAGAATACAAAGCCATAAATAATGTTCCACAAATCTCTTTCAGATGTTTTATTGAAGCTCATTCTCTGAACTCATATGCAATCAGATTTAAACACTACATGAACTTTATAGAGAACATTAGAAAGCCCTATTTCTGTATGTGGATTCAAGTAGACAAATGATCAACACTCCTGAACTGAGTTTAATTCCCAGGTTTCAAAGAGACCTTTCTTAGTGCAATCAATTCTGGAGAAACAATTGCTCTCTTGAAAAAAAAAAAAAAAAGAAAAAGAAAAAAAGAGAAAAATTACAGAGCAAATTTCTCAGACAGTATCTATTCAAAAAGAAGTTAGACAACATATTTTCCTCACTGTTCAATGGAGGCAAACATAATTCTACTTCCATAATACTGAAATGCACTGAATGCTTAGTACTGGATAAGAAGCCCCAATGAAGTATAACACTACACAACATGAAAGTGACCACCAAAAGTCACCTTGCTCCAAAGAACACTCCTTTCCAAATACCCCACAGAAAGCAGATCCTTGCAACAGACTGATATAGAACTTCATGTGAGAACGACATCCGAGTTTTAATGCAGAAATTCATGACTGACAGAATCTAACTAATCCTAATATAATCCTAAATAGAGCAGTATATTTTTCATCACAAAATATTTCACTCACTGCCCTACACTGTGCTAAAAATGGAAATTTTGAAACACTGCAGATCATTTCCATTTACATCCATGATTGGTTACCTGAGCTTTATTTTAAGACAGACTTTGGAGAGTTCAATGACAAATGCTATTTTTGTCATAACTTACCTGTAATTATATTAAATCATTCCAAACCACTTGATTCACACAGAAGTTGTTTACATACTATACCTTGCAGGAAAAAAAAGGCTGAAAGTTTTAAATATGTATTGGAACCTAGGATATAAGAACCTAGTATTCTTACACAGATTACATTTATCCTTTTTGCAATGACAATATTAACATTTTTTCTGAATAACTGAAATTGCAATACTAAAATAACTTTATCCGTTGTTTATTTCTACTTTAAACATTATTAATTAATAACACATGTAAAGATCATTCTTTTCCACATACATTTTTTCCCATTTTCAAAATTTTACCTTTTTTTCCCTACCTGTCCTGTTTTATAATGCCTTGCAAACTGGTTAACGACTCGATAGTCATTTGCAAAGTACTCCATCAGAATTGAGGGAACTTCAGCAAAATCAGTAGCACATCTGGTTCCTAGAGGTAGAATAATTGTACACATTAGCATCTGCTATTTTCACTAACAAATAGTTAACTCTTCCCAAAAGGTTTTGCAACTTTCAGTTTGGACTTTTGGTGAACTTTAATGTTCTTTCATTTATTAAGTCAATATTTTATTTCCATTATTGTACATACTGCCAGAAAAGCTTCATTATAATCCTACACGTTTTACTATAAATCACAAAGTAAAACAAAATATTTGAACAGCTGGGTGAGGCACCTTATAAAGCTCTGGATCACACCCTTTTTAAACTAAACCAGACTGTAGCCAAACTGGCCCTACATGAAACACCAAATCTATTTAAGTATCCTAAACCTAAATTAAACTACAATGTAAATAAAACTCTGCCTTAATCCCATTCACAGTTACAAGTTTTAGCTTCCATCTGTTTGCTGAGCTTTCTTATGCTTTATATTAACCTTGCTTTATGATACCAAGTCATTCATTCAAGAAACACTCTTGTAGATTGAAGATATGTTCTATGCAAGTGCAATGAGGTAATATCTCAGCTGTTACTATTTTCAAAAAGCTCTTTCCCAAAAACCTTATTTACTCTCATCTTTATCAGCATCTTACCCAATGGAAGTTACTAAAAAGTGTAACACATTGCTAAATCAAAGCTGAATTTCTAATTTCTCTATTAAAGTTAGCAATGGAAAAGTTGTTGCTTTCATAGTGGACCCATTGGGTCGTCACCTCTATCCCGGTCTGCCAGACAATGTCAACATTCAGAATCAGTCTTAAATCCCAGTCTGCTTTTACTATTATTTGAAGACTGGTTTTTAAAATCACTCCTTTGACCTCTACAAACCTTTCTCTAATTTTTAATCTTAATTTATAATCTGTTTACACTCAGGGATTCAGACTGATACTGCTCTTTAATACAAATAGCATTCATCACACTGGTTTTTACCTACTAAATAGAGAGAAACTATATTCTCTCTGAGCCATCATTATCCAAAGGCAAGATAAAGTCTAAGAAACTATCCATTCTAGTTCTCTGTACCTGCTGCAATTTGAATTCACCTTCAGACTAGACACACAAAATGAACATGCCCAAACACTGCATGAGGTTTCACCAGTACCTTTATCATTCTAATACTTACTGCTGTTAGATACAGCTCTGATGTAATTTCAAATCACACTGTTCCTTTCCACAGACACATTAGCTATATGCACTTCTGCACTGACACATAAAACTGTGATTCTGTTTGTGCACCACTGCTGAAAAATCTATTTGGTAGCAAAAATTCACCTTAGATTCTGAAAATGCAAGATCTGCACTGTGTAGCTCTGAATTAAAGAAAAGTAAGGCAAGAGAGAGCAGGAAAGATGTCAAATTACTCAGCTCATCTCAACTAGAATGTCAAGTTTTTTTGTGCTCACAATAGCCTGTAGTCATATTGTTTCCATACTTTACCACCCTCATCTTCCATGAGAGCAGACAGCCCCTAACAGACATCCCTGGGACAAGCCCTTTCATTTTTGCACATTCCAAATCCATTAAAAAAGGATTCTCTGCAGAAACAACACCACTGACCTCCAATGCTGCTTTTGCAATGCTAGATCTGGAGTGAAATCCTCTGGGATGCAGGACTGCCTGGAGCTAAGGCAACACAGAAACCATACACAGGGACTCCTGGAAAATCTGAGCCTCACAATTAGCCACTTCCTGCCCCTTCAAGAGTTTGACATGCAGAAATACATGATTCAGCACAAGAGGAGAATTCACATTGAAGTGGCTATTTTGGGCATATAAGTATTCCTGTAGTTCAAGATGAGCAAGCCTATATGAGTGGAAGGAGTGGGGGAGAGCCCTTAGCTGTCCCATAGACTATACAGAGCTTTTACTGAAGGAATTATGCAGCGTACATCTGTTTTAACAATGTCTAGTAGTGACATACTTATAAAATAGTTCAGTCAACTTTAATTTTAAATGGACAACTTAAAAAAAGAGTATTTTGCCACTGGGTGCAAAGGTATCTATTGATAAAACATGAACTTAACATTAACACCCCTTTGTATCATTAGCATAAAAAAGGTAAAACATATTAAAAAACTAATTCTTCAGACAAGGGATTCACAATCTCACCTGTTTCATAGTTTGTTTGGTTTCTATTTTTTAATAAGTAAATGTCCACTGCACTTGAGATTTCCAGCACACTATTATAGAAAAGAATATAACAAGCTGTCTACAGGTAAAAAATGTAGCATGCCAAGCAGCCTTAGCCAGCATGGGTGTTTGACCTGTTTGCCACAACTGCAGAAGGTTATAGAAGCCAGAGACCTGCCAGCCAATACCCTCACTACTCTTTGCAAGACCTAATTCACTGATTTTCCTTCATTCATTTTCCTAAGTCCTTTCCAACCCAGGATTCAATGTGGTTTTACAGTAGGTACAACCTATTTCCCAACCTCCAACTATCGCAATGATTATGAACGCCACATAAGACAAACTTGAAAGAGTGGATACCACCAACAGAATAAAGATCAACAGTACATAAAGAGGAGACATAAATAGTTAATACTTATTAGAAAAAGAATATTCAAATGTTGTTTGGTTGAGTTTTACATAATATCTGCAGATTTGATACTGTATTCTCAAATCATCAAGGGTATAGAACTATTAACATGACAACCATTTTTGGTTCATACCTTTTTTATTCTTTTGTTTTGTTCTACTTTTAATTTTTTTTTTTAATCTACACCTTTCTTCTGGAAATTAAACATTTGACTAAAACAAAAAAATCACGACTTTAATAACTTTCTTACCAGTGACATGTTGGTACCGAGTTCTCCCCAGCATAGAATGCATAGCATGTCCCATTTCATGGAACAGATTCTCCATCATGCCAGGACTTAGTAGCGTTGGTGCACCCCTTGCTGAATTGGGAAGGCTCAGCATAAGAACGACTACAGGTAGCTGGTACTCTCCATTTTCCTTTAGCCTGCCTCCTCGAACTGTAAAGTGACAGTCCTTTTTAAGGTAAAAGTAAACATGGACAGCCAATGTCATTACATCAGTGATATTAAAACAATGATTAAATTAAACTAAACTGTTAAATCAAATCGGAACATATACTCAGCTACACAAGTAGCTGCTATTGAACAACACTGTTTCTCCATCCTTACCATATACCTCAAATTCATAAAGAAATTACTTTATTCCATAAAGGAAAGGCTGTGTTGCTTCTAGAAGATAAAATTATTTCTTCACGTTTTAGAATTATCAAAACTGTTCAAACTTTCTAACAGGTATCACTAGTGACAAGAAATTTACTGATGCATCAAATCCATAACGTACTGATTAAATTCTCTCCTCAACCTTCAGCAGTAACTTCTTTATAAAATACACCACACAGCACAACTAGTATATTGTGAATTACTAGCAAAAGAGTTATATAGCAAACTAATGTAGATTTAAAGTTTGTCCACCCATCACCTCATTAAAGTTGGTAATCTGCAGATGCTTCTACTGAGTGAAGCGTCTACTGTACTGCATCCTACTGCAAATATACTGGCACTAGGTAGTGACTGAGCCACAACAGCTAGAACCATCTACAGTTTTAAAGAGAATTTAGAATAAAAATTAGTTGAGTGTAAAGATTAGAAAGTATAAATGTCAGATTATTTCTACTTGTAAACAGTAGGCCAGAAAACAAGTGTTTAAATATCTACCATTTCTCTAAACGGAATTCTCTAAACATTTTGTAGCACCTGTTATTCTGTACCACAAAGAGTCTGAGTTCAGCCTATTGGGAGTTTTTTTTAAATGAAAGCTTGCTCTAAAAAATATTTGACCTAAACCCACACATGAAGTTACAGAGATTCCCTGTTTAAATTTATTTTAAAAATGAGGAAAGTTTTACTAAATTTATATTGAACACAAACAGCACTAATGCTACAGTCATTACTTATATAAAACCCGAGCTGAAGTCAGATCATAAATGTTACCTGGTGAGGTTTATCAGGTCGCTGAAAGAAGTCACAATAGATGTACCCTAGCAAACCTTCAGTTTCATGAACAACTGCCTGAAGAAAAAAAGAGTATAATTTCCATAGTAAAAGCATTGATAACATGCAAACTGAAGACATAATACTCAAATCTCAAGACTTATAATGAAGAAACAGCAAACAAACTGGGAATAAATAATATAAAATCTGTTCTTAATTTTAATTGAAAATAAATATCTGGATAAAATTCACATCTTCTATCTCAAACGACAGACATTTCTGCATTTCACTCCAAACTAGCTAGTCACAGATTAGTATTAAAAGTACTTTCTGTGTTAAAAAAGCCCACAAATGACAAACAGGAGCTGATTTATCACAGAAATAAAAATAGAAAGAGTAAGGAGTAATTATAAATTGACCCACAGTATATAAAGAACAGCATTTCTTGCTGGAGGCTGAGAATAGAAGAGCAGTGGAGAAGATCTGGCAACGAATAAATGTAGGAAGACAACAGAGGAACTTGGGAACCTGACAAGTAAGTTACTGCCCAAGTTTTGATTTCCACCCTCCCCTAAAAACCGGGCAGAAAAATAAAAGTAAAAAATCAATCTCAATGTAAAGATGACTTAAAGAATAAAAAAAAAATGAGGCAAAGACACATGACAGCTAGGACACACACCTCCAGCATTCTAGTCATCTATGGTAATCTACAAATTGAAACTAAAACTAACAGGGCCCATTCAGAAAGGTGCAACAATAATCTTCAAACAGAAACTGTTTCTGATTCAAGCATCCTTGACATAGAGCTATTAAAAGGCCATAAAATACCAAACATCCAAAAGGCACTTAAAGAGATCATAAAGCTCTTGAGGTCTAACTTCAACTAAAATTAGTTTGTGTTTTTGATAGGTATCCAAGTAATTTTTTTGATTCATAGCTCACAGGAACACACTACCTTGTTTATCTTCCCTTTGGTTTCAGATGCTGGGAACAAGAATACTTACCAACTTTCGAACATCTTCAGACCAAATCTCTCCTCTCTTTGTCTGTTCAGCATAGAGAGAGATCCCTAGGAGCTGACTGAACAAAGAGTTCAAACCTTCCATGCATGCACCAAGAGAGAAAAATGGACAGTACAAGCCAGGATCAATGTTGTACCTAAGGGAATACAAGCATCCCAAACCAGTCAGTCATCAGAGGTACATAAACTACAGCACTCACCTTCAAGCCACAGGATGTCACAAAATACACCAACTTAGCCCAAAGACCCTCAGCAAGCATGTTTGGCTTTATTTTTCAAATAGCGAAACCAAGTTACAGACACAGTGCTTTGCAGTACCTCAATTTTTCTTATATTCAAATCTGGATACCAAATTCAACAGATGTTGACTATGATTTTCAGAAATGTGGTGAACATGCAGCCCTAAGAGACCATGGCAACATGATGGGTGGCCAAGCAGTGGCTTTCGATACTCAAGAGGCCACTGGCACTTAAGTGCCTTTCCCACGCCAAGGCTGCATCGTGTGACTGATCAGAAAAACAAGCTGGCTTTGGCTGTGGTGTAAGCCAAATCCCCAGCTAGGGCAGGAAACCAACTGGTAAACACTGCTGACTCTGCAGTCTTGCCTTTCACTGTAGCAACAGAAACACCAAGTAGACACAATCACCTCCCACACAAAAATCACACCTCAAGCTCTGGGGACTCTCTTGAAGCATATAGAAAATACCTTACAGCTGCAAGCCACCTGGAAATTTCAGTATGCGACATGGATTTCAAACATGGCAAACACAGCTTCCTGAGCCTAACCTCAACCAACTATGTCCAAGATGTGGTACAGAAGACACCCATAGGCAGGAAGATATCATGTATCTGCATGCACGCACATAAACAGAATGAATAAAAAATTCAAAAAAGAGTTCAGAGATGTATGCAGTCTGTAGGAGGGGTTACACTCCCTGAGACTCTGACCCTAAAAAGTAAAAATGCTACAAGTGTATCAAGCAAATAAATGCTTTGCAAAATTACACCTTTCAGAAACTGATCAGCAGCACACAACTCTTTTGAGACAACAGCAAAATCAGAAGTGGAATCTGCTTGTAACTGTGTGTGCACCCCAAATGGCAAAAAATACTCGTCTCATTTCACATACACATACATTTCACATACAAAGCCCAAGCATTATTTTATACTATTTTCTAGGGTCTGAGAGTAAAGACTGTTTAACTCTAGACAATCACGGTCACTGAAATTTAAACATACATCAGCTAGACTACAATAGCTGGACGCCAAATATGAGAATCATGCTGTTTTAAGGCCTGGGATCAAAGGCTTAGTTACAGACCAGCTGTGAAAGAACCAGCTAGTCCCTACCCACACACCTACTCTCCCTTCCTTCTCACTCCCACAGAGAAGACCTGAAAAAGAAGCCCACTGGGGATACTTCATTTGCCAAAGTGCTGCTTACAATCACAGCCCTGATTCACTGATTGGCATCACTGAGCTGTGAGGCACAGCAGGGTGGGGTTACTCCTCCAAGCCATGATATGTTGAGGTATAAGATTTTGCTTATTTTCACATCACAAATGTGAGAAGCTAAACTCAGTGTATTCCATTCTATTTTAAACTATACTAGAACACAGAAAATAAAGCAGATTTCGCTTCTACCATACAGACAGTTTTTCAAGAACTTCACACTTAAATTCACACACTGCACGCTTCCATGTACAAGTTTTCCTTCTTACTCAAAAAGTCATTACACCCAAGGAATAAGAAGTATAGAAATCACTTTAGATCAAGTTAGATAAAAAGACTGAAAGCAAGTCTCTAAAATAGCAGAAGAGATGAGTTAGTTTTTATATCAGCCACAGAAATTTGGAGTACAAAGAACACTGACTGACACACAGAACTGCCCCTTCCACCCCAACGTACAGAATTACAGGGTATGTGTTGAATATCCTAAGAATTTTTAACGCAGTAATTCCTAAGAATTGAATGCTTTTAACAGTGGCCCTTTTTGGAAAGCTTTAGCAGGTAAATCTCAGATGTCTCCACACTTTCATAGAAACGCCCAGTGACTGCCTTCTTGCCAGACTGTTACCATTAAAACTGAAACACACCACTAAGTGCTTCAGACCTCCTGAGTCTGCTCTGAAGCTCTCCCTGCATACAGACTACAAGACCAGTTGAAACAACCCTTCTTTTGGCAGCAAATCATAACAACCTCCATAATAGTTTAGAACTGGTGTTTGTCGTATCACTTTAAAATCTTGTACTATCATCCTACAGGCCACTATGAATAGTAAGCTGCCTTTTCCATTTGTAATTCAAAGAATTACTTCTTTAAGTAATATCTGGCTACAAAAGTACTGTCTCAATACACACCACAGACAAGCTCAAGTGACTTCATTGCACAAGGGCTCTCTGCAGGGCTTTTTTGCTGAGCGCATTTCAATCAGTCCTACCAAATCTACATTTATTTGCAAAGACTGCACAGACATCCAGTATCATCCAGGATTCCTGTGCTATTTCCTCCCTGCCCAGTGGGAGAAGAGAGACAAGTGTACAAGGTATTTCAAGAAAGAAACATATGATACAGTACTACAAAAACACATTTCAGTAAATCAAAATTTAACACTATCAACAGCTAACATTCATAACAAAACATCAGATTTTCACAGCTGCAGGAAATTAAAACGTGTTACTCCCAACCGTGAGTTCAGCTGCAGGATAAGAGAACATGAAAATAATAAGAAATTAAAGAACAGCCCCTTGAAAACATTTCATGAAATTAGATAACTTTTACACAAGAAATAAGAAAAATCAAAAGATGTGTAGAGACTAGTCAAAATTTTCTAAAGAGCAGAAATTTTTTTTGATGGACCAGCTAAACCTGGAAACCATTTCCAAGTACATGAAAGACAAAGTCCCCGGGAGCAGTCAGTATAGATTCAGCAAAGACAAGTTATGCTTAAAAAACTTGATAACCTTATATGATGAAATAAGTGGCCTGGCAGAAAAGGGGAGAGCAGTGCACATCACCTCCTTGGACTTCAGTGAGCCCTTTGGCACTGTCTCCCATAAGATCCTCACAGAGAAGCTGTCAATGTATGGGCTGGATGAGCAGACAGAAAACTGGCTGAATGGCAGGGCCCAGAGCATGATCAGTGCCACAAAGGCTGCTCAGAGGCCAAGGACCAGCACTGTGCTCCAGGGGTCAGTACTGGGTCCAGTCCTGTCCAGTCCAGTCATTGGCAGATAACACCAAACTGTCATCCAAACTGGGAGGAGTGGCTGATACGTCAGAGGGTCTTGTTTCCATACACTGAGACTTTAACAGGCTTACAGGATAAATGAGCTGACAGGAACTTCAAGAAGTTCAAAAAGTTCTCCACTGCACCTGGGGAGAACAACCCTAGGCACCAGTACGTGCTGGGGGACACCCAGACCCAGCAAGAAAGGCATTTTGCATACAGGCACCTGGGGGATTCTGGTGGACACCAAGTTAAGCATGAGCCAGTGAGGGACCCTTGCCACAAAGAAGGTGACCAGCAGCCTGGGTGCATTAAGAAGAGCACGGCTGGGGGAGGTGACCCTTTCACTCTACTCAGCACTGTGTCCAGTGCTGAAGTGCTATGCCCAGTGCTCAGCTCATCAGGAAGAGAGACACAGCCACACTGTTGTGCCTTGGAAAGAGAAGGCTCAGCGGGATCTTAATAAGGAGTATAAATTCCTGAAGGGAAGGTGCAAAGAGGACAGAGCCAGGCTCTTCTGAGTGCTGCCCAGTGACAGGACTGGAGGCATTGGGCACAGAATGGAACACAGGATGTTGCATCTTAACATCAGCAAACATTTTTTTTCCCAGTGAGGATTAGCTAGCACTGGCACAGGTTATCCTTAGAGGCTACAAAGTCTTGCAACTTGGAGATACTGAAAAAGTTGCCTGGACATGATCGTGGACAATCAGCTCTAGGAGACCCTGCTTTAGCAGGGGGCTGGACCAGATGACCTCCAGAGAAAATTTCCAACTCCAACTACTTTGTGAAGATGTCATATGTAACCTAGGACTAAGAGCATACAGCTGCAGCATGAGATAGATTCCAGCTTTATCAGAGGAAGACAATGTTTCGTACTAATCACAAAGGATTACCACATTCAGTTGAAATACTGGATTAATGTGTTTGCTAGAGGGGTGGAACAAAACAGCCTCTGAAACGAAGTTTAATTTCATTTCGGTCAAATACACAGATATGTACTAGCGGGACAAAGCAATGATATTTCTTCATGGATAGAACAGCTGACACTGATATATTGCAAGGAGAAGATCAATGCCTACTTCTCATTCTCAGCACTCCTTGAACATGCCCAATGTCCCCATGACCCCACCCCAGAATGAAAAGTATGTGAAGAAGGCCTTCTGATAAATACTTTGTAATATACTGTCACTGTCCAAAGTGGGAAGAGGGGATGGGGTGGTGGCAGGAAATCAGTCTGTAAAAGTTTTGTCCTTTGAAAAAAGCATGATACTTACCCACCCCCTCAGAAAAATAGTAGTAACAGACTATAATGACATAAGGCAGACTCCCCAGAGGAACTAACCCCCTACTCTGGCTAATGTTTGAAGATGTCACAATCTTGACATTTTGAGTACAATGAGGTCCTGACTAAACAACCACTTTAAAAGAAACTACACAAAGTTAATGTCAGTCCCTTCTGCTAGAACATTGCCAGAATCAAACCTCTCCCACATATAATGAAAGATGCGTGTTAATGTTCTTCTTGCCAATGGAAAATTGAAAAAAGTTTAGAAAAACAACATTTTTTTATACAGAATGCCAAAACAAAAATGTTTCTACTTCTGATCTCAATTGTCAATTTCTGCCTTGCCTGTTACACCAGTGTGAAAAAAAAAAAAAAAATCAAAGCTGAAGATATTGAAAAACCTTCAAATACCACTAGTGTCTTATGCCACAGACTCAATATTTAACTTACTTCTAGACACACCTGGGAGCAGTCAGCAGAGATTATTACACCTTGAGTTATCTGGCACCCACTGTTTGCTAGCCAATGCAATGTCCTAGTAGTTATGTAGAAAGGAGTTAAAACCCATAATATAGTGAAATTATCACAATCAGATTATAATAACAAATAATACTTCAAAATGAGTATTGGGTAGTGAAAAAAAAAGCTACTTCTCCAAAAAGTGTGTAATACATCTTCAAAAATCTTTGCCTAAATACCAGTCTATACCCACTAAGCAGTAGCCATTCCAGACACCAAAACACAGATTCAATTCCCAAGTTTTGAATTTGGTCCTACCTCATACATGAACTCTATTTTCACAAATTAAGTACAACCAACTCTAAGTGAAGAAAACCTAACCCCAAACTTGCACTGATTCCAGGAAAACTTTCTCTTTGGGCCTACTTAGGAACAGCAATTAGCTGAAACCTCAGCTATCTGAAACTGATGTTCTATAACCAAAACCTCAGCTCCTGGAATTATTACTGATAGATGATCTTGCCTTTCAGTGGCAAGAGCAAGCATATGACTGACTCTTTTCTGAGCCCCCACCTTCAAGATTTAATGCCACTCACTGAAAAATAAAAGGTCTAACACTAGGTAAGATTAGAGGACAATGGGGAAAAGGGAGAAATTGAAAGAATTGAACCTTCCCCAAAAATAAAAATACTCAATGAACAGAACAGGAAATGCTGCAATCTCTACTAGATCTCTAAAACTTAAATCTGGCATATGGGTGTGGATAGGAAAGTATTTGGAAGAGCTTACAAAGTAGATGCTCCCTTGTTGAAGATTCTTGGTTGATTTCAGACACTCAAATGGTAGCAGTCATTAGCAACTTCATTGTTTCCAGATGACAAGGAAAAAAAGCATCTGTTAGCTAGCAAATGATTACCCAATCTCAGTTACTGACAGTTTCATCTCTTAGTGGAACTGCAAGAACACATTTCCCAGGCACAGTTTTTTGGCATTCAAATTCATACCAATCTAAAAACATGGTAGCTCAACTGTCAGCAGCAATGGGGACTGTGATTGTGACAGCAATCGAAACTTCTCTTCCCTCAGTCCTTTCAAAGAAAATTCTCATGCTGTTAAAGGGTCTCAGGTTGTATCTTCAAAACACACTCTGACCTGGGCCAGATTTTGTAAAAGACATAAAGCTTTAAGATGAAGACTTCTCTCAATACACTCCTTTAGCATTTTAAATTGCCCAGTAACAAAGACAGAACTTGTCTGTGTAGGATGCAGATACTTTTTGAGGGCTGATCCAAGACTGTAAAATTAATTTCTCCTGAAGCTAAAGGGAAAACTCAAAGTTCCCCATCTTCTATCCCAGGTGTATGGTGCTTCTTTGATCCCTATTCTTTCAAACATGAAACCAAGTGTATTTGTAAATGCAGACTAAAGCCTCCCAACAAAACCCTACCAAAACCAAGGCATTCCTGCCTTGGCAAGGGGTTGGACTAGATTATCTCCACAGGTCTCTTTCAACCCTAACAATTTTGTGATTCTGGGATTCCACCGCACATTACTTTTCAATTGATGGAATGAAAGTACAACTTCAGTCAATGAATTAGCTGATACTGACTGACTCTACATAAAAAGGAGAAGAATTTCCAAAGTGCTTTAGCTTAGCCTGCCCTTGAAATGCTCAGTAGCCAGAGGAAAGCTATCTTCATAATCTACATGTTAATAAATGTTGATGACCCTACTGTGCATATAATTATTTTTATTATACTACATGTTAAAGCAGCAACCAATCTAAGACTCACTTTATGCACAATTTTCAAGCTGTTATCAACTGTAAGCTTGAACAGTTGTACAGCTTTGTGCCTTCTATTTAAAACAAATAGTAAAAAATTGAAATAAAACTGCAAGAAGCAGCTGCTCTATTATGAGCACACTCTTTGGCAAGCGGCCTCCACATTTATTCAGGCAAGTTATGATTTTATCTCCAACAGGAAGTGCACTCAAGTATTTTTGGGAAAAGAAATCAGAAAGGAAATTATCATGACCCACACTGAACTACAGTACCAGGCACTTTGCTACCAGTAAAACAACTGCTAAGGGTAACTGCTACTAGGAAGAAAGGTTAATGTTCTGGAGACAGACAGCATTTAGTGACAATAACTACTGCAAAGGAGACCTGGAAGACAGGTTTTCTTGTATGCTGTAATTTGCAGCCCTAGAAGAGCAGACAGACTCTTCTGCACATGGTAGAGTAAGATCACCAGAAAGACATTGTACTGCTGTCTCCAAAGCTGGCAAACACATGGAAACATGGTTACAGCATTTTCTAAGGAAGAAAAAGGATTCAGGGCAGCTAAGCAAGCCTGGGCAAGACTCAAACACCCTGTCTGGATACCCTTTCGCTTAAAATGTGAGATTTTGCCCTTAGGATGCCCATGTCACCAGAGAAGGGCAGACACAAATACTATGACACTTTCAGGCTTCATAAGGTACCAGTTAGAGGTAACTAGAACAAGTCTAGAGCTCAGCTATGAGCTCTTGCTTCTTGCTGGAACTTAGGCTTCCTGACTGAACTGCATGTTGTATAGTTGAATCCCAAAAGGATGAAGAGCACAGTTCTTTCTATGGTAATCTGCCTTTAAAAATGCAGGCAAAAGAGATGGATCTCAGACGGTGTTAACTTTACAAAGAACTATATATTCCAGTCAAAAGGATTTCTTACCATGTAACATTTCCTCTAGTATATCTCTGGTAAAAAAAAAAATGCAGGTATGGATTGATTTTTGATATTTGCAATTTGCTCTACTACAAAAAGATTTTCCCAACTACCCTTGAACTTGAGCACATAAATATTTCTTAAGCCATTATGTGAAACTTAAAGGATCTGAATGTAATTCTGGAAGAACAGGAAAAGGAAATAGCAAAACTTCTATCCATTACAGACATACACACACCCATCTGAAAACACAATGATAAATCTAAAAGAAGACTTCCTGAAATCAAGGATTTTGTACATGCCTTGATATTAATAATTCCTTTTTAAAAGGTTGCTTTTAGTTTTAATGTAGGAAATATAGCATTTATGTAAAAAAAAAAAAAGGGGGACAGCAGCACACATTCACCCTGCACAAATCAGTAACAGCATCAACAAATATATACATGAACTCCTCTACAATGGAAAAGAATACTTTCCTCTGTGCCAAACTTTCAGTTAAGCTGTTTTGATTTAAGAAAGATAAAAATCAAGACACGAAGAGGTCCTTTTTATTGTAATAATGAACCTTAAATTAATTGTTTCTCCCATAGAATTGCATAACTCTCATGCTTACATGTCGAAAATTGTAAAAGACTGAAACACAAACTTGAACATAATAGGTTTGCTCTGTATTCATTTTGCATATTCCAGTAACTTAATTCACTCTGAACATCTGATTTCAAATGCCAAAGCACTTGTATTTATAACAAAACCCAAGAAAGAATGAAAACTTTCTCATATACTCTGTGTCAGAATGTGAGCTAAGTAGCTTCACGAAAAGAAATCTCAGTAGCCTCCTAACAAAAGTAGAAATATCAAAGAAAGCTGTAGTTTCTTTAATGTAAATTCCTACTTCTTATTAAAGGATAAACTACATTTAAGAAATCCAGACACTTTACTTTCACAGTTTGCAGCCCAGCAGTATTTTTAAGAGAAGCAAAGTAGCCAAACCAATTAAAAAAACGATTATAAAAAGAAGTTAACTGACACAATGAGGTTTGGTTATTCTTCAAGAACAGCAGGCTTCAAACAAAAAGGCTGTGCCCCTGTGAGAAACAAATATGTAGTATGTGATTATAAATAATTATTTCTAAGCTTCTATGACTTCACTGAGTCTAAATAAAATGCAGACTCCTAAAATCACTTTCATTTAAGCTGTGTCTATGGAATGAGGCTAAGTCTGTTTTGTGCAACATGACTTTCATCTATTCTATTAAGAATGCTTTTTATAAAATTGAACATTAGGGATATTTGAATCAGGATCACTGTTCTTCAGAACACAAGCATTCAGACTCTTAACAATTGCAAATTAGCTGCCAGGCAAAAATGCTTATCGGTGGCTATTATATATATGTAAGTCCCTCATATATCCTGACCTCTTTGGGGGTTTGTGTGAGAAAAATTATTATCCTGTTGACATCCACAAAAATATAGATGGCAAAGTTAACTATCTCTAATAAAACAGATCCTGTCAAAACTTTCAAAGAAACTTGAAAAGATCTTGTTAGTAAAGATAAAAGTGAGATGAACCCCTCAGGTTAACTTGAAGAGATCAAGACAAGGAAAACCCCTACCAATTTTCATTACATGCCAGACTATGAAACTTAATTCTTTACCTAAAGGGAGGCTCTGAACCATGATTTATAGAAGACTCTGGATTTCTTAAAAATAATAACAATAATAATAATAGTAATAGAATGCCTTTGTACTCTCATCAACCATAAAGTAGCACCTGTGTTTCACATTCCTTTTTTCTTTCTGCTAATCATACTTCCTAGAATATTTTGGAGGAGGTCAAGGGGTACTTTAGAATATTGGTATCGACACTGCACACAACTTTTAGATTTGATTTAGTTTTCAAATCAACAATTTCTTTGTTCTTCCACAATGTTTTGAATAAGAAATAATTCTTGAAAGTTGAATTCTGCTTTACAGCAATGTTTTTCAATGACTTTCAGGTTTTCCTCCAAAATGCCAGCTTTAGTGACTGGTGAGTTAAACTGGAATTTCTATACCTACATTAGTTGATTTAACAGAAGGCATGCCTTACCTTTCTTACAAATAGTTTGTTACACAAAGTTCTCCTCCTCTCTGAGCACTTTGGTTGAAAGATTTCCTAGTTATATTTTACATTACGTTTCCACTTCAGCTTTCAAATTGAACAGAGTGAGAGTTTTCTCACATGTTCTGCAAAAGGTCTGGGCTATACTTCCACATGGCATTCCCAAGAGAGAACAGTCTTTCATGAAACTAAAAATAATTTTACAAAAAGCAGCCACGAACAAGTTTCTTTACTAGTAACTTGCAAACCTCAATATTAATTGCAGTTTTTAGGAACTTGTGAAACATCCAGTCACATTTTCATACCTTGGTACTTGGTAACCCTCTGAAAAAACCCAGGAGTGGTGCCCACCCTTCCCTGAAGCCATCAAACCATGTACAGTCCCAGCAAGAAAGGAGGTGATTTATTCCTAATCTCTGCTAAGATGGCACCCCCAGATCCAAAATGCCTGCAGCTGTCATGGTGGCTTCTTTCCTACACATCAGGAAACAAACTTGTTCTTGCATTGATCTGTCATCCTCAAGGCTGGTCTTATTTCCTTCTGCAGTCCCAAAGAAAGGGACTGGCACAGAGTCAGTACTCTGCAAGCACATCACAGCTTCAAGTGGAATAAAACCTGGGACATTTTGGCAAAAATCCTAACACTGAATTATAGCCAGTGAAGTCAACCCAGCCTGGCAAGAATCACAGGTTAAGGAAACAGAAGTCAATACCAAATACACAATGCTCACTGCTGATGGTTCTCAAGAACAGTTCTGCACCTCTGTCAGAAGTGACTAAGCCCAGCCAATCCTACCTCCAAGGCAAATGGCTGACCTCAAAAAGTCTCTCACAGCATTTTGTGGTGATTTTCTGATGTGTTTTTTTCTCTGACCTGAAAGAAGTCAGCAGGACTACCACATCTTTGCAAGATCAGGGCCTTGAGAATTACAGCAGCACTTACTGAGAAGTAATGCAATTTAATTAATACTTTGGTACTCGTCTGCACTAAAATGCAACATTATTATTTTTATAATATACATATTAGACATCTTCTTACTTGTCAGACGCTGAAGCATGTTCTAGCATTCACTGGTTTATCACCCTTAGCCTGCCAAAATTCTTGAGGTTCTCCTAATTACTCTATCTTCTTTTAAGACACTACTACCATGAATTTCAGACTTTTGTCTCCTGTTTCTCTTAAAAGTACATTTATACCGACATGTATTTTCCCTGCCTCTTAAACTATAGTTACAAAAACATGACACTGTCTTAAGAGTAGGTTTAAAGCCATAGAGGCTACTTAACATAGGCTGGGAAAAAAAAAAAAAAAAAAAAAAAAAAGAACATATCCTGTTCCCATCAACAGGAGGCTTACACTTTTGAAGCAGGATCAAGTTTCCAGGGAAAAGACTTGGTGAAAGCTTACAGAAACAAAATTGTTGTGGCCGGGTTTAGACAGAACAACCGCAACGCTGCGGCTTGAGTCTGGAGCGCCTCCTGCTGTTCAAGGGATAGAACAGCAGCAACGGTCGGTATCGCCGCGAAAAGAAGCGACAAAAACCAACCCGGTGAGCAAATAGCATCAAAACTCTACAGTCCAAACGCATGAGGGCATCCTGCATCCTTCAGAAGTAAACATCTACCTCTTAGAACTAGTTATTAGAAATCTGGTGAAGGATTCGTTTCCTTAATTCTGCTACAGTAAAGACTAAATGTATATTTACAAGACAAAAATATATAAACAGATTTAAAATACACAACATGCTGCAAATATAAAATAGACCCATTCAAAACATGTAATGAGTTTCAGCGTCATTTGAGATGTAGCTAGTCAAAATCTGGAGGACTAAAGAGGAATGGCTGAATAGGCCAAACCAAGAAACAGTAAACATTTTCCAGCTGACACACTGTCCCGTCTAATATTTCTTGCACCACCTAGTGCTGAGTTGCTTAATCAAGAACTGAATATCCATAGTCTCTTTCTTTATACCTACATTTGTAAAGATAATCTGCATCTCATACACCTGACAATACCTACAAAATTATGAGTCTGTACTTCAGCTGGAGCCACGGTGACAACAGTAGTCCAAAGGGAATACCCAAAAGCATACATTTGTTTCCCTTTCAACAAAAATGTTTTACTAAGCAGAAGAAAAGAGAATTTCCTAATACAAAAACCTACCATGCAAACTACTCCTGAGTCCCAAAACATGAGAGACAAATACATAAGCCATGCTATATGCACAGTGCTACTACAAATACAACCACAGCATTTCTATTAAAGACCTAAAGCTGAAAGTAAATTTCTTCCAAAAGAAACCCTTGGAGGGCAAAAAAAAAAAAAAAAAGTAATAGTCTAAACAAAGAACAGGAGAAATTCATGACAGTTGAGTGCATCATGTTTTAAAATATATTTTGTGATTCCAAGATGAAAAAATGCAAAATAAAATAGGACAGAAGTAAAAAAACTTATTTATTGAGCATTTAAATAAAAAAAAAATTTTTAAAAAGCATTCTTTCATTTTCCTATGGAAAAAAACAACCAACCAACCAAGGAAAATAACATCACTTTTCCTTAGATGAATAATTTAATACTATGAGATAACTGGCTCAGTTAGGAAGAGAACAACAACAAATAGCCAAAAGTCAAACTCAAGCCAAGCATTAAGGTTTGTGGGACAGATACAGTTCTCATCTTCCAGCTACAAAACTGCTGACCTGAACATACCATAGCATCTACAGGGCATTCAAGAAGGAATGTGGTCTAACAAGGGAAGTACAAATACAAGATAAAGGATAGGAGATTCTCATTTGGGTAACAGGGCATTTAGGGCAGAGACATGACAAAATATATTCCCATCCTCTGGCTGTTGTATGAATACTCTGACTCCTGCCTAGTTTCACTCATAGAGCACAGTCCTTGAGACTATGTAGGAGAGTAGTGAGCCTTACTTTTCAGAGCTGATTACCCAGTGTCCAGTACCCTGTTAACCACCCACAATATTAGCAGAATAAATGTAAAGCCTTGTTCAGGCAGTTAGATCAAAAACTTTTTCCTAAAACAGGCAACTAACCAGAAAACAGGACCATGAGAGATCTCACTCTTGTGTTAATGCAAAGCAACTCTGCACACAACAGAAAGGAAAACTCCTTTTTTTCCCCTGTCTTGTAGATGCTTGTATATCTGCCAGAAACAAACAGTCCTACCCAAGCTGGAGGGAGAAAAACATTAGGCCCCAGTTCTGGACTGTAATTAGGGAGGCCCTATACAGATTCAGGAGACTTCATACTGATCCAACTTCCAGACTTGGTGCCTGAATACAAAAAAATATAGCAAAGATACACTGCCAGTGTCTAGGTCTGTTTTACCTGCAGCTCTCCCAAAGCCACCATGCAATTCTTAAAGTAACTTAATTTGGTCTCTCACAAAGCCCCCTAAGGAAAGGAAATATTTTTCTTTCTAATGCCGAAAAGAGCAGAATAATCTACTTGTGATTATCAGCAACTCAACCACAAGATGGTTAGCTTCATGAGATCTAACAAGGACAGTAAGACCAGTAAGACTAAGGACAATCAGCATCAGAAGACACTTTTCCAGGAGAGGTAACAAACACAGTGCCTTTGATACCTAATACTCTAATCCTTATGGCACATACCAATTCTGAAACAACCAGGCCAGTTGCTAGCAATCCTTTCATGCCATGTCTATACTACCACAGCTTTTTGATCCAGAGTAAACTACTATTTTAATCAGATACTTCCAGTGTATGTTTGTTTAAAAAACAAAAAACTGTAAATCTGCAGTGAAGGAAGAATTTTTTTCTAAACTCCCTTGTGAGAGCAGCACGTCTTTCAATTATCTTTTCCAACAGAAACCTTAAAGGTCACTGCTGCAGATCTAACAAAAGCAACATGCAGGGCTTACATCTTTCAGAGCTGACATCTCATTATGTGCAAAGGCCCAGTGCATTATTTAAGTGTGTGTAAAGGATTTATTTCCCAGTCTTTGCAAGAGAGATAGAATTCATTCTTATCCATAAACAGTAAAGATTTACAGAAGTTCCTATTTCAAGTCTGCAAAAGAGGATGAAGTTGCACATTCAGTAAGAAGCACAATGACGTTAAAATATGAAGTTGAATTGTATTCAGGGTTCAAAATTTATTTTTAAACATTACTACATCCCAGCTAAGAACTAAAAGCAAAACAAGGATAAGGATTTTCTATCTGTTCTAAAACTTCTTCGTCCTCATTAATCTTCAAAGAGGGCCAATACTTCCCTGCAAAACAACCCAGGAGCCATAAACTTGTACAGGCATTCCAGCAGTAACTAAAAAATATTACAAACAACTCTCCCACCAGAAAATATTTCTTTTTTCATATTGAGGTACACCTTCAAAGAAAGAAATCCTGTTTATGTTGAGGACTTAGTCTTTATTGCAAGGACACTCATTTACATTACAATCAGGAACATAAGGAGCTTACCTCTCAGCACGGAGGACTCCACTGTAATATGGGTGATCCCAGGGCATCAGCATCTGAAAGAGAATTCCAGCTTATAATTACAATAACAGACAACAAGTGAACCCAAAGTAAAAGTTTTATTTCACTTGAGTATTTTTGCAGTTTCAGTAAGTTACAGAATTTTGAAAAGTAATGTGAAACAGTTAGGGCTCAAGCCAAAAATAGCATCATATATCACAACCTGAAAATTTTTTAACACTTCTTGAAGACTGGTCTTATTCAACTATATGATAGGACTTCATATCAGATTTCAAGAAATACACTCAGTTCAAATAAAAAGATAAATCAAGGTATGTAGAGCATTAAGATACATTCAATGTAGTATACAAACTGGACTTGACTCTCACCTAAAGTAGAGCCTTTATTTATCAAATGAGTCAATTCAAAGCAAAGTGATACCCCCTTTCACTGCTTTATGTTTTGGTTATCTCAGTATCACTTTGTATAAACCAACAGCTGTTTCATACTCAGTATTTGGTTTTAATACAGCAACTAAGAAGTCAGAAAGCATTTGAAGCCAGTAGAGAATGTTTCTAATTCTACTACATCTTGTACACTAAAGTAGAAGTAATTGTAGAACATGATTACCTAATAGTATATTTTTTAAAAGAAACAAAACAGACAATCACATATGGAAACGTAACTTACTGAATTGTGGGGATTGAGCTTCATTTTCATCTTTGTCATCATTTCAAAGTCTTTTTGAGTTCTGAAAAATATTTTTATTATGAAAATATTTATGAAAGATTTTTGAGCAGTGAAATACAGTGCATCATAATATTGCATCCTAATAAAATGTCCACCATCACAGATGTATAGTACTATATAAAATGACTAGATAAAATGGCAGGTCCACATACAACAGTAGAAAAACCTTTTCACTCTGCTTCTGCCATTCTTTCAAATTCAGTCCTCTTCCTGTGGTTGTACAGCTCAAAAGCATTTTCATTCTTACAATACATCCCATTCATACCTAGTGATGAAACTATTTTGTGCTGTTTGGAGCTCAGGGTGGCAAGAGGGACAAACATGGAAATTTATGGATGCAAAATGTATGGATTTGTGCATATGGCAAGAAGACCAGGAGAGGTGTTCCACACTTCAACTTGGTCTTCTTGTTTGCTGTTAACTCCACCTCTTGCATTCTGTCCTGGGCGTTCTCTGATCACAGACACAGAATCTATTCTAAGCACATAGCTTTCTCTTTCTCTCAAAATTCTGGGGAAGTCTTGGTTTTTGTTTCAGAGCACATAATAAGCAGCACTGACTAACTTATTACTGCACAAGTTCCTCTATTCTTGAAATAAAGAGTAAGGTTAAAAAAAACCCAAAACTTAGTGAAAAAGGCATACCTTTTAGACAACTGCTCAGAAAGCTTCTCCAGAAATTGTCTTACTGTTTCTAGAAGGAAGGAAAAAATATTAAAATTATTCTTCCCAAAATGATGTTAAAGTTACGTGAGACTATTCCAAACAAAAATTCCATTAGATTTTTTAACAAACTACTCCAGTGACATTATTTCAAGAGAATTTAGTACTCCATTTGCTTTGTTATGTGCTGAGATAATGACACCTTCATAATCTAAGGAGTGAGCATCAATTCTGAACCAAAACACCAGATCCTCCTTCCATGAGTACTGTTATTTACAGCGACCACTGAGTATGGCATACAGCAAAATGTAACTGCAATAAAACACTTCACTGGAAGAATTATGTGCAAATTTAGCTAAAGAAACTTCGATCTCATACGTTACACGTTTGACTTCTCAACATGTCCTTCCACACAGGCCCTTATTACCTGGATTTTTGGCCATTGTTCCCTGAAGAGCCCTGTGGGCAAAGGTGTCGTAGCCAACCAGCTGTGCCAGGCTGTTCCGGCTCGCAAGCAACTCCTCCAATCGAGCCAGCTGCTGAGTGTTTGAGTGCAGAAAAATCTTGTAAGCAGCTTCTCGCACCTAATACAAGGGAAAAAAAAAGTCACATTGCTACAGAGTAATTTTTAACAGAAACAAGCAATGCAACTGAAGATCTGGCGTAACAGCTGTATTTCACTGATATTGGTGGGAAAAGGCCTAAAGTCTTTTAACAATAGTAATTACAACTGCCTGACAATTACAGCTCTTAGCCATAAAAGTGGAATGAGGAAATGCAATGAGACAAGACTGCCAAAAAGGGTCCTGTTCTCTACTCCTGTCAACAGTCTCTCATCACCTCCCTCTTTCTGCCAACATCTGCGCTTTTCAGAGCGCTCTCTGGGCTGTCTTAACTCATTAAAACTTCAGAAAATAAACCCAAGTTGTTCTCTGCATATCAGTTAAGTTTGCTTATGGTAGAATCTGACAAGAAAAAGAGACAGGTTGAGGGGAGAGAAAAGAGAGGATGAAGAAAAGCCTTATTTCTTTTGTAGTAGAAAACTATTAGTCTGCCCATCTGCCCACAAACTTTCTCCTTTTCTCCTATTTTTAATTAGGGTCTTTAGTTTGGGTCTTTTCATAACTCTGAAAAAAACTACCTGAAGACTCATAAAATTTAATAAAACGCTTTTATGTTTCACAAACCAATCACAAATAATTTTATTTCTACATATGGAATAAACTCAAGAAATCCAGCAACAACTTATACTTGCCTTCATCTGAACTAACCCCCTCTCCACATAGCATAAGTGAAGAAAGAACCCTGGAATGTTTCAATATGCTCCTGATCTTAGAATTGTATCTAAAAGTCTAGGGTGCCACTGCCACATTTCAATGAGTCTAAATTAATTCTTTTTTAGAAAAACAACATAATTAAGAACTAAAGTAAGGGTTTTTTTCAGGATAATTCAGGTTGGACGGGACTGCATGAGGTCTCTAATCCAAGCTCCTGCACAAAGCAGAGACAGCTATGAGCTAAGACCAAGTCACACAAAGCTTTTCCAGTCTGGTCCTGAAACCCTGCACATATGGGAGAGACAGCATGACCTCACTATTTCACTGCTTGGGTATCATCGGCAGGAAAAACTTCTCCAACGGGCATTTCTCATCTCAACTTTTGCCTTCTGACACTTGTTCTCCTGTCATGCACCATGCTGAAGAGCCTGGCTCTATTTTTTCCATGACATCCTTGTAGGTACTGGCAGGGTGCTGTCAGGGTCCCCCCAAACCACCTCTGCTACAGGGTGAACAAGCCCAAATCCTTCTGCCCTTCCTCACAGTGGAAGCACTCCACTCACTGCCCATCTTGGTGGCCTCTGCTGAAGACACTCCTGAAGAGTGGGGCTATAATCTCACCCCTCAGTCTCTAAGGGAAGCCCAGATGCTGTTGGCTCTTTGCTACCAGGGTCACTGCTGGCTCACATTCAGCTTGCTGCTCACCAGCACTGTGGGCCTTTGCCACAGATCAGACCCAGCCAGGCAGTCCCAGGCTGACCTATAACCAGGAGTTCTCCATTTCCAGGTGTATGATTTTGCTCTTTCCTTTTTGAATTATGTAAGACTGCCACTGAACCATTATCCCAACTTTTAGGCTACTCTGAATGTCAGCCTTCACCTTCAAGTGTATTGATTGTTCCTCCCTATTTGCTCTCTCCTGCACATCTGGTAGGCAAGCATTCTGTCACTTTCTCTACGTCACTGATAAAGGTGTTAAACAAGGGACCCAGGACAGACTCCTGCAAAAATTCTTCCATTACCAGTCTTCCTGTAGGGTGCATTTCAACCACCACTCTCTGATCATGAAATTTGTTTTTTTAACCTATCTGGTTGTCCACCAATCCAGACTGTTATCTCCTGCCTTGGACTAAAGTCACTGATGAACACTGAGGCAAAAGCAAGTGATAAGCACCTCAGCCTTATCTGCCTGCTGCCACTGTCACCCACCTTACTCAGCACTGAGCCTACGTTTTCCTTGCTCAGGCTTTTAGTAACAATGCAACAGTAATTGCTCTCATTGCTTTTGATGTCCCTTCCAAGTCATAACTGCAGCTGAGCTTTGACTTTCCCAACATCATACCTACACATACAGGCAATGTTTCTACATTCCTCCTCTAGATCCTGTACCTTTCATTCCATGTATGCTATCTTTTGGAGATGAAGCTTTGTTAAGAAGTGGCTGCTTGTCAAGCCTGGTTTCTGATACATCTGCTTGGCTTTCTAAGGATCAGGATGCACTGAGTATCTCAATACTCTCACACACTCGGAGGATGCTGCCATTAGAGAACTACCTGCTTTCTTGAGCTCCTTTACCCTTCAGAATTGCAATTCATGGGATACCACCTCTGAATAAACTGAAGCGTGCTTGCCTAAAATCCAGTCTGTATTCTGCCCCTCTTCTTCCTACAGCCATTCAGGGTCTGCACAGCCATTATTTCATACCTGCCACTATCAAATATGCCATTGATTATTACATTCTACCAAAGTTTTTCCCGTTAGTAATTACAGCATAATCACAAACCACATACATTTGCTTCACTAACAAGCCAAATAACTGATATGCACTTCTGGTAAAAAGGATGCCAAAGGAAAGTCAGGGAATACAAACCAGATCATCAGGACAATCAGCATGTAGACCAGCAATTCGTAGGTAATTGCCTTCAGCTGTAAAATTATACCGAATGTGCTCTGGCAACACATGTTTGTCAATCTTGTTGGGAATGTGAGTTCCTATCAGAAATTCGTTACATAAATCCAATATTCTGACATTGAGGTCAACTGCCTTTTTACGCTGTAAGAAAAATAAAGCACAAAATAGTATCTTCAGATGGAGTACAAGCAGAACTCAAAGTTTTTAAATATCAAAGGACTCTTTCAAAAATTAAGCAGAAAATACAACACTTAAGATTATACCCACAGAATCAATAAAGTCAAAATGCAGGGCAAGTCAACAAGATCAGATGCTCAGAAAGCATTGAAATTTCAAAGAAAATGCCCACATTTCTGCAGTAAGAAAATATACAGTGGAGTTCAAATAGAAATTACATAAGCTTTGCTAACTTGTAACTGATTGCTCTGTAAAACATTGAATAAAAAAAGAGAAGCATCTTTTAGAGAGATACCCTAAAATAGAAATAGAGTAAAATTCTCTTTTTCCTGTTTGTATTGTGCTGTTTTCTGGAGACTGTAAACTATTTACAGTATTTCAATCCTTAGGAGTTTGTGATTTAGAGTTTTATCATCATCACAGTATTTCACACACTTAATCATGCAAGATGTGCTTCAGTGAACTTGCTTACATTAGTAGAGTGTGGTCTCTATTGTCTGTGCATTCACAGCTCAAAAAAACAAAGGCTGAGGGTACAGATACAACATAACTTGTAAAATCCAAAGAATAACATAACATGAGCTCTGTCCTCCCATTCCCACTCCTTCTCTTGAAAATATACCTTTGAGTTTTATTTTAAAAAGCAGGAAGTCTTTGTAGCAGAAGTAAACTTCAACTTACAACAGGGAAGGATTTCTAAAGTCTTAAATTGAATTAGGAATTGAAAAGAAACACTGAGCAGCAAGCAAGAAAAGTGGGATAGGCAGGGGAGGAAGAGGAAAAAAGATGCAAAAATAAGTGAAATTGTAACTGGAAGGAGACGAAGCGCCATAAAACCAATAGCCAAACCAGACATAAACTCCAGAGCTGAAGTTTCAAGGTTGTTCTTTGGACAATGTAATTGTAAAAATATATTCTAGAACCATTTTCTAGGTCACAAAGCATCATCAAAACCATTATCTTCAGAATAACTCTTTAGCATCAGTTTGGTAGAAGAGCTTTTGTACAGATCTTTTTGGAGGGGTTGACTCAAATAAAGAAGGATTTAACTTCATATAGTGACATGAACTATGAACAGACAGATCATCCATACCACTAAGCAGGGTGTAAGCTGCTGGGTTTGAAAAATCTGCCACTAACTACTGCAAAAGTATGTAAAAGCTCCAAGACAGGTAATCAGACCATGCCCAGATACTCAACTTTGAACAAGATTCACAACTTCTGGTTATGTAAGCACCCCAGGAGTGCCTGGACACACACCTGAACCCTTCTAACACACTCCACTTGATTAACCTCAAAGTCATCAAGGTGCTGCTTTTCCCTCTCTGCAAATATCTTGTTCTGACATCTGGGTAGCCGTTTTAAATATCTGATGCAGACACCAAAGAAAGAAAATAGGATCCCAGAACTTACTTATAACTCCTCAGAACAGAAAGGAATGATGAGGACCAAAGCAGAAAGAACAACCAACTATGTAAAAACTACCTTTAGAAGTGATTTTAAATAGACAAAATTAACCACTTCTAAGGCGACAAAATTCCACATAGGACAAACTGACCCAGAAGCGTGTGATTTCACATCCCACATGTTTCATTATCTGGTCTTTTGTAGACAGACAAATTTCTGTTCATACATTGTAGCCCGAAATTACCTTTTCTTCATCCAAATGAATGCCACTGATCTCAAAATCAAACATAAAAAGTTCTGCCACTCGCCTAAAAATACAGTAAACCCCTGTTAAAACAGCCTCATTTGATAATAAGCAGCATTTCTTAACAGATCTTGCCTTTAGAAGTTACTTATGCTTCATGTCTTTCACAGAGATTAACACCACAGTTATATGAATGCTTTTATTAGGGACAAGGATTTCCTATGCTTTAGGTCCTTAACAATTTACTCAGTGAGAAACAATTTGTCCTTTGTTCTTAGTTTAGTCATCTGTTTTGAAAATAACCTTCAAAATAATCCCAGTACCTTAATCTAGATGTTCAAACAATTTGTGCAAATTACCCTTTTAATTTCCTTTGACACTTCATTTATTCTAACATCAGAAAAATATCTTTCCAAATCTAACATCCTTGATTGTGGTGAAAGAAGGAAGAAGGAAATAACTTACACATTAAGCTTGTCTAACCATGTCAGTGAATAAGTAATTCAAAACTAACTGCATAAACAGCTAATAAAACCTATTACAACAATCATAAAGTAAGCTTTCAATAAATATACTGCAAATCTGATTTTGAAAAATATAAATAAACCTTTATAAAGTGAAATCAAGTTATATAGTCTGTTCTTAATTTTATTCCTAAAAACATTGATATGTACACTGTACAGCATATAACTTTAATCAAAATAATATTATTGAAGAAAATCTTAAGGTTTTTTGTTGTTTTTTTTTTTTTTTGTTCTTGCAACATTTCAATTATTCAGCATAAATATATCTTGTGCTCTACAGCCACATTCTCCAAGATTACACAACTACAAACTTCCTAACTCCTGTGCAGGTAGTTTGGTAGAGACTAATAAATGAATAATGGAGATGTGGTTTGTTTTCCAAAAGATGTATCTATTTATTTAAGAAAACACAAAATATAAGTACAATAAGGAACAGCATATACCATCTAATAAACTAAATCTGCAAGATTCTATTTATAATCTATAAAGATCTATAAGCATCAATAAGTACCTGGTTTCTGGATCTAAGGAACTCAATACAGTTTCATCAGCTAGCAGACGTCTCAGACTCTGACACAGTTCAACATCTGTATTTAATCTGGAAAGATACAGGGTAAAAGAATCGTGCATTAACAAGAGACTAATATTTCAGTTTCTTGGTATTATTCAAAGGCAATATTTAGTGAAACAACATTTTAGCCGAGGACTATATTTTAAAATGCTTTCTGGTTCACAATCACAGTTAACAAGTAGAAAATTTCTATACAGAGCATGTGTGGACAAACCAGCATGGAAACAGGCATTGTGCATCTGAGAGAAAAATACTTTTGGATGGTATTTTGTTGCAACATGAGAAAGTCTAACACTGACTGCTTATTTATGAACAAAGATAATCATGGTGAGAGTATAAAGGTGGGAGAACTGTTTTCTAATCCTTACTTTGAAAGGACTCCATTAAAGGAAAACCTGTGCTCAAGTTTGCCATCAGATAAATGTGCTGCTGACTGCCACTGGGCTAGACCGAGAGCTTACTATACCCAGAACATTTCCACACACCAAGCACTGTCCCCATGCAGATAACACTGTGTCCATCGGATTTGCCAGCATGTTATCCTGCACTTCCAGGTGGGATACAGTGGGCAATGAAACACATGCACACAACAGTTTATGAGCCTCCCAAGATAATATATGAGTAATTTCTTCTTTCTACAAATTTTATATCTGAAGTGGTATTCAGATATTAAAGTCATATTGTTATATATGGTATGCTTAATCAAAGTCCTGAGAAATCCACTTTTAAGCATTTTGTACATAAACTTTACAACCACTAAAGAATTGTCACAAGTCCTAGAAAAATGTCACTTGAGCCTTTGATGGAATTCAAGGACATGGAGGCTCATGAACTGCAACTAAAATGGAAAAACCGTTCATGAGATACTGTAACAAAATGAAACCCTTAAATATCTGTAACAGAAGACTGACACTTTGTTTCCATGCACAAATATTTTTTGTTGATTGCTGTTTTCATAGATGATCATACAGTAATTTTTAAAGCTGCATATGGAAACAGGAAAAAAAAAAAGAGAAAAAAAGAAGAAAACATACTTCTCTACCACAGTACCAATGTTTCTGCAAGCTTCCTCAGCAGCCTCTCTGAATGCAAAGTCAGGGTGGGCAACTTTTACAAAATCAGCCTGATAAAAGTAGAAGAAGAAAATGGTGAGGCAAAAAGACAAACAAAAAAACCTCCCGGTTTATAAATAAACTGCATTCAAGCAGTTCTACTTACATTAACATTTATTTCTACAGTTCTATGCAATTATTTTGTAGAATTTGCCTTTTTTTGTCTAAAATATAAAGTTGACTGGAAAACTTTGCTGACAATCACACAGGGCCTCGAGTCCTTCCAATAAATGGTATTAATTCATACCCTTCTTAAAACATTTTATGCAGTGTGTATCTTAGAGTCCTTATAATACCGACCTACTCCAACATATTTGAATGTTATTAAAAAATATTTTTAAAACTAAATTTTCTAGTTAAGATGAAAGCTCACCACTAACAAGAAGAAATTTCCTAACAAGAAGAAATACTGATTTTTAATAAATCTCCAAATCCTTCAGGAGGTTCATAAGGCTAGAAGGATGCTAAAAGGGGCTGGGGAGCTAGGGGCTCCCATGACTGCTGACATGAAGTCAGGGTGGTTTTAGCATTGAAATGACAGACTTAAAATATTAGGATATATGTTATAAAGTATTAGAATATATTTAAAGTCTAGGACAATACTGAAGATATTAAGCATGATTTTACAGAAAGTACATGCAACAAGCTGACAGTGTAAAATATTATTGCCTTTCAGCTGAAAAGGTAGCCTTAGAAATGTTACACACTTAAAATTTTTACTTCTTAAAATTCCTTTTTAAAATCCTGTACAATACTGACAGAAAAGGTGCTGAATGACAGATATCATAATTTCTAACATCAGGTAATGATCAACAAATAACTTCCAGACAGTTCTGCAAGCTGTGTAGCTGTGAACATAAAAAAACCTGAATATAGTACAAAGGAGATAATTTTAGCTCAGCAAACTTATACAAAACTATGGTCATTGAATTCTGACATTAATGTTATACTTAGGTATTGACTGATTAAGCAAAATTAGGCATAGTCTATACAAAACATAAGAACTAATGACTTGACAGAGCTTGTAAGTACTTTCAGAAGGAAAAAGTGCTTGGCACAAAAGATGTCTTAAATCTACAAAAGAATAAGAAACAAGACTGGAGAACTGAAAACACACTGAGATATTCAAATGTGAAAACCCAAGCGACCTCAAAAAACTCAGTGACCTATTCACTAAGAACTGATTTCAGTATGAAGGTTGGTTCTGGTTCCTCCAACCAAAGAATGATGCTTTGATAAAAGACATGCTTTGGGCAAACTTCCAGAGAGCAATATGAAATGCTCTAATAAAGTTTTGTGATGCAGAATATCAGACCAAGTACTCTAAATCTGTGGACGACAAAAACTACAATCTAAGAAATTGCTGCCTTTTTCTTGTGTTAATAAAGAAGTGATATTGCTGCCTTTACTCTGGAAGCTCTTTATGGACCTTTACCTATAAATAATCATAACTTAAAACATGTGCATTGTCACTCCAACTTTAACTCTGAAATCAAAACCCTCTTTTCCACAATGTAAGTGATGCTAGAGAGCTTATGTATTAATATTGCAGCAGAAGCACAAGTACAATTTCACTGTTGTTTTTCTTGTTACGGCTTTTATACTATTTTTGTAACTGTCTTAAAAACAATTGGACAGTTTGACAGGATTTGCACTTGGCTATCATTTGGTAAAAGCCTTTGTAATTCACTTTCAATCAATTTAATTTTCTATCTTAACACAAAACTTCATGGAGCTGATCTGCTATTTCTACGCTATTTCTGCAGGGTAGAAAATCATAAAATGGAACATAGTGTAAGCTCAGCCAGTTTAAAAGAATTTATGTAAAAATAAAAAAAGTAACATACCAGGTCTGCCACTCTGCACAGGCTATCTGAAAGCTGATCAAAGATCATTACAGTCTCCGGCCCAGGTGGTGTTGAACACGCCTTCTGGACAAGCTGCTCTGATTCTTGCAATGCTCTGTCCTGTGCTTCTTGAAATCCTTCTGGACAGCTCAGTTCTGGAACACCAAACAGACCCTGCAGTGCAAAACACAGTGAAAACATATCACTATTGCCCTCCTTGATTTCTGCACCTTTGTTTCAAGACTGAATTATCACTACAGAATTTTACCCAAATGACCCCAGCTAGCACAGTGTAACACTTCACTGGACAGCAGCACCAGATATCAAGAGATTGCAGGCAACAGGACAGCTGTCTCAGGGTCACTAAATGAGCCCCCAATACGGGAAGCAAGACCTCAAAGGAATAATCAACAACAAGTGAAAAAGTTTGTGGAATGAACAGTTTTATTCCTGAAGTTCCTATCAAGCCTGGCCCTGTCCCACAGGGCAAGGTAAACACACTTATTCATGCAGGGTAAATGCAGATGGCACTTATGTTCTGCATTTGTGGAAAAGACTTAGAAAGGTTCTACCACTGACCAAACAAAATTACTAATGATAACAGAAAGAGAAGTTCCACAGCGCAGACCTACAACATGAAAAAGATTTCAAAGCATCACAGAATCCCCCGAGTTGGAAGTGATGGCAAAAGACTTTTGGGTTTTATGTATTCTTCATGTATTTGTAGCTTTGCAGGCTGTTAATACATAGTTATAACTTCTAGTCATTTCCCAGCTCTCTTTCTCACAGCTAACAAACTCCTGTTGATGCATTCTTGAAATTCTGTTTAGTCTTGCCTGTTAGTCTAGCAAGGACACCTTATTCTGCACCATAATAAAACGCGGAGTTAGAAGATCGGGGGAGCTTGGGGGGGAGCTCCAATGGGGCTGAACCCAGAGGGAAAATTATCTAACCCAGCTGCTCTTCCAATTGAACAATATTTGATAGGTATACTAATCAACTAATTATAAAAATGTAGAACTACAGTATCACATGTACATATCACCATGTTGTACACCTTGAAGGCTTTCAGTTAAAGATTTGCTTTTGTATTATTATTTTAACACTGTTTGAAAAAGCTTTGAGTTTTATTCCACATGAAGAAAAGACTCACAAGGATCACTGAATTCAAATTCCTGGCCCTGAACCGCACCCTCCCCAAGAGTCACACCGTGTGCCTGAGAGCACTGTCCAAATACTTCTTGAACTCTGTTAGGCTTAGTGCTGCAACCACTTCCCTGAGGAGCCTGTTCCAGTGCCCAACCACCCCGAGTGAAAAACCTTATCCTAGTAATTCCTTAATTTCATTTAACTTAAAGCAAGATCTCTTCAAGAAATACACTCCCTTTGCAACTGACCAACTACAACATGAGCATCTCCTCACCCCCTGACTACAGCATTGAACAGTGAAAGGTATGTGATGTCACACAAAATCCACCCCTTCCAAATTCAACCTCAGTATCTAAAAACCACAATGTGGATTTTCAAATCTGCAATCCAGTCAGTTTATAACCCACTTTCTACAAACTCTTTGTATTATTTCAGTCAGCTGCAGATTTGCAGCTTGCTAATATTTACCCAAATAAAACAAAAAGCTACAAATTGACAGCTTGTCTGTAAAAGTATATATTCAGAAGCAAAAGCAACCCTTTAAGCACACATTCAGAACATTCTGGATTGCTTTGTCCTATTTTCTTTCTGTCACTGTTGCTAAAAGCACCTTCTTTATTTGCTAATGAAAGGAAACCTTTCCTCACACTTCCCATGTTTTAATTTATTATTTGGGAACAGAAACTGGACTGAAGCGAACATTGAAAAAGGTATTTTTATATTTTTACACATGTGCACAAAACATAAAAACACCTGTGTCACAGCACTCTTGAATAATGTTTGCTGCCTAAGACACTCAAGACTGCCCTTTCACTCAGATCCTCAGCCAGAGGATGCAGTGTCTTGCAATAGCCCTGGGAGCTCCAGGTCTTCCTGCTGCCTTACATCATCACCCACCCTCCCAAGCAAGCTCTTCCTGCACATGTAGTGTTCTGTGACCAGGATATATCTCCTCTTAGATAAATTAGCTGTGGAACTCCTCTTACATATGATACCAAGTTTAACATTAAAAAATCAAAATTACAAAAAAAAAAATGAAGCTTGGTGTAGTTCTCTCTGTTTTTAATGTCATTGGCTACATGGCTGAAACATTTTTGTCTTCACTTTGTCTCAGCATTTACACCCTACCTAGCACAGGCTCTTTGTGAGTCTGAAATATGCACCTCTATTCCAAAAGAATCGTGGGCCAGGTGAATCATCTGGAACACATTCCCTAGACCAGCCAAGCAAACAATATTTAACTGGATTATTTCCTGAAGCAAGACTTCTACCAGTGTGCTTTCAGAGGCATGAGAACGTGAAGAAAAGTTTCCCAGGCAAGTGTCAGATTATAAACAGAGGTCAGATTTGTCCTTTCTAAAACCCAAAGTTCAACAGCTCCACCAGGCTGGGCACCATGGCAGGAAGAGCTGATCAGCAGGCAAACACCTGGATTTTACAGCTGCACCTATTCTTTATGCACTGTGCTACCTTACCTTCTCCAGGAGCGCGTTCATCCCCTGGACACAAATTAACAAACGTCCCTTACTCACCCGAAAAAGACAAGCATCAGAAAACCCAACCATCACCAAATCAGCAAAGAAATCCCTTTCTTGCCATAGGCAAGACATCAAGAATAAGCCCAGGCAAGGGGATGTGAGCAGCGTGGCTGCTCCCGAAGCACTGTCCGAGTACAGCGGCACGGCACTGACACGTGAACGCACAGCGAGGGGACGCTGGCAGGGAAGGGGGAATGGAAGGGGCAATCTCATTTCACGGACCTATGGGCACCACTGAGGCTGAAAGCACTCCCACGTACAAGGGCATCGCTGTCAAACGCTTCTGTGCCCAAAAGCCACAAGGTTTGGGTTTGCTAGAACCCATATAAACTCTTATTTAAAAAAAAAAAAAAACTACACCAAGAGAAAAATTACCCCCTTAGAACACTAGAGACAAGCAGAGCAAAGCACGAGGCTGCCAGCGACCAGGGCTCCTGTCGCAGCAGGCCCGGCCCTCCCCCACCGCCGCTCACCGTGTCCCTGCCCGCCGCACCGCCGCGCAGCGGCTGCTGCTGCTGCTGCTTCACATCGAAGGCGGTACCCACGGGGCACCAGCTGGTGCTGACGGCCCGGCCGCCCTGCCCCGCCGCCCGGCCCCGCAGCGCCCGGCCCAGCGCCGCGGGCAGCGCCCGCCGGCAGCCGCCCAGCATGGCGGAGCGCAGCGCAGCGCAGAGCGGCGGAGCGGGCCCGGCACGGCCGCGGCCTCCGCACGCCCGCTCGGCCGCGACCTCCACGCGTCCGCGCCGAGGGGAGGAGCGGCAGCAGGAGGCGGAGCGAGGCAGAGCTCCGGGCGCCCACGGGCCCTCAGAACGCTGGGAGCCTCTGGCCCGGGTTCTGGGCGCTCCCCGGCCTGCCCCGCTTCCCGGGTCACCAGCGCCCGACCCGGCCGCACCGGGGCCTCTGCTGGCTGATACCTGTCCTACGCGTTCTCCAGTAAAACCTAAGGCCCTTCTAAAATGTTTTTTCGGTCTACATGTTTTTGTGATACAAACTTGCGGCGTGTGGCTTACGGGAAGAAACTTCGTCTTGCTGAAAACTTCACAAAGGCCTTTCCTCCGCCTGAGTGCCCTTGTATCTCCCTTGCTGTCATTTGAGAAGTGCAGCTGTTCCTCCTGAATTAACCCACCGTGCCCTTTCTGTTTGGGCTCTGTGATCCACACTCGGGTTCAACTACTGTGGGAAGGAGCCCACATTCCCCTGGTACCTACCCTGAGGTGCTGATGGGATGCCAGGCCTTAAGCTCCTAACGCTGCATTTCATGATGCTGACCAATCTCCACTGGCATCTCTACTTTATTCTCTTCTAAGAGAAGTGAATGAGACATCCTATTTTTTTTTTTTTTAATATATATTTTTGAGTTTAAGAAGGAGTGGGAGGACGGGGGAAGAAGAAGAAAAAGAAAATTCGGGGGAAAGAAATGACAGAATTTTTATGTATATTTCATTTCCTGTTTTATGGCACAGGAAATAACTCTTGATCAGTTCTCTGGCATGGCTGCTTCGGTGTTGATTAAATATTATCTTTAACCTGTGAGAATTTATTTTGCACCAGCTAATTCTGAAGTAGAGCAGCTTTATGCTGTATTTTTGCACTTGCCTTGAATATTTGCCCACATCAGAGAATCTACATGGCACTTCCTCCTATCACTCCATTTCACTCAATTTCAGACCTGTGACTACACAGAGAGAAAATACCATATTTAAAAGCTATAAATGAAACGACGAAACTTGCTTGCACCACACAGCAAGCAGCTTCTGCAGAGGTATCAAACTACACTAATTTCAAGTTTAAATACTGTTTTAAAGTGGTTGGATGGAAACTAACCAAGTTTCAAGTCCATCTACACATGCCGCATTGGAAGATATAAACTGGCTTCGAAGTAACTGTTGCTTCTTGTTTATACAAGATATCCCACACAACATAATTCCAGAACTTTTGTCTTTTATTTCATCTCACTTTGGTTTAAAATTTGTTCTTCAGAACTGGGGTACACACCCCTGTGAATGCCTACAGTAAGTCACCAAACCACTAATATTGTTAAGGCCAGCACTGTAGATTCTGAAGTCTTGTCCTCTCTTGTGCAGAAGCTGTCCCTGAAACCAAGTCTCTTGTGTTGAATCCAGCAGAAATTGCCCAGCAGATAACAGCTTTCTTAGGGAGGGCATTCAGGGATAATGCGGAGCTACAGGGTGGGCAGCAGCAGTGGCTGCAGTGGGTCAGCAGTGCTGAAGAGGAGGAACCCAGAGAAGGTGGTGTCGTCATCGCCATCTGCAAAGAGCCCATTGAAAGCCTCTCCTTGGTGGGCCTGCAGCCACACCTCGTCTCCTCCCTGCAGCTCGAGGATGGCGGCTCCCGAGGCCTGGTCCTCTCCACTCTGGTACCTGTCCACCGTGTGCAGCATCTTGATGCCGTTCTTAACGAGAGCTACTCGCACGTTCCTCGAGTAGACAGTGATGTGGTAGGTGAAATAGTAAACACCGGGGTGTTTGCAGGTGAACTTGCCAGTAGCCGAGTTGAAGTCATTCAGGCTGTTATAGAGCACCTTGTCAAACTTGATTGGGCGATTCGGAGGGGGAAACTTGGTGTTGGCTGTAAGGCCAACACTGAAAGCACTCCTTGGGAGGACTCCTGGGGCACCTACCTCCCCCTTGTCTCCTCTGTCTCCTTTCAAGCCTCTTTCCCCCTGAACTCCAGGATTGCCCTGTGGTCCTATACCTCCAGTATTACCTTTAGGACCTGGATTACCAATCGGGCCAATCGGCCCTGGGAAACCAACTCTTCCAGGATGGCCAATTTCACCCTTTGTCCCTTTTGGACCTATGGGTCCAATGTCTCCTTTTAACCCCTTTTGTCCTTGCAGTCCCAGCTCTCCCTTCTGACCTTTGTGACCCACTGATCCTATAAATCCTTTTGGTCCCAGTTTCCCCGGTGGTCCTCTTTCTCCTTTATCTCCTTTGTTCCCCTTCTCTTCAACAGTCCCATTGGTTCCTAAAGGGGAAAAAAAAAAGAAAAAAAAACAAAACCAAAACCAAATAATAATAAAAACAAAATAAAAAAACTCCACAACTTTCTTGTGATCCTCCATTGGAAAGCACAAATTGAGGTTCATCATGAGGAGATACATGTGCAGGTCTGAATCTCCACTGTGCATACTCCACTGTGCTCACTGTACACACAGTTTTTCATACATTTAAGTGCAGGATAAGCATAATGTCTGAAGAGCCTGCTATTTTGTTAGAAAACAGGTGCTCTGGCTGGCAGCAGCAAGAATAAGCTCAAAGAAAGGAAGGTTGTCTATGGGCTGATGATAACACTGACAGCTCACATCATCTCATGCAAAAGTACCATCTGTCCACACTTTTTTATAGCCTTTGGTGTACAGAATGGGTGACAGGGTTCACAATTTAATCAGAGGAAGAGGAAGGGGTTTTATTTACAATACCATGAACTTGACTTGAACTGTCACATGTTTATATAATTTCTACTTCTCTTGGGTTACATATGTTGCTACTGCAGCACAACTAAAGGTGTTTTGTCCTGGTTACTTGCCACCCTATGCTTTATTTATCCTTCATCCATCATTGATCAGAAGATCAAAGCCTTCAAAACTGCTCTGGTTGCTGCACAAGGTTTTGAAGGTGAAGATCTCATGATGTGAAAGGCACTTTAGCAGTTGATAGACAAAAGACACCATAAAGAACATAGGCTCAATCCATCAAGAAAAGAAGCTGATCAATTGTGCTCAACAGCCTTTGGCTTCTCATGTTAGGAATAATGCTGTTTGTAGAGTTTGTTGTTCTCAATTTAGAAATGAGAGAATTTAAAATAGATGAGATTGTATGATGAGCTCACAAACACAAGGGCAGCAGTTCATAGACAAATATTAAATTGAGGCACTTCTCTGACCTCGTTCACCTTTCTCTCCATTGACACCATCTTTTCCTGGACTTCCAGGAATTCCTGGTTCACCTAGTACAGAAATAAAAACACAGATATTCATTAAACAAATTACCAGAAAATTTGGGAGGAGTCCTTCTTTAATCTTTCCTCCTCAATCCTGGCCAAACAGTAATGTAAAGCATACCCTTATTCCTGACTTTTAGTGTCTGCCACTGCTGGTAGTTTTATTTTACAGAGAGATTGACAAAGAGCAGAGAAACTCTGCTTGAGGATGGTGCTTTTGGGGTGCAGATGAAATCCTTGGTGTAAAGAGGTGAGTTATTGAGACATGTACAGTTGTGTGGATCACCAGTGTGAAAACTTTTCTTGCTGTCTCCATCCATGGAAATTCAGCAAGAAGCATTGCTGGGGCAGGAAGCCTTGCAGTTAAACAAGAATGTGGTTTTGTGGTGGGCTTGGCAGTGCTGGTTTAATGGTTGGACTAGATCATCTCAGAGGCCTTTTCCAGCTGTGATGAGTCTGTGATTCTAAGAATGGTGAACTCCCACCTCAAGAAGAGACATGCAGGAGTTTAACTGACGGCAATGGATCATTACAGCGGAATAATATTGCCTATAAAGCTGAGGAAGGTATTCACACTCTTGATCCTTGTACCAAGCATGACATGGAGTTTCCACTGCTCTACAGAGAGCAATTATGGAAGTGATTTTTGTAGTGCAGAGGTAGTACAGATGCCCAAGACGTCTGTGATCAAATAACTGGATACATCCCAAGTTCAGCAACAGAAGAAAAACAGAGTTGGCAGTTTGGTTGTGAGAGCTACTGCTCTCCAGTCATATGGACCAGAGAACAGTTCCTTAGCAGTTTCCTGCGCATTGGGTCCATCCCAGCATCTGCTGAAATTTCACTGACTTGGTAAGGAACAAAATTAATCCTCATGTATTAAACCACAAAGATGTATCTATATAGAGTGTAAAGAATGGTGCATTCACCCCACTTTAATCAAACAAAGAACAGAAACACAGTCACCATAACAGATGCATTTAGGAAAAATGTTGGAGAGTTTGTCAGAATCTAATGGTATCATGATAACTCACTGGAGTGCTGAATGGACCTTTAGAAAATAAATGAAAATATGAAAGTTTTAGGTTTTCTATTTTTCAGACCTTTCTGGAACCCTGCATACAGAAGAAGAGGGCAGTTAAATGTATGTGCCTATTAAGATGCTAATGGAAATCTTTGTTTCTTTCTATATTTTAAAAGGTTATGAAGTGTTATATGTCCACAGGCCTGCAGATTTATCACCTTGTGCAATCCTGGCCTTGATATTCCAGCATGGATACAAGGGCCATTGTTAACCTAAGGCTTAAGGTATTATGGGGGTGATTATCTTTAGGATGCTGAGATTATCCCTGAGTTTGATATCTCACACAAATCTCTATTATAGCCTGCTAGAGCAGAAATAAATCCTACATTGTTGTTCAATAGTCTCCATTTCTGAACTTACTCTAGTGACTCTTGAGTTACAGCAAGTAGGCATACTCAGAATCAAGTCCTACCAATGTATAATTTAGATAAGAAAGAGAAGTCTTCTTACCACTGCATACTTCCTACTACACCAAACACGATATCATTTGTTGCTTTTTTGTTTAGTGGGCTTGAAGCTCTTTGCAGAAATATAGTTTCTATCTTAGAGGAGTAGGAGTAGGTTTGCAGGCTTTAAAATTTTCAAATACATTTGAAAATATTCCCATGATAGAAAGTAAAGCCTTTTTTCCTTTTGTTTTTATCCCATGAGCCTGACATCTCCATAGTATTTTCTGTCTTGCTCTCCTTAAGCCTTTTTTTATATTTCCTTCTTCAAAGAGGTAAATGACAAATGTCTGAAATGTTTTCTGAAGGCTAGGCAGAATAATTCCATTCATGCAGAGTAACTACAGACAAATTTGGGAGTGAATGGCCTTGCATTTGATATATTAAATCATTAATTCTGAACATAGTACCTGTATCTCCCTTGTCTCCTTTTGACCCGTCACGTCCATCCCGACCAGGTATGCCATTGTGCCCAGGATTGCCAGGAATGCCAGGATACCCTTGGGTGCAGATGTCCTGGTTCTGTGTCTCTGCTGTGCTGACTACAATAGCCAGCAGTACAATCCAGCTTTTCATTCTTTAGATAGGTTATAAGATTTTGGCTGAAATATTTAAGAAGAAAAAGTACATCTGCCTGTGCCTACCTTAGAAAGGAATGCAGGGTGGTGCAGGGAGCAAAACAAGGAAATGGGGTTTCACCATGTCTATTGTTTTGTTTTATTTATAAATCTTTCTATTGCATTAATTACAGTCCTGGAGACTACTGAGTGCTATTTAAAATAATTATTTAATGGACATATCAGTCCTGGCATCATTCTACATTTAAAATATTAGCTTTACACAATTCTCCATCCACATTTCTACCTACACCTACTTGTGACTGCATGGTTGTACCAGGAGATAGTGTCATGGGAGGTGAGCTAAGGCAATTCAACCCCTTCATTCAGCTCAGAGCAATCACTTTTAAATTTTTAATTTTTTAAAATTTTATTATTATTCACTCAGATTAGTTCCCTACTGGGTTAATAAGTTGAATGACCTCAGAGGAGGGGTTAGAGGTGGAGCAGAGTGAGATGAGGGCAAAGGTGTGAGGGATCAAGAGAGTTTTTGGCAAAAACAAGTCTTTAGCTGTGTGCTCCCAATTCATGTAACTTTGCTACTAAAAGTCCATCTTATATTTATCTTTTCTCTAGAGAGGCCCTCCTATATAATGTTTTTTAAATATAGGCCCATTGAAATACATTTAGGCTTAATCCTGGACACAGCTGGTTTAAGTGAGTGTAAGAGCAATTGTTGGGAAGAGATTAGACTGAGGAATAAAAAGTAAATAGAAACAAAATGAATACCTGCCTTGTTTGGAATTAATATCCAGAAATGTTAATGCACAGAAGCTTCAGCTATATAGGTTAATACTTAAACAGGTAAAAGTGATTGTTATTATGAGTAAATGTTAAACAATTGGCTTTGGAATTAGTTCTTTTATTAATGAAGAGTAAGATCAGTATTTCTTTTGCAATATTAACTAGCATTAACTAAAAAATTATGTCTTCTCTTTAATCCCTTCACCACAATTTCTCACTCTCATGAAACAATGCACACAAGTACCATGTAAAGAGACACCAGTATGTCCACAATAAGAATAATTACACCCTTAATCTAATTTATAGAGTAAGACTTTATCTTTGGGACATGCTCCTTAATCTTTTTATTCTCTGTTTAGAAAAGTTTCCCATTTTGGAACCATTATTAGAAATTATTTATGGTGTCTTTGCCAATGGATTTACTCAGAGATGTTTGATCACCAACCAAAAAAATCCCACTTTGGCTGCTGCTGCTGGTTGGCACTGAAGAAAGGTGAAAATAGATAAAACATTTGCTCCTTCTGAGGTATATAAATATTTGCTGCCTTAGTCAAAGCACTCCATAGGCATTCAAAAGGAAGAAGTGCTCTGTATGACACTGTTAGGTTATGATGCATCCTACAGAGAACTCTGACAGTCCTTGTCCACTTACAGAGAACCCCATTCCCAGAGTTGTCTAGGGAAGCATTTCCTGCCTAAAGAATAGACAGTGTGGTTGGTCCCCCATACATGCACTCCTCCCTACAACCTGACACCATCATCATATATATAGGACCTTTGTTCTTACCTTGTTCACTTGGTACTTGCAGTGTTCTTGGACATCTTTATACTGAGTGTAGAAACTTCATGTAAAAGAATGCACACTCCGATATGTGTCTTGAGGACAAGCACTTGTTTGGTCACTAAATTCTCAAAGGTCAGTGATTTAATTCTGAGAGCTGTTCAATAATTAAAACAGAGGTTTAAAGTGGAATCTTTCTATTTATTCCAATATTAAGCTGAAGTGCTCTGTACTTTGGCTTTTACCACTGTTACATAAAAGGAAATCGTTAAAATGGATTAATAAGGCTTTGATTTCCTGTTCCTTTGTACAAATGTATCACACAAATGTTAGCCTCTGACAGCTTGGATGATTTGTGGGATGGAAGGCATGTCTCACACCATTATTGTAGTGCTAAAATATGTCAAGAAGATAATTTCTGAGTCAGTTAATTTACAATGGATTTAGGGACAAAGAGTATAGAAATTAAAACAAAAAATGCTAAGAATGTGTCATTACAATTATTAGGTGATTAAGGAAAAGAAGTAACAAGGGTAAATTAAAAATAGAATAAATAGAATTACAAAGTTTTTCATGTGTAGTTAGCAGGCTCCCTATCTAGCTATTCAAGCAACAGTCAAAGTTATTGGGCTACTAAATTATGTATTAGTGGTAACTAATTTGAAAAAAGCCATAACTCAATTCTTAACTGTGTCTTCTTGAAACTACTGGAACTGCTGTTGTCTAAGGACTGGTGGAAGTCAACTGAGATTATCATCAACTCCCTAAATGCTGATCATCAACAGTGAAGGATAAAACCAAAAGTAACGTGAGTTAATGTGTCAACGAACTCTTGTTGGTTCAAGTGACTGCAAACAGAGTCTGAGGGTGTCACCACACTGCAAAGATGTGACACGTGTGCTCTGCACACATCAAAGAACGTTCCCTCAGCACAGCAGATCAACGAAGTTTTCTGTAAGATCTTCACCACCACCCTGTGGCGACACCAAAATATTGCAAGAGTTGAGTTGCCCTGGCTTGAACCTGGGACATCGTGTCCACCGCGCTCTGGGGAAAAGGAGGGACCATGGGCAGAAATTCGCTGCTCTACTTGAACTTCTGCAGCCAAATTATTCTTGCTGCTATGCTAACTGAGAAGAAGAAATGAGAGCCACAACGAACAATCCATTTCTCTTTACCCACTAAGCACCGTCTGAAATTTTCTAAGCCTGCTTAGCCTCAGCCTCCTTTCTCACTTAAAAGTTTGAGTCACTAAAAAGCAGCCCATCCTGCCTGTTAGGAATAATGTCATTCATTAGCTACCTATACCTTGATGGACTCTGCAGTTAGTCTGGTTTGATGCATTTTTAACAGGTAACCAAGAAAACTGCTGGAGAAATAGCCTTTTAGACAAATGTTTCCTTCAGCTGCTTTTTAGTGCCTTGTCTCATCACAGAATAATGATTTGAAAATAATTACATGGGAGCAAGAGTTCATCATTTGCTGTTAAAAAACATTGCATCTGAAAGGCAGGAGATGCAGAGGTTGTTAGATTGACTGCTGTGCTAATTACCTTCGTTAGGAGATGAATATGACAGCAACGACCATGATGGTTAATTAGATATACCTGACCTTATTAGCAGAGCAGTTTCTAGACACTTTTTCAGTAAGTCAGTATCTCTAAAGTCTGGGGCGTGCTTATAGGAAGAGGCCATGGTGCACCTGGGGCTCCTCCTTTCCTTTTAAGCAGTTTCAGCTTTCCTGAAAAAAAAATCTCTAGGAGAAACAGTGGATAAATCCTACACCACCTTGTGTTCAGAGAGAAACTCAGCCCCTGAAGAGCAGTGGTACTCCTTCCTCTCAGATCTGCCCTTCTGAACTTCACTGATGCGACTCCAGTGATGCAGATGGACACCTTCCAGCCTCTGCTTGTCCACAGAGCGGTTTGGCTGCCAATGCAGGTGTCCCACTCTGAATGCTTAAAACATTAAAATGACTCAAATAAACACTGTCCAGGTGTCAATCACACATACACACCACCCCACTCCCCCCCCCAAGATGCACAACAGAAATGCAGGATGTAATGATGTGTTGTAAACAGACAATGATGTAATGTTAACAGAGGGAAGGTGTGATAGATGTGGGTTACTTGTCTGGTGCAACCTGCTGTAGGTGCCAGCAGAGACATTTGGGGATGCCCCATAGAGTCTACAAAGGGGATGCAGGTGTAGACACATGTACACACACACAGACACAGACATGTCTGTTTTTTTAAATCAGAGCCTAAATACCTAATAGTTGCAGTAGGTGAGTTCTCAGCTCCAAGCACTGGACAAGTTCTGATTGCAGCAAACTAAACAGAGACTTAAGATTAACAAAAAAAGTGTGCTAACAGTTTATACAGTTTTATCACATTCTCACAATTACATATCCTCTAGATTGAGTAACTAAATTTTGTAAAGCATTGAGAAACATATTCACTTGTATAAGGAGTATTTTGTGCTTTCCTTACAAACTACACGGTGTGCTGTATTTCACTGCTGAGGTTTTAGTTTCTCCTTTGATTCTGGAATATGAAAAAGCCTGAGTCCTTGTCTCTGTTACCAAGCACAGATCATTATGCAGCCTTTGGAAAAAACCTAAACAGCCAAAAAAAAATCTAAGACAAGCAGTGCTATTTCTGTGCAAACTAAAAGCTCCATCTGATAGATCAACTCTCAAGGAACTTAGAAGCTGAAAGTACAGAATGATCTACATGATTTAGCCTGACTGCCCAAGCATGAAATAAAAGGCTCAAATGAGCTCACCCTGGCCAGATGAACCACAGGGTCCTTAGAAAGCCTACTGATTGCTACATCCTACTCCAGTGTTTGCTTAGGGCATGTTTTTATACCATCCAATCTATCTCACTAAGTGCTCAAACTATGCCTTTCTCTTTAAAGTTGGAGCACTCAGCACACATCCCACCACGGCAGCAACCTTGGGAGGCAGAAACTCTCAGGTGTGAGATAAACCAAGAAATATAAGAACCTGGACTTTGGAAAGAGGGGTAAAGAAATAGCAAACCAACTATTGAGCCAGCATTTGAACTTGTCAAAACATTTCTGATGAAAAGATTTCGGCAAAGTATGTTACTTTGTTAAAGCTGGTGTGTCTCAGCAAACACAATCTTTGACACAGCCTGGAGCAGAAAGGACACAGGCACACCATTTGGATGTGGCCCTCTGTCCTGTCAGAATAATGAGATACAAAAAACTTCCCTGAATCAGAGAAGTTGAACCCCCAGCTGTGTTGCCCTCTGCTCCAGCAAGCAGGCAAGTAAACCTGTTCACACACATGAGCAGAAAATACCTTTTGGGTGAGCCCATTTAAATGGGTTTGCTTTTGTTCCACAGAAAATAAAATTAAATCCTCCTTACCTGCCCTGCAGTACTTAAGTCACCATCCTCTGTTAGCAGGAGCTTTATTAGCACAGAAGCTGTACCTGTATGTATTGCAAGGGGTACTGTGTAAAGCCTCTCCAGGACAAGGTAAAGCACAGTAATCACAGGCTGACAGCAGCAAGTACAGGCTTTGCCTGAACAACGAAGAGTTCAATACCAGAACCAGCCTTAGGCATTGTTAAAATGAACTTGTGCTGGGAAGTACTGAAGCTGTTACTGGGAAAACAAGAGAGGATGGTGTGACTTTCTCCTTAAAATACTAGAAGAAATTATGACAGTTGATACATTTTTGCATCACAAATGAAATTTCGTAGACAATTAAAAAAAAGCACAACAACTTTAAAACTGCACATAAAGTTTTATAAGACACAGATGAGGAACTTCAGCTTTGTATATTATTTAATTCAACCATGTACAATAAAAGAAAAATAATAGGAATGTAAGTTCGTACTTATTTCCAGAAAATAGATTCATTTGACAAACAACATTCAAAGAGTAAATAAACCTTGCAATGCAGTTAATCCAGAAGAAATGCACATCAAGCTACTGCTGTCCTATACATTGTACTTCAGCTGTCAACAGCCAATTCCTCTGCTCTGCAGCCAGGACACTTCATTTACAACATGTGTAACAGCACACACACAGCGTGAGATGCACAAAGCAATGTATGGTAGGTATGTTACAAAACACCAAAATAGATGCAAGTTGTCCCTATTATTTACAACAAAGAGTTTTAAATTAGAGATCATTTAGAAGGCATCTGCTACATACAAATGCCACGCATGTAGAAAAAAAAGCAGAAAGGCAGTCAGAGAAAGGTACTGTGTTAGTTATGGCTAAAGACCTTTGGCTCCAAAATTGTTATATAATTATTTCCAAAAGACAACTAAAATGTGGAACATTTGAGAAGTCTGTCTTTGAACTCAGTTCTTACACTGACCACAAAAATTCAATGTGAAATTTAGCATGGCAAGAGCCACTTGTAAAACAATCTTATTATTTTATACATCAAATGTTCTGAGTTGGATGCAATTATGGTTTGGCATTTCCTAACTCAGTGGGAACACATTTAAGGACAATTATATTTTACTGCATCTCATGCAAAAAGTCTGAGGTTATCTGCTCAGCAGGCCATCAGGAAAGCTCCGGCTGGGCTTTATCAAAATGAGGCACAAATGTTCTTAGTTGTTGCCCTAGATTTTTTAATAGTAACTTAAAGCATGCAAGTGGAAAAGAACAGATGTTGCCATCACAGCTTCCTGATGATCTATATATAAGTTTTGTCACCAGAAGGAGAATCAGGGCAAGAGTTGCTACAATTCAAACTTCTCCATTTTAGTTGCAACTCCTTCCCACAGACTCTGAAGTGATGCTAGCTCCCAAGTAAATATTTGTCTTAATTGTTGAATAATATGTGTTTTCATTTCACTATAATTTGTTTAAAAGACTATGGCATAGTATAAATTTGGCCTGTCTTACTATACTTGATCTTAAATCTGTTGCAAGGTCATATTGCAAAGAAAGACAGAGAGAGCATTAAAAAACAACCATGTCTGCATGAAGGGTACCATATGTAAAACTGTCCTGAGTAATCTGCACCATGAAATATTTTCTTTTTATCTCTTTGAAATTCATTTCTTGAGAAAAAACCTACTGCATCCAAAACCATATGCAAACATTTCTGTTCATTTTTAGGGCTAAGGCACCAGCACTAATACATGGGAAGAACCTTCATGGGCACTGACATGTCAGAAGAAAGATCCCCAAACCTTTTTTTACCAGCACCTCACAGAACCGAGCGCTGGAAGGAAGCAGGTTTCAGCAAAGACACATATGTAAGTGTGGATCTCATAATGTCTTCAGGTCCAGCTAGCAAAGTTTCTGGGTGAGCACTGCAATCCAACTTCAGCCTTTTTTTTGCACTTAGAATCAACTCTTTCAGAATGTGATTATGAAAAACATCATCTTCACTCACACCATACGTGCATCTCATTGGTTTACAGGCCTGAACGTGGCATGTACCCACAAAAATGGGTATGTAAGAAATGCAAAAGGCTTACTCATTTGAGGGGAAGGGTGTGCATCCATGCCTGCATTTGGAAGTCTGATCCTTGTGTTTAAATCGAGCATTCAGAATGATCTATTTTTTTAAATCTGAGCAGCAATGGCTGGCTTAAACATCAAGAGAAATATACAAGTAGCTTTTTTCATTGACTTCCTGTGCATTTTCTTTCAGCTGGATCACTACAAATGTCAGTGTGCACTTCCAGTTCTTAACTAGTTTACATCATCTCCCATTGCTATGGGAAAGCACAAGCAATGAAATTTACTATGCAGGGTACAATTCGGCTGAGCATACCAGACTTTGCCTTATTGCTGAGCTATATACACAAGGCATTTGAAATGTGCAGTTGTCAAAAAGATGCAATTTAAAATGAAAACCACAAACCTGGGCTTTGCAGAAGTGGCCACAAAGTTAGGAAATCACAAAACCTAGTTAATAGTGGGCTTCACAACACTGATGATAAATAAAAATATGGAGGTAACAATAGTAGTAGGAACAAATACATCTTTAAAATAAGGCTTTTCTACATTGTTGTTAAAATGCCTGGCGTTTAGCCCCTTGTTTGTTTTTCATATATTACAGATCTATGACAAAGCTGATTGTGCCCACTGTCAAATAATACCTTTGGATCTATCCTAATCATCAGGTAATGCCCCTAATCAGCAGCATAGGATAAAGTATTGTAAAGACATTCATAGCAAATCAGTTCTGAATCATATTGAGTCTTTACTTCCTTCCATATTCCCAGCAGTCTTGTCATCCTTGATGAGAGCAAGCAAGCAGAAACTATCAGTGCTACAAATATCAGGATCCTCTTTCTTCCTGGTGGCTTTTTAAAAGTTATTCTCCCAGATCAACTTCACGCCACTGAGGAATTGAAGCAATGCAAATCATGGATTGCATATGCTGGCCAGAACTGACCTTAATCAAGTCAGGTTCTTCCTCTTCCAGTGGGGACTGATGACACCAAGACAAAAATTCATCTCTGGTCCACACGATTTCTCTGTCCCTTCCAGTAAGGATTTCTGTTTCTTTTGAAGAAGTTATTGGTCAAAACCCATTGGTCAAAACCCCTTGTCAATTGAATGTGTACAAGAAGCATGGATCCAGACAGCTTCAATATATTTACATTACAATTTATTCATTTTCTAAGTCCAGCTATATGAATAAAAAGAATGAGATCTATGTAACATAGCCAGCAGTCACTATGTACTATCTCAACTCTGATTTTGTACATTCACATTATCTCTGTGAGAAAATAAAAATGTATTTTTTACACAGAGAAAATAACATATTGGAAATACAAAGAAGAGTCTCCCAGGTGAAGAAATGAGTGAAAAGCTCTACACTGAAGAGCATACATGCATGCATCTGCTCTGACTGAAATGAATCAATCTGAGATGCCCTGGGCTCCTCTTGTTTCCACCTGAGTGCAATAAATGCACATATCTTTACAGTCCATTTCACACTCTGTTCCTGTTTCTATAGGACAGAATAAAATTTCCCTGTTCCAATCTGGAATATGGTAAGGCCTTGCGGGATGTTCTCCTGCCATTTGGCAATGTAATAAAAAAAAGACAGGAAGGATTAGGGTCCACTAAATTCTGCCAACAGCTGGTTAATCACATGGGATATCTCCACCTGATTTTAATGGGTGATCTGTGCTCAGTGCTCCAGAAGGAAGGAGAAAATTCTCCTAAGACTCCTTGCTGATACATCCCTGTAGAAAAATTCCTCCCTATCCAAAATTTGGCCATCAATATAAGGTTAAGAAAAATGAAATGTTACAATGACCTGCACGATTCCATCACTACTTCAACATAACTAAGAAACAGAGATCAAATACTGCTGTTTCTGAGTAACAGCAAGTTGTCTTTGTCAGAAGAGAGACTGCTCTTCATCAGCAATGCTGACACTTGGCAACATGGACTTCAGAGCAGCCCTGACAAACTTCTTTCTTCAAAGGCTGCATTCCTGGCTCAAGGGAACCCAAGGTTCTGCCTCTGAAATGGGAGATTCACTGAGCTCAAGTTAGCTCGACCATGTCTCCCAGGTCCTTCTCTGGAGTGAGTCTCCCTCTGTGCTGATGTCCTTCCAGGTCCTTTGGCCTCTCACTTTTTAAAGGGAGTGAGTTTGTTGAAAGTATGCCAGAAGAGGGATGGCTTCCGCTTGGGTTCTGCCAGGGCAAAGACCTGCTGCTGCGGGACGCTGGTAGGCACGGTGATGTGTCGCTGGTGAAGGGGATGAAGGGTTTGGTGTGGAGGAGGCATGGGACACCCATTATAGCTCACACCTACAGAAGAACAGTTGGAGAAAGCACCTGAATCAGCCAGAGAAATTTAAGTACAGAGCCAAGGGACAAGATGAATTTTGCCATGATCTTGAATGGCACAACTAAGGGTCACGTTTTCGGATGTTTGACTTTTTAATTGCTGCATTGATTTGGCTTAAGAAGACAACAGTACCAGTAAAAATAATATAACAGAATGACCAAAAACAAGCAGCAATTTCACACAGCTGGACTATATTGTTTGCACAAATAAATCTTGGTATTTCAAAGGAATGACTTCAAACAGCAGATACTGGTACTTCAGTCCACTCTCAGAGTAAGGCTGGGTAAATTACTGTACCAACAAGAATGTTGTTTCTTCCATTTGAAATATATTCTTCTGGGTTAATGTTCTTAAGACTTTGAGCTTTGTGCATTCTGAACAGAATCTCCTAATAACAAACTTTAGCCACTCCCCTGAAAATCCAGACAGGTTTCAGGGGTATTTATTAATTGAGTAAGAGAAAATGCTTTAAGAGCATTAATCCCAGTGAACAGAAGACAACCTAACATCAACTCCTTCACTCCTAAACTCAGACTTCAATCTTATTCCACTTTTCTCTCAGCACACTAGAGATTTAGCTGAGTTTGACTTTAAGATGGAAAAGGACAAAATTCGTTGTGATTTGTTTCTGATGTGATTATTTTCTGAGAGAGGAAACGAATAAAAAAGCCATTTCCTGACAAACAAGCTTCTGGTCTTATCCTTCCTTCTAGAGGGATGCCAGAAGAAGCCATTTTGACTGTTATTGTAAATAATATAACAATGTGGCTTGCAAGAAGAACTTTAGGACATTTTAAACAAGACACAGAATTGGTAAAGAAGAACAAGCTCTTTGAATAAAAGCAAAGGAAGGAATTGTAGCACTAATTTATAATTTAACCTGTGCATCCAATTCATCACAACCTTAAAAATAAACACCTTGCCTTACCTCTTGAGTTTCTTCTCTAATATACAGAATACTGATTTGTCTGTTTGAAGAAGCTCAGGAAGCTGATTTAGTAGACAGTTTACAGAGATATTGGAATTTAATATTAAAATACAGGTTGATGGCAATTATTTGACTCCATGTAAGCCACAAAAAATGTTTTTAAAAGATTGAAGAACTCAGCCACAGCCAGACCATGCTATTTCCTAACAAAAAGATCAATGGAACACAGTAAGAAGGTAATGCAATTCTCAACACCCACCTTTAATTTTTCCTTGCCTGGACTTACGGGCATTCTGCATGGCTTGTTTCTTCTGGTTTTCTGAGATTTCCATACCTACACATCAAAGTGTAAATTAGGGCACTAGTACATAATTACTGTATCTAATCTAATTTTAATTTAATGCAATCTACTTGATTGCATTAAATTAAAACAAATAAGTAAACTGTATCTTAGGCAATTTTTAGTAAATTAGCAAATTTTAATAAATCATAGTAGCAATACACCTGAAGTTTTTAGAAGTATTGTCATATGAACTTAAAGAGGGTTTTCCACTGGGATAATGACAGACAAGTGCAGATAACAAGAGATTTTAAAAAAAAAAGTTGTAAAATAAAATTATTGAAATCTAGAAGTCACCAAGTCACCCTAACCCTAACCCTAACCCTAACCCTAACCCTAACCCTAACCCTAACCCTAACCCTAACCCTAACCCAACTAACACAAAGGCAGAATCCTTTTGTTTTTCATTCACTCTGAGCTAACCTGGGTAACAGATTGGAGTCACTGCTAGTACAAATTTGGGTATCTTTCCCTTCACTCAGAGGAGAGTATCACAAAATCTGGCAGACACTGAAGCAGGCTGTGATGCGGTTTTGGCTGCATCATTCTGGGGCTGGATCCCTCACTTGTGTTTCTCATATATACTTGTGTAACTTACATGAAGCACATGGGTAACCCTATGCTATTTACTATCATGTGACAGGTGTATGGCTGAGCTGGGGTACAGAGATGACAGACATCTGCTAGAAGGTGGCATCAGAGACTGGTGCTGACTGGAGCCCAGGTAGAGGCACTCCAGTTTCCTCTCCCTGTGCACAACACAGTTGAGATACATGCACAAATGTCACATTTGCACAAGGTGACAACAGGGTGCACATGCTGTTTCATTTCATGCTGTGCATAAGCCTGCACTCATTTCACACATATGCACAGAAAGAGCACAGAAGCTGTGGTTCAAAGCCAGAATGAAGTGTCTGCTTCAGTTCCCTTTTGCATCTTCCCTCACTTCTCTATACTTTCAAAACTCTCTTTTTTATCCTGAACTTATGAAAAAGTTATTACAAATCAGCCTATAAACTTAAAACATCCATAACTTTTGGGCAGCAGTACTTTTTTTATCCTGCAGGGTTTTTTTTTTTCCTTTATAGAAACAAGGAAACAGATTTTTAAAAATGAAAGCAATTTCATCAAGAGAGATCAGACCACTTTCTTAGGGTTACTATTAGTGGTTTGGAGAAGGATTTTCTGGCTGTGGTCTTTTCTCTCATATATTCATAAAAGCTAAGAAAAGCTAGATATGGTTTGGGAGACAATGACTCACACCAAGTGTCTTTGAAAACAGAAGTAAAATGCCATTTGCAGTTCTGAATTGAAAGAGTATTATTTGTTCTCTGAGTGGTCAGATTAGAGGCTTTGCGTTTACTCCAGCGAGATAGCTTACAAAATCAACAAGACAAATTTAAACCTGAGGTTGAGAATAGTGGCATTTTTCCATTGGTTTTGGCTGCAGGAAATGTTTAATTATGCCAAAAAAGAAGACATTTTAAAAAAGAAACAGTCTTCTGGTTAATGGAGAAAACATCCAAGCCACTGTGGCTCACAAGACCAGACGGACATTAGCTATTACAACTCAACCATCTTTCCTCTGGTTCATCATACCTGTCCCAAAACAGGAACATCAGAATAGTGAGTTGCAACACTTGAAAAGCAACTTTACAGAAAGCTGGATGTTACATGGGCAGAGAAGACTGCATGTGCCTATGTGCCATGACCAAACATACAGTTTCTCTTTTAACTGTTTTTTTTCCCCCCACTATATTGCACTGTGCCTGAAGAGCATCAAGCACAATGGACCCTCCTTGTGCAGCTCTCGCACTCAGCAACCATGGAAATTGTGACCCAGCCCCAAAACAAGGGCTAGTGTTTTTATGACAAATCTCACTGCCAGTGCCACCACCACTGTTAGATGGTTACTCTTCTGAATATCATGTTGATTTTCATGAGGTCCCAGCAGAATAAATAGTTTAGGGCTGTAGCTGCTACACCTTTGCAGTTTCCTCATTCTTGGGGATTTCTGCAGCAGTGTCACTTAGGAGGAATGGTTACACCAAGACAGACCTATGGCTGCCCAGGGCAGAACCTCAGGAGATTCCTGACAGAGAGCATCTAACTTGCTCAACATACTCTCCCAGTGCTCCATAAAGTAACCACCCAGGAAGCAGTGCAGAGCTCAAGAATGCTTCTTCTCAGAAAGGATGGAAATGGAAGCATTCACTTGTTGACTTTTTATTTTCTTTACCTCAGTCTGCTTTCTTTGTGTATGTTTTGCCAATGAAATTTTGCTGGAGCTTTTGTCACTGATCTTAGACGATGCATGAAACTATGCAAAACCAAAAAAGTAATCCTAACTATACATTGACACAGAAGACACACTGTCCTTGGAGTGTCCCACAGACTGCAGGTCTAAAACTGGTCCTAGGATTTACTACCTTTTTTCCTGCTCACTCAAGGTTTGGCTTCATTTCTCTGTGCCAGTGCCAGAGAAATGTGCCAGTGCCACTCACTGCCCAGTGGTGCTATTGCTGGGTCTGTAGTTAAAGACACCATACAACTGCATGGGCCTCCTGGACACAGGAGGTGCCTGACACAGACTATATGACACAGACAGCTTGGCTTTGTAAAAAAGGAGCCTTTATGGACAGATATTTTTGACCAATCATTCATACAAAAGTGCTAGGATTCTAGATGGATTTTTATTATTGATTGGTTTTTGTGACTTGCATCTTGTCATATCTCATCTCTCATTCTGCTCCACCAAGCACCAGAATCATATGGATGACACGATCTGCCCTGAACCTTTGGCCCACAGTGACAGGGCAAATGCCCCTGAATAGGCTTCACTTACACAGCTAAACATCAGGTCAGGTAAGAAACGGACACCAGCTCAAGAAGACAGAGTGCACATCTGCACAAAACAAAGAACTGCAAAAGCAAGTTTGTTTTAACCACTGTTTAGAAATTGTTTCACTCACCCATTTCCTTGTCTTCTCGAACTCTTCTTCTTTCATTTTCACACGCCTCCATCCATCTCTTTTTATCCTCCTGTTTTTTTGCACAGAACAAATGAACTTCTTCTGTTGTTCTGTTTATTATCTTAAAAGCATTCTTGACATTGATGTTAAAATCTTTGTCTCTGCCATCTTCAGTGTCCACAATTTCTGTCTCGTCCATGTCAATACGATCCTTGTAATACAAAATGTCCCTTCTCAGCAAGTCCTTCTTACAGAACACAAGCTGATGGTCAAAAAGGAAGAAAGTCCTCTGCTGGCTTTTGCCTTGTTTTGATATTTTGGTCAGTTCTCCTGAGTGGATCAGTTCTGAGCTTCTGGCTAACACATCTGGTCCCTAGGAAGACAGGTATATAGAGATATAGAGATATGTAGTAAGTAAATAATATTTTGAGATCTCAGTGTGTGTCTAACCAGTCTCACTATATAATCAAGTCTTAAGTTCACTCACTTTTCTTGTATTTTTATCATTAGATTTGAAAATGTCACACAATGTAAATAATATCACAGAGGTAAATTCAATCAATGTGGTTCTGCATAAACAGAGAGAAACATTTAAGTCAGTGAAACAGGTTCCCATTCTGACAGAACTACCAAACTTCCAGATGAGATTCAACATTTTTAAAAGCTCCATTTTGTCACCTCATCTCAAAGGCAAGTGTCCATGTTACATACTGCTCTTCCTGAACTATAAACAAGGTTAATCAGTAACAGAAACACTGTAAATGAAGCAACTGGACTTTTAACGGAGCAATGACCACTTGAAAAGTAGACACCATAAACAAGCACCTACGCAGAAAGACTCCTGCAGGGGACATCAAGTATTGTACACAGTACCTTTGCCCAGGAAAGGCACAGGCTGACACTCACCTCCCAGTCCACGATAGAGACTTGCCAACGGGCAATCTTGTCTATGCTTTCTAGTCTCCGTTTTCGCTCGTTGATCAGGCATGCCACGTTCTTCATGGCCTCATATGCAGCTTTTATGTTGCTATAATCACTGGGAAATGTAAGCACATTTCAAGGATCACTTATACAATGGACATGATGCAATCACAAACCATGGAAATGATGCAACCACAGTCCCTGCAGTATTAGCCCACATTATCCACTTACCCCTCTACTCAGGTACTTAAAAAAGAGGAACCTGATTCCTGCTATCCCAAACCCCACACAGTAGCTTGTACAATTCAGTGCTGCTGTACTGCTGGGCTTGTCTAGGAGAAAATTACTTAGACCGGTGGAAGGAGGCAGAAGAGATCGATTAATGAACTGCAACACTGTCTCTACTGAAAACAATGGTAGAACTCCCACTGAGCTCAGTGATGGCTGTATTTCACCAACGGACTGTGTTTTTAAGCCAGACTTTAGTAAGTTTTTTTGGGAAGGGCATTCTTTTAATCATGTTTAACAACTGTATTTTTTCCTTGTTCCCAGTGACTGGGTCAGTGAACACAAATGGAGAATGCTAGGTGGACGGGAAAAAAACCCAAAAACAATCCCACACAGGGTGAGAGGAAGCCGAGAACAGGGGAACCAGAGAGAGGAATTAAAGGAGACAATATGAAGAAAGAATCCAGTTTCTACAGGACAAATGTGTCAGAGACATTGATGGTCACCTGCCTCTTCCTGCTTCAGGACTAATGCAATTAACTCACGCCAATCCTCCTGTCCTTCTTGCAATGCTCTGCTCCCTTCCTTTCCTGAGCTCTCAACATGCCTATGAATCTCTCCAAGCTTGCAGGCAGGCTTTTTTTTCTCCACTGAACAGCATCCATCTCTCCTTCACCTTTGTCAAATGGAGTCTCTCAGAAGAGAGAAGGAAAAAGACATATTTCTTGCTTAAGGAATCCCAGCAGAGCAGCTGCTTTTCCTTTTATCAGAATGCCCGTTGCAGAAAAGGGAGCCAGAGGCAGAAAACAGCATGAACCAGAAATAAATCCTGCCAAGGTGTTAGCCTTGCTGTCCTTTTTATCTGCTTCTGTCTCTGTTCCAATTTTCATTGGCTGCTGCTGATGGATGCGCTTCCCTTCTGAATGCGTGCATTCTCTCCTCTCTTTATTTACATCTGTAGGAACTCTATTCTGCCACATTGAATACAGAAAGTGAGATTAACAATAACAGGATCCTACTAATGCCAGGGAGATGTCCCACAGGGTGACCACATGATATCCATACTGCTACACTTGCCCTTCCTTATCTCAGTTCCTTTTTTCTTTGTTGGTATTTATTCCACACTTGCTACACAACTTGTGGCCTTCACAGCAGGCTGTGCATATTGGAACTTCAAATTTTTTATGAAAACAAAATGCTCCCAAAACCCCTAGCTGGTTGGAGCTTTCCCAGGGCTCCGTGTAGGTGAAGATCTGCCTGTTTGTGAGCATCTCTGCACTGTGGGTGCCTCTCTGTGCTTGAAGGCATCTCTGGATGCTGTGCCACACAAAAGGAAAATAGATATTACGGGAGGAAGGTGGTGAGACCTCGCTGTCACTTTATCTGCAGGTTTAATAGCTCACAGAATAACCTTTCTAAAATTAGTAGCAGTGAAAGAGAAATTCTAGTTAGTAATTCTTATTGCAGCACTTCCCAGGTAGGCACAGAACTGAATAGAGGCATTTCACATCTAAATGTCAGTGCTTCACAGACCTCGTATTTTGCCTCTGGCAAAAATCCAGTGGTCTCCAAGGGGAGTTTTCTCAAGGTTAAAGTACTGACTTTGGCCAAGGAAACATTGCCTCAGGCTTCATTTGGACTTTGAGTACAGGGGTCACAATGGAATACTTTCTTGCAACTATACAAGATAAAAAGACACTTATAGATAAAATCTTAATTTAGTCTAAGATTGAATCAGTGCAGGGGCATACTAGAAAGGCTATCTGCAACTTAAATTTTTATTTCTGCCAGCTGAAAATCTAGTATCTGGATTTTACTGCAAACTAAGGTAATGCTTATTACTACTAAGTTTCTAAAACAAATTACCTCCAAACTTTACTCTTCACTTTTTCTTACATCCACAACTTTTATGAGTCTTCCCCTCTTCCTCTTTGGATTTCTTTCTCCTAGATTCTTTTAACACACTGGCCTTTTATTTCACTCTGAATTACACATCCCTCCCTGCATCCTGTTTACACACCATTTTCTTCTCCTTCTCCCTCTTTGACTTATTCCTCATTGTGTCATGCATCCTCTCTGTCCCCTGTGCTACTGTTTTGGTGACTGACTGTGATGGTTCCAAGAAGCCCTGTTTAGCATGGTCCATGGCAGTTTTGTTCCTGATCTCAAACCCTTCAGTGTTGTGTCACCCAGAAAACTTGAGTAATGAGGTATTACTACTATTACAGAATTTGTTATATTTATTCTCTCACCTGTGCTCCTGAGTGGTGTATTTGAGCAATTCTGCAAGCTGCAGAGGGTATTTGCAGATTTTCTGAACAGGCGTGAGAAGAAAACCATCAATGGCAATGTCAATCATCTGCTGCAGCAAGCGACAGGCCTCAAAGAAGTGGCGGTATTTGCCCTGCTTCATCAGTCTGGAGAGTTCAATGCAGGCACTGGGATGGTTGTTACAATACTCTGAATAAATAGCAAAGCCTTCTTGCTATTAAAAAAAAAAAAAGGTCCAACTTTACTAAAGTATTTGTCTATAAAGGAGAAAAGCAATTTTTGTAATATCTGTTATATATAATTAGATTAGGTAGTCCATTTTCTTTATTGCTTCCAGGCTGATCAGCCTTGAAAGTACGCAGAAATCTACTTTGTAGCTGTCAAAACCATGTATCCTTCTTTGTCAGAACACAGAAATAAAGGTCTCTTCTTGAGTCAGGATAATTAAACTCACTTTAAGAAATATTTTTCTTTGGGGAAGACAGCTATAGGCTTAGCAAGTCTCTATCAAGAACTCACAGCCTATCTCCCCACTACCTACCTTCCTTAATGTCTGTATGAAGTTTCTGCTCGCTGAATATGAGATCACTGCAAATAATCCAGCTCATCTGTGATCATTAGAGTTTCAACAAACTTAAAACTGTTTATAAAATTACATGATTGCTAAAGATGAGGAGAAATCTAAAACAAATATTTAATTAATTGCAAGTTACTTTACATTCTAAAATGCTGCCAGTTTATTATTTAAGGAGCACTTGTTAGTAAAATCCTCTCCTAATAGGGTAACTTGGCTTTTTATTATCATATTTTGGTAATTTCATAAATAAAATCAACTTTTTCAACCTACATGTTGAAGAAAACATGACCCTATTTCACTTAGGTGAGGTTCCTCTTTGTTGTACTGTTTCTCAAGATCCTTCAGAAACTTCCTTTGGAACTTGTAAATATCTTCAATATTTCCAAAAATGGTGCTTAGCTGAGCTGTGGTGAACATTCCTGTATGTTTGCGACACTGCCGAATGTAACCCTGAAATGAAATAAAAAACACTCCTTAGTCTGAGGATGTGAGACACGTCCTACCTTGAACAAAATCATTTGAGCTGCCAAGACCCCCCGCGGTCTCCAGGCAAGGGAGTGGTTTTCTATACACACACACACAGAAGCAGAAGTTCACATGTGGATTCCTGGTGTCCAGCCCCCGTCTCAGGGTACCCCAACTGAACCAGGGAATGCCCCGAGCGAAAAGCCCACTCACATCTCCCTGTTGCGAATGCACTGCAGGGACTGAACCTCCAGGAGCAGCTGCTGTGCTCACAGTCTCGCAGCAGTTACAGCACCAGGGCTCAGGGAGTGCAGAGGTTAACTGATGTGATAGGGGCTATCTGCCAGGCTCCTCCATTTGGCTGCTGGCAGGGAGGCCTCCTGCAAACATCTTTGGGAGCAGACAGCTGAAATAGCCTTGCAGTTGCTCTGGTGAGGTTTACCAGGAAGTAACACTGACTGTTGCTGGCACTGTTAGGAATATTCCTGTCTCCTCCACAGCCATCTGCTCTGAGAGCTGTGCAGTGGCTACACTGCAAGCCAGCTACCGCATTTCCTACTGCACCGACAGGGAAAGCCAATTCCAGTGCGGCTCCTGTAAGGTGGACTGCAGACACTTCTTGAATGTAAAACATGTTTCATGGGTACACTTTAGCTTCATGATCCTGGCTACAACCCTGAGTGATTCATTCAAGGGCTGAGCTTGCAAATTTGGGTTACTATCTGTGTAGCTTTTCTGGCTTAGTCTTACTTGAGTGTATTTTCAGCCTTATGTCCTACTTGCACCACCCTACAGATTCACTCTAAGGACAGCAGACTATCTCTACCCCACATGTTCAGCATGGCCCATTGCTTCTCTTCTTGGAAAATGTGTGCTTGCTCTCTTGTACTAAACTCAGAGGATATACATATTAGAAAAAATTAATTAAATAATATGTGCCTAAGTCTTAACAGGTCAGTAAAATATGAGAGTCACGTCCTAGAACTCAGCTAGCCATGGCAGCAGCATAGCAGAGCGTACAAATTCTTCTCTGGTCTTTCATGCACACAGTCAATCTTACTAGCTTAAGTAAATAATGAATATAAATGACAAAATTTACATTTAATGTTTTAAAATTAGCCAGCTGGTAATCAATTTTTGTCCCTTCTCTCCCTTCTCTCTTCAAGAAAAAGGCCTGATCTAAAAATGGAAAAAAAAAAAGAAAAAAAAAAAAACAAATAAAAACCTACTGCTGCCTTGTCTACTTTGCTGTGAATTAAATAATCTAATGGTAAGTGGTGGACTAAAGGATGACAGCATGACAAATACAAGGACAGACCTAGCAAACTAAGGCTACAAAGAATATTTTTGTAGGTTGCTTAGCACCATTCCAGATGCAAACCACAAAGACAAGTCAAATACAGGTCAAATGCATCATAACTCATGTCAGAAGGGGCAAACTTCAGTGAAAAGTATTAAGAAGCTTCTTGCCCAAGTGTGAGCCTCCAACAAATATTGAGAAAAAAAGCAGAGAACCACCCCCATTTTATGGCTCATACAAGCAAGGCACACGCTTAGATTTCTTCATAACTTCTAAGAATCCAGTAAAAATCTCCTCACTTGAGGAAACAGGGAGAAAAACCATTCAGCAAATACTCTTTCCAAGTTACTTCCAAGAAGTTTTGTCACTGAACTGCAAATTATTTTACTACAGTTACCCAAAGTTCTCTATACAGTGGCAAAAAGCTCTAAATAAACAGGACTTCCTTCTCTCATTTATTATGGAAATAGCAGTCAGAGAGGCACTTTTTCGCTGTCAAAAATGGAAGTTTTTTTAAAAGAAAGGAAGCAATGGCTCATGGCAGTCATCAGAGAGGAAAGCCGTAAGAGGAAACGAAGAATCTGACTGACAGCATCAGAGCGCAATTGGGAATATTTTGAAATAAGAAACCACTGTGGTTCTCAACTGATATGGAATGATTTGTTCTCATTAGGTCAGCAGAACGTCCTCAGGTTAAAGCATGTACCTCACAGATGTCCTTGAGATGCTTGATATAGACTCGTTCTGTTTTCATAATTTCCTGTATAACGTTGGTTCTCATCTGATCCCTGTTTTCAGCTATTTTCTGGCGATGCTTGCTAATATCTGAATCTTGTTCTTCGTCCTGGATATTACTACAATTTTCTGGCACTTCTTCCTGATTAACTCGCAGCTGCAGCCAGAACAAACAAAGCAATTAGAGGGAAGCAGAAAGTTTTACAACGTGTGGTAAAACTGTTATAAACTTCTTATACCTAAGAGAAGAGTGGATACAGACATGTTCTCATCCTTATCTTACAGAGGGGGCTTCACGATAGGATTTATCTCCTTGTACTCACTGCATATTCAAATAAAGTGTTGAGATTTCTGTCTGGTTAAATACATGACTTCTACTCACAGTATTTGAGAGAGACCATGTTGGGCTGTCCATGTTGTTTTCAGAGTTAAGCTTATTTCTGACCCTTACTAACAGTTAATGTGTTTCGCCAAGTTAGCATAGGGGTAAAAATTACAAAAGCAAACACTCAACCACTTTTAAATAGTTTCCCTGTGCCCCAACTGTATGATGTAGACAGCAGCACCTCCTTTTCTGACTTCTGTCTGATTGTTCAGGTTGCCTAGAGATCTAGGAAAGGGAAAGCGAGGAACCACCTGCTGCACTTTGTGTATGTAGTACTCCATGCAGTGAGGTCCAAGTTTCACTAGAGGTTCTCAAAAGGCAGTTCAAATTTTTTTCTAAAATATAATTCAATTTTTTACCATCTGAGAGTTACACTGTCATCAATCTGGGTGACTTCTGACTGCAGAGTTCAGACTGTGAACGAGATTTCTACACAATGTCCTTGATAATAAATTAAGCCCTATTTTACCAAGAAATCCCTCCAGCATAGCTGTCCCCTGCCTTTCCGAGAACTGTTGTGTCCTCTCTGTACACACTGATGACTTTCTGGTTGAGCTTCCTGCTCTTGTAATCTCTGTTTATGAAACTCCTTTGGTTACAAAGGGACCAAATGAAGAAGACAGAGTAAAAGTTGTCAGAGGAGCTAAGGGATCTTAGGGTGTGATTCTCTACTGCTTTTTTCCTTGTGAACTCGTTAGGGGTTACACCACTGAGGTTCAGCTATAAACATGCTGAGGATCAGGTATGAAATGTAATGCCATGACAACTGTTGCACTCTGCTAGAAATCTTACAATGGTGGAAAAGCAAGAAGCAAGAGAGTTACTCACCCTGACAAAGCTAGCTGGAAACCAGGCCTCCTTGTCCTCATTTCTTCCCCACCACCAGTCTTTGTTGGAAGCTTCTAGAACTCTAATGACATCTCCAGCTTTGAAGCCCAGCTCTTGATCATCCATAGTGACATGGTCCCAGAGAGCTTCTGCATAGACGACGGTGCCATCGCTTATCAGCTAAGATAGGAAGCAAATGAGATTGCAAAGGACGGAAGATAAACTATGAAGTGTTTATAAACTACAAAGATATCGATGTAGGTCACTAGATTGCCTACTATTACTGCTGTTACAGGATAAAACTAAAATTTCAGATTTTCAGAAATCTGTGCATTTTCTCATTAGTGAAAACAATTAGATTCCTGCTCCAGAGCAGTTACATAGGGTAACAGTTACAATCTGTGATGGTTTAAAACCCAGAGAGAAAATTAAACCCAAACTGTCCCCTTTCCCCCACTCCCTTCCTATAGTAGAGGAAACACTAGGAGAGATTATAGAAGGGATCACAATTTACTGAAAAACTGCAATAATCACAATAATGCTACTAAAAGAGTGTACAAAACAAGTTTTACTCACAAAAAGGTAAAAAAAGTGGTGAATATCACTGAGCAAAGAAAAGTCCCTCCCCAAAGAAACTAGCTACTGCCATTGAATTTTTTATGACTATGAAATCTCAGGCTATAGAAAACATCCCTCCACATCCCCCACCCCTGTCCCTGCCCTCCCTGTGTCATCATTCCAGCAATGCAAAGCCCCGGACATTACCTCATTAATTGCTAGCTGCTCCCCTCCGGGCTGCAGGTACCTGGGAGCAGCTTGGCAGAGCTCCTCGTAGCTGTAATCTTCCTCACTGCCATTGTCATCCACTAAGGCTGAAGATTCAGTCCCACCATCTGCAGCAACTAAAACAAAAGTGCAACAGCTGTTTGCTTCATCATTTTTATGATTCAAAGAAAGACAACAATGCAAGAGGAATTGCTGAGAAATTGCCTTTGTTGTCATGAATAAAACAGTAGCAGCAGGAGTGGAGGGTAGCAGAGCTCTCAGGAAAACCACCTTTCCGTCATTAAATACGATTTACTCATTTTTAGAATTTCTTATTTAGCAGCTGATAAAGCTTTCGTACACAAAAACCCCAGAACTACAAAGATTCCTTACTTATTTTTTATCAGATGAAACCTTAAATGGCCAGTATCAGAAGGAAAGCCCCGATGCCATTTCCCACACAGCAGATGTGAGAGCCCCAGCAGTCCCCAGTAGTCAGTGGGGACACTGTCACCCCCAGGCTGGGTGCCCTCACACTGTCACATCCCCTGCAGGGACATAAGGACCCAATGGTTCCATGCCCACCCACTCATGAGAGGGGTGGGCAGCCCGCGTGCAGCCCCAGCTCTGTGCTGGCTGCTGCCACCTCTCCCATGCACTGGGGAGGCTCTGCCAGCAGCAAGGCTCAAGGGGACATGGAGCCCAGACTGGGCATGGTGGAATGGCCCTACAAAAACCTGTTCCAATTTTCCCAAATCACAACAGTTTCTTGGTTTGACAATTGTACATTTTCTGACCAAGGAGGCAGCTTTGTATAGAAAGAGAGGTCAGGACTAAAATGGGTTTCATCTTATTACACAGCCACATAAGAAACACTGCAACTGTATAAAACTATAAAACCCCTTTGGGGTACACCACTGGGTGACAGATTCTCTCGGTGATCACTACTGGCAGAGGAAGAGAACAGGGGGCTGACCTCAGGAACAAGTCTGACTGACTGACTGACTGACACCCACACTGCTCAGTGCTGGACCCTGTCCAAGTGGGATTGCCTCTGAAAGCTGTTATGTTGAAAGCACCTGGGATCAAGAAGCATTCATGACCAGTGGCCCTGTGCTTGAGTGCACTCTCTGGTCCTTGTTCATTTATTCCTAAAGATTTATTCTTATAGCAAGCCCAAGCTGTGAACTAGTCTGAAGATCATACAATGTTCAAAAACGCATTAAAAAGTAAAAAGTCAAATTCAGAAGAGATTGCTAGCCCTGAACTTCTTTGCTAAAGGCTAGTGCGCCCCAGGTAAGTTGCCATACAGTCAACACAGCAACTCTTACTCCTGAGTGCCTGGGAAGGGACATTTAAGCAGAATTATTGAACCTGCCAATTCCAACAAGCAGCAAGGCTGAGCAGCAGGATCCTGACACTGACTCTTCTCTACTCTGCTTCACACCTGAACACTGCCTGTCTGCTGAGCTCTGGGCTCCGGATGGGTAAGAGTTGCAAGGAGACAACTCCTGGCTTTACTCCATGCACCCACTACCACCAGGCACTCTGCTGCCATCTGCATTTACCTTATAGGGAGAAATACTGAAACCCCCTCCTCAGGGCACACATACCATCACCAGCATCTTCGCTCATCTGAGCATTCATTTGCCAGAGAGATCAAAGCAGATCACCACACAGATTCAATAAAAAACTTGCAAAATTTTTCTTTCCATTAAAAATGTAAAAATATGGCATAGTCTTGATACAACAAAACATGGCTATTCTGTTCTACTCCGTAGCATTATAAATAGACATTCACATTAACAGTATCATCTGCTTAAGCAAGAAGGATGCAGAACCCCTATTTAAAAAATCAAGACTTTTTTTCCCAACAAACTCATTAATCTGAGCACTGATGAACTTTTAAAACACATCTTGCAAAACTTACTGAAAATGCTTTATTAAAAAAAACTGCAAATAAATATTTCATTAAATCAATTTTTATCTTATAAAGCAACATCCAAAAAATTAATCCCAGTGATCCTTTATACATTTCCACTGCACTATCTGTACTGCCTGTGGGGCTGTTCCAGTAATAATGGCACATCAAAATAACCTAATTCATTTGACTCTAGACAAAAAAGAACTACAATTTTGGGACAGAAAGCTGTTTGTTACTCTGTACCAAATCAACAAGCTTACATTGACTTTGTTGGGTAGAATCAAGTGAAATCTTGAATTCTGCATCTTTTTCTCTACTGTATACAGACAGAAATACAGAGGGAGGGGTGTGCTTTCCCAGTTGCAACAATGGGATGCAAAAAACTTAAGACAGCCTGGAATTCATGCCGACCCTCTAGCAGCTTTTCACCAGTACTGCAGGTTCCCACAGATGACACAGAATAAGTGTCATCAGAATCAGGCCCCCTGACTGCCACTGTTTACCAGTTCAATCAAAAAACATTATGAAAAAAGCAAGAGCGAGCATGTTCTACTCACACGTACCCATCTGAAGGCTCTCCAGACTCCAAAAACGTGCCATTGCCCCCCTGGCTACCATGCTGCCGTCAGCCCTCTAACAGGTGATGACGCTCAGTCCTGCAGGGCTGGTGGAGGATCACAAGAGGCTCTGAACTGTGCACAGCTCAGAGGAACAGGCTGTCAGCTGCCTTCAGCTCCTGGCGGTGCCTCCGAGGCCGAGCCCGGCTGGGAACTGCCAGCGGTGCACTCAGCCGCTCAGCCTGGCTGCCGCGAGCTCCCGGCTCTCTGACATCATGGGGTGCCCTTAGGGAGGAAGTTCCAGAAAAGAAACAAAACCCCGGCTGCCTGGCCCTGGCTGCGCTGCGCCTGCAGCCGCCCAGACCGCTCCCACAGAGCCTGAACATCGCGAACACAGCAAGCCAGGGAGTGCATTTGTTTTTCATTAAAGCAGCTAAACGCGATTTCAATCTATATTCAAATGACTGCAATCCAGAGGGAGAGACTATTTGGATGGGAATTGGGAGTTCCTTGTATTACAACACTGTTCAGAGTATCGGTCTATCTTTGTCATACTATACCAGTTAAAATTCCAGAAGAAGTAAACAGTTAAGGTATTTTTTGCACAATTTCTCTTGCTTCACAGGCAAATGCTGTATCATTTTTTAGGGCACAAGCAGCACAAGTGTTAAGGCTGCACCAGACTGCTCCCAGGAAAACAGAGAGGCGGGAGACATTTTCTCACTGAAACTACAAACTTAATTCAGCTGCTCTATGAAATAGGGAATGAAGCAGGAAAGAACTCAAACCATCCATCTTTCTCTGGGTCTGACCCAGCCAGAGCACAACCTCATTCATTCACCGTGGGCTGGTATTCACCCTTGCATCTGTGTCCTCCCACAGCAAAGCTGGATCAGGCCATGCACTGGAAGCAAAGGCAGGAGCTGCTCCCGTCAGGAGAGTGCAAAGCCTGCTGCAACCTATGTCTGTACACAGTGCTATGCTTACAGTCTGGAAAGCCCCAAAAACTTATTGGCTTCTTCTTTAGCTGAAAACTGTTGCTCAGTTGAGCCTGTCCTGTAACTGGGAACTGCCTCCTCCAGGGATGTGTTCACAAAACCCTGGAGGCATTTCTGCATACAGCAACCTCTCAACACCCACTAAAATCACATGGTTTCCCCCAGCGCTGCCTCAGACATAGAAAGAAAGGCCAAACATCACCCTGAAATATTAATGCTGTCTTTCTGCAAAAATCCTATTTGTACTGCACTCCACAGGAGACTGACAGAAATCATCTTCTGAATCTCTCAAACTTCCCTATTATTTCTTGCTGCAAGGACTCTAGTTGGATAGCACAATAAAAACAAACTACTACATAAGATCTTCACACACAGCATTTTTCTTGGCATAAACCATTAAAAAAAAGCAAGCTGGCAAACAAAAGTGACAGTGGTGACACTGAAGTGCTGATGATCCTGGGACTTGCAAGTGAAAATTTCACACTTTTAATCAGCCAGATCACAAGATCTTTGCCATGTCAAACCCCTGCCCATCGGGGAAAGACAGTTCACCTGCCAAAGGAAAACCAGATCAAACCCCACACGGCTCTTTTACAAGACACCTTAAAAAAAACAACCTCTGAAAAACAACTCGAAACTCTTTTGGTCTGATTTTTGCAGAAAGGAACAGACTGTGTGCTTTTGCCCAATGACTAACCTAATGCCACAGTGGGATGCTGCTCAGATGGAGGGGGGTTTGCCCTCCCTCCTTTGTATGGGCACATCTGGCAAACTGAACCACCACAAAAGTGCTCATTTGGGGTGAGGTGGTGGTGGCTTCATTTCCTTGTAGATCAGCCAGGAACAGGAGGAGGCACAGGCTGTCCTTTGTAGTGGCAGTCCACAGTGACCTTGTCCAAATGCATGCTGAGCTGGCTTAGCCACTGTGCAGAGCACTCTGAAAAGGCTGTGGGTAGCACTTACTAAAATACTAAAAGCTAGTTTATCCACCTCAAGAAAATTCAGTTCTAGAAACACCCTGGTATCATAGAACCCTCCATCCTGAGGCAGACCACAGGTCACCCCCAACCACTTCTCTGACAGCAACCAGGGAGGAACATAAAAACAGATGAGGCATGTGATGGCATTTTTCTGATGTACTTTTCTAAATTCCAGTTATCTTCCAGATCAGTCAGATCCCTCCTGGGGCAGAAATTATAACTTTGTGTTTAATGAACTGGATTTTTCAAACCACTTTCTGATTTTTTTAAACTGCTGGGATGTGAAATACAATGCGTAGCAATTAGTTTTATAGTTTAATTTTACAGTCTGTGAAAACTATCTTTTATTTTGAGCTTGCTCTCTGGTGATTTCATTTGGTGCCCTTTAGTTCTTAAATTATTGGAAACAATAACTATTATCTGTTCATTTTTCTTACGCCAAACAGACTTTTATTCTCCTATTGTCCTTTTTTCCATGTTCCAGAGCCTAAGCCACATTAATCACTCCTCTCAGAGACACACACACTGAGTCAATTTTCTTGTCCTTCTGCTTTTCTCTATATCGTCCCCTGTAAAAAATGCCTTTTGGGATGGAAAGGAACGGGGAGATGGCCCCCACACACACCAGTGGCACAATTGGGCCTTCTGTTTGGTTCTCTATTCATTTCCTACAAACTCCTGCCCTTTTATTTACTGTTTTGACTGTTACTATGCACTACACTGACTCTGTACATGTCTGTTAAGATTGCAAGATCCTTTCCTGAATGGCAATATCCAGCTCAAAGTCCTTCCTTCTGTAAGCACATCAGGCTCTTTTCCTCCTCCACATGCATTACCTTGGCTTTACCAACACCTGAAGCCAGAGCAGCGCCTCATGTCTCACTTTTACTACTGTAAATAATTCAGCACACCCGCAAGAATTACCATTTCGTTGAATACCTCCCTTCCCACATCTTTCATGCAGACACTGAACATCTGATTCCACTCATCAGCTCTCTCTTTAAGAAAACCAACCACTTTCCTGAGTCATTCCCAAGCTGTGCTCCACACAGGCCAAATTCTAGTCCCGCCCAAAAATAAGCAAAAAAAAAGGGGGTTATTTTTTCAGATGCTTATAAAAATTACTCTGTAGTGACAAATAGACAACCTGTTTAAGGTAATTTGAAACTTGTAACCCTTCAAGCACAAACGCAGCAATGTAAGTCTCAAGGGCAGTTTCCTGTGTGTTGTCTGATTCTTACTCTCTTTCCTACAGATGATGATTTACTGTCTTGTAACACCTATTTTTCTAAAATTTTACATCTCTACTTTTATCCGCCATTGCTATAAGAAGAAAGCAAGTAATGTATTAGGCTTTAGCAAGTAACTAAAATAAGATACCACTGGTTTTCAGAGCTCGAGTTTAGAATTACTTTCTATAATAAAGGGCTTTTGTGCTATCAAATTTCACTGTGCATGAGCAAACAAAAAACTCTCACATGTTCAAAGACAAGGAAGTGCCTTGTGATTTAAGAGAAAAAAGAAAAGAGATCAGAATTTGTGACACTAGTCACTTTAGTATTTTCTTCTGGAACTACCAAGCAGATTTTTGCAACTGCTTTCAAACTGTGAAGTCCATGATATTCCACACTTGCCTTCAGAGTTTTGATTTCAGAGACTTTTCCTGCTCCACTTCTATGTTTATTGTAAAGTCTCATGAAAGTCACATTTAACATAATCAAGGTTGCTTTGGCTTCATTGTCCTGAAATCTTGGTTTGTATATCTGTCATCCTGATGCTTAAGTTTTGGAGACCAGTAATTCAAAACCTAAATACCTGGAGAGATATTGCTCTCAGGCAGTTGTCTAGGTAGCTAATACTATTTCATGTGGTTTCCAAACATCAATTAGAAAGGATAACCAAAAATAGAAAAAATAATTCCTGCTCTGTGATAACAAAAGAGCCCCTTTTTTCACAAACTACATTATGGAAGACCTGTTATTCTGTGAGTGGTCCTTCTGGAATCAGGGACTGAGACACCACAGAATCTCAGCAAGAGTCACAGCATTCGATGTCTAATTTACCTCAGTGCCTGATCTGGATCATTAAGTGTACTAAGAAGCATACAGCAGAACACACTCCAGACATAGGTTTTAAATTAGATCCCAATATTTTACTACAATATAAATTCAAGGAAAATACAAATGGAGTATATGTAATTGCCCTGGTTAGAGAGAAGAGGGGGTGGAGCTTTTAGCACTGTTTATTCCATACCACCCACATCATTGCTGGGGGCGTGGTTTTGGCAGAAGCAGCCAGGCACTGGAAACTGAAAAAAAAAAAGTTTGCGTCTTGCTGGATCTCTCCAGGGAGAAGGTATTGGGATCAACCAAGTGGTTCAGCCCCTCTCCTTTCCCATCCCTTCAGGTCACAGCTTTAAGACACAGTGCTGAAGGACAGCAACAATAAGTCTGAGACACCACTCCAAGGGAACAAAAGGCAACAGAGAGAGGCAGCCGGCACAGAGCTGAGCCCAGCTGAGCTACACAGAGCCCAAGCTCCAGAAGAGCCCAACTGGAGCAGCACCGGTGCCGGAGGCAGCCGTGTGGGACTGAGCCAAGCTGGGTGGAGCAGCATCAGTGCCAGAGGCAGCTGTGCAGAATGGAACCAGCAAAGCAGAGTTGTCTGAGGCAGCACTGTGGCACAACACGATGACTATGCTTCCAAGGGGTTTGCTTGCCCTGCTCCTTCGTTGTTTTCCAACAGGGGTGAGGGAGAACGAACATAAAACAGCAGAAGCTCTCCTTGACATATTGCCTTTGTGTCCCAAATACCATGTGGCCCAGATGCAGGAACAGTAATTCTATTGCCTTTGTGTGGAGACCACAGCAGGCACTGTCTTCAGGAAGACCTGGAGTTTTTTTCACAGTGGTAAATGCCATTTTTTGTGCATAGGGCATACTTCTGTTTGCATCCTTTTTGCTATTAATGCTGCTGTTGTCATTGCAATTTTAGTAAATTGTTATCTTGTAATTTCTCCTTATTGTCCCTCCATTACTGAAAGGGGCAGGGGGAAAGGGAGTGGCTTATTTGGAGTTTAGTTCCCTAAACCAGCTGTCTAAACCAGCACAATAAGGTATCTCAGAATCACAGACTATTCTGAGTTGGAAGGGACTCGCTAAGATCATCAAGTCCAACACTGAAGTGAATGGCCCATATGGGGATCAAACCCACAGCCAAGGCATTATCAACACCATGCTCCAACCAATAGAGCTCATCTCAGTGGATAAATCCCTCTTACTGCCATAGTTAGAAATTCTCAAGTCTGCTTCTTGAAGAGCACCTCCTGAAAAAAAATGTCATGTTCTATTTAAAACAGGAGAATTCAGTTTTAACATGTTCTTATGTAAACTAATTTGTAGTTAAAGCATTTTTGGTAGAACTTGGACATCACTGCAGCTAAAACTTAGCTAAGAACCATAGAAGCCAAGTACTGACTTGTAAACATACACATAATTTTAATAAACATTAAAAATGCTATTTGTTAAGCTTCCTACTTCAGTCATGGGAAGCCTTGATCAAGAAGGTTCAGTGAAGGCTCCCAACGGTGTTTTGTTCACTATTAACAGTAAAAGATATAAAATGAGAATTTTGCTTTTATTTACAAGTCTTGCCAGTGTCTGAGTGTGTTAACCCAGGTTCTTCTGGACCCACCTGTGAAGAAATGTTCCACTACATCTAGACTAGTTAATAGACCACTTCTATTAACTCCAGATAGCATTGCATGCTAAGAGTAAACAATTACAGCAAAATTACACAGGACACATCAGCGAGCCTTGTTAAAATGCAGTGCTTCCAAAAAAGGCAATTTTTACCAAGAACCTGTGCCTCATGTACCAGAGTTCTGGTTGGACTACACTCACCAGCAAGCCACTCACTTATTTAAGGCTTGCCTATCTAAGTAAGGCTGAATGCATGGCAAACAAAAAATTAAAAATACACGTGTGGTGTGGCTAGGGTTCAGGTATGAAATCAAGCATATTAGAACTTACTTCCTTCATAATCTATTGACTTTAGGCAAGTATATGACTAAGAGAGTGGAGAATACAGGCATGTAAGTGGTACAGAACAATAAACCATAGTAATGTCAAAGAGTAGACGGGAAAAAGAAGTTTTACATGAGAACAGCAGCTACTAGTAAGAAACTCACAAAACAAAGCAACTTAGCTGGGCATTACTTTGTCACTGAGTTGGTTTGCACTCTTTTGTCCTCCACACTACATTCTAATTCTTGCTTAGCCTGGAGCATGGCTTTCTGATCTACAAAGTTAAAAATACTCATCTTACCATTAGATGTTCTCATCTGCCGCCTCCGTCCCACACGGTCCAGACCGATGGGGGTACTTTGTGAGAAGGTGAGGGGCCGGAACCTGGCAGAAACAGCCTTATACGGGGGCACCTTGTGTGCTGGAACAGGTGGCCGTGCCACAGGCTACCGAGGAAACAGGAAAATCCAGTATTAGTAAAGCCACAGGCAAGTCCAACTGAGCAAAGCTCTGGTATGAAGTAAGGTTTCTCCAGATAGTCCAGGTAATTACACGGGCAGTAAAATCTCCTATGTTGAAGTGACATTGCTTAAACACTGCATACCATGTCCACCAGCATCACAGAACAAGTTTTATTACATTACAGTTCTTTGTTACATTGAAAACTCCTTAGCCTTCTGTTGTGGTCAGACACGCTCTGTAATTTTCATCTTGTAATATGCTTTTTTTGAAGACAATTGGAAGGTGGGAGCACCTCTCCTATGAAGACTGGGCTGAGAGAGCTGGGGTTGTTCAGCCTAGAGAAGACAAGGCTCCAGGGAGACCTCACTATGGCCTTTCAGTACCCAAGGAGGTCTACAAGAAAGCTGGAGGGCGACTCTTTACAATGGCATGTAGTGATAGGACAAGGGGGAATAGCTTTCAGCTGAAGGAAGGCCAATTTAGATTAATGAAAAAGTTTTCCAGGATGAGGATGGTAAAAATGGTAAACCATGAGAACAGGTTTTCTGCAGAGGTGGTGGATTTCTGCTTTCATCAGTAAAATGTATTGCTTGTTAGTAAAATAAACAAGACAAAAATAATTGTCTAAATGATGCTCTGCTCTGAGTTCCCAGGAGTCCCGTAAGAAAGAGGTAGTACAAAGCTTATTATTAACGTTATCTCAAAGCCATTTTCTTTGGATAAATCATTCATTTCTTAAATTATGACTGAAAAACCTACCCGTTTTATTTGCAAACAGAGTCTGATTTTACGTAGTCCCTAACAATGCCACATTAGCCAAGCTGAATGATCTTGCATAAGCATTCAATATTAAAGAGCCAGGCTTCAGAACATGAACTTCAGAGAAACTCATCTTTAGATCTTCTCTTATTGTTCAGTTCTTACTGTTCTTCTATCAGGCAATCTGAAACATCTGGGGTGGTTTTTAATGAACTATCTCTTGACACTCTGTTACGAAACCCATGACAGTATTGTTTGAAAATGTTTTCTCACACCTAAGCTGTCAGACCAAAACAAAATACAGTGAAGAGGAATGAGCTCTGTACTTTTCAAATATTCCCAAGGGTTTTCAAAGCTTTAAAAAAAAAAAATCACCAGTGTGAAGAGCAGTCTTTGACAGCCCCACATAAAATACTTCTGGAGCATATATGCCTGCTTGATGAGTCCTTTTTCACATTCCAGCTAAGAGTTTACTTTTTATTATGACTGCCAAAAACCTCAATGTGTATGGAATATGATTCATATACAACCTCATCTTTAAAGCTCATTTCCTAAGTGCCTTATCAGTATACCAGGACCTTTCACCACAAAAAGTCTGATTTGTTGTATCAAACAGCTAATAAAAGTGATGGCAATTATTGTATGCAAATAACTGTCTGAGTTAGCAAAAAAAGCTATATATTTCTGCCCAACTAAAATTTTCTTATAAGGCTTCAGTCCAAATCCTTTCCACAGACAGACATGGATGTGTGGCAGTCCTGGGAAATTGGCCTGGGAAGGCCATAATTTGGTTTAATAATGTTAGGAATGCTTCACCGTTTTGGTCTTGACCACAGTGATCCAGCAATGTGCTAATTTAACCCCAACCAAGCTCTTATGGCAGCACTGGAGCATGGAAAGTGTCAACTCAAACAGCTGCCTTGATGCATGTTCCTTCACTATTAAACTGATGTGAACAAGGTTTGAAAAGAGATCAATCTGGTCTCAGCACTAAATGAAGGGCCTGGAGAGTGTTTAATCCCTTACACAGTACAGCAAGTTGCCCATACTTACTATCTCTTGAAATCCATCTATTATTCTTGAGTAAGATGGCCTAGAATTTACAACAATAATTTTCCTCTTTTTTTTAACCTTTCAAATTAAGAAATAGAATTAATTTAAAATACCTTAATTACATATGATTTGAAACACAGGCCTTTGCCTGGGTAAAAGGTTCATTGGCTTCAGCTGGAGTTTTGCATTAAGATGCATTTTTTCATCAGGGATTTATAAAGAAAAAGTATGTAATACACAATAACAGTGTTCATGTTACAAAATGTTTTTCACAGGAAACTGAAAATCCTGACGTTGTTTTAGCACTTTACTATCAGTAAACTTCCCAGTGGGAGATGAAGTGGTTTGAGAAAGACTAACAGGACTTGAATTTCATTAACAACCACCAGAATAAATTTTTTTTGAGGATGCAAATACTAATTCTTTTTTCTGTTGCTTTATCAGCTTGACAATTGCTTTAGGCAGAAGTCCTCCAGCTTCCAGAGAATGCAGAAAACACCTGATGAGTGCATTCTTACAAAAGCTGAAGCTCTGCAACCAAATGCAAGATGGGGCCACGACCACCAACACAACAGTAATTCCTCTACACATTGTACTTGCTCAGCACTACCTGAAGTGAGAAAGGAGCAATTTTTACCTTTCTGAAGTTTTTAATTTCTCACCCTTTTACTTAAGCCAACAGAGATGGCAAATATAGGTTCTGATCACTACTTGCTTATAGGCTTCCTACCTTTGTTTCATCTGATCAATTTAGTAGTACATGGACAGACACTGTATTCATATTCAGTTTTCTTAAATTATTAATTTCATTATTTCTTAATTTATTACCAATTTTCTCAAGCACTGTCTTCATTAGTTTTAAGTATCTTTGCTATGCCAAAATCAACATTTTGAACACCAGTTTTAATGCCACAGTTTTTGAACAGGCTTGCTTTTGGATAATTTGAAATGACCCACAAATAATGTGTTATCATTCTGTTTGATTGTACTATTCTGTTCCTCAGGCCCTCTATAAGGAGACTAAACACACATCTGTCTTACACACAGATAAGACATAATGACCATGACAAGAAAGAAATCAGATTAATTTACAATACAGAAAAGATTATCCCAAAGTCAGTTTAAGGTTTGTTCCATGCTGTATTTTTAGCAAGAAGACAAAGTAATTAGTGACCAGGAAAGCAGTATTCTAAGTACACGATGTCAGCTTGACAAAAGGGAAGGAAGAGAAGGAAGCATCCATTCTATTTTCTAGGCTGAAGATAGAGACAAGGAAGTGAAAGGGTCTTTTGCAGTTTGCAGAGCACATCTGTTTATCTTACTTGTGTCAGCAGATTTTCTCTCTCTTCTACTTGATCGTCTCCATAGAAATTGACCCCACCTATTACGGAGATGGGTCTTCTTTTTCTCCCTCTGTGGTAGCCTACAGTATGGCTTTGGATCACAGACCCAACGGACGCCAGTCCCGGCTGATTTTCTCCATCTGCGCAGTCTGTGTTCTGAGACTCCACTGCAACTGCATCTTCTGGTATAGAGAAACTTCGGATTGCCATTTGGCCATAGTCTGAGAGAGGTCTGGGCCGGGATCTTTTTCCAGAGCCCCATTTCCTGGGTGTGACCTTTTGTGAATCTGCCTTTTCTTCCTCCTGGGATGTGGACCTCTTCCAGTGGTCATCAGAAACAACCTTTTTAAACGTGAACAAGTCAAATAAGCCACAGAATTTTCTGACAGTTAATCATTTGTGAATTTGTCGTATGTCAGATCAACTTAACATGTCTAAAACAGAAGGAGTTACCATAAATACAATAAATGCAATTGACAATTCAGGAAGAGACAACTTTGCAAAGCAGAGACATCATGGTGCTTATGGTGAGTAAGGTAAGCACCCAACACTCAGTACCTCTTTGGCAAACCAGACTGATAACACTAAAAACTGACCTATTACCTCAGCAGTACAGATAAGTCCTATCACAGACACTGAACTCATGGAATAGTATCTTAGAAAGATAGCTCTGTGCTCACAGGACTTTTTTCTATGCACAAGTTGGATATTACAGGTAACACCAGCAAAAATAACTCAGCTGTGGTTTTGGACCTTTTACCAAGGCTTGTAGCAACAGGATGAGGGGCAACAATTATAAACTGAAAGAAGGTGGATTTACATTACATATTATGAAGACATTCTTGACCATGAGGTGGTGAGGCACCAGAACAGGGTGCCCAGGGAAGCTGTGCATGCTTCAACCCTGGTATTATCCAAGGCCAGGCTGGATGGGGCTTTGGGCAACCTGGTCTAGTGAAAGGTGTCCCTGTCCATGGCTGGTGAGCTCAAACTGGATGATCTTTATGGTCCCTTCCAAGCCAACCCATCCTAGGATATTTCTCTGTTTCCCCTCTGCTCAGTGATGAAAACAAACAGCAAGGCTGCATTCTGACAGCTTGCAGGTCCATGTAACTGTAAGCTGATACTAGACTGGGCAGTCACACTCCCTCCTACCACTCATTCCCACAATGCCACTTGGTCAGATCTAGAGATTCTGCAGCCAGCAGTGAATTAGGTGAGCGAACTCGTCCAGTTTGGAAGGGAGAAGCTCACTTCCCATATGCTCTGGGAGGTTCAAGTCATGCAGGTTATATCAGAGATATATTATAGCACAAACACAGGAAAAAATGATGGCCTTACATAGGAAGCTTGGAAAATGAGCACGTTTTTCCTATATAACAGCACACCTGGCTCACAGAGGTTAATGCTTTCAAGTATCACAACTGCAGTGGCATTACAAGTTTGGAATACCACTGAAATGCTTGGTAGAGGGAACATTTTTAAGCACTTCATGCATTTGAAGTAATACTGTTTTAATTTTTTCTAGCAAAATCCATGCAATTTTTCAGGAAAAAAACCCTACACACAAAAATTTATGTTCACTTTTCCCTCAAATTTCTGATTTTTTGGTGTTTCTCAGCTTTTCCCAGCTCCTTCATAAAAATAGAAAAGAAAGAGAGAAAGCTAGTAAGTATTCCAAAAAAGAAAAGCATAATTTTGTCTCTCTCTAACTATATTTTGTTCATCTGTTCCAGACCAGATGAAGGCATTCCAGATATTGCATAACCAAAGGAAACATGCAGCCCAGAAGCAGCCTTTTGCAATGATGTCTGTGCCAGAGGATTTATCTTCTGTCACCCTTCTTGTCCACCTGTCATTTTCAGCCAGGCCACTACAAATCCAATGACTTTTTTTAAGCCCCATGATACAGTGGGCAGATGTTGCTTTTTGTTTGAAAGACAGGTTAAGATTAATTCCATGGTATGAAAGCACTTCAGCCAGTAAGCAGTTACTAAACAGTCAATATTTCAACATGATTACTGCAATTATGAAAATTGTACTTTTCAAATATTCCCAAGTATATTGCTCTGCATTCAATTATTTCACTTACAGCATGAAATATATTCTAAATAGAGTATTTGAAAAAAAATTGTTTCTATACCTGTCATTCAAGCAAGAACTTCAGGTTCTCTACAGATTTGTGTTCAGGATCAGTTTTAACAGTACATTTAATGAAGCAGAGAGTCACTGCCCAGCTGGTGCATTAACACAGCTTCAGCAAAACTGTCCCTCAAGCACAGCCCCTCCAAGACTGAGCAGCAAAGTCACAGGTTAAATAAGGTTCTTACCTCAGAATCAGACACAGGTAAAGGGTCTCCACATATGCAGTGACTGAGAAAGGAGCTCATGAGAGTCATTTTATGTTTTTGCTTCACAAAGTCTCATCCATAAGAGCTACAAATGTGAGCACACTCTCTGCATAACCAGTCAGGCAAAGTTCATACCATGATCCTGTACTTTTAGACTGAGGAAGGACACGTCACACGTCATCTCATAATCTGCTGCTTACACCCTTATCTTGAGCAATAACATTTGCAGAGGACTGCTTGCATTCTGCAGGACTCCACCTTAAGTAGTGATCCAAATGACAGCCAGATTAATCTCTGCTGTACAACAAACAATGCTGAAGGATGTGTGTTTTTAGTCTTAGATCTATAAACTGCACTGAATAATACTAAAAGAGAAAGCATAATCCTGTCACTGCAAAAAACAGGGGAAGCCAGACTGATAATCTCACATTCCTCTAAGTGGCCTGCTCAAGCAGGACCTTATCAAGTGACCACTTACTAGCAGGAATAAAAATATCCAGTACACAGCTCACAGGCTCCAGTACTGGAGTCACTTAAGCATAAGTGTGATTCTTGACATCAAGGAAAAAATTCTGAGGAAACAATTGTACTCCATCTGTGACTGGCTTTATACTGGTGCACCACTGCTGACCTCAAATTACCTTCTCCTAAGGAATTTTTTATAAGTGAAAGCAGGTTGATGTTGTGCAATTATTACTGGGAACATCTACAGATGTCTAGAGATACACATGGCACTTCATATAGGATGAAAATCAAAATCTCATGCACTGGCTCATGCATTGTTAGTGCGGGTCAAAAATTTCAAGGCATTTTGAGATTTCTGACAAGAGAAGATCTAAGATTAATCCACCTTGGATTTTTTCAAATTCATACCTGTTAGTCTAGCAACAGCACAGGATCACCAATACTAGAAATCAAGATTATTAATCTTGCCTTTTAGGCTGTATCCTCAGTTAGGTTTCTTCTGAGACTGCAAATGCAAACAGCTCTGCTTGTTGGTGCTGATGCAAATGAATTTATTTTATCTGGATAACTAAATTCCTACAACAGCAAACTAGTTAAATCATTGTATTTCAACTGCTTTCCTTATTCCTGACAGCACTGTATCTACAAATACAACCATTTAAAATTAACATCTACTTCAATCCAGGTTACACTTATATTTGCTATTGCTCCCTTTCAATATGTCACTCTTAGCTGATGGAGCTGTCTGTACATTAACTAGATAATAAAGCTGTCATCATAGCCAGGAGAAACCCAGGATGAAATTTTGTTGCCTGAACATAAGCACCCAGGGCCATTTCAAATGTCCAAAGGAATCTAAGATATCTCCACATGCCATGCATCATGCAAGTATGACACAGGACCTATGGGAGGCTTGGGCCGTCCAGAAGCAGCCCCTGGGGACAAAGGGAAGCCTGTCATGACATCTCCAGCAGTGCAGGATCTTTTATGTTCCAGGAATCAAGTTGAGCCCCTAAACAATATCATCAGTCAAGCCTACTGAGTGACCAGCCAGGCAGCACTACAGGAAGGAACCAGGTGTCAAGCTGGATTGCAGGTGGGTTTAGATGGAGCTACAACCATGCTCCCCAGTGCTATGGACAACCCTGCTTGGTCCCCACCTCCTGCTCCAGAAATGTGCAGCTTCACCACAAGGTTTTTTCCAGCTGTGTGCAGCTGTCTTTGATATCTGCCTCTCACTTCATTTGACAGCTATATTTAGTTGGGCTCAACTCTGTGTTCAGGTGTGCTGTTAATGCTGTGGTCTCCAAGACCCCCTGACCACACCCAACAGGCTACAGTGGGAGCTCTCCCAGGCTGCTCCCAGGTAAACAATGACACCACAGAGTCTGTGCCCAGCCAGACCAAACCCCTCCCATGCCTGGGCCCAGACTGATTTCCCAATCCAGCTAAAGCAACTTCAAGGACTCGATCATGATCTCACTCAGCTCAACTTGGCACTGGTACAACCATGTTCCATTTAATGGCACATGACTGCTATTGGCATTCTCTGTACCCATTAATAACCAAGGTAAGCAACATCAGCATCAGGTATTTAATCACTAAAATCTTAGCTTAGTCTTTAGAGCCCAGCTCTCCACCTATTACTCAGAAAAGTACTGTGTACTTTTGATAAATTCAGCACTCAGAACTAATTTCCGAGGAAGTGCTGCCCAAGGAGCACAACATCTGAATTGCACAGCACTGATAAAATGTTGCTTATGTGGATGCAACTTGTATCAGTGATATGGCAAAGAAATTGCCAGTACCTGAAATTGCAGGGCAGGACTTTTGCTGGTGCAGTTACACCAACCATGAATAACCCTTCATCCTCTATACCTGACCCCATTCTCTTTTGCAGAGAAAGCCCAAACTACAAGTCTGACCCAACAGAAAATGCTGCTGGTCAGCCTCCTTCCTGCTGTTGGGACACTTTTGATGGCTGACACCATGATAGCAAAGGAAAAACAAGCTCTGAGTGATTTTTATTTTTTTTGTCAATGTGTTTAGCCAATAAACTCCCTAATTAAAATCCCCACTTTATAAAGGTCTTGATGACTGCGTACATTGCTGAGAGTCCCTGACCACTAATCTCCATTTCAACCCCTACTGTTACCTATTTGGATTTTCAAAATTTAACCTTTAAGTTCTGAATGCAATGATCCATAACATGCACATACAGACAACTACAAAGGTATAAGGGAACACTTCTCTCCTGAAAAGTTTTCTCTGCCTGGTAATCTTATAGGAAGTCACAAGTAGGTGCCTCTTGGACAAAGACCCCCAGTATTCCTCTTCCCCAGGGAAAAGAGCATCCTGACTATGCTTCTGATTTTTTTTTTCTTTTTCTTTTTTTTTTTTTTTTTTTTTTGGGGGGGATGGGGGAGGGTTTGTTTGTTTTCCTTAGCTACACAATAAGTTGCAATACTTCTTCTTCTGTTATCTCTGTATGTTTGAGCTGCCTGGCTGAAATGTAATTTTGCTAACTACTACTGCCTTTTTCTAACCCAGAGAAAACAGGTAATCAAAATCTAATAATGTCTCTACAAAAATGCACATTATTACCAAATGCAATTTACTGAAAGGTGTGATAATTTAAACAGATAATGATTCTGAGAAAAAGTTATGAGAAAAACCTAAGTAGGCTGAGAAGTTTCAGAATACAATTACTACATCTTCTCAGTGAAAAGTTTTGATGGGCAATCAGTCGTGCTCTTCTGCAAATGACAAGGCTGCTAGGTCATGTAGGTATCTTTTTATTTTGATCAAGAATATACATTTCTGCATATATTTAGGGGTCTATATAAAAATGTACAAATTTCTTTCAGTAGCAATGACAGCTATATAAGATATTTTAATTGGTCACTATTAAACAGCTATTATTTCTGTATAAGACAGTAACTGCCAAATCTTAGGAACTCAGCAGTTAGACTATAAGTGGCTTTTCAGTTTATACAAGTGCCACCAAACATAAAAAGGACCAAGGGATTGTGACCTAGTAACTATAAATTATTTTACCACCTTGACCTAACAGAGTAAAAGTCTGGACATGTCTCCACCTAGGTACATGATAAAAATTAACTGCTGCACTTTTTCTTGTTGATAAATAGCAGTTGAGAGAGCAGTAGTTGAAGTTCATTTATCACCAACACTAAATGAGGTTAAAAGCTTGTTTTATGTTTCATGGACACGATCAATACTTTGGGTTTTTTTGCAACTGTTGCGACAGACACAGAGATTATGAAGGTCTGGATAAATAAAGTATCCCAGAGATAATTTATTTATTGCTTTCTTTCTAGGTTTTATAAAAAGATTCTGAAGTTTCAAGAGAGCCCAGTGATCCCCTATTGATCCAACAGTGACGGTTTCCAACAGTGATACCACAGCAAGAGCTACCATGGAAATGACTGCTTTTACTGCAGAAGAAAGCACGCTTTCAGTAATTGCATCTTCAATCACAAACAAGAATTATGAAACCAATCCAATTCAAGAAAATTTCCATCTATTCCTTTGTAATTAAATGCAAATTGCACTATATTCTTTTTCTTTACATCCCTCTGCCTCTAACATCTTTTCAATTAGCCTTTGAGAAGACCCGACATAAATGTATTGATTATCTATCCCTAGAATATCAAGGGCAATTTGACCAGTGTCTGCAAGACAGCAAAACACAATCTATGAAACAACTGCAAAAAAAGCCTTCTTAAATTACACTTATATACACAAGCAAAGCAGAAGCAATCAATGCAATACAACCATGGCCAACATTTACACAAGTTTCAGCTGCTCAGAGGATAACATCCCTTTTCTTTTCCCTTTCCTTCCCCCACAAAAAAAATTGTGTGGAGCCACAGCTGAAAAATTTGCAAAGCGCTGCTTCTAAGGGGGACTCCCTAAAGGAATACCACTGCACTACACCAGTATAAGTTCACAGAATAGATGCAGGAAATACTATGCATTTTAGTAAAGAAAAATTATATTATTGTGCCCCGTGACATAGCAAAAGCAACCCCCATTAGCAACACAAATAGCTGTGGTGAAACATTAAGTTTAGAAGTTTTAAAAATTGGGGGGAATATTTATATAATTTTACACTTGGGATCTGTGAACACCAAAGCAATTGTGGTGTTCTAACTAACAAATACATCTATAAAACCACATTAAGAGATCAGGCTATATAGATACAAAGAAAATTTAGCCATCTATTTTCTAAGGCCTTTTAATGCAGGTTTGCTTCATTTAACCTGATCCTTGAAAGCCTGCTTATCACAATCAATGATAAAGCATAAAGCCTTCCCTCTCAGCAATATGCTTCACCAAGATTAGCAAGTTCACCTTGGTAATATCCACATTTCACAGATAAGGAACAGATACAAAGCACTTAAGTCATGTAGAAGCATAAGGCAGGACTGGAAATGACAAGCGGATCTCAAATCTGTTCCTCAGCCTCAAGGATTTCCTTCGTCCTCTCCTCTAATTTATTTCCAAATCCAAATCAGCTAACATATTTCCTAATGGCAGATGGGAGGAGTTTGCAGGGAAATGTACTTCCTTTGCAGAAATAATCTTATCACTCATATGAAAACGCAAATGTGCTAAAACCAAAAAACTGTTTCCTCTAGTTTTTTGGTGACTTGATACTTGGGGATGGCTGGATGATGCTCTTATACTGTCCCTTCTTTCCTTCAGTATCTGAACTGGAACTGCAAACATGTAGTGTATAGTGAAGGGGTATTCATATTCTCTGCTTCTTTTAGATGTATGGCTATTAATAAATCCTAAATAAATCCCTAAGTATTTTCTGAATTTACTCAGAATACCCCAAAACAAGTAACAGAACTAAAAAAAGAAAAAAAAATTTAAAAAATAAATCTCTTCATTTGGCAAAATGAGGGACTTTTCTTCTTCTTTCAGGCTATCTTTGTAATACCCACTGGCAGATCTCAAAAGCCAGATGATAACCACAGGTCTGAAGTGGAACTTCATGTTAACAAAGCAAAACTTAAAAAGTCTTAAGCCTCTGCCTCTCTTCAGAGTCTCTCCAAAATGAGGTCCTCTGGTTCCTCACTCTCTCCACCCTTTCAGAGCTGTCCTTGCCCAAGCCCAAGCCCTGCCCTCAGCAAGTCCCAGCAGCAGTCCAAAACCCCAGCCTGGGAGGGGTGGAGCTGCCTTGGGCAACTCTGCCAACTATTACTTCCCAGAGAATGGGGTGGGGGCAAGGCTGCTGGGCTGGCTTTCCCCCAGCACACGGCTGGTCTCTCAGCCTGCCACAGCATCCTGGCACCACAAGCAACATGGCAGCCTCCAGACAGCAGAAAGAGAAAATGCAGTTGGCTCAGGGGAAACTCTGCAGCTGCCTCTGCTCACTTTGGAAATCTCAGCCATCTAGCATTGAGATGGATTCTCAGTGCCAACAACTCAACACTGCACTTGATGTAAGAAACCAAATCACATAGGCACAGTGCTGTTCCACTTTCTGGGGCACTATTTATTACTTCTGATCCCAGGCTGAGCAACACCTGGGTATTACTGAGGTGCCACTAGACAGCAACAGTAGAGTCAAATATGAGATGCTCTGGAAAGGCAGAGATGCACAAATGCAATAAAGAAAAGGTTAACTGCAGTGAAATCCATCTAAGCTGCAGTGAAATCCAGGCTAACTGCAGTGAAATCCATCTAAGCTCTCCCTGTCACCATCCAAAACATTTCTGAGGGGATGACAGTAATTCCTATACTATCCTACAATTTTCAGGAATGGCTAACTTTTATTAAGAACTGCAGAGTTACTTGGTGTAAATTTCAAGCCAATCCAGAATTCAGATTACTGTCATGACTGCCTTGTTTTTCTTCTTCCTAGCAGCGGATACAGCAACAAATGATTATGGGCTGCACCCAATGGATGGCAGCTCTGCTGCTGAGAGTTGAAAGAGTTTTTGCTGCTCTAGGAAGATATTCCTGTCATTTGAGGGCTCCCTGCTGCATAATTGCAGCAATGGATTCTGCAGTCTAGGTTTGTAGCAATGAGCAGTGGTTTCTAGTCTAGCTCTGGGCAAATGCATCTGGAAGTCACTCACTGAGTGACTGTGGGGACATTGTGTGAATGCATCCTGACTTGTGCAGAGCAGCTCAGAGTTTAGCGTAAATCCAGTGTTGTTTGGTCTAACTGAAACCTCAGTTTTCTGTAAGATGCTGTTCAGAGCCTGTGTCGGGGTTCTGCTGCTCTGTCCCCAGGTCCTGCAGTCAGCAAGACCAGAGTGCCACCAGAGTGGTGAGCCCTCACTCCAAATTACAAGCCCCTTAGGAGTAAACCCAGTTTAAGAAATTTCACCCACTACTTCATCTAATTATCCTTCACAGTTTAGCATATTTACAGTTATACATGTTAGGTTGATTAAGCTACACTCTAAATTGCACGTGGATGAACCAGAGGTGAATAAATCCAAAAGGAAGAGTTCAGAGAGCTGAAAGCAGCTAACTCCCAGCAGGTGTGCTCATGCCCAACTCCACAGCACTCAGGAACCTGAGGCATATACTACAGATGATCACCCTCAGATCCTGGCTGCTGCTTGCTCCTTGCAGGCATTGAACATGACCACATCCAGCTACCACCCTTTGGTCCTTCACTAGGACACTTTTTGAAGCTAGAAATAGTGAGGACAAATCTGAGTCCTCTGTATCCCACCCCTAAAAGTCTTCTTCCTCTTCATCTTTACAAGCTGTCCTCCAAGTTAAACCCTGTGTGCTCAACCCAGAGACCTGTCCAGGACAAACCAGCTCAACTCTGCTAACAGCTGAGCACTGGGCACTTTATGATTGTGGACTAGCTGGGACCAGTGACTTTTATATGGCATGAACATAAATGAGTTGACAGACAGGTCTTAGAACATTTAAAATATTGTCTGCAAATAAACTGTGACTCAATCATAATTACAGCAGAGTTACCTCTTCACTGTAATTTATCATGCACTTATGGTCATGCAGATAAGGTACCCAAGTAATAAAAAGTCTGGTGTACTGCGAAGCCAGATGCCAGCAAGGCAACCTAAATACCAGATTATCTAAGAGTTTGTGAAAGAGTAGGTGAAATGTCAAGTAACTTGATTTTTACTTTTTTGTAACAAATTCAGAACAGTTTTGTTCAGGCAGCCTTAGTGGCTGACACATGCTAGTCTGAAATAAGACTAAGTTTTCATTATTCCAGTGACATGGGGCTCTTCCTTCATGAAAGCAAAGACTATGTGAAACACCCCAAACAAGTACAAGCTTGTACTTAATCATCTCTTCATGCTATTTAAAAGCAACATATTGAATATAAATCACAGTAGCATGAAGCAGACAGTGGCAAAGCATGGGATGTCACAGGTGAGCTTTGGTGACTCACACCTCTGTAGCTTCAGAAGTGCTGAGGCACGGATCCAGGCTGCACTTAATTAGCTCTTCCCTGGGAAACAACCTCTGTCAGGACCAAAACCCAAGAAATCTCCCCTGTTTCAGTCCAAACCTTGCATTTTAGTGAAACCAACAAAGTGAAGTGACAGGATGTCAAGACTCAATCACGTAAGAAAAAAAAACAAAACAATGCAAAACATCAATTCTGATGTACAAATAGATGTCCTTGCAAGAATACTGCAAAATCAGCTTTACAGTAGTGGGGAAACACAAAGTAGAAACATTTAGTTTCCATATTTGGGAAAATATAGAGATGGTCCAAATTGCACAGATTTCATTTGCTGACTAATCTATTAGATGAGTGAGTAAGGAAATAAACTACACTTGCTTCCAGCTACAGCAGCCAGTCCTGAAAAGAGAACTTAACCAGAGCCTGACTGGTTAGGACCTTCTAAGCTTTACATCAAAATATGTCTTCAAGCTTTTGTGGCTGTACTGGAATACATACTGGCTTATACATGAAATCTGCACAGAAAGGCAGATCCATGAAACATGGAAACAGTGCAGAGTTGTCCATCAACACAGTGTATTTAAGGTTCAGACAAAATTTTGAAAATGTGCAATGTTCATGGCTCCACACTACATCTCAAATGATTGTTGAGAGCGAACTAAGCACTCAGCCATCACAGAACAACTTGCTGGGCAGGTACAGTTCTGCAACACAGAGGTGTAAGGTAAAAATGAATTGTAGTCAAAAGTTCAAACCCCAGTGACCTCATTTATTGAGTATGTGGCATTCATAAAAGTGCCTACAGGCTGAATAAATTCCAATTAAAAAACAACCTGGCTTAAGTATCTTTGGTGCCAAGCTAGCTCCATGCTGAGAGAAGCATGCTGTAAAGCAGGAAATTAAATCCTCCAAAGAAACGGCAGGAAGAAACCATACTGCTCTACCTGTTTTGCAGTGACTCTGAGTGCCACAGCTTTAGGGTTGTGTATGAGATGAGAAACAGGCATGGAAAAAAGACATAACAGACTTTATACCCCTTGTACAGCAAGATAAAAGCAGACCCTCTGATGCACAGCCCCTGCTTCCAAACCACACCTACCACCTCCAAAATTTTTGGCTTTTTCCATCAGAAGAGAGGTCTGCCTGGATGCAGCTGTGCCACAGCTGTTTTTACAAAGCACAGGGGCTCCAGACAGTGCTCACAGCAGAGTGAGGGCTTACAGCCAAGGGGCCTGTTCCCTGGCCACCACTTCCTCCATCTTTTGCTGTGATCCATCCCATACTGTCTGCCTGTCCATTATACAAACCCAGAGCTACCACCAGTGCACTCTGTACTTCAGACAACTGAAGCAAGCACTAAAGGACACTCACAATTACCCTAAAAAATGTTATACATCTAAAGAGAAAGCTTAAATTGCATGTTAGATAATAACAGAATGTGGTGTTAAAACTAAAAACTGCAGTAACTTTTATCCACCCAATGTACACACATTCATGTAAAAACTGTACTGGTTTGTTGAGAGCTAAGGGGAAGGACCAGATTAATTTCTTCTGGGTCATGATGTCAGCTCACCACTAGATGGTAGATGAGTAGCATTAATTCCACCTCCCATTTTACTCCTGAGAAATACAACTGGCATCTATTCACACTAGGACTCACCTCTTTTGGCAGTGTGAAAGCTTCTTCTTGCATATAAGTGAGAATTTTGGAAAATATGGATGGCTGGAGAAATTCTATGGTTCCAGAAGAGGCATAAACTCTGAGCCCAGACATTTATACACACTGAGTTTATTTTTATCAATCTTACCATTGCTGCAAACACAACAGTAAACAAAATTGCTTTTCTCCAGCAAAAGGACAACACTGATAAGCTCTGTAACCATTTACAGGTAGTCTGCAAAAACTGTGCCAAGCCTTTAAAAGTAGGACAGCTTCAGAGACATTTTAAAACTTCACAGCACGAAAGGCTGAAGCTTGTGCAGCTGCAGCATTGCCTTGCCTATCTCATACCTAAGGTCTAAGATACTTTAGTCAAACTGAGGTGGCTTAAAAGATATGTCAGCTTTATTCTGTGAATGTCTTGCATATTTACACAGATCCAGATGGATATCTGCCACAGTGAGCTGGGGCTGAGCTAAGCCTCACTGCCTCAGACAGGTGCAGGTTATGTCTGACAGCTCTTCACCAAGGTGCCAAATCATTGCAACTTCTCTGGTGCCAACTCACAGCATATTTTAGGTTGGGGCACAGTGTTATCATGTGAATTTACCTCAGAGGTGCTGCAGTACATCCATCTACCCATTCACTGAGAGTATGAAATCACTCATCAGGTGCAGTGAGAACAACCATGTCTTCACCAAAACAACAGTAGCAAAACACTCAGCCCAGTGTCTAAAGTACTGCTGTCGGCAGTTGGCAAGTAAAAGAATAAGCAAGCAGTTTACCCTCAATTTGGTCATCACTTTACAGGGAAAACACTGGATACAACTGAATGCTTAAACCTCTGTACTGTGTCTTTCACGCCACACTGCTCTACAAATATTACCATGTTCTGCAAGGTTTCACAGGCAAAGTGTTTTACAGTAAGTCAACACTACTTCAGAATACACGGATGCTTTAAAATTAAAAAGACCTTTCAGTTGTGAAGGAAACACAGCCAGACCCTGCTCAGGCTGGTAAAGTCTGACAAGGCCACATGACAAGGTGGGGCATCTTCAGGGTGCAATGAGCTGCCCTTGAAAACGTACATGAATACCTTTGCTGCCAAAGCTTCCTTTGATTTTAATGTGCAAAGAAAAAATAATTGGACATTAGCATCCAAAGAGAATATTTAAAGGAAATAATTGCTGTCAGCATATTTTAGCAATAACAAGCTGCAGCAGCCATTACTTTGCATTGTTTTGCATTAATAAAGACAAAACTCAATAGGGAACATACATCGCCTCTGAAGGATTTTGCTTTCTTTCTTACCTCTTCCTTTTTCTCTTCAGTACCAGAGGCCAAATTGAGGCTCAGCTGAGAGTGGCTGCTTATGCCACTGTCTTCATTTCCATCATCATAATACACAGTTTTCACTGAGTCCTGGAAGCAAACAGGATTCCTGCCTAGCTTCAGCCCCGGTACCTCGACTCTCTCCTCGCTCTCTGATGAGCTCAGTGACAACGTGCTGTGATGGTTTGGACACTGGAAATTCATACTGCACTTGACCTTCCCTGCAGTTGGACTTTGAGGCTTTGGAGTAGTTGGCCTGACCGGAATGTGAAGGTTTTCGGCTTCATCTGTACACTGCTGAGTAGCTTTTGGTTCATCCGAGTCCGAATAAAAGACTTCATTGGGAAACGGACTAATGTCATCCAGAGTAGGTGAAAAGCTATCAGAGTCTGGGATACCTGATGATGTCCTGGGGCTTTTATACTCAGTGAAAACTACATTCATTCCAGCCTTTTTATCCTGAGCAATCACAGGGCTTTGCAGGCAAGGTGTTCCTGGCAAGGAAGAGTCTGGACTGGATACTGAGGAGGTGCATCTCTTCATGCATCTGTCATGATCCGTGCTGCTGGAAACCCTGCGGGAGTAGTCATCGTGCAGCCTGCTGTTTGACCTTGTTCTCTGGGACAGCTCAGTGGGAGAAGGAGCCGTGCTCTTGGGGCCATCCTTCTTCCTTGCAACATCTGTAACGTTACTGACAAGTTTCAAAACTCGATCAAAATCCTTTGCTCTGATAGGGCTCTTCCATCGCTTGGATCGCCTCTCAGGGTTTCCATCACTTTTGTCAGAGTCAGCAGAAGGAACACTCATAGTCCTTGTTGGTATCTGTTTTTCACTTGCAACCTTCAGATCGGCAAGGTTTGAGGTGGACTTCCGTTTGAATGAGCTTTTCTTCAGAAAGTTCAAATTATCAGAACTTTTGCTTCTCCAGTAAATGATCCTGTTGTTTTCTGAGTCTTTCACCAAAATCTCACAGATCTTTGGCTCTGCAATGACAGGTGATGTTGGCCTAACACAGTTGTGGCGACTCTGAACTTTATCTGTGTCTAACAAGTTGATGCGGCCAGCACCGTAAGCCCGCCTGATGCTGCGTGAGCGATGAGTGTTCCTCAGGAAGGACTCATCACTCTCCTCCACATCAGAGCAGTCAGAAGCTAAACCATCCACTGCATTCTGGAAATCATGTAGAGGCCCCGAATAGGAATACCTGTTAGTCTGAACTTGCACCACTGCTCCATTTGAACCATGTTTGCCTATGCTGTTGTCATTTACGATGTCTGAGCATTCCCTTGTTTGAGTTCCTTGCTGAACTGAAGACTTCAACTTCTTGAAAGACCCCATCTTTCTGATAGAAGAAAAGGCATTCCATGTGGATGAGTTGCCCATCAAAACCAGAGAACGAGGTCTGTCAGAGCTGGAATTAGCCCGTTTCCGAGGGGTGGTGAAAAAGCGCATGATTTTGGAAGGGCTGAGCTTGTCCTCTTGAAATTCCTCCTCAACATTGTTGCTGGTGCTGTGTCCCCCGTTATGACTAGCACAGGTAGTCTGGTTTTGGGGCTCTTTATTATCCATAACTATACAAGTAACGGTGGTGCCATTTCCACAGCCATTCGGAAATGTTGTCATGCTCTCGATGCTGTAGGCATGGAGGTGGAGGCTGGGGTAGCTCAAAGCAACACTGCTGTCCCCACCAGCTGACCTCGCTGCCTCCCCTTCATCTGCTGCACCTTGGTTTGCCTTGCCTTCACATCGACTGGGTGAGCTGAGCTCCTCAGGTGGCGCTGCCTGCATCAAGAAAACAAAAGCCAACATTAAAAAATTTTCTTTTCAAGTCCCCTACTAAAAGAAGTGTCAGCTACATTTTAGGATAAAGACACACACAAAATAAAGGAGTTCTTCTATGGTGAACAAAGGTGTGTTGCAGAGGTGCAGAGAAGGCATTTGTCACTCCCTCAAAGTATAATTGCATTTGTCAGCAATTTAAGAGACCAGAATAATTTCAATATGTACTTGTTTCTCTACTGCTAATCAGCTAATAAATTCAGTATGACTAGCACACCTCCCTTACAATAATAAATACAATCCTCATATGCAAGTAAGAGAAATTCCCAGTAACACCAACCCAGTCTTCCTCCTCACGTGCTCAGCACGGAGCCCCAAGACACATGGGAAGTTTTCATCTAAAACACGTTCATCAAGGGACACCTAACTCTCAAATGGGAGGCAAGGAAGAGGAAAACAGGCATAATTTTTCCTAGACTTGCTTCTGTTGGAAGGCTGTGTGACACTTGACTGACTTGTCTGTCCTCTGGCACATAAAATTTTAAGAAATTACATCAAGTGCACAGCAAAGTCTTTTTCCCTATGAGAGAAAACAAGAATTAAAAGCAGTACATCCAGAAGACACCCTATGCTATGGTGAAAACAAAATGGAAACTTAAATCTGAAAGTGACTAGAGCATTTGGGGTATACTGTAAGGGATCTCCTCTCAGCTGAGCCTGGGAGATCCAGCAGTCCAGATCACACTCCAGTGCCTGGGAAAGTTGTAGGGGGACCACCGACCATGTGTCTCCTGCCCCAGCCAGGGGTCTTATCCAGGCAGACGTTTTCCCCACTCATGGTAAACAATGCCTCGAAAACCACTGGGATGCCCAGTCTGAAGCTGGCTCCACCTTAAAAACAATGCTTATGGCACGGTTCTTTCAGCAAGGGGCAGTGGGATCTTCAAAAACTTGCCACGGTCGGCGGGGTCCTGGGGGCGGCGGGGGGGATTTCCCCCTCACCCGAAACAAGGAGAGAACGTATACAGCTGTGCTTTGGGGAAGGCGGCAGCCCCGGACCCTTCTTTGTCTCTTCCCCATCGCAAGGGCCGCGGGGACTCGAAGAGCAGCGGGGACGGGGATTTAGGGTGAGGCGGAGGCGCAGCGGCAGGAGGTGCAGGAGCCCGCCGGGGGTTCCATCGCGGGGACCCGCACAGCCAGTCCCCACCTCCACGTGAAACGCCGCAGCTGCGGAGCCCGTGCCCGCTGCCTCTCGGGCTGCTCCCTCCCGAGCGCACTTTAAAAGTTTTGCGAGCCCCTGCACCTCACCGGATAAAAGGATTTGCTCGCGCTTCAGCAAGACGCCTGGAACATCCTCCGCCGCAGTTTTTAATCCCTGCTACTGCCGGGGTCGCGGAGGAGCCTGCTGGGCAGCAGGGCAGAGCCGGGCCGAGCCCCGCCGCCGCGGCACCCCGGCCGGACAAAAGCCCGCCGGCCACCCAGCCCTCGGCCGGCCCTTGAGCCCTGCCGCCGCCCGCAACTTCACACGCGGAAAGAAAACATCGAACGATAAACGAGCACAAGACGCTGCTCTCGGCAGAGAAGTTCCCAGAGAAAGCGGCTCCGGGAGAAACTGCACCTGAGCGGGCAGAAGGGGAGCGGGGGAAGGGAGGCGGGAGAACAAACACAACGAGATGAGATTAAAAACCCAGCTCGTAGCGTGGAGCCTGCAACAGCAGCCCCGGAGAAGCTCCCTTACCTGGGGAGAGCCCGGGCTCCCCGCCGCCGCCGCGCGACCCGGCCGCTGCCCGCTCCCGCATCGCTATGGCAGCGGCGCCCGGCGGGGCGGGGCGGGGCGGGGCGCGCACCCCCGGCTGCTCCGGCCGCCCCCGAGCCCGGCAGGGTCCGCTCCGCCCGCCCCGGTGCTTCCCGCCGGGGCTCCGGCGCTGCCGCTCGCTGGAAGGAGCCTGCCTTCCTTCCCACCGGCGGAGGAACTAAGGGCCGCGCAGCGATGGTCATGTTTAGAAGCTTAAAAATTTCCTCGATGGTGCCCCGCCCCGCCTCTCCGTCCCTAGGTCCGTATGCCCTGCTCACGAGTGCAGTTTGCACGGCTCATTGACCAAACTCATGCTTGGTTCCCAGGCTCCGCTTCTGTCCAAAACCTGGACAACCTTTTGGCTTGCTGCTATTCCTCAAACTTAACAGCAGAAACAACATTTCATGCACAATCTGAGCAGAGTTCATATACTAAAATGAAAATTTTGTAAGACAGTGTCTTAAAGCCCTGTGTCATGACTCCTGGCAAAGACCTGTACAAACTGGTAGCCCTTGCTCAGAAAGTTTATTGTTCAAAAAATATTTCTAGACTTGGACTGGAACTGTAGATATAATTTCAACAGTTTTATTGAAGCTCAGGTAAGATACCAAGAGAAATTGGGGCAAGAGAGACTGCATGGCAGAGCAGATGCCCTAAAGAGCTAGCAAAGGCCATCAGCCCCACTGCTTCTCCTCCGAGACTGGTGTGACTGCACATACAGTGTAATTAATTCTCTGGAGTGCAGTACAGACACACTCTCAAAGGCAAGGTGTAGTTAGGGGATGAGGCAAACAAATGGGCTTAAGGGATGCAGGTCAAATGAGGTAGCAAATAACTGGGAGTGACCACAGAAGTCTCCAGCAGTCACCAGCAGCAGGCATGGCCCACCACCAGCCCTCCTCTTGCAGCCACAGCTTTCTGGTACATCCCATGGAAGGAGTGAGTTTGGAATAATGACTCAAATGAGGGGGCATAGTGGTTGCTTTACAGGGCTGGGCATGGGAAGCAAAGGAGAAATAAATGCAGATTAAGATGGAAATGCTGACATTGTATGGAGAGGGTCCATATGGACCACAGCTGGTGATCTGTGTTAGCTTGAGACAGCCTGGGGAAGTTCTAGTATCAGTGCAGACAATAAGTATCTGCTTCAGACCTTGGGAAAAGGATGTTTCCGAAGGCAAACTCAGTGAAGTTGGTTAAACAGAAAAGGACCTCAGTGGCAACATTATGAGGAAAATTTCATTTATCGAGACAAGAAGTGTGTCAGAAGTTAAGTTAAAAGCCTCTTTCAACAGGTCTTATAAACTTGTCTCACAGCCTCCCTGGTATCTGTAAGGATTTGTGCTGGTCAGTTAAAAACTTCTAACAGCGTTTTTCAACCCTGAGTTTCAGTGGGCTTGTGTTCCTATGTTCCTTTAAGTTTCTTTCCAGCAATATCCCAGGTATATGCATCACACTCCTTCTGAGTATGCTTTTTAATCCACAGCCTCTGCCTGCTCAGAGAAAGGAACCTTCAGTCCCTCAGGTGTCCTCTATCGACCAGCTGGACAAAAAGACAAAGCAGAAAAACCTGTTGAGTTGAATTGAGCCACTAATTTGGGTCTTTCCTTTATCCAGCCAACAGTGTTTCGGAAACTTAAGAAATAACTCATAACTGAGATCTGAAACCATCTTTTAAATGTAGTTGAAGTTCATCAACATATTAAACAGGCTTGAAGAGCTAGAAATTATCAAAGAAGATATTGACAGGTTAACAAAGTGCTCACAAAAACTTAATTTCCTTAGAAAGCCACACTAAAACTCACTTTAGATAATAAGAATTTATATTGTATGTTGTATTTTTAAAATGTCACTACATTTAAGGAAGAAAATACCTAGAAAATTGCAGTTACAGATATAACTGTATCTAGTCAATTAGACGTTTGTCAAGTTTCTGAAAGTAAATATTTTTAATCTTCCAGACTTGTTCATCATAGCATTTCTGCTGGTAGTGTGGTAAAACCCTCTTCTAAATCTTGCAGGTTCACTGATTCAGTCAGCCCTTCCACATGTGTGTACTATTCAGAGAAGCTTGGATGCAGTACACTAAAGAGTGTGTCTGAGAACAGGATTAACTTCCTGTACTGGAGACCAATAATTAACAAAATCTTTTCTTAATCTGAATTCTCTTTTTTTTTTTTTGAATGCTGATAAATTATATACAGTGTTCAGGTGCCATCACACCAAGGTCTAGTAAACTGGTGCAAAACAGAATTTATCGACTGAACTGCCATGAGAAAAAAGGCAAATCCCTTTTCCAGCTATAAACTTAAACCCTTTCAGTTTCATACAAGCCACAGTATTTCCTCAAATTACAAATCAAAGTTTCAGGAGATTAGTCCTTCCTATATTAAGGTTTTTCTACAATCCTAAAAAAGCAAAATGAGAGTACTTTTACCATTTGCCATTGAGAATCCTTGCTAATGCAAACAAATTCATAACACTTGCATGGGTATCTCTGGAAGACTGAGCTATATACTCTGTTATTTACAGGCTAATGTTTTGCCTCCAGATGAACAACAAAAGCTGCAGTGAGCAGAGGGCAGTGCCAGCAGTACATGTTATGGTTGACCAAGTACAGCAATTTATGAAGGAAGGAACTTCCAGAAGAAATTCCAGATAGGGATATGCATGAGATTTCTAATAGTGATTTGACATCACACTTAGCACAACAAAAATGAAATGCTTGTTTTAGAAGCTCTAAGTCTGTTCTTTAAAAGAGGTTTAATGCACATGTGACAAGGAGTGAGAAGGATTATTCCAAGTGTAATACAGGTGGGAAAGGATTACAAAAAATGTGACATGGGAGAATGAATATAGAGTTTTAAAGATGAAGGAACAATCTTCCCCTGGCTTTTAATTGGTAGTGATACATCTCTTAGATTTTTCAGAATAGCAAAGGGCACATTTATATAATGAAGTCACATACATAAATCTGAAAAGTCTAAATAAGAATGCTTCTATCTACTTAGTTTAGAAATCCTCTCTTCCACTCCTGCAACAGTTATTTCTTTCATGCTCCTTTTATAAATACTTTCTAAAAGTCTGCTTCAAAGTAGTAATTTTTTTTAAAAAAGGACTATTGAAAGAGAGTACAATCAAAAAAAGCCAAAAGGAATAATTTCAGTAAAACATAAAGCACTCGTCCTACTTCCACAGCTACCGGGCAAGAAGGCAAAGGAAGTGACTCTCTAAGATATACTCTAAATTAATGAATTACCAAATTTAATTAATTGCTGAAAAAAAGAGATTCCTTTGCTTTAAATGACAGTGTCTTTTCCAGGTTGCAGTACATAACCAAGGCTCCAGTTGTGCAATTAGCACCTTCCTTTTAGATCCCAGGCAAAGTCTCTTCTGCAAGCAATTAACCCCCAAGGAATCTTTACATACTGACAGGTCCCACAGGAGGAATTAAGCTAAGTCATATATCTATTGAAGTTAAAGGCAACTCCCTCAACAACTTCACTGGGAGTAGGAACAAGATCTCAAATTTTTTTAGCTAGAAAGGACTGAAGAGTAGTATGTTTGTGTATGCAAGCCCAAACTGACATAGGCAGCTAATTATTTTCATCTGTTTTTTTTTTTTTTTTTAATAGAAACTATGTGAAATTAGGGTAGGATTTTCCCATTTTTGTATATCTGCAAGCAAATTAATAGTAATAAATGGAAACGGATTTTCCAAAATCAAGACCTTTGTCATCTTGGCACTGAAAACATCCAAGATGACAAAATGAATCACATTGCTAAGAAAAACACTGAAAGGACAGCCTGAGCTAAATTGCTGCATCAACTTCCTGATTTGGCCAGTGAAAGTCCCTACTGCCCACATGCATGAGGCTGGTGTGCAGCTTCCTAAAGGCCCTCCCCCTTGCATTTACTTTGCTGCTGATAAAAGCAATTACTGATCCAAGTGAGAAAAGTTTATCACAGTTTGGTATAAATCACAATACACAACAAACTGTTTTCCCCTCTAATCTTCTTTTAAATGTGCTTTGCAAGGCTTAGCTTGCTCAGCTCTCTTAAACACAGGGACCTAATTTAGGGAGAGCACAATAACCCAGTGGAGTGACGCCATCAATGAAAAATGACCCTTGTGTACCAGGTTACCATTATCCCATCTCTGAGTTGCTCTTACTCACCCACCTACACCACTACAGCTGCTGCAACTTAATGATGGCTTCAGCCTTTCAGGCTGCTAGAATGCTATTTATAACCCCACGGGGTCTGACTGCGATGCTATTCTTCTTCCCCATCCTCAAGAGGCATTATTCAGACAGCATGACATGGAGAGATGGCTGGTACTACAGAAGAGCAGTTTCCAATAAACAGATCATTGTGTTTTAACAAAAAGAAGACTTCCAGTTACCAATTAGGAAGGCTGAATTCCACCTTTATATTGTGTCTCAAAAAGTATAAGAAGTAGGAAGAGAAAGGACTGTGGAGATGAAAATTTGACAGAAATAGGAAGGAAAAGAGATTAGTCAAGAATTTCTCTTTTTTTCTTTTCTTTTCTTTTCTTTTCTTTTCTTTTCTTTTCTTTTCTTTTCTTTTCTTTTCTTTTCTTTTCTTTTCTTTTCTTTTCTTTTCTTTTCTTTTCTTTTCTTTTCTTTTCTTTTTTCTTTTCTTTTCTTTTTCTCTCCTTCCTCTCTTTTCCTCTCTTCTTTTTCCTTTTCTTTTCCCCCTTCACTATATATTTTTCATTTTATTCTCATCTTGAAAAATGTTAGATTTTCTGTTAGATGTATGTACATTAAAGTGATATGGACTAGTTGGGAAGAACGGGCAAGATTTCAGACTTGGAGTTGTCCCACTGTGAAGCCTTTTGCTATCTCTTCCTGTTCTGCTCTAGCTGCCATCCTTTCCTATGTCACACTCACTGCAGAGTCTGATGGCCCTAGAGCCATTCTGTATTTATTTTCCTTGCTCGAAATAACAGCATGTAAAAGTGACTATTAGCAGCTCTTTATCAACCCTCTTCCCCACCCGCCTAATTACCCTGCCATCCCCTCTTCCCTATTCAAAACTGTTCTTCCAAAATTACCTGAGGATATGAGGGCACTTTGTTAGGCAACAAGGAGGGGAAAAAAAAAGAAGATGGAAAAATAAATACACAGAGAAAGGGTCTTGAGGCGTTTGAGGGCTGAGGACCACCTGCAGTGGGTGAATGAATGATTCGGACCAGGGGCTGGAATGAAAGTGAGGAGCGTTTTTGTGTGTGAGCCATAGCAAGGTGCTGTGTGTGGGTTTATTTGATTTTGGAAGGATGATGCTTCTCCCTGGGCTCAGGGAGGAATCACAAGCAGCACTCAGTACTCACTTAAATCATTGAGCTGTGCTGAAGGGAGGACAGATACAGCAATGCTGCAGAGGCACAGTGTCCATCAGATACTAGGAAAGTGAAACAAGTTGGGGACTGTGTCAGGAATGATGCCTCATCAGTAGAAGTTATGCCAAGATACATAAGATCATCTTGCTTCTCATGCTTATTATAACAAAATAACAGGTCAACAGAATAATTAGCCAGCGTGACACTACAGAAATTCCCACCTGGTTACAGTGTGGCTGCAGACCTTAGGTACCTTCATGCTGGCCAGAGCAAAAAACCCTAAATTACAATTACAGCTTTTGATATGCTCATGAGAGCAGAGCAGTGAATGTTTCAGTAAGATTAAGAAAAAAAAAAAAAAAACAGGTTGCACTTGGTGGGAAGGACTGGGGCATCCTGTTGTTACGAGGTTCATAGGTGGTATTGATTCACAGCCTTCAGGAATGACACAGTTCCTCGAGGTTTATTTCTCAATCAGTACCAATACTTTTCTTTCTTTAGTCTCTCTCCAAAATGACAAACTTGCTATCTTTGTTACAGTCCGAAGTAAATTAACATTCATGGCTGTATTTCTTGTGCCAGATGATTGAATTACCGTCTTCACCAGGTTTCTCTTTCAGACAAAAAAATCATCTTGCTAATTCTACCTTTAGTTTGTCAATCTCTACTTTTTGTTTGAATTTACTTTATCAAGAATGCCTTGGATCAGAAAAGCTAGGAAGGAATAATCTGAGCAAAGCAGATGACAAGGGCTACAACAACATTTATGTGCTAGGTCTTTTCAATAACATTTGTTCTCTGAATTTAGCCTGCCAGAAAACTTCAAAGTAGTTACAAACCTCCATCTAATGTTCATAATTCAGTTTTTCTACTGTTGTAGCAACTAATTTTCTTCATTATTAGTACTAAACTCAAAAACAGTTTTTTTAAAGCACATTAAGCAAACATTAAGCAAACATTAAGCAAACTGTCTATTCATTTTGTCCAGAAAAGAAGTTACCTAATATTTAAGATGCAGAAAACACCCAGTGCTTCTCACTTGAAAATTTGTCTGGACAGAGAATCTGACAAAAATGTATAAATTTTGGACTAGCTTACTTAAAGCTGTTTTAAAGGGACCCATACATATTAAATTAGAGCTTTTATCTGCAGTATAACCAAAGAAATCTCTTGCCGTCTTAGGTTTTTTTGTAATATTTCAATTGTTTTCTAGGAATCAATACAAATAACACATATTGACTGCCTCTGTAAGATATTGCAGCTCACATTTTGATAGGAAATCAGATTATTTTTAAAATCAGAACACTGTAGTCATGCAACTGCCTTCCTATTAGAACAGCAAGGAAGAAATTCTAGCTTTAGTAGCCTGAGATGGAGTTAGTTATGTGTATCCATGGTACCAAATTACATAACTGCCTGAACTGGGGGAACTGGAAGCAGGGCACGAAGTCTTATGGCCATTGGCTCAGACACCCATATTCCTATAACTAGTGATAAAACAACTCTGTATTCTTCTACCACCAAAAGTAATGGTAAATTATCTGAAAAAAAAGAAACACCCATTTCAGGCAGGAGAGATGTCTTTATGACATCTTCCCTGGGGCTGAAGAAGACAGATTCTGGATTTTGTTTCTCTCTGACCTTGGCAGTTCAGCATACTTTTCTCAGCTTAAGTGCCATATGTGTAAAATATGTGATGATAGGAGTAGTGCCTTATAACCTATGGGTCTGCAAGGAGCAATCCATCAATGCTCCTCTGGCACTTTGATGCTTACAATGATGATAGCTATAAAAAGTGTACACATAGGGAAATTAATCCATTATCCCCCCTTGCAGAGGACAAACCCTAAATTCCATTTTTTGAAAGGAGTTCAGATTCAAGTGGCTGTTTCAAGATTCAACTGACTATTTTGATGATGGTCCATTAATCTTCTAAACAGGAGTTTGCAGATTTGGCTAATAATTTATGTCTTGTAAGAGCACAGCATAGCTCTGAACCTGAAAGATTACACACAGCCTTACTAAAAAAGTTAATTTATGTTGGTGAGCTGTCTTTGCTTTGGTTCCTGTCTGTGACACTGTCATTTTTAAAAAGACTTTATGCTTCAGGTTCAGAAAATCAATTGAGGAAAACCTTACCAGCCATTCCCTCAACATTCTGGGGTACATAATTAAACTACTAAGCTGGAGATATGAGCCATGTTTCCAGTTCCAGTACAAAAGGGAGTCAGTTTGCACAAATTCTGTCCTAGGGTCTGCCTTTTATCTAAGCAATATTGAATACCTGAGCCAGATCTCTTCCCACCTCTTGCCATTCATTACATAATTCAGCAAACTTCATTTCTATGCCAGGAGAGGAGTGCCTGCCTTTTTGTCCTGTTACCACACACTGACCCAGAGATGCTGTTGCTCCCCATAGATCACCTGATCCTGTTCATATCATCTCCTTTGATCTACTTGGACTCTAAGGATGAAGGTAGAATTGGTGCTTCCTGCCAGTCTAAGAGCATGCTACCACCTAAAGGGAGAGATGCTGGACCTGCCTTCTGCTTTTTCCTGCCAGGCTGGAGCTGAAGCAGCTTCCCTGGCTGCACCCGAGCTGTTGCTGGGCAGGAGGTGGAAGTAAGCATCCAAGGGCAGGGGGGGAAGTGCAGGAATGAGGGTGGAAATGCTTTCCACAAGCAACAGGACTCCTGAAATGGGTCCAGACTTGAAATTTTTCTTAGGAGCTGCTCAGGACCGCTGTGTATTGGAAAGGGCTGGGGAAACATGCAGTTGCCCTCAGCAATTCCCCATGTACTGTGTTTCTGCCACAGGGTGCCAGAATGTGTGGGTGGGAGGTGGATGTGTGAGTGGTGGTGCTGGGTGGGTGCCTGTAGCAGGTTCATACAAGAGACACAAATAATCTCCACGTTCTGAGGCAACATCACAAACAGGAGGTATTTTTCACTGTGTTCTCTGGAAAAGCAGGGAAACACTTTCTCCAGAAAACAATAAATATAATTTTTTATGATGCATTGTTGTGTCAGACTCAGAGATTATGATCAATCATTATGGTAAATAGAGATTTCAAACTGCTTTTTATTCAATCTCTGATTCAGTTTCCATTCCAGCCTCACCACAAAAAGTACAAATATAATCACAATGCACAGCAATCAGGATTGCTGTGTACCTCAAAACAGCCATTTGTAAAGTAAACTTAGTAAAGATGCTGCCTAACTCTTTTTTGATGCAGCAAAAATCTTGGCAGGCCCATCTATACTCAAGTAGTTTATTCAGTCTCATTGGTAGGACGAGCACTGCATGGAGGCTAATATTTAGTATTATGCTGGAACCAGTTGGTTTAAAGCCTGTTTTCACCAGTCACTGCAGCAGCAGGGAACAGGGCCTCCCTGTCTGTGCCTGCAGCCAAGCCATATGCAGCATATGTTCAGCTGAGGCACTGCTGACACCCCCTGTCAGCATCTGGTAATTTTCCTAGCAGCAACAAGACTTACATGAAAGTTTTAACTCTGAAAGTCCTGAAGAGCCACAGACAGTACATTCCAGAATAATTGTTTTAACCAAAGAGCCAGAGGTGCAAATTTGTAACCAGCCAATTTCAGCAGGCTGCAGTATCATCTTTATATTTTACTGTACCAGGCCAGGAGAAGATGCTTCGTTTGTGAGAAATCCTGCTATTGTTCAGCTCGTAAGCAGCTCTTGTTCAGTGTTCAGCCCTCAGAGTCACAGATACTGCTGCCTGAGAAACACTGAAATAACAATCATCCTGCTCCATGCACAATATTCTATGGCTTGATTTTCCAACACTTAATCAAAGTACATCATACAAATAAAAACTTGGAAATCATTCAAAATTGACTATTACATCTTTCACTGTTCCAAAGGCTAGGAAACCCTTCCTAAGGTTTACAGTAAGACACCATGACTTCTACTAAATCATTCAGCATCCCAATGAAACACATTCTCTTTTCTCTCTTATGAGTCTTTCTCCTCTCATTGCCTAGAACACAAAAGCTACAGCACTGTTACTAGTAGAAACCAACAAGCAATTTTTAGCCAAATCTCATTTTACTGGAACCTCTAAGCTTTTGAGAGCTTATTAGTTCAGATTTAACCTGGTATTAAATGAGAGAGAGTGAAATCCAGGCTTTATAGCAAGTATTAAACAGCTTTGCTAACACATGGTAATGAAAAGCAATTAGCATACGACCAAGTCCAGGCTCATTTCACTTAAACAAGGAACTGTTTTCCCAGGGAGGCTACTGAGTACTTGTGACTACTTTCTGCTGCAGTATTCTTACATGGAATCATGTGATGCTTCATCCTATGCTGAGAGTTTTGGAAAATACTTCACTGGCATCAGCAACCCACTTTTGTTCTCATAAACTTCTACCTATTTCCTGACTTCCCTTAATGGGTAAGCAGCTCTTAACTTTTAAGTTGTTAGCTTAGCTAATTATGCTTAAAGTTACAGAGAAACATCTCTAATTTACCAGAGACTCCTAAAAGCTCAGTTTTGTTTGGGTTTTTTTGCTTATTCCCTAGAAAAGCACAACAGCCAACTTGACAGCCATTACTCCAAGAAAACTGGCAGTCAGCAAGTTGCTTAATCCTCAGTTTACTTGCCACAAATTCAGTTAGAGTGCATTGCTAGAGCTGTGATCTTGCAAATGGTTTAAGTAGGTGATTCTCTGCTATTGCATGCTTAAAATCACACTGATCTCAAGAGATAATCTACAATAAATGTGTGTGCACCTAATAGTTAAACTGGGGGAGTAAGGGCAAAGGCCAACAGTGTGATTGTTTATTTTAAAAAGATACGTTTATTAACACACAGGTGTATTTGAATTAAAGTGAGACTGCTCCAACAGTTCTGAGGGCAGAACTGTGCCTTTGGCTTTGGCCTGCACTTAAATATAAGCCTGAAAGCAAAATTCAGGTTTCATTTCTATTTCTGAATTTCTGTTTGCAGGTGAAATCAAAGAGTATCTCCTTCCCTGCCCAGCAGGAAAGGTAGGAGCTGCCATTTTGGAAGTAATTTTCCTTGTTTGTAGATGTAATTAAGCCACATTACTTAAAGTTTTCAGGTCCTGTCTTTTTCCTTGCAAACAACGGGAGATTATTGTTTTCATCTGCATACAAAACAGTGAGAACAGCTTTTTAGAAACAGTATGTTACAACACTTTTTCAATGCCAAATACATTACAACACAGACCAATAGTACTGTATTCTCCTGAAAAAAGTTTCACAGAAAGATAATAGTTAATACTGTAATTTGCACAGGCTACACCATAGTATGATCACATTAAGATACATTTTGTCACTCCATATTTCTCCTGGCTTCCCAAAATGTAAGCAACAGACCAGCTTAGCAGCCTTTGGCAAAGTCTGCCTTCCAAAATTTCTGAGTGACAGTGGAGGACAGCGCTCCAGCCCAGTGCCATCAGTGATGACACACCAGTACCCACAGCCACCAGTGGCTGAGCTCTAAGGCTGGATGGGCTTCTGCCCAAGGAAGGTGGGTCCAGGAAGCTGGAGTAATGCCAGGAAATTTGCCCCTCAATGCCACTGCCAGTGGGATCCCCTTGAAGTTACAGAGTACAAGCAGCCGGTTTCGTAGTGTATGAGCTCCACAGAATAATGCCCAAATGGCTTTGCTAGATGAACTGCACAGATTATCTGCAACTCTGAAAACCATTTACACATTAACAGAGGGACAAACCACACTGCAGCCAACACACAAAACTTTAGATATTTTGATATTAGTCTCAGTCATGGTTTTGCACTTACCTGGAAAATCTAATAAAACCATAATTATAAAAAGAAATTAATTACCACTATATATACCTAAATGGTTATGCCTTCCAGCAGCCACTAACTACAACGTCGGCTCTTCTGGATAATACTTAATCTGCATGTATGAAAATCCATTGCACAAAATATTGTCCAGCTACAGTACAAACCTTATTCCAGAAAACCTGCTTGGTTTTTTGAAAGAGCCTCTTGTTGCTTGGATTCTGAGCTCAGTTCTGTTGAGCCCCCTGTAAGCCCTTAAACGCCTCTGGGAGGAAAAGGGACTCAGCATGATCCACAGTCAGTACCTTGTGGATTTGAGCCTTAAGTTAATGTATAACAAACGGCTGCACAGCAGTATGTGAAATCAGCAAGTTAAACATGCACTTGGAATAACTGTAACACAGAAGGAAGAATATTTACAGGACCATTTCATTAAAACCTTTGTCTTGAGGAGTCTTGTATGCAGCATTCCTATATATTTTCCAATAGAAAGGTAACGTTTGGGAGTGTGCTGGTGAAAGTAAAATTAGGTAGCCAAGGCAGAAATAATCTAAAGTTGCAACCAAAGCCTTCTACTTAAATATGGTGCAGACTGTGATCTGGTTATTATCAGCTGGAATCTACCCTGAGCAAGCTGCACATGACAGCAAGGACAAAATGCATGACCCAGAATGGTACACGCTGAATACATATCCGTGAAAGTGAAAATAACAAGGAATGTCAAAACTTTATCACCCAGCTCTAGTACTGGCAGGTGTCAGCAGCAGAGCCAAATGCCAAAATCATACCTCATGATACTGAAGCAGATGAAAGAGGCAGAACTCAAAGGTAAAATTATGTCTTTGAGAGCTGCGAAGTGGCACAGGAAGGCAAGGGGGTGTGCAGCAGACACTGCTGGTGGGGAGCAGAGTTATCCCAGTGGCAGAACAGTGTGGAACACTGGATAGACGCCTGCCAGAAATGCACCAGGGACATGCGCCTCCCTGCTTTTCCTGCCTGCTGTTCAGCAGGGGTGCAGCTACACTTTCCCAGAGACCCACGTGAATCCTGAGATCCTGGCATCACATACCGAAATAGGAGTGCCCCTGGCTTTATGCTTTCTGGTCAGAAGCACCTGTACAGCTCTCTCCTGTATAGAAGACACAGTTCTAATTACAGAAGATCTGCTGGAATATGATTCAATCTTCCCTTTTTCTCCACAGAAGATATAATCCACTTTCAATTGCATTTTTTCTGAGTTAGAAAGATGTGAAGAATAACTGCAATTGTGAATGCAAGAGAACATTATTTCAAAGAGAAATTAATTTCTGTCTTGGAGTTCTCATAGTTATTCCACAAATAATCAAAATGAGAATCTTTAATGGCAATACCATATTAATTTCTTAAAAGTGGAAATGCCAGCAGATTTCCTTAACAATAGGTCCACATATCCAAGATAATTTTCAAAACCTAATTAATAATTTATAATGAAGTACAAGGCTTCATATTATTTCTCATGCAATAATCTGAAACTCATACATTATGGAATTTCCTATTTCTAGTTAATTTCATTTCAGCTGAATGCTCTGCTGGGATCGCAGTACCAAGAAAGCTAACTGTATGAGAGGATAAAGACAAAACTACAACTCCACAGTGTTTGGCCTATGCTCAAGGCCTTCACTAAAAAGGAGGAGGCAAGCTCCTCAGAGCCATGCTCTTCTCATGCAAGACTGGGCTTTTACAACATTAAGCTTTCTGAGTCAGACACAAGGTCCACAAAAGTTGAGGGGACTTTCCTCTGTTTCTATAAATCTGTAAGTAAAGATTATAAAAAAAGCTAAGTGCAAGCAATTTTCTTGGTCTTGGGTCACTCATCAGGGTGCACATCTAGAGTGTTGCCATGTAAATATTGATTCTGATTATGGTGCTGGGAGGGGAGAAAATGAAGAAAATACTAAATATATCTTTGTTGTTTGAAATTTTAGGAGAAACTGAAAATAATACTACATTGCACAAATTGATCTCCAGTCAATCTGCAACTCAAAGAATAGCAGGCTGAGTTGAGGTTGGAAGACACCTCTGGATACCATCCACTCCAGCCCCCCTCACTGAAGGGTGGAGGTTGGAAGACATCTGTGGAGGTCACCTGGTCTAGCTCCCCTGCTCAAAGCAGGGTCAGCTAGGCAAGCAGAGCTGTGTCCTGTCAAGTTTTAAATAATATTTTGAAGTCTACAAGGACGGAAAATATTCCAGAACATGTGTGGGCAGCCTGTTCCAGTATTTCAGCAATTTCAGAAATTTCCTGTATTTCAGTTTGTACAGATTGTCTCTTGCCCTTTTACTGGACACCAGTGAGAAGAGTCTGGCTCTGTTCTCGTTATCCTCTTTACTGCTTCAGTCCCATCAGGTATTTATGCACATTAATAAGATCCCCTCAGCATCCTCTTCCCCAGGATGAATGATCCCAGCTGTCTCAGCCTCTCATCATATGTCAGATGCTCTAGTTGGTGTAACTCTCCTACTTTTATATCCCCTGCAAACTACTCCTAGTTTTATATCCCCTGCAAATGTGCTGAGGGTGCATGTCTCATCAGGAATGTTAACCAGTACTGGCCACGGGATTGGTGTCTGAGATACAGTACTAGTGCCTGGCTTCCAGCTGGACTTCATGCCATTGATCACATGTCTTAGAACCCAGTGGTTCACCCAGTTTTACATCCCCTGACTATCCACTTGTCTAGTCCAGGCTTCTTCGGTTTGCCTGGAAGCATGTTATCAGAAACAGTGTCAGAAGTTTTGCTAAGACCCACTGCTCTCCCCTTGTCCTTGGAGCTGGTCATTTTGTTGTTGGGAGGCTATCAGCTTGACCAGGCATTATTTCCCTTTTGAAAATCCACATTGACTACAACAAATCCCTTTCTTGTCCTTCATACATTTGGAAATGGCTTCCAGGAAGCTTTGATTCACCTCCTTCCTGGGGACTGAGCTGAGGCTGATTAACCTATACTTTCCCAGCTTTTCATTCCTATTTACAAAGGCCATCCTGTAACCGCCACAGACCAAACCTTGCTGTGTAAACTCACTACACTCTTGTATTCTTCCATTCAATATTTAAGTTATCAGGAGCTCCTTGTTCACCCATGCAGGCTTACTGCCATCCTTGCTTGATTTCCTGCTTGTAGGACTGGAGCATTCAAGAGGTGATTCTTGCCAGTCAACTACCTATCTTCACTCCAAGATGTTATACCACAAACATCTTCCAAGAATATTCCTGAAGAGGCCAAAGCCTGCTGTCTCGAAGCCCATAGCTGTGATCCTGCTATTTGTCCAGTTTCCTCCTCTAAGAATCTTGTACTCCATCACTATGGGTGACTGCAGGCAAAGCTGCTCCCAGCCTTCACATGCTCAGCCATGTATTCTTGTTTGTAAGCTCAGGGAGGTCCAGCAGAGTGCTGTTTCTCATTGGCCCCTCAGTTGCCAGGGTTAGGAAGTTATCCTCAATGCACCCCAGAAACCTCCCGGATTGCTAGTGCCCTGCAGTGTTGTCTTTCTGGTGAATATGGGAATGGTTTAAGTTGCCCCTGACAACCAGGATTTCCATCATGAGGTGGTTTAACATCTGGTAATATTCATGCAGCTGCAGAATTTCTGTCTTTGATTGCTCCTGGTTGGAGATCAGTTACATTTTCAGAGGACTCTTTCCTCTCTGGAAACTACTATTGCATTTTACAACCACTGCCAGCAGTCTCAACGAAAGCTAAGAAGTCTTAAGAAGGCTTGGACACTAAACATGCAGTAATATTTTCATACTGGTGACCTGAGTTTGGACATCTTAACAAAACAACATATCTTTCACATGTAATATTTGCTCCACAAGTACAAGAATTGTCTTTCAGGCCTTTCTTCCACTACCTTTTGCTATCTCAAACCTCAGTTGAAAAATGTGGAAACATGGAATACACAGTTCACCTACCAACAGTTCATGCCAAATCTTCTACTATGATCAGAACACAGCAAAACAGCAATAAAATAAATTTAAAAAAAAAAGAAAAGAAGACAAAAGTAAGTATGTCTGCATGTTGCTGTATCAATTACATTAAGGCTTCTCAGTCTTAACAGCCCCACACAATACAATACAAAGCAGGCTCTGAAAGAAGGGCAATTCCCCCTGCAAATATTTAGGTTAGCAACTGCAAAGTAATCCAGGCACAGCACTATTCATAAGACCAATTCATCACCAGGTCATACAAGGCAATTAGGCCTGGACACTAGATGCAGAGGGGAGCAGATTAACAACCACCAAGATGTTTTAAGTGATCCTGGTTTATTTTTAACAATATTTTAAAGCCTCTGAGAAGATTAATTCCTCAGCCCATGCCTCAGCATTCCCTCGCTGCTGCCAAGGTAAAATGATGTACTAATTGAGTTCCCAGCACAGGAATTTTCTTTTTTGGACTTGGAAGTGACTGTTTTGATGCTGCTAATGTCAGTGCACAAAAAACACCACCTTCCTCCACCCTAAAAGTTTTATTTCTTTGCAACATGATGAAAAGGTTCCTACAATTTTCTCTCTTCCTTATTCTCTTTTTCATGCTCTCATGCAAAAAAGACACAGTACATTGCATCCATAAAAGCAAAGACTGCTAATGTGTTTTCTTCAATCATGAGACCCTGTTTCATAGTGAAGATTGAAAAACCTTCAACAAGTACATTATATACAAATACAGTATTAACAGGATAAATGAGACAGGTTCTTACACTGAAGACAAAATGCAGCTGATAGAATAAAATACAATAAATATATCTATTGTGAAACATAGCAGATAAGATGTCAATATTTAAAACTAAAATAAAAATGTACACTGGAAATAAATAGTGAAATATCCAGCACAAAATCTTTAGCCATATTTCTGAATCTTGTTCTCAAGAGAAAATTGTCAGGAAGGACCTGCTGTTCAATTAAATTGGACAAAAAGCCATCTAACTATCCAAGTGGCTTAAGGAGGAACAAGAAACAAGATGAACACAGAAAAAAATTCCCTTTATTTTACTCTCCCATTTTCTGCGAGTCTACAATGTAGAGCCTTCCTAAATCACAGGCTGCATTCAGAATACACTTTTTCCCAATCGTCTTGGGGCAGTTTTCCACAAATTTTTCTGCTTCCTCCCTGTTTGCATTAATTCTTTAGATTCTATATCCTCATATTTCACTGAATTTCCCATAATTATTTCCCACAGTTAACTGGTACCCCAAGTGAAATATATTCCTTTGGTTTGATTTTAATCTCCTGCCCAGATGATGCCATGTCTTTCTGAAAACCTAGTTGTGGCAGAGTGCTGAGAGCTGAGTGCCTCCAGCCTCCCAAATGTGGGTGTTGAACAAACAGGAAGTATGGATTGCCAGGAGAAAATGAGAAAAGAGAGCACAGCTGGCAAGAAAACATATAGGCAGGCATGCAAGTTAGGTTTCTGGACTATTGCCTAAAAATTTAAATGGTGGTCATACTTGCTTCTTGTACCATTAGGAGGGATTCCTGGTTTTTAAAATCTCAGTGACTGTAATACATAAATGATAAACAAATAATTAATTCCTTAGAAGTATGACGTTCTCAATCTTTTATTTTCTTGCTTCTCTAGTGCTTCTTGTATTTTATGCTGTCATTCAGGTTTTAAAGTAACATATTTAACTCTGTTTTCTTATAGGCTGAAAAGTCAAAGCCCTACTGATGAATGCTACCAGTTCCCCAAAATTCACGTTCTCTCCCAGCAGCCAGTGCACCAGGAAGTATAAATTCCCTGTTAACCTTTTCTCCAGTGTGTTCCACAAGTGTGTGACAGTGAGGTATTTAGCAAACTTTGCTATTTTCTTCCTGGATAGCTAAGCTGTTCCATCAGGAACATAAAAATGTTTAAACAACACAGCAACAAACCGTGCAGTGTGCCAAGTTCATTGTTGGGAGGTTACTTTTAATTACAAGGTCCTGATTAACACACTGGAACAAGGCAATATCTTACTTCAAACAGTTCCAAATCATTGTACTTAAAAATGCTGACCCTTGTCGTAAGCAAGGACAAGTGACAAAAACAAAAGAAAACTGTTTTGGCCCTGAGTGAATTCCAAGTTCCATGACAGAACTTTGCAGTAATCTATAAGAGCCAGCTTTCAAACATTAATTTTGTAGTACCATAAACAGCCAAACTCTTCCCATTAGTAGCCCAAATCTCAAACTGATGGTCTCATTCAGAAACTTATTTTTAAACAAGGTTTCTGTACAGGATTTTCCTTTTTAAATCTTGCACTGATTATTTCTAGTTGGTGCAACCTAGCACAACTTCCTTCTCTTTCTCCTCCTCCTCCTTATTATTATCATTATTATTTAAATCCAGTGTATTTAGTCTGTTAACTGACTGAAGCATTTTACTCCCACATTTTGCCCAGAGACAGCATTATCTGTTTCTTAGAAAAAGCATTCTCGTTGTAATTCAGTCTCTGCAATTGTACTAATGCAGGGACAGATCCTGGCTTTATTTGAAACTCTTAGCTACAGTTCTTCCATATGGAAGTAAAATGTGAAATTACCATAATTAGAACCTAGTTGAAAATACAAGAGAATAAGGAAGTGCACTCCTCATCATAGCAATGTTAAGCATGGTAAAAAAGAACCCAGAAGCTTTTGTAGAGAAGTTTCCTTCCTTAGAAAGAAGAAAACAACTGATAAAATGTGGGCTAAGCTGAGCAGCTTCTGCACTGCTGCCTCAAGAGGGTACCTGGGTGAGTTGCTGAACATCTGAACTTTGAACATTACAACAGACTCTTACTTTCTATTGCCACACATGCATGAAAGCCTCCTTTATTTTCTCATCCCAGGAAACGGAAGCCATATGAAAGAGAACACCGTCAAAATACGTAAGCAGTGCTGGCAAGTTTATGGCTAGAGCCATAGAATACAAATAAAATAGAAATCACTGGGATGATTAATTTGTGAAAATCTCTACTCCTTAATTTAATCAGAAAACATGGTAAATGTGACCAAGATAAATGATCAATTATTTATTAAAGCTAACAGGGTGCAGCTGATAGGGCCTAGTAGATAAGTCAAAGTCACTTTTAGCTGGAGTTCAATAGGATGGTTTGGGTGAATGAAAGACATGAGTTGGCTTTAAATAAGACAGCTGGTTCTTCCACACCAATTAACTCTTACTTGATGCTACCTGTGCAGTGGGAAGTGGGCCTCCCAATAGCAGCGCTGGTAGCCAGAAGCGTATGTAAGGTAAGCCCTGTGTTGGAAAGCCAGGTTACAGCATGGTTAAACTGCTCTCGAATTTGTTTAACAAAATTAACCAAATCCAGTGTGTTTTCAGACACCACAAAGCATTTCCATAACACAAAATAAAAATATGAAAAAAAAACCCAGAAATGCCTAATATGGCATTCTGACTGTGTAACAAAAACACCAGGTGAGATCAATGAGCCTTGCCTTGAAGCCAAGCCATGGTCCCACAGACGGCACTGTAACTGCAGGTCAGGCACTTTCCAGCTAAGTTGGGTACAGAGGACAGATGTGACACAGAGACCAACATCTCAGACACAAGTGATAATGTCCAAGTGTTAATCTCTCACCTCCCCCTGCATGAGCCAACACACAGTTTGGAGGAAGTTGTGTGTATTAGCAGGGATTGAATTTGATCCTGGTTGGACCCAGGTTAAATGAGCTGCTGACACAGTAGATGCCAGCCTTTCTCTGCAGTTCTTGTGTGCTGAGTACCCCTCAGCTCTCCTGCTGAACCTCAGGCTCAATGGAGCTGTTAGATCAAAGAACTAATCAAACCAAGCTCTTCATTACTGTTGTATCCATTTATGATCAACCTACTTAAGAGTCAAAATATTCTCATAAAACATGCACAAAATTTAGTCAAATTCAAAATCAAAGGTTGCTATGGAACATGTGGTGAGAGCAGTACTGAGAAAATTGACTGTTTCACAAGGATTAAGTGTCCTGAACAGAGATCTTAGAACAAAGATGGATTTGGAAAAAAAAATTTGGTGCTTTTCATTAGCAAGAGGCATAACATTCTTATTCTCTTCCATTTCGCCTCCAGGAAGACAAAGAAGAGAAAGAGACAGTGGAATATTAAATGATGTAATACCTCAGACATATAATTCGTCTTAATGATATAGGTGCTTTCTTTGTTAACTGGGCACTCTGTGCCAACAGTGTAAGTACACAGAGATTTAGGAGGCTCTGTCTGTTCAACAGATGGCTGCTGAAATTTGCACTGCACTTGGAGCTCGATTAAAACTGTGTGACAAGTAACTCTTCTTATCACAATAATGTGGGTTATAATCTGTCGTCATGGCTTCAAGTAATGAGACTTTGAGTAGCAAAAGTAAGCCATGTTTTGTGTTCCTATTGAATCACCATTGTATTTGACTAATACAAATTCGGGGTTCAGACCCATAAACAATTTTCCTTCTGTTTAAAATAATCCAGCTAATGCAAGTGAAACAACTTCTACAGAACTGCATACGTACATACAATGTTAATACTTCGAGAACAACTGCAAAATCAAATTCTCAAAAGATCAAATAATACAAAGAACTGTCTCTCTCCCAGAAGAGAACACTAACCAAAATGAGACATTTCACGTGCATTATCAAGGACAGTTAAATACAGACTGATAACCATGTGACTACAGAACAGAAAATGTTATGCTTGTATTTGTAAAGGAGGAGGTTTGCCTGGGAAATTAACAGACTCTTTAGTCTGAATCTGAACTTCACAAGATTTTACAGTCAAATCTGAAGGCAGGATTGACTGAGATGTGGGGAGCTCTGTTCCAAGAGAAGAGGAATCATGTACCATAAAGAAATTGATAACAGTAGAGAGAAGTGGTAGCTATGCACAATGAAAAGAAGAAGGTTAGGCAATTTCAGGGATCAGTCAGGGAACCAGGAAGAGTTAAAAATGATGTGATGGTCCTTATGAATGTGGCAGTCAGGGCAAACACCGAGACCCAAAGAGATCACTCACTGAGCCTGTAACTAAGCAGGTCTTTGCCTCTAGTGGGATGCAGGGCTGTCATTCCCTGATCAACAATGACCCCTTCTCCCTGTCTTGAAGTTTAACAGGTCTGTTCTATATGGAACTACAGACAAGGAATCAGTGACAGAAAACACAGCTATTGCAGAGTAACATGTTTTTATACAGAAATAAACCTTGTACAGATAATGAATTCTGCATCATTTTCGTTTTTAGGGGGAGAGCAAAAAGTATTTGGGTTTTTTTCCTCATGGATTCTTTTACAGAAGGTCAGTATGGCTCAGCTGATGGCCCAAAGAATCAATCTGGCTTGCTTTTTCCCCCAAAATTCATAGGCAAAGCATACAAATAAGCTGCAAAGCTCTTTCAGTCTCTGCCTCATGCAGCACAGAGCTGCTCAAACGGGCACTCTTAAAGCCCTGAGATCCAAAGTCACAACTCTCCTCACGCACATAGGGTTTAACACGTAGGAGCTATTTAAACTCTTCAAGGAAGGTCAAAGGGAAGACTTACAACCAATATAACGTAATACCTTTTATGCTCTCATTACCTACCTACCACATCTCGTACCGGTGTTTTGTCATGAAGATCATATGTGCGTGTTTGTCCTTGTGTGTATACAGTAATCCATCAGAGCGTTCTAAGATTAATACTGTGTAAGGCCATGACATGAGCCAGGTTCACTCCCTGACTACATGCTGGTCTCAGCATTTCACAATTCTACAATGTGCTAGGGAAGAACAATTTCATACAGGGAAAAAAAAATTTTCTTTTAATAAGTGGTGCCAGCCACTAAATCTCTAAATAGAGTGGTAAACCTGTCACAACTAGAAATAAAATCTCTTCATCACCAGATTCAAACTTGTGCAATTTTTCTTTTTGCTTCACTTTACTAATTGGTCAGTTGTGCCAGATAAATTGTTTCAGTCTAAAACAGACCAGAAAGCCTTAAAATAATATTTCAATGGTTAGGCTGTGCAATTTGAGTTGCTAGTTTTACATGGTGGGGATTTACATTATCTTGGCTAGTCTTTGAATATATTGGCTCATAAAACTAGAGGTCTCTCCATGAGCAAATGATCTGTCTACTGCCCCAGCAATACAAAATAGCCACTGATTTCCTTGAAGATGGGTTTGCTTTTGACAGGTGCAGAAAAGAGTCTTGAGCCTGCCCCCTACTAAATCAATTCATTACACAACTGCCATTCAAAAGCTGTCCACGCTTCACGAAGCATATGAGCATTGCTGCTGCTGCTGCTGCTCCGTACTGCCGCAGGAGCTCAGCCACAGATGTAGTTCTCATCTGGTTGGGAAGCTTGTTAAAATCCTCTAATTAAAACCCTCCATGGCCTTATTCAAGTCCTTCTTGCAGCCCTTGACCTTTTCCCCTCAGCTGGGATACATAGAGGTATGGCAGTCTGCTGTATCACAGCAGGCAAGAAAAGCATTATGGTGTCCAACTCTTAGATTTTCCCATAAATACTTATGTCTCTTACACTTGGAATAGACAAGAATACTGCATCTTCATTTGCTCATAATAATAATTTTTCAAGCACCACAAACCATAAATATTTCCGATACAGTCACATTAAAAGGTTCAATTTATCATAAATCATTTCCTTTTATCCCTTCCCCTTTAAGTATTGCACAGGAAAAGCATTCATGCAACTCATTAAGAGGCATCAACTTTTTTCTTAGTAACAGCCTTAGTTTATCAGACCTGCTTCATAAATTCTTGGAAATGAGTTCTGCTTACGCACTTCTAGGACTCTGAAAACAGAATATGCAGAGAGAGTGGCATCAAGGACTGGCAAAGCACTCTGTTCCTTGTGTGTTGGAATCTAAAGGACAGTTATATTTAGAAGACAAAAACTGCAGGAGAAAAAGGGACTGAAACAGATACAGTAAATAGACAATGTTCTTTTCAAACCTCATGGGACAACATGTTGGTGTTCTGTGAGAGGAAAAACAAAAACTTGTAATTAAATATGTGATTCTCTGGGAAGATTTATAGCCCCTCTGAGAGCAGATGACACGTTATGCCACTATCAGGAATGCCATTGCAAATTGGAAGAAAGGCAACAAGTAACAATTAGCCACTCACAACTTTGGCATATTTTATTGTTATTCGTTCGAGATTTGCTTTCTGATTGTACTAATCAACAAAAAGAAAAGAGCCTTTGGAAAGGATTTATAATGTCTACAAGGAAATCCTAATTTCACTGAGAAGTGCATATTTGGTGCTCCATGTCTTCAGGAATTAAGCCCATCAATTTGTCTCACCTAAGGGCATGAAAGAAGAGGGCAAGGGAAAACTAACTTGGTTTTACATTCCCTTATGAGCCTTACCTGCTCAAACAGTACCTTCTTCCATCCAGAAATGTAGTCTTGTTAGAAAAGGAAGAATTAGACCACTTGCCAAGGATTTCTACATAACCCATGACTGAGCCTAGCAGAGGCTGCAGAGAGCCAATGAGATCCTCAGGCACGCTGCTGCCATGCATGTGCACATCCTGCACATGGGATGTGGGGCATAGCCCATCAAGTCCATTAGACAAAATCCCTGTCCATAGGCAGAAACACATGGCTGTCCTAGATCTTCTTGGGATTCCTGTATCCCCAACAATGAATTTACTTCAGAGTGTGACAAGTGTCCACAACACACAGTGCAGTCACAATTTTATGTCTACCACATCATTCTCCTGGAGAAACTGGCTGTTCATGGCATGGACAGGTGCACTGTTTACTGGGTAAAAGCTCTAAGGCCAAAGTGTGGTGGTGAATGTAAATCCATCTGGCAGATGGTCAACAGTGGTGTTTCCAAGGGCTCACTATTGGGGCCAGCCCTGTTTAATATCCTTATTGGCTATATCCATGAAGGGATACTCAGGGTTTATCTTAGAAGAACTTTATACAAATTTCAGGCAGAATCAAAGAACTTAGTCCTGGAGCTCTTATCTATGACATTTGTTGCAGTGAGGCAGAGTGGAAGCCTGCCAAGGTGAATGGGAATTCAGAGAGCTTTGGATGAGATCCCATAAGAGCAAAAGGTTGCAGAAGTGAGACTCAAAGCAGACCACTGGCCATTACAGTAAAGTCAGCCAGGCTCACTCTACTACTAATACTGTTGTAGTGACATAACACACTCGTGTACATCTTTGCTGGACTGCAGGCTTCCCTGTGATGATTTAGGGGCAGGAAACAGTTGGGGACTGTTTGCCCAGGCACACAGCACAGAGCAAGCACTGCATCTGGGGGGAATATAGGGTCTCATCCAGTCCTTCCAATCCCCTTGCAAATCCCTACAACGTGAGTTAAAGAGCTTTAAGTTACTGCCATTATTCTACTGTTAAGTTTTCACATGTATTCAAACCCCTACACAACACAAATTATTCTAATTTTAGGATTTAGCTTTATAACCATTTAGAAAACTTAATTTGTCTCTCAGTCACACCTCAAGGCCCAAGCTGAAGGGCACACAGCTGTCAAAAATCTTCAAGAGGAAATGTGAAGGGGAAGGGAAGAAAAGCAATCCTTCTGTTAAGCTCTGTACTGGCAGGGGAAACATTAGGTACTTCTACAACCTCTTGCATGGAGTAAATATACTCAGAGTTCTGCATGAATTCTGCACACCATGCCTGGCACCAAATCTAGAATCCCAGACAGCTCTTTCTCCTTTACAGGACATCATTGTGGAACCTGTGGCATTCCTTGGGAAAGTAGTTGTGACAGGATGCTCTCAGGGAAAACAACAGTCCCCAAAGAGGTGACAGAGCTGGAAGGAGGTGGCACAGGCTGGCCAATATGAGCATGAAAGCAGCAGCATGGTCCAGGTAGAAGAGCAGAAGTGGACCAGGCTGGAGGAGATGTGAAGGCAATGAGGAAGGACCATCACATCCTGAGAGGCTAACGAGAACAAGGGGTGGGGAGGAGGTGACAGAGGGGTCTCCAAGTGGTGACCTAGAGAGGCAAGAGAGCCATCAAGGAGAAGCTGGGCCTACCCAAATGATTCTTCTCTCTTGGCAATGAAGGAAAACTTAGGGAAATATGCAAATTAAGCAAAGGAGTGAAGAGCTACAGTAACAAAGAGCTACAGTAATGTGAAAAGGCAGGTAGAAAAAAGAAAATTTCACTGGAACAGGTTATCACTTCTTTTTGTTTGTTTAAAGAGTGAAAAAAACCAAAGCAGCTCCAGACACTTTCAGCTCACAGGACCAGTCAGCACATACACAGCTCACCTGAGGTCTGTGGCCTTGGCAGCATTATGAGTGTTTTATTTTCACTGACATAAACCATTCATTAACCATTTCTCCAATGCATTAAGCATAAACAAGCTTTCATTTCACACAGGTATTTCTTCCTGCCACTGTGATTTCATCTCCTAAACCAAATATTTTTATGCATGGAACCACGGAAAGAAAACAAGTCTGAGACTTCCCACTAATTACTGCATTTCCCAGGAGTTCTCCTGCAGTGTCTGGAGCCAGGGTCTCCTGCCACACATTTTATTTTGTGGAGTCTTTCAATTTTACGACTTTTGAAGCAACTGGTGGTGTTTATTGATCTTTCCACACAGCTGTTCTTTTCCTACAGGAGCACTGAGATGGTTATTCTTTGGTCTGATACATGAGGCCCCATTTTCTGTTTCAGGGAGTTGAGGAAGCAGAAGATTTTTAAGACTCTGAGTTTGTTGGTGTAAAGAAAGCAGGAAATGCTACACACTGGCTTCACTTTCACAGTAAAAAATGTGCTTGTGCGATGAATTTCAAAATTCCATGAGCTGACTATCCAAATGAGACTAGCTGTGATACATAAGGATAAGGTGGGGGAATTGCCAGAGATCTGTGCTGGAAAAGGAGGTATGAGCCATGGCAGCTAGCTCTACAGGAGAAGGACATGGAGCATCTGCACAAAACAACTCCAGCTACACATGTGCGGATTCCAGCACATCTCCTCATGTCCCAGACAACACTTGAATCCCCTTCAGCAACTTATACTATTCCTTAGGCATCCTAACAAAATTCTAATACTGAGAGATCAGACATGAACAGGAATGACCACGTGCACATACAAGACCTGACGCATGCAATAATAAAAACCACAAGCGCTCACGACCCCCGAGTAACCCCAAACTGGGGGTAGCATCACTCGAGCTTTTCAGACTTCTGCGCGGGCCGCAGTCCCAGGGGACCCCAGAGCCGCACAGCCCCGCGGCTGCGGCCGAGGCTCTCCCGCGAGGGGCGCGCCGGGCAGCCCGCAGAGCCCCCGCTCCCCCCGGGGTGTCCCCAGAGCTGTCCCCGGAGCCATCCCTGGGCACGGCAGCTCCGAGGGGTGCGCCTGGCAGCCCGCAGAGCCCCCGCTCCCCCCGGGGTGTCCCCAGAGGCCCCCCGGGCCACGGCAGCGGTGGTCACCCTCGGAGGACGGGGATGCCGGTGGGCGCTTCTAACTTGACAAGGGAGCGGAGAAAGAGCACGAAAGGAAACTCGTGAGAGAAAATACCTGCCTTGCCGCTCTGCCGACTCCTCAGAAAGCGCCGCAGACGCTTGCATGCATAAAGCTCTCCCAAAAATCACCTAAGGATCTCCGCTCGTCAGGAAGAAAAGCAGGGGCGCTCTCGTCCTCCCTGAATCGGCCCTGCTTGCGAGCAGCCGGGTTTCCCTCCGTGAGGATTCTCAGCCCTTCAAGCGCCCGGGGGTCCCCGAAGGCGCCGTCGCCCCCGGAGACGCTCCCCTGCCTGCTTCGCTCGGAGGGAGGAACAGCTGGGAGGGTGTCAGCACAACACGCTCCATAAATTCTCCCCCAGGCTTCTGCAGACGTAAGTCCTTGAGAAAAATGCCTAAATCCCTTCGTTTGTTGACATAGTAACCACATTTAAGGTTTTGCCCCCTTCAGAAGCCCTCTGCATAAAACAATTCATTATGGAAAAGATTTATCCAGCGTGCAGCGTGCTGGTTTGTGTGGTTTTATTTGCCCAAGGAAGAAGAGACTGGACGTTTATACATTAGATTTCCCACCCAGACCAAGGGGTTGCTTCATTACAGCAGATAACATTAAGGACTTCCACGAGTCTTTGAAGGAAATGTAACACCGAGTAAAAGGGGAAAAAAATCATTATTCAGGTAAACAGCCCATTTCTAATACCTAAATGAAGCAAAATTTTAGGAACTTTTCAGGAGGTCGCAAAATATTTTGTATTTTCCCTCTAACTTATTCACATATATTTATCCGATTTCTTCAAAGACGATTAAAACATTTTAAAAGTTCCCAACTGAATTTGTAAATCTACAGCAGATACTGTGAGAAAGAGCAGAGGGTCAGAAACAAGTAAAGCCTGTGGAAGACTTTGCTTTCCCAATTCTATGGAGATGAGCCCTATGGAGATGAGCTCTTTAGTCTCCGGGCAGTGGAGAGAAGAAAGATAAAAGAGAATTGTGCTACAGGGATCACGTGGGGTTTAATGGGTTTTAATGCATCCCCTCACCCAAACTGCTGCCACCCTACACAGACCCGCATGCAGATTTCTAGCCCTTTTACTGGTAATTTAGGCTATGAGAGCAGCCTGGCAGGCTTGTGCGAACCATGCTACCCTGCAGGGCTTTTTTGACCCCAGTTGCAAAAGGATGGGGGTGGGGGTTAAATAACAAAACCTGAACCTTGGGATTTCGAGTTGAAAAGAGTCTTATAAGCAACGCTTCAGTGTTTTAACTCAATGTTGTATTAAAAACTACATGATTTACAAATATCTTTTAGGGTCAATTGTGTATTATTTACTACAGACAACTTTTTCTCTAGTCAGGGTTAAATGTGTGCTTAAGCTCAGAAGCAGCAGAGCATATAGAGTGAGAGATCTAGCATTTTCCTTCAGCCTTGAAATTCATTACAATTGACCATAACCTTCCCCTCAATACCCAAGCAGCTTCATTTTCTTCGCATCAGGCTCATTCTCTTCTTCCTCCCTCCCCTCCAAAAACAAAACAAAACAAACAAAACATAAACAAAGCGAAACAAAAAAATCAGGTAAATTCTTAATCCACATCCATTTATGGGACTATAGCTGAGAATAATTCCCAGAGTTGTCATTTAAATGAGAAAAGAAAAGAGAGAAAGAAAGGAGAAGCTTTAATGTGCATTCACAGCTTTGGAAGTCACACCCTTTGATGAGGTTTCATTACACTTGTTAAGGATAGATTCTGAAATACAGTCCCAGCATCAGCACGTATTTCTTAAATTATCACCAGCTCATATATTGACCCCATACCAACTGTATAGGTGCTATTTAAAATGTTTTATATGTTTTAAGAAACTGGTAGGTATTATGAAGTTTATAAAGCTCTGTTGTAAAGCTCTGGCTCTGCTGTATATTTCACTGTGCATATGAAGACAAAATATTTTCAGTAGACAAGGTTTGGTACAGTTTTAATAAATTTCAAAGCAGGTCTAAAAGGATGGACCACTAGACCTGTACTCTGGCTCCATTCAGTGAAACCCGTGGAACTACTGGAAGTGTTTGTAGCTCTGGTGGCTCAAGGTGGTGTGAGGGAGCTAACCCTCATCTTTTCCTTACATCCCTTGGCCCAGTCTGTGTTTGCCTTGCCCTGCAACTGTGCTGGGGCACATGAGGCAGCCGTTTCAGCGGGCTGATCCAGTTGAAAACCAATACACCCCAAAGCCATCATTTTTCATTTCATCAACTGGTTAAGATGACCTGGCTACAGTTGTGCAACTGCTGGATGCAGTCCAGGCAGATGGGTGGGCAGTGCAGTGGGACAGCAGAACAGCAGCCCCCAGTTGCTCTAGGTTATTTGTATTATTAAATTTCCATCTAAGCTTGTTTGTGCCTGAGCTCTCCCAGTCAAATGGGATAACACTCTTTCCTTATCCTACAGATTGAAAACCTCTGGCTATAGAAAATCAGAGTTTTCACCAACTCAAAAATTCAACTTCGAATAATGTATCATCATCTAGCAAAAAACGATAAAATATACAAGAAGTTAAACTGATTTATTTCTGTACATTGTGCATACCAAAAAAATATTCCAATGTTAGCAAAATTGTAAGTACTAAAGTCACTCTTCTTTTTGTAAATTGAGCCCAGATCCATGAAATAAGCTATTAATTGGGGGTAAGGGTGAAGTCGCATATGTTCTATATTATTTTTAAATATCGTTTGTGCTAAGTCTGTTTATCTTTGTTTTTCTGAAAACTTTTAACCAAAATGTGAAGATAACCTGCTTGCACTGTTTATTTTAAAAATTATATAATAATTAGATTGTCTTACTGCACATAGATAACTAAGAATTGTATTAATTTGACAACATCATCCACAGGATTTCATAAGATAACGGAAAGTTACACAAGCACACTTACTAGACCTGCTATTGAAGAGGAACCTCTTCTCTGATGGGACTGCAGAAAAGTCCTACGGCCTTTAGTAATGGTGTTCCAGAAAGCAAAGGAGTGAATGAACTCAAGAAATGGGCTCTGGCCCAGAGCCATTAGCAGCTGCTTAGTGCTATGTTTGCAAATGCTCTGGTTCCTGTAGAAACACCTAATCCTTCCTGAATTCTGGCCAGCATTTATGGCTAAGTGCAGACAGTAAAAGGCTGCTCTCATTACCTCCTTCTTATCTATATGGTCTGTTTTGTGTGACAATGGATTTTAAGTTAGAATTTTAAAGCTTAATTATTCTAGCCACGTATTCGGCATCTATTTACATTGCAATGTGGGCCTAAGACCTATTTGCTGGGGGATGCACGGTGGGGTGGGAGTTTTGGGTACCGCCTTAGCCACAGGGAACAAAACAATACAAGGAAAGCACAGGAACCCACAAAGCCCTTAATGCAAATCATAAACTTTCTATAGGCATTCTTGAACTCTCCTATAGAATGTGATACTGATTTATGTACGGCAATGGAAGTCTCAAATATCCTTTCAACAGTGTCTGGAGGGATTAGCAGATTGTCAGAGCTGGGGCTGAGAACTCTTTCCCATTTTAGGATTGACCTCCTAGGTGCTCCTACTATAAATAGAGTTTCACAGAATTATTTCCTTGGGGTCCGACTCAGTCCAGCAAGACAGAACTCACAAAAAGCCACAAAATACTGAAAGAAGCAAACTGAAAAGGCAAAACCCAGAATAAAAGCATGCAGGAAACAAACAAGGTTTGTAGTCCACTCTTTAAAGCTGAAATTCCTGGGTTTTGAAGGGATGCCCCTTACCCAAAGCAGACGAGTGAACTGAGCTCATTTTGTGGCTATTTCACTTGCTCAAGCTTTCTAAACTTTGTGCACATACCTCTGTTCAGTATGGTGTTCTGGAAAATATCTCAGCATTATCTTATTTTTGATCTTTATTGATTGTGGGCCCTAAATACAACAGTTGTGGATATATCAGCTGCGGCAAATGGACCATGACTGATGAGGTAAGCATCCTACATTCAAATGGGGGTGCAAGTGCTATGTGTTTGCTGCCTACAGCTCTTGATGATGACGCTGTGCCACTCACAGCAGCAGCTGGTGATGAAACAGCTGTCCTCTTTATTCTGGAGCTGGAGTTGTTCTGACTTTACCATTACCTGATCTATCCCACTCAATGAGCAGAAAAATCTTCATTTTCTCCCTGTGGGATTGTTTTGCCCTGTATTAACTCCTTTACCAGCTCACCCCAGATTCAAGACAAACATCAGTGATGCTCCAAGGGAAACAGCAGGAGTGCACCCAAGTGGAAAGGGAAGAGGGGCTGCCTGGCACTTTTTGGCAGCAGTTGTCTTTTAGCCTAGTTCAGATATACTGCCTGACTGTACCCTTAGGACACAGCTAGAGATGTTGTCCAGGCCACAGATCAACAGGGTTAAGAGGTTATTTCTTTATCCCTCTCACACTTCCATGATGATTACTGCCTCCTCAGACCTGCCAACAGGATGGCACCTTTTGTATCCCCTCAGTCTCAAAATGATCTGGAAAACAAAAATCTCCTGTGAAAATCCCTGAGGCTAGTACAGATCATTTTCACAGAACTGTGCCAGGGAATGACGAAATGAGCAATTATATCACTGCATCAGAGGGTAAGGTTTTACCAGGTACATGCCTTAGCTAATGCCTTATTACCATTGAAACAGAGCAGAGTCTCCTCTCTCCCTCCTGGACAGTTGTCTTTGCCCCCACCTCATGCCAACTCCACTGTTCCTCCACCCACAATTGGATGAACGAGTTCAGCTCACTTAACTGACAGAAAACGCTTCTTTAATTTTCCCTGTTTTTTATAGCCTGAGATGAACCAGCTCACACTGGAGTGATGGAGCATTCAGAACATGCAGACAGGAACCTGGACCGTGCTTGGGCTGGAGTGCATTGTGATGGGAAAGAAGGGGAAGAAGGGCTCAGTGTACAATAACATCTTAACATGGGTCAGCTGCAGCCTCCCTTGAACAATGGTTGTTATTGCTGTTTCCTAGCTGAGCCTGAGATCTGTCCCAGCACATACTTTATAAGCCGTGGTGAGGATAGATGGATGGTTTGCACGATGCTGGGGACCTTTCATCTCCTCTCAAGGAAAAGCTCTTTCTTGACATAGACAGGAACGAGTCCCAGGAAAGTGTTAATTTGTTTAAAGCTGCTGTGCAGCTCCTTTGCCCTTCAGGGACCTGGGAGCTTTGAATCACCAAGGCATCCATTCAGATGATGCAATACTTGTACCTGGATACAGTAGGAGAAAAATCAGGAAAACCAGTGCAAGATTAATTACTCTCTTTTCATCAGGCCTTGTTACATTCGAGTTCCTGCCTTCTGATTTACCAAGTTACCTTGGTGATTCTTGACTGCTTTGCTTGCAAGCCTACACCAGCTCCACTCCAGCCCAGGTACAGATGCTGACATCATCTTCCTCCTCCCTCTGGCATTTGCCTGCTAATGAAATACAACTGCACAGAGGAGGAAGGAAATTCAGGGAGTGTCAAATACCAGCCTGAGTGCCAGCATACCATAGCAGGCTGGTGCAGTCACCCCTGGCTTTTCTTCAGAAGCATTTGGGGAATGTCACATCTTTTTGTATTATATTTTGTAGCAAATACTTGTAGGGTGACATTCTGCCTCCTCCCTGCTGGCTTTTGTGCTGTGCAGGTTGCTGTGGCTGGTCATGTTTCAGACAGGGCTGAACACTTGTGGGAGTGATTTTAAATTGCTTTTTAAATATCTGCTTACAGGAAGGCATGACATTTTGAAGAGGTAGTTTGCCTTCTAAAAAGGAAAATCCTTTCAAAGGTCTCCCAACATTAGTGTTCAAATCTCTTGCTCAGCTGACACAGCAAGTTGAAAGACGGGCATCCTGCCTTGACATACAGTTTTGGATTTCCTCTTCTAGCCATGAATCTCCTGGATGAGAAGTGCTCAGAGAGGCAGGACTTAGAAGCTGTATGCTTTCCCAAGCACAGCCTTCTTGTGACACAGCGTCAATCAATCAATCAATCAATATTAGAATATTGTTTTTTAAATGGGTAATGTATCTGCATGTAGCCCAAGCTGTGATACCAACTCCACCAGTAACCTCTGACCATTGAATGAAGTTAAAATCTGGCTGCCATGGAAAGAAGGCCTTTACTGTCTTCCTACCCAATTTCCCTTTTCCCTCCATCCCCATTTCCACATTTCTCCCTCTCCCTATTACTTGTCCTGACTTAATTCTCTGCCATTCTTGTGAGTTGAATTGGCTTATTCTTATTCTGTCATTGGAGCAGTGCCAGAGCTGGCAACAAGACAAGTAGCAAAGATACAC